>NC_133666.1:590141683-590751843 GCF_037893015.1 Macrotis lagotis | reverse complement strand
GATGTATAGAAGTTCTACATATTAGGTGACTTGACTAAGATCACACAGCTTGTAAGAGTTGGAATCTGGATTTGAACTCAGGTCTTCCTGACTTTAGGTCTAGTTCTATCTAATGAGTTACTTAGCTGCCAGGTGGCTCCCATGAAGGGCAGCTAGATGGCACAGTTAGTAGAACTCCAGCCCTGAAGTCAGGAGGACCTGAATTCAAATCTGATCTCAAATATTTACTAGCTATGTGGCTTTAACCCTGATGCCTCATATCCAGGACCATCTCCAGGCATTCCCATTCATATCTGACCATAGGACCTAGATGATTCCAGAAAATGAGGCTGGTGACAGCCCAACACCCTCTCACAAACCCAATTCATGTGAATGTCACAGCATCATCGTCCTGATGTCATGGTCTTCTTCAAAAATGAAGGGCAAATATTATCATCATCATATACAAATTTGTATATAATGATAGCTGTCTCTATGGTAAGATGGGAAGGGAGGAAAAAATATAAAAAGAGCACAGTAGTGATTTAAAAAAATTTAGACAGAAGCATAAAAAAGCAGAATAAGTTGAAGATGATGTGTAGAACTTATAAGTTTTTTTAAAAATAGTATGAAATGTAAATTCATGATATAGTGAATTCTCATTTTATGTTGTGCTCTGTGCATGGAAATGTTCTCTTTTTTTGGCTTTGTTTATTTTAAATTCAAAATGAATAAATTACTTAAACAAATAGATGGAACTCTATGATTCCCCAAACCCTGTCCTTGAAACCACTGGTCTGATAATAACTGGCATTTTTATAACAACTTTTAAAATGCATTGCAAACATTACTCCATTTATGACCCAAAACAAACCTGGAGTTATTGTTTTCTCCATTTTACAGAACAAGGAACCAAGGTTTAGAGACATTGTGACTTGCCCATAGTCACAAATTTAAAATTTAAAATTAAATTTAAAAGGTGAGATTTGAATCAAGGTCTTCCAGCCTTTGAGTCCTACATTCTGTTCACTGTGCCTCTCATCTACCAGTCATTATAAGAGACTTATACTATAGGAGAATATATGGGCCAGGCTACAAGGGAGGAATATAATCTCCTGAGCCAGAATCACTAGTCAAGTGACTAGACAGAAAAAAAAAAAGATAATAGAACCACTATATCCACTTAGGGAAAGGAGCATAGCCACATGGGGGACAAGCATAACAGAAGATAGATAAACAGATATGGAAGAAATTTCTAGCAAGGATCTTTAGCTTACACCTTGTTCTTCCCAACTAATAAGCAGCATTCCTCAGTGCTTTTCCCACAGCATAAGTAGCTAAGCTACTAACAAAATCCCAAAGTTCTTATTACACATATGTGGTTGACATTTATTGTTGAAGATATTGGCAAAAAATGAGCAATAAAAATAATAATACTATTACTGATAGTTCATCAATACTTCAAAAGATTTGTAGTTTCATTATAATGTCAGCACTTTCCATATTGGTATAGATTTCAGCCAGTTCTCCTAGGTGTTAGCAGACAGTGCTAGAGAGTTGCTATGGGGGGGAACTTTAATAACAACAAACAAAATTAAAAGAAACACTACATCACTTGTGGACCAATCCTCTGATGATTAGCCTCTCTAACACTCATCCTTAGAGGACAGATACACAATCTATTGCTAAGCCCATATTTCATATTCATAATCTTTTCAGTTTAGAAGGATCCATTAAGAGTTTATCCCCCCAGGGCGGCTAGGTGGCCCAGTGGATAGAGCACTAGCCCTGGAGTCAGGAGTACCTGAGTTCAAATCTGACCTCAGACACATAATAATTGCCCAGCTGTGTGGCCTTGGGCAAACCACTTAACTCCATTGCCTTGCAAAAAAAACCCTAAAATAAAAAGAGTTTGTCCCCCATCAGCATTATCTATAAGTTAATAAATATTTAATAAACACCTGATATATTAGGCACAGTGCTAAGTTCTAGGGATACAAAAGAGTGGCAAAAGCAACCCCTTCCCTTGAAGGAGCTCACAATCAAGCCAGGCAGACAAGCAAACAAATATGTACCAACAAGATAAATACAGGATAACAGAGGGAAGGCATTAGAATTAGGAGGGATTAGGAAAGGCTTCTTGTAGAGGGGATTTTTAACTCCTAGTTTGAAAGAATTTCAGAAGTCAGTAAGTGGAGATGAGAAGAAAGAACATTCCAGGCATGGAGGAGAGCCAGAGAAAATGCCCAGAACATCTTGTTCATGGAACTATCAAAAGGACAGGGTCAGTGGACTGAAGAGTACACAACAAAGGATGAGAGTGAAGAAAACCAGACAGATTGGGGGGGGGGGGGGCAGGAAGAGAGCAGAAACTAGGTTATTAAGTGCTCTTAACATCAAACTAAGAATTTTGTATTTGATCCTGGATTTGATGATGTCATTATTTGTTTCCAAAAAGGAGCAATGATATCATGAGGTGACTTTGTGACATACTTAAGTGAGGCAAAGTTAACAGTTAAGTCTCTCACTCTCTTTTCCAAAATCATCCAAGTTCAGGGCAAGACAAAAGTCAGGAAGATTAGTGATGACACAGGATGCAGTAGATGACCTTAGCATCTTCAATGTCTTACCACGCTCTGAGCATTCTACAATGCCTGCTTCAGCCACCTTCATGGTCATTGAAACAAATTGTTCTCATCTGCCAAGGGAAGTCTTCACATGCCTGGTATAGATATCCTCCTAACTCACTGATTGGTTTGAATCCTTAGTTACCCTCATCTGGTTTAGCCCATCAGCCAAGATGGTTTTATTGGGGTGTGGGCATATACTATAGTTTCTTGGAGCAACAGGAAAGAGGTGAACTTTCACCCAACCACCAAAGGTGATTGAGTAGCCCCTCTAATTACCCATATACTCTCCAGAAATTTTTAAAAGTTACTGGAATTTAATGAGGAGAAAAGTGACATGTTAGGACCTGAGTCTTAGAAAAATCACATTGGTGGCTGAAAGGTCTTGGAGTGGAGAGAAACTTGAAGAAGGGAGATCCACCAGTAGGTTATTGCCTCTAAGCACGAAATGATGTAGAAGGGCTTGCACAAGGATAGAGGCAATATCAGAGGACAACAACAGGACGAATATGGGGGTGAGTGGGTGGGAGATGAGCCATGGTGAGAAGTAAAGGTTAAGCATCTAGGTTTCAAGTCACTTGGGAGACTGGGATAATGGTGGTGCTTGAAAGTAATAAGGAAGTTTGGAGGAAGCAAGGTTTTAGTAATAAAGATAATGGCATTTTTGATAAATGACAGTTTTGGATATGTTGACTTTAAGATGACAACTGAACATTCAGCTGGAGATAGCTGAAAGACAGGAGACCAGCAGAGAAGTTAGGGCAAGATAGGTTGATATGAGAATCAGCAGCACAGAGATGATAATTAAATCCATGGGAGCTCGATGAGATCACCAAGTGAAGTAGTTACCATATTGAAGAAGAGAAAAAAAAATCTAGAACACATCACTATGTTATACTTATGGATGAAAGATATGCCTTGGAGGAGGATTCAGCAAGAAACCAAGGAAAAGTCAAGATATGTAGAAGAACCAAGAAAGAAGAGAAACTAATAAAGAAGAGAAAATCAAAGAGAAGAGGGTGATCAACAATGACAAAGGCTGCAGAGGGGTCAAGAATGAGAATTGAGACAAAAGTCATTATTTGTGGCAATTAAGAGATGATTGGTAACTTTGGAGAGAGCAGTGTCCATAGAATAATGCCGTCAGAAGCCAGATTGTAAAGGGTTAAGAAGAGTATGAGAGTAAATGGAAACACTTGTTGCAGATGGATTTTTCAAGTTTATACACAAAGGACTTTTTTTTTTCTAAAAATGGCAATAGGGAAGGAGCCAGTAGACAAGGAGAGATTGTAGATATTAGACTTACTCATGCAGAGTTCAGAAGCAAGACTGGGATTCACATCTTCTAACATCAAGAAAATTCAAGACTAAGTTCTTTCCACCACTTTATACTGCTCAAAGTTAGGTTACTGATGAAGAGGAAGTATATAAATAGCTCCCTGCCCATGCCTGTGATTGTCAACTATTGAGATCTTACTGGTTTTGGTGTCTTACATCTCTTCTTCCACCTGCCATATCTGGGACTTTAAGTCTGAGATAAATGATTATTTTCGCATTATATTAATAACCAATTTTTTTATATGGGACCCAAAGATACTCTCTTTTTTGTTTTGCTCATTGAAAGTCCAACCTTTTTGACCTTACCCCAAAACTCACCCTGTCTAGGCCATCTTATCTAAGTGGAATTCTTCCAGTCCAATTAGGACTGAGTGGAGAATAGATTCTTTTGCATAGATTGTTGGAATCAGAAAAATATTCAAAAGTGCTGACAAGGTCAGAGTCATATTCCTCTAGTTCCTCATTAGAAAAAAGCCCATCTTCATTATAATATTCATTTTATCATTAACTGTTAACCAATTAGAGTTGATTTTCAAGCTCGGGAACACCCTCTCTTCTAAAGGTGTTAAAATATTTTTTGGCCTCCATCTCTAACACTCATCCTTAGAGGACAGATACACAATCTATTGCTGAGCCCATATTTCATATTCATAATCTTTTCAGTTTAGAAGGATCCATTAAGAGTTTATCCCCCCAGGGCGGCTAGGTGGCCCAGTGGATAGAGCACTAGCCCTGGAGTCAGGAGTACCTGAGTTCAAATCTGACCTCAGACACATAATAATTGCCTAGCTGTGTGGCCTTGGGCAAACCACTTAACTCCATTGCCTTGCAAAAAAAACCCTAAAATAAAAAGAGTTTGTCCCCCATCAGCATTATCTATAAGTTAATAAATATTTAATAAACACCTGATATATTAGGCACAGTGCTAAGTTCTAGGGATACAAAAGAGTGGCAAAAGCAACCCCTTCCCTTGAAGGAGCTCACAATCAAGCCAGGCAGGTCAGAAGAACTGGAGTTCAAATCCAGCCCCAGGTGATTATTAGCTGTGTGACCCTAGATTGTCTCCCTCAGTTTTCTCATCTCTAAAATGAGGATAATAATGGCAACTCCTTCCCTGGGTTATTGTAAGGATCAAATTAGACAATATTTTGAAAATGCTTTGCAAACCTTAAAGTGCTATGTAAATGGTAGCAACATTTATTAAATCTATGATTCTGGAAGAGAAAAATGAGCAGAACCAAGAGAATGTTGTATATAGTAATACCAATATTTTTTTAAAAAACAACTTAGAGAAATATCATAAACAGGTAGGCTTCAAAGCCAGGTGGGCTTCAAAAAAACATGGACTCTCGTGAACTGATGGTGAGTGAAGTAAGCAGAGCCAGGAGAACATTGTTGACTACGATAGACTTAGCTCTTCTTGGTTAAACAGTGATCAAAGACAGTTTGAAAAGACTTATGATGGAAAATGCCACCCACATTCAGAGAAAGAACTATAGAGACTGAATGTAGACCAAAGCTGATTATTTTCACTTTTTTTTAAAAACTGATTTTGTCTTTTTTCTCATGGTTTTTTTTCTCCTTTTGTTCTGATTCTTCTTTCATACTATGACTAATATGGAATGATTTTTACATGTATACTTATATCAGATTACTTGCTGACATGGAAGGGGGAGGGAAAAGAGGGAGGCTGAAAAATGTGGAACTCAAAATCTTATGGAAAATGAATGGTGAAAACTATCTTTACATGTAATTAGAGAAAAATAACTTTTTAAAAATTAAAAAAAAACTTGATTCACTAACTCATCTTGAGTATCATAAATTCTCAAATCAACTAAAAAGGACCTATGAAAGAAGATGCTATCTGCCTTTAGAAAAAGAACTGATAAATAGATGTATAGAAGTTCTACATATTAGGTGACTTGACTAAGATCACACAGCTTGTAAGAGTTGGAATCTGGATTTGAACTCAGGTCTTCCTGACTTTAGGTCTAGTTCTATCTAATGAGTTACCTAGCTGCCAGGTGGCTCCCATGAAGGGCAGCTAGTAGAACTCCAGCCCTGAAGTCAGGAGGACCTGAATTCAAATCTGATCTCAAATATTTACTAGCTATGTGGCTTTAACCCTGATGCCTCATATCCAGGACCATCTCCAGGCATTCCCATTCATATCTGACCATAGGACCTAGATGATTCCAGAAAATGAGGCTGGTGACAGCCCAACACCCTTTTACAAACCCAATTCATGTGAATGTCACAGCATCATCGTCCTGATGTCATGGTCTTCTTCAAAAATGAAGGGCAAATATTATCATCATCATATACAAATTTGTATATAATGGTAGCTGTCTCTATGGTAAGATGGGAAGGGAGGAAAAAATATAAAAAGAGCACAGTAGTGATTTTAAAAAATTTAGACAGAAACATAAAAAAGCAGAATAAGTTGAAGATGTGTAGAACTTATAAGTTTTTTTAAAAATAGTATGAAATGTAAATTCATGATATAGTGAATTCTCATTTTATGTTGTGCTCTGTGCATGGAAATGTTCTCTTTTTTTGGCTTTGTTTATTTTAAATTCAAAATGAATAAATTACTTAAACAAATAGATGGAACTCTATGATTCCCCAAACCCTGTCCTTGAAACCACTGGTCTGATAATAACTGGCATTTTTATAACAACTTTTAAAATGCATTGCAAACATTACTCCATTTATGACCCAAAACAAACCTGGAGTTATTGTTTTCTCCATTTTACAGAACAAGGAACCAAGGTTTAGAGACGTTGTGACTTGCCCATAGTCACAAATTTAAAATTTAAAATTAAATTTAAAAGGTGAGATTTGAATCAAGGTCTTCCAGCCTTTGAGTCCTACATTCTGTTCACTGTGCCTCTCATCTACCAGTCATTATAAGAGACTTATACTATAGGAGAATATATGGGCCAGGCTACAAGGGAGGAATATAATCTCCTGAGCCAGAATCACTAGTCAAGTGACTAGACAGAAAAAAAAAAAAGATAATAGAACCACTATATCCACTTAGGGAAAGGAGCATAGCCACATGGGGGACAAGCATAACAGAAGATAGATAAACAGATATGGAAGAAATTTCTAGCAAGGATCTTTAGCTTACACCTTGTTCTTCCCAACTAATAAGCAGCATTCCTCAGTGCTTTTCCCACAGCATAAGTAGCTAAGCTACTAACAAAATCCCAAAGTTCTTATTACACATATGTGGTTGACATTTATTGTTGAAGATATTGGCAAAAAATGAGCAATAAAAATAATAATACTATTACTGATAGTTCATCAATACTTCAAAAGATTTGTAGTTTCATTATAATGTCAGCACTTTCCATATTGGTATAGATTTCAGCCAGTTCTCCTAGGTGTTAGCAGACAGTGCTAGAGAGTTGCTATGGGGGGGAACTTTAATAACAACAAACAAAATTAAAAGAAACACTACATCACTTGTGGACCAATCCTCTGATGATTAGCCTCTCTAACACTCATCCTTAGAGGACAGATACACAATCTATTGCTGAGCCCATATTTCATATTCATAATCTTTTCAGTTTAGAAGGATCCATTAAGAGTTTATCCCCCCAGGGCGGCTAGGTGGCCCAGTGGATAGAGCACTAGCCCTGGAGTCAGGAGTACCTGAGTTCAAATCTGACCTCAGACACATAATAATTGCCTAGCTGTGTGGCCTTGGGCAAACCACTTAACTCCATTGCCTTGCAAAAAAAACCCTAAAATAAAAAGAGTTTGTCCCCCATCAGCATTATCTATAAGTTAATAAATATTTAATAAACACCTGATATATTAGGCACAGTGCTAAGTTCTAGGGATACAAAAGAGTGGCAAAAGCAACCCCTTCCCTTGAAGGAGCTCACAATCAAGCCAGGCAGACAAGCAAACAAATATGTACCAACAAGATAAATACAGGATAACAGAGGGAAGGCATTAGAATTAGGAGGGATTAGGAAAGGCTTCTTGTAGAGGGGATTTTTAACTCCTAGTTTGAAAGAATTTCAGAAGTCAGTAAGTGGAGATGAGAAGAAAGAACATTCCAGGCATGGAGGAGAGCCAGAGAAAATGCCCAGAACATCTTGTTCATGGAACTATCAAAAGGACAGGGTCAGTGGACTGAAGAGTACACAACAAAGGATGTGAGTGAAGAAAACCAGACAGATTGGGGGGGGGGGCAGGAAGAGAGCAGAAACTAGGTTATTAAGTGCTCTTAACATCAAACTAAGAATTTTGTATTTGATCCTGGATTTGATGATGTCATTATTTGTTTTCAAAAAGGAGCAATGATATCATGAGGTGACTTTGTGACATACTTAAGTGAGGCAAAGTTAACAGTTAAGTCTCTCACTCTCTTTTCCAAAATCATCCAAGTTCAGGGCAAGACAAAAGTCAGGAAGATTAGTGATGACACAGGATGCAGTAGATGACCTTAGCATCTTCAATGTCTTACCACGCTCTGAGCATTCTACAATGCCTGCTTCAGCCACCTTCATGGTCATTGAAACAAATTGTTCTCATTTGCCAAGGGAAGTCTTCACATGCCTGGTATAGATATCCTCCTAACTCACTGATTGGTTTGAATCCTTAGTTACCCTCATCTGGTTTAGCCCATCAGCCAAGATGGTTTTATTGGGGTGTGGGCATATACTATAGTTTCTTGGAGCCACAGGAAAGAGGTGAACTTTCACCCAACCACCAAAGGTGATTGAGTAGCCCCTCTAATTACCCATATACTCTCCAGAAATTTTTAAAAGTTACTGGAATTTAATGAGGAGAAAAGTGACATGTTAGGACCTGAGTCTTAGAAAAATCACATTGGTGGCTGAAAGGTCTTGGAGTGGAGAGAAACTTGAAGATGGGAGATCCACCAGTAGGTTATTGCCTCTAAGCACGAAATGATGTAGAAGGGCTTGCACAAGGATAGAGGCAATATCAGAGGACAGAAGGAAGTATATTTGAGAGATGTTGCAAAGGTGAAATTATTAGGTCTAAACAACAGGACGAATATGGGGGTGAGTGGGTGGGAGATGAGCCATGGTGAGAAGTAAAGGTTAGCATCTAGGTTTCAAGTCACTTGGGAGACTGGGATAATGGTGGTGCTTGAAAGTAATAAGGAAGTTTGGAGGAAGCAAGGTTTTAGTAATAAAGATAATGGCATTTTTGATAAATGACAGTTTTGGATATGTTGACTTTAAGATGACAACTGAACATTCAGCTGGAGATAGCTGAAAGACAGGAGACCAGCAGAGAAGTTAGGGCAAGATAGGTTGATATGAGAATCAGCAGCACAGAGATGATAATTAAATCCATGGGAGCTCGATGAGATCACCAAGTGAAGTAGTACCATATTGAAGAAGAGAAAAAAAAATCTAGAACACATCACTATGTTATACTTATGGATGAAAGATATGCCTTGGAGGAGGATTCAGCAAGAAACCAAGGAAAAGTCAAGATATGTAGAAGAACCAAGAAAGAAGAGAAACTAATAAAGAAGAGAAAATCAAAGAGAAGAGGGTGATCAACAATGACAAAGGCTGCAGAGGGGTCAAGAATGAGAATTGAGACAAAAGTCATTATTTGTGGCAATTAAGAGATGATTGGTAACTTTGGAGAGAGCAGTGTCCATAGAATAATGCCAGATTGTAAAGTGTTAAGAAGAGTATGAGAGTAAATGGAAACACTTGTTGCAGATGGATTTTTCAAGTTTATACACAAAGGACTTTTTTTTTCTAAAAATGGCAATAGGGAAGGAGCCAGTAGACAAGGAGAGATTGTAGATATTAGACTTACTCATGCAGAGTTCAGAAGCAAGACTGGGATTCACATCTTCTAACATCAAGAAAATTCAAGACTAAGTTCTTTCCACCACTTTATACTGCTCAATGTTAGGTTACTGATGAAGAGGAAGTATATAAATAGCTCCCTGCCCATGCCTGTGATTGTCAACTATTGAGATCTTACTGGTTTTGGTGTCTTACATCTCTTCTTCCACCTGCCATATCTGGGACTTTAAGTCTGAGATAAATGATTATTTTCGCATTATATTAATAACCAATTTTTTTATATGGGACCCAAAGATACTCTCTTTTTGTTTGCTCATTGAAAATCCAACCTTTTTGACCTTACCCCAAAACTCACCCTGTCTAGACCATCTTATCTAAGTGGAATTCTTCCAGTCCAATTAGGACTGAGTGGAGAATAGATTCTTTTGCATAGATTGTTGGAATCAGAAAGATATTCAAAAGTGCTGACAAGGTCAGAGTCATATTCCTCTAGTTCCTCATTAGAAAAAGCCCATCTTCATTATAATATTCATTTTATCATTAACTGTTAACCAATTAGAGTTGATTTTCAAGCTCGGGAACACCCTCTCTTCTAAAGGTGTTAAAATATTTTTTGGCCTCCATTGAGAATAAGGGGGGAAAAGGTCTTTGATTAAGGAGAAAACCACTGACTTCGATTTATTGATTATTTGCTAGCCTAATTAATAAATTGATTATTGATTACCCAGAAATTCAGTCACTCAGACTTTTAATTTGTCACAACTCCTTCAGATGTAAAGCTTAGTTACCAATGTTTACTTGAACTTTTGACCAGCTGTCTTCTGATTTCTTATCTCCTACTTGCCTTAACCTTTCCAGTTTATGTAGGCCCTTACAAAATCATAGCATTTTCTAGTTTAAAGGGACCTTAAAGTTTCTCTGTTCATTTAGAAATGAGAAAACTAAAGACTAGAGAAGGAAAAATGACTTGCTCAAGGTGACAAAGCTAGTTAGTAGCAGAACTTGAATCCAGGTCTCTTATCTCCCTTTCTGCCTTCTAGAGGAAGTCTTTCCCAATAGCTCTTAATGCTGTTGCCTTCCCTCTGTTGATTAGTTCCTATTTTTTCTGCATATATTGCATGTAGTTGTTTGTATGTTGTCTCCCTCATTAGCTTGTGAGTTACTCCAGGATAGGGACTGTCTTTTGCCTTTCTTTGTATCCCCAGATAGTGCAAAGTCTAAGATATACTAGATTCTTAATAACTGCTTATCTACCACATTCTGTTTTCCTACCTGGTTTCTATCACATTCTACTTTTCTGCTTGGTTTCTGATTTGTTTTGCCCCAACTTTTCGTATGCATGTACCAAAGACTGACCTGCTTGCTGAATGAACCCATTTTAGACTCTCAAACATAATAAGTTCCTGGTATTCCCAATCTCCATGTACCTATGACACATAACTTCTGTGGATTTATGAAGTCCTTCAAAGCACTAATAAATAGTCTGAGATTCTAGCCATGTTAGATCTCCCACCTAGGAAGCAGCAAAGTTAAAAAAAAAAATCTCTGAAGCTATTGTGGCACCATTTTATAGGTACATTTTTTTAAAAAACATTTGGTGGGGAGGGGGAAAAGGAGGGGAAAGAGTCTGACCCTATGATTTCATTAGGATAGGCTCTAGCTCTCTGACCTATAGTCTTAAAAGACCTGGTCAATGCTCAGGAGTTTAAATGGTTTATCCAGAGTAATTCAGTTTGTATTAGTAGTAAGACTTGAATCCAAATTTTCCTTCCTCTAATGCCATCTCCCTTTCCACTACACCATACTACTATGTAGGTCCTATCAGATAATGGAACATTGGTATTAGAAAAGTTCTTGTCATCTAGTCCAAGTTCACTTTTATGAATGAGGAAATGGCAGCCTAAAAATTGAAAGAGACTTCCTCAAGGTTACAAAGGTAGCTGCAAGAAGATCCAGGATAAGAACAATCCACTGTGCTCTTTCCACCACACAAGGATGTGATCCATTTAGCAACAGTTGGCTTCATATGGTTTCATGGCTAAAACTGGATAAAGAGAATTCTGGAAAAGAGCATCAAGGCATGAACCCTTGGGGGTTTAAAAATTGGGCAGAGCCAGAAAGGTAATTAATAGTCCACACACAGCCCCTATCATAACCTTTTCTGCTGACTTCAGTCTTATGGGTCAACAATCAAGAACTTTATGAAATCAGGCATGATTAAACACAATCTGAGTCAGATGCTTTTGTGATAAAAGACATAGACTAAGACAATATAGGGAGTAAAAGCCCTGTAACTTATACTGCCATACCCCAAGAGAGCAGAAGGCAGACAGAATGGAGAAGTTGAAATAACCTTGAATCTGAAATTTGGAATTAGGAATCAGGCTCTAATTCTGGCTTTGTCACTATCTGTATCACCTTGGACAAATCACTTCACCTTTCTGGGACTCAGTTTCCTCATCTGTAAAACAATAATTTGGGGATAAATGATCTCTACACCAGTTCTATACCCCCTTAATATGTCCTTGTTATTTTCCTGTGTCAAAAGTCCTCTGCCAGAGTTCATAACTTTTTTTTTCTATAATAGACTAGAAAGGAAGAGAAAGGAAAAAAAATAATAAAACACCCACCCAGACATGTTATTTTGCTAACAGGCTTAACTTTGCAATAAACAAAGGATGCAAATGGGAAGAAAAGGCATAAAATGAAAATAACCTGAATGAATCATAGCCTACAATGTGTACAATGTATAAATATTCATGCTAAATTGCCGTTTTCTCCAACAGCATTGTCCTCCTGTGTGTGCTTAGGGCAGAGTAGCTTTCTGTATGTTTTAGTTACTGATACAAACATTTGTAGCATTGGTTCGAGTGTGAGGAGTAAGAGTGGACTATTATTGCACACCTGAGTAATTTCTAATCCCGCTCTACACCTTAAACACTCAAACACCTTAACTCCATTTGGTGAGGGGCAAATCATAATCTATTTATTGGTCTTTTTGACTCAACTAAACCCGGAGGGAAAGAAGGGGAAAGAAAATCCTTAATCTTTGCAATGGAAGGATTTAGCATTTCAACTTGGGAGCTGCTTTTTGTTTTCTTTTTTTATTTTTTACAAAAACCTTTTAGAAAAGTTAAGACCTAAATAATTGGCTTCTGAAAGAGCCTTTTCTTGGTTGGTCAAAGAGCTACAATAGGATACTGCCCTATGCTATTTGACAGGGAGGTAAATGGTTTCTGGAGATCCTTATTCAATGATTTAGGAGCTGAAATTTGAGTCATAGCTGAGGTATATCAGGGATTTGAATCAGGGTTAGAATTAAAGGACACCTCAGAATGATAGTTTTAAAATGCATAAAATAAAATATAAAATATTACAAAGGAAATAAGTTATACTGATTATAATTAATAAATTATAATAACACTATATAAAATATAATAAATAAAACTAAAATAGTTTTAAAGTAATATCATGTTAAGAACTCTTGCTACAGAACAGTGAGACTGGGGTGGAAAGAAGAGGAAGAGACCATGCTGGGTGTCCCAGTTTCACCCAGACTCTCAGTAACCTTGAAATTAAAATTTCCACATCAAATAAAATGGGGATGATGTTATTCACCACTTCCCACTATGGCTGGCTCTCCTCTCTAGTTGGGAGCTATTCGAATTTCATTACTTCAATGAAGAGAAGATTTGTTTTGGGAATCAAATACTGATGAACCAGCGTGGATGGCTTTGCTCTCCCTAAAAGCAGCCAGCTAAAGGAAGGGGAACAGAAGGGAGTGGGTAGTATTTTTTTCTTATCAAGATTAGGTATTTTTTTTCTCAAGGAAAAGAATTCCATGTATACGATATTAGATATGTACATTGATATGTAATATTTTAAAAATATATATATAAATCATATCATACACCAGAAACACACCAGATGAGATGTGTAGGAGTTGCAATCTATAATAGTGGAGGGAATAGTCCCCAAATCAACCTAGGATAGATAAGTAATCTATTGACATAATAAAGTATGCATACACAAAGAGAGTATAATTCTAGCACAATGAGGTATGCCTACTAGGTTTATGGAATTGGTCTCATACCTTATAGTCATGCTTCCTGTAAGTACCTAAAATAAATAGCTATATGTACTGATTTTAAAAGCACACTTTGCCTAGATTAACTTGGTGAGAGAAGTGGTGACAGTATTATTCAACTCATATTACAGATGGGGGAAAATTGAATTCCTTGGCCATGGATACAAGATGGGGCAAGGTCATGATAAAAAACACATCTGACCATTTCTACCCTAATTCCATGCAGGAGAAATAATCTCCTCAACACTGGCATAGTCCAGGAGCAGAACTACCCAGTCTGCAAATGTGCTCCTCAAATACATCTCATCATCTCCCTATGACTAGTTTGACCTTACAATAATCACTTTTTGAGACCTGCTTGACCTAATGCTGAGTGAAGTGAGCAGAACCTGGAGAACACTGTATATACATAAATAGCAATATTGTGATATGAATCAACTATGATGGAGTAGTTCTTATCAACAGTTCAGAGGAATCTGTTATGGAAAATGACATGCACATCCAGAAACAATTAAAAAAAACCCCAAACTATAGAGTCTGAATGTAGAGTAGAATATAATGTGTTCACTTTTAAAATTGTCTTTTCTTTTCATGGTTTTTTCCTTTAGTTCTAATTCCTCTTTCACAACATGACTTACATGGAAATATATTAAACATGATTGTACATATACAACTTTTACCAGATTGTTTCATGCCATGGGGAAGGGGGAGGGAAGAGAGGATAGTAGAAAAATGTGAAACTTATAACCTTACAAATGGATGAATACTAAAAACAACCTTTGCATGTAACTGGGGGGGAAAAAGAATGATCACTTTTCTCTTCGGTTATATGATGACTCCTTTTGTGGATGGTTAAACTACAGTTGCCAAGGTCCTTTCTTGTTCTCAGATTTTGTGATTCTGTTACCCCACTAACCATGCCTTAATTGTCACTCAGAAAATGACCTTTCAGGTGAGTCACTAATGACAATCCTTCTGATAGATGGAGGACCATTGGATTTTTCCATCTGCTAAGTCAATGCTTCCTAGGAAACCATTGTTATACCTGTCTTTCTCTAACCTTGGCAGAACCCTGGACCTTTGTATCTGCTGAACCTGTTAATATGTATTCTTTCTCCCACTTAGAAAGTAGACTTCCTAAAGACAGGTACAATAGTATCGCACCTTTTTCTCTGTATCCCTAGTGCTTAAGTACAGTGCTTGCCAAATGACTTCTTAACAATTTTTTCTTTCATCCATTCATTCATTCATCTATCTTGTCACTCCTTACCAACCATCAATCTGAGAACAAAAACTTATCTGATGTCCCACCTTGGAAAAAATAACTATCTCCCATGAGTCAAGTGAGTTCAAATCCAACCTCAGACACTTATTAGCTACAAGACCTTAGGCAAGTCACTCAACCTGAATCTGCCTCAGTTTCCCCAACTCTAAAATATGGGTGATAATAGTAACCCTCCCATGGTTGTTGTGAGAATCAAATGAATAATATTTATAAAACCCTCAGTACAGTGCCTAGTGCTTAGTTGGTAGTAATAAATGTGTACTCCTTTTATCTAAACCCTTTCTCAAAATCAGAGTGAGTCCTGAGGCAGAGTTGACCTGGCTTGTACATATATGTAATATTTTCAATAAATATTAAATAAACATATATTTAAACAATATTATATATCAAATATTAATATTTAATAATAATAATAAATAATAATAACAAATAACAAAAATAAACATTATACACCAAATATAATATTTATCATATCACATATATATATATATATATATATATAGAGAGAGAGAGAGAGAGAGAGAGAGAGAGAGAGAGAGAGAGATGTATATATCTCAAACATGCCTTATTTTTTCTCTATGACAAACCTAGTCCTAGTATTTCACTGACCCCCCTACCTAAACCATTGGGTAACAACAGTGTCTGGACATCATCTCTATTTCTTTTTTGAAGCATTAACAATCATTTCAATATATATTACTATAGTATCAATATTACTACTTTGAAGAGTCTGACCCTCTACTGCCTTTAGGTTTCCTCCAAGTCCTATTCAAAAATCCCACCTTCCAAAAGAAATCTTTCCTAATCCCTCCCTCTTAATTCTACTACTTCCCTCTGTTCATTATTTCCTATTTACACCAAATATACTTTGTCCATAGTTGCTTGTTCATTGTCTCCTCCCCCTTAAAATTGTGAGTTTAGAGCCTGTCACATAGTAGGTACTTAATGAGCAGCAATTAAGTGACTGTATAAAATTAAAACTTGAGCATATTTGAAGGCTGGTATTACCTTTCTGTATAATAAGTATTTCCTGAGTGGTTTATAACATGTACAGGACTGTGTTAGGTACTATGGAAGAAACTATGAGAGAGTTAAAAGTAGGGTTTCTTTCTTTAGAGAGCTTCTTCCACAAGAGAAATGCCTAAAATTAAAAAAAAAAGATTCTTAGGCATGTATTGACAAATATTTTAGACAAGATGTGTTTTTTAGGAGCTGTTGAAGAGCTATTTTGCATTCAACTTGCTCAAGGTCCAGGTCTTCTAGCCCTTGAGGACATGACTCAGCTTCCAGACAATGGTCATCTTCTCCTTTCAGAAGGGTATAATTGCAGAAAGCACTTTCTGATGCTCCTCAGTCCATACTCAATTCAAAGACTTCAGATTTTTGGAGCTCTTGAGCTCACCAGAAAACTACTAAGACTAGAAACATCTATCTCAGGATTACTGTTCAATGATCCATGTTTGGGGAAAGAAGCACAAAATTGAAGAGACAGCCAGGGACTTGAGAAGTTCTTTAGCAAGTCTAGTCTATTATCCTTACTGTTATGTAGCTCCCTAAAGCTACTACTGTGAAGAAGGTGGAGTTCCTCTGATCTAATGAGACTACCTCTTGAAGAAAGAGTTCTTTACTGTCTAACCTGCTAAAGGGATAACTCTTTCTGGATTAATCACAAATCATCTTTAGAACTAATGTTTCCATCACCAGACCCCCCCAAGCTTGGGTCCCCTAATGCAAAGTTATATAAATTCAATAATTAACCAACACTTTGTGATTACTGCCTTTTTGTAACTTGTAACAACCTGACTCAATCCAAAACAATAGAACAAAACAAAAACTAAGACTAAAATAAAACCGGGGGGGGGGGGGAACGAAGACTAGGAAAGGAAGAAAAATGAATTTCTCCTTTCAGAGGGAGTCTCATGGTCTCCCAAGACATGTGAAAGTTTCCCAACAAAGACTAGGAAACTAACTTATCTCATTGCGTCAGCATCTTATTGACCAAGGTGATCAGCTCAGGAAATTCAGGTGAAAATTCAGACAGGAACTCTGACCTTTAGAGAAAAGTTGTAGCAACATCGGACAGAAATGTTGGCCTGCTCATTTTGGGTGCCAGACTGCGACCCAATCAATCACCCACATCCCCTAGATCTACCCAGCAGGGAAAGAAGGAAGGACTGCCAGCCGCTCTCTGCCTCTCCCTGGGAATACCAGAAAGCCTCAGAGAGGGCTGATGACACAAAGTATATGTTTATTAAATTTGTAAATGCCCCAAAGTTGGGAAAGATAGTACACTAAAAAATCTCAAAGGTTTGGCCCAAAGCTAACAAAATCAACTTTAATGGGAGATAAAGTTCTGCACTTGGGATTCAAAAAATTATTTTTGCAAGTGGCTAAGGTCACAAGGACTGTCCTCAAACTTCAGTTAGCTACACTGGGAAGAATGGGATGGTGGTGCTGGATACCTTTGACTTGTATTTCTGTAAACTTCTCCCTTATACAAGTATATAAGGGGCTGAAAAATCACTTGTCATTGATATAAACTAAGAATGATTAAAGAAATGTGTGATATTCCACATGCAGATATATACTTATATATGCATACATACACATACATGTATATACATATATATATGTGTGTGTGTGTGTGTGTGTGTGTGTGTATATATATATATATATATATATATATATATATATATGTATAATTTGTAAGTTTGTGCACCTGATGGTGAGAATACGAGTTAAATGACAGAGAAATCAGGGTTAGCTCAGGACTTGGCCAATACACAGCTTTTATATATAGCACAAAAGAACACAAACTATTACCAGATCAATAATGGGCAAAGAGAAAAGGAACTGGGCTTCAAGCCTCACTGTTAACTGCTGAAAAAAGACCCCGAGGGGATAGCAACAATGCTCCAATGACCTCTTCCATGAGTTCTCCCACATAGCAGTCAAAGAGTTCCTATATTCTGAAAGCAGGCCAATGTATGTGAGCCAATATAATATTGACTCACTACAGGCTTAGAATCACAGAAATTCTTGAGCTGAAATAGAACTCTGAGAACATCTAGTCCTAGCTGTTCTGTTGATGTTATAACCAACTTTCCATGGTTGAAACCTTATCTTTGACTTCTTCCTCTCCCTCACTTTTTATCCTCAGTTACCAAGTCCTAATTATTCTGTCCCCTCAATCATTCACAATCTGTTTTCTCTTCTTTATTTCCAGTTTCTTCACTTTTTGCTTGTTCCTCTGTATTCAGGGAAGCTTTTCCCTTTTCATTTTGCAAAAAGAGTTCTTTTGCATCCTTTAAAATCCAACTCAAAAATCATAAATCCCTCCCACTGTTATTGCCCCCCTCTTACTAAATGTCAATTTTATTTTTGTTTTGTACTCCCCTAATGACTTGCATTGTACTATAATATATATTGTAGTTATCTGTGTATGTGTATTATCTCTCAACTGGACTCTAGGTTCCATCAGGGGACAGAATTGGTCTAATATAAATTCTATCTCTTCCTTAGTTGTACAGGAGGCATCATAGTGGTAGAATGAAGGGGGTGGCTAGGTAGTGCAGTGGATAGAGCACCAGCCCTGAAGTCAGGAGTACCTGAGTTCAAATGGGGCCTCAGACACTTAATAATCACCCAGGTGTGTGGCCTTGGGCAAGCCACTTAACCCCATTGCCTTGGGGAAAAAGAAAAGGAAGTGTAATAGAATGAAGGCCTTGAAGCCTGGAAGACCTGATCCAAGTGTCACTTCTAATGTATACTGGCTGTGCAACCAAGGACAAATGACTTAACCCCCCACTTAGTGTTCTGGGCAATTCTCTAAAACTATAAATTGCATTGGTAGAGGGAGTTTCTTTAGCCAAGGGTTCCCTATCTATGCCAATGAAATCATAGAATCCAGCCCTGTCTTCTTTTTTCCTAGCACTCTGTTTTTAAAACAGCAGCTGCTTAATAAGGATAAGATAGGAATTCAAAGATTACTCCCATTCCACTTAAAGATAATTATCTTTGTTAATAAGAACTCTTCTTGACTGAACAAGTCCTAGATTCCTCTCAGAATCAATCAAAGACATTTCAATAAGTTGGGTCAAGAAACCTGCTTGATTGATACTTGGTCACACTCTAGTTGCTTTTCAGTCACTTTTTTTTAGTTATTTCTGATTCTTCATGAATTTACTGGAAATTTTCCTGGCAAAGATACCAGAATGGTTTGTCATTTCCTTCTCTTGCTCATTTTTACAGAAGAAGAAACTAAGGCAAATAGGGTTAAGTGACTTGCCCAAGGTCACATAGCTAGGAAATATCTGAGGCCAGATTTAATCTCAGGACGATTTGTCTTCCTGACTCCTGATATGGCATTATATCAACTGCATTACCTACCTGCTTGCTGAACTAGGAACTAGTTCAAAACTGGAGACAGATTTAAAGTATCTGGCAGTAGAGGAGAAGAAATTGAGGTGCCCAGAGTTGACCCAGAAAAAGTTGGTACACAGAGGGAGCCTGCAAAGAGAAATGAGAAAGTAGGACAGAGCTGCTACAGAGAAGGGGGGGGGGGGGGGGGCGGGCAAGGAAGGCCAGTCTCACTACAAGCATCTCAAGAGCAAAAGAATGGGGGCTAATACCACCAGTTCTCCAACTATGAGGAATGTTCCAGAAGGGTTCCATTTCCTCAACTTTTCCTCCATCTATTAGCAGATGCTTTAAGACACTTAGTTTGTTTCTCCCTCTAAAATTACAAGTAACCTGAATTTCATTTCAATCACAGTGGTCAGAGGTTGGCTAAAGATAAAGATAAAGATATAGTAAGGGACCTGAAATCAAGATGTGAATTTAAAGGTGACTTCTGTGTGACCTCAGGTAGGTCACTTAATCTTTGCCTCAGTTTCCTCAATTGAAAAATGAGGATAATAATAGGACCTTTCTCTGAGGGTTGCTGTGAGAATCAAAAACAAAAGATATTTGTAAAGTCCTAAACATAGTAGAAGCTTATAAATGTTTGTTGTTGGTTTTTTCTCCATCCATATCCTCTCATTAAATCAGAGAACCAAAATCTCTGCCTAAATGTTGACTTTTCTTAACTGAGGGTTTAGTTCAATTATCATTTCACTGCTAAATTTTTCATTTAATATAAATGCCTTAAAGCTCAAAGGAAGGAACCATATGGACCTGAGGGGTCATTTGCATTGCCCTTATTGCTGAAATTATTGTCACAGTGTTGCTACAGTATTTGTTGAATTTGTACCCCCTTTCCTTTCAGATGTGGATGCTAAAGTATAGTCCAAGGTCAAAGCCATTTCGTGGCAGAACCAAGGCTATATCATAGTGTCTCTTGCAATAAACTAGACACAAAGAGCCAAACATCCTGAATGAAACAAGCTTAAATTCTTTTCTACTTCAAGTTATTTAATGTAGAGCATAAAACTGGGGTTGAGAGGGAAAGATGTGTTGGATTTGATCTTAAATCCTAAGATCTCATTTGATAAACACACATGGGGCTGGGTCTATAATACAATCCTCAGAATGTCTCATTCTGGAAAGTCTTGTTACTTTTCATCAGTTCATTGTGGGTTGTTTTGGATAATCAGTTATGCAAATTATTACCCAATTTTCACTAGTGCAATACTCTGTTCAGAGATCCTGCAAAAACCACAAATCCAACTGCAAAATATTTAACAGAAAAAAAAAAAACAAAGGAAACTAGAAGTCAAGCAACTTGTTAAAAAGCTTCCCATGTGTAATAAATTTGAGGAGTACAAAGAAAGGTAAGAATAATCCCTGCCCTCAAGGAACTCTAATGGGAATGGGGATAGAGATGGGGAGAGACAACATATCTCTAACTAGATACGTAATAGATATATACAGAGTAGATGGAAGATAGGTGAGGATTGGGGGGAGGGGGGGATGGAAAGGCCTCCTGCAAAAAAAGGTAGGATTTCAGCTGTCTTGTAGGAAGCCAGAGAAATGAGAAACAGAGGTGAGCAGGTAAAGAATTGTAGTCAGACCACAGTCAGGACAAAGAGACAGAAATGAGGATGGGCTATCATGTGGACAGAACGGTTAGTTAAAAGGTCAATTTAGCTGAATCACAGGGTGTGTGGAAAGGGCTGAGGTTTAAGGAGACTGGAAAGGTTCAGTTGTAAGGAGCTGCTTTAAATAAAAAAACAGTGAATATTTAATACTTGAGGTAACAGGAAGTTACTAGAGCTCAATCAACAGGATGGTAACCTAAGAGTTATGCTTTAGAAAAATCACCTTACAGTTGAGTAATGTGTACACTGGATTGGGAAAGACTTAAGGTAGAAACACCAATCAGTGCTGGTGGCCATGTGAGCTGATAGAAGGAAACATATAAAAGATATAAAAGTAGAAATGGCTAGATTTGGAAATGGAGTGGATATGTTCAGGAGGGAAAGTGGGGACTTCCAGATGACACTGAGGTTAAAAAGCTGGTATTGAAAGGGAAATTCTTCTCAGGACAAAGAGAACTAAAAGGATTTTATTATATATTTTATTTATATTTTTATTTTAATACAAATTTATTTATATTATATATGTGATATATTTATTATTTATTTATCAAAGTAGCAATAACTTAATGGGCTGATCACTGAAGATCAGTATGGACAGCTTTATTGCTAACTTGAAGGAAATTCAGATAGGTCTACCTCAGCAAAAGAGATTGGGCCTTTGAATCTTAGTTCCTCCCCAAGGAAGAAAGAATGTGACATAGGGGTATCTATCTGACAAAGAGCAGATGATACAAATAGGTTGCAGACTTGGTGCCTTCTTCCCCACCACAGACTCACCCAACACTGATTGATAAGCAGGGCTGGGAAACAGCAGGATGCTGAATCAATATAACTTTCGCCACTAATAAAATGGGAGAATGGTGGTACCTGTAATTGGGAAACTAGAAAAATAAGAATTTGGAGGGAAGGAGTGAGTTCTGGGATTTAAAAGAGAGGAAAATGCTACTTAAGCAATAATTATTAAAAAAAACATAATTCCTGATTCTGGAGGGATTAAAAGGTAAAAGAAAAAGAAAGGACTAGTATCTAAGCAGAGAGTGCCTTAGATTGCCTCTTAATTGAAGAATAGCTTAGCTTGTTGTGATATATGAATGAAATGGAATATTGTTTCATTCTAAGAAATGATGAGGTAATTTAATAGAATATGTAGTGTGAACTGATGCGGAGCAAAATAAGCAGAATTGAGTGAATAGTTAATGCAAGGTCATTTTCACTGATATCTTTGGAAGACTTGGGAACTCTCATCAATGCATTAAGCAACTATATCTCCAGAATTATGTAATCCATCTCCTAAACGGGAGTTGAAAAAGATATGACTTGGGGGCATAAGCACTATGTGTATTTGTTTTGCTTGGCTGGGAATATTTGTTACATGAGTTCCCCCCTCCTTGATTTTTATTGTGGGGGGGCAGGAATTAAGAGTAAGGGGGTTTTTAATGTTGATGGTCTCCCCCAAAAAAGATAGTTATTGAAATATTTTTAGAATGCACAGAAAAGGGGGTAGCTAGTTGGTGCAGTGGATAGAGCACTGGCCTTGAAGTCAGGAGTACTTGAGTTCAAATCCGACCTCAGACACTTAATAATTGCCTAGCTGTGTGGCCTTGGCCAAGCCACTTAACTCCATTGCCTCAAATTTATTTAAAAATGCACAGAAAGAACTTCAGAAAGAACCATAAATGAGTTGGGTTTGGTAGAGGCATGGGATTTATTTTATGTTTTTTAAAAAGCAAATATTCTGAAATGGAGATTCAGAGTTCTGTATAGAATCCTCTACTTATATTCTTTTGTATACAGAACTTTTTGATGTTTAAGTACAGGAAAAGAAATTGTTTAAAATAAACAATGAGTTTTGGAATTCTCTCCCCTTATACAGATGGGCACAACCCCTTACAGTCTCCAGGAGGATTATAAAGCTATTCGGGTTAATCCCCAGTAATCTCCCTAGCAATTTAGTTCCCTCTAAATTCTGGCTCAGTGCTTTAAAAAGAAGAAGGAAGAGGGAGGGGTCCTATTCGGAACCCTTGGTGTGGTGGAATTATGCTGAAATCACCTTGACAGCCTGGTGAGCTGTTAAAAAAAAAATAATACTTAGTTGGGTCTGAGATTGTTGGCATTCTCCTGGGTTCAGAAATGTCATATAGCTATAGTACCCTATAATTCTCTTCCATCTTGATTGCCCCCCCTCCCAACATACTACAAAAGTTTGTAGCTTGTTTCCTCCTACTCTGCTTTGGGCCACCTCAGAAGAGCTTGGATTTTTATGGCTCTCACCTGGGGGGAGGGGGGGGGAGAAGAATTCTCCACCAATGAGTGCCCTTACCTGATGATACTCCTACTGGCCCAAACTTCAGTCTTCTGGGAAATGTAGTCCAGAAAATTTATCCTGCTGAACCATGCTCTCTGGAGCTCTGGAGAGGAAATGAAGTCTGAAGTTCTCCTCAGCTATCCCTTTACACTGAATACAATTCTTAGGTTTCTAACCATATTAAATTTCCTTAAGTTTTCACATAGTACCTATATTTTCAGTTTGAATTGTGAAATATATATATATATATATATATATGAGTCAATTTGAAACCCAAGATTTTAACCCTCTGAAATCAAAATCCAATATTGTATCTCTGGCTCCTTTTCTTTTTGATGCGCTTGACTTAGAAGTGGAAACTTAGAAGCCTTTTTCAAATTGCTACTTCTGGACAGTTTCTTGTTGTTTAGCTTCCCTACAGATCACCAGTTTGGTAGATATGAATAAAAAAAAAGTCCAAGGCCTAGGGAGCAAAGGAGTGGTTTCATATGGATTTCTATATCTGGTTTGTTGAAATTTGTTTTTTGGGGGGGTTTTTTGGTCATCTCCCTCTCACCCTATAATCTCTTCCCCCGCCCATTCCTCTAAGCCTTCAACAAAATATATCCTTGATATAAAGGCCAGAATGAATGGAGAAACAGAAAACAAAGTCAGTTATTCAATATCAATTAAGGGGAGTCAGGGGGCAGCTGGGTGGTACAGTGAATAGCAGGCCCAGTATGCTCCTTATGGAGACAGGAAGACTCATCTTCCTGAGTTCAAATCTGGTCTCAGACATTTACTAGCTGTGTGACTCTGGGCAAGTCACTTTAACCTCATTTGCTCAGTTTCCCCATCTATAAAATAAGCTGGAGAAGGAAATAGTGAACCACTCCAGTACCTGTGCCAAGAAATGAGGGCATGAAGAGTCAGACACTATAGGAAAAACACCTGAATGAAAAAATGAACAAGTAAAAATAAGAGGAGTCAGCAAGGACTAGCCATTACTTTGCTTGTGAGGGAGTGTCACCTCTACTTCCCAGCTGTACCTGCCAGATTCCTCAGAAGCTGTCACCTTCATCAAGACTACACAAAGCTTTCCTTTTTCATACGTTTATGAAAAAGAGACACTAAGACAGTTACATCAAATGTAGTTAGTCTGGAACCAGAGAAAGCCCTGCCCTGAGTATATGCTTAACTGTGACAGCCAATGGATGAGGATAGACTGGTGCACCTTGGGGCGCCCCTCCTTACGGTGCTTTGGTGTCAGACTCCTGTCTAACAGAGGGCCCTAGACTATGAAAGGGGATGAATGACAGTCTTGGGCTCCTGTCGTTGGCTGGATGGGATGGGATGTTTCCCCCCATCGGGATAAGCCTGTGTGGTTCTGCCAGGAGCAAGGCGAATGTGAGGGGCTGTCACTTGTAATAGGTATTAAAATCATTGTTATGAGCACACAAACTGAAATCCTGAGAGAGCTCTCTCTAAGCTGCAAATGGAGAAACAGCAAATGGAGAAACAGTATTTTCTCTAAGCAAAGGCAAAGTCACAGAACAGGCTAGGGACTTCCAGCAGGGTAAGACCTCATTTAAAATAAGCAAACAAATGAGACCAATGATAATATCTTCATTCCAAAAGGAGGATGGCAGGAGAAGCCTGACTTTGCCTCCCCTATCTCTATACTTCTATTCACTAGTCACAGGGAAAATTTATGGAGGAAAATAAATACTGTCATTGGATGCATGACAAGAGGAATCAAAGACTATATTTATTCCTCTCATTTACTGTCTAGATGTGAATAATCTTTGTTTAAGGCTAAAGCTACATTTCTCAGAAAAAGTCAGTGGTCCTCAGGCTTCAGATTTAAATGAAGAGCCTTAGGAGTTACCATTTTTAACCATACCATTTAACCATAACATTATCCCTGATAATTATACTATCAAAAAAGCTTAAGGATGCTTATTCACTTCCATCTTTCCCATGAAATGAAAAAAGCTTTTAGATGACAAATCACATTTATATTGCATTTACAAAGTATTCTCTTAAAAACTCCCCTCTGTACTAACCTAACTAGGTAGTACAGTGAATAGAGCACTAGCCCTGGAGTCAGAAGGGATTTAAGTTAAAATATGACCTCAGGATCAACTGTGTGACCTTGGACAAGTCACTTAACCCTAATTGCCTTGAAAAGAATAGAAAAAATGTCTCTGTGAGGTAATGCAAGTATTAATATTCATATTTCATAGACTAGAAAACTGAGACTCAATTTAAGTGAGATTAACTGACAGAGTCAATGCTACAAAACTTTAAGTGTTAGATCCAGGACTCAAATCTACTTCTGATGACTTGGATTTAAGTGTCTTTCCCTCTAAAACCCAATTTTGAGAAACTAATCATTACAAAGAATATTCCATGCATGCTAGGGTAATTGTGAGTGAAAAGGATGAAGAGGAAGAGAGTAGGAAGTATCATTGAAGGCAGTCATCAAATACAATTAGCTTCCTTTCATTTCAAAACTCAGATCTGGGGTTTACATGCCTTTAGAAGAACCACTTCAATCAACTGCTGCAGCCTTAGTCCTCTATATTAGCTGAGATCAATTATCACAACTAATTGCCATTCTGGTTTACTATCCATCTACAAGTGGAAGTCAGATAAGAAGAAAGAGGAGTGAATGGTAGCTTTCTTAACTAGCACAAAAAAAACAAGTGTTACATACTTTAAATCGTCTTAAGGCAGTTTTAAGCTGTTAAAGCTTAAACCAGCACTAAAATTTTTAGGACATGGTGTATTTTAATTAAAAGAAGAAAAGCATTGCTCAAAAACAAGATGTATCATTTGCTTTTAAATATATCTAAGTTATTAAAAGTGTAAAGCTTTAAAATTAACTAAAACTTGATGTAAACTGCTGAACTGAATAACTGCTGTCTTTTGGGGTCCCTTTATATTGGAGATCAGAATTAAACCACACACATTTTCTCTTCCTCATCTCTTCTGCCCTTCTTGCCCCCATCCTGCTTATATAGTCAATAGAATGAAGGCTCACTGAAGACAAAGACTATTTTGCTTTCCCATCTTTATATTCCCAGAGCTGGAACAGTGTCTGACTTCATCATTCTTTACCAAATTGGATAACTTTTGCTCTATTGGCTAGATACAATCCTGAGTCAGAGACAAGGCTTCACTATTAAGTCCTTTTACTTTCTAGTTTTATAACCTCGAACATGACCCTGAGTTTGAGCTTCTTCATCTATCTAATGAGGACCATATTTACACTTACATACGTCACAGGACTATTGTAAGATAAGTACTTTGTAAAGCTTATAATACTATATAAATATGAGCTATTCCTAATATTTTTAGTCCTTGACATTGATCAAGGTCACAAACACCTTCTGGTAGATCATTAGTTGATAAGTTCAAAGGCTTTAAAGTTGGAATGAGCCTTCAATATTTTCTAGTCTAATAGCTCTCATTTTACATAAGAAATAAGTCCTGAGGAGTTAACTGATTTGTCCAAAGTCAGAGAGGTAGGTAGAAATACAGGAGACTAGGTGGTCAAGTGGATAGAACATCGACTTTGGAGTCAAAAGGACCTGAGATCAAATGTGCCCTCAGGGATTTACTGGTTCTGTGATCCTGGATAAATCACTTAAACCTAATTACCCCCCCCAAAAAAAAGGCAAGGAATTGAACTCAAGATTTCTAGCTAAAAATGTGGAAATATGTTAAACAGGATTGTGCATATGCAACCTATATAAGATTGTTTACTGTCATGGGGAGGTGAGAGGGAAGGGAGGGTGGTAGAAAAATGAGGAACTCAAAAACTGCAAAAGGATGAAACTAAAAAACTGTCTTTCCATATAAATTGGAAAAAAATATTTTTTAAAAGTCAGCATTCTTTCTACTACATCCTTTGCCTCTTTAGTCTGGTTCACATTTGAACCTCCATGCCCATTTCTCCCCCTATTATACTTATTATTGTTTTGAATCAACAAAGAAGTGTCAAACACATCAGTTCCTCCCCCTGACACAGACTGTTTGTGTAACCCCAGGTAAATCATTTAATCTCTCAGAGCTTGAAGCAACTCTCTTAAACTAGAAGCTTCAGAGCAAATGCCAGTCTGAATCTGGGACTTCTTTAAACCAATGAAATCACTGGACCAATCCCTACTACTATCCAAGGAAAAGCACAATGAAGGGGTAATGATGTTTCACTACAAAATTCTTGTAGATGCTTGGAGAGAAGAGTGATGGATGTGATATTACTTCATAATATGACAGTATAACATAAGAATTGTTCTCTATGTAAGTGTCACTGTCTCATTGTGTAATGCTCAACCTATGGCAAATTAACCCTTGATCAGGAGGAGTTAGGGATGTGCTGCTTGCATTAGTGGTTATAGAGTTCTGATGGTTATAAAGTTCTGATGGTTATAATCCATTTTCCACACTCAATCAAGTTCCTGTGATTTAAAACATGTTCATATTCCTTCATTACCATTCTGAAGAAACCATGGTGCAGCCAAAAGATATTTAGCTCTCTGGGCCTCAGGTAATTTATACTCAATGCTAGAGGGTCATTTGTAAAAATAAAGTGGCTGAACTAGATAATATTGAAGGTCTCTTCAGCTATAAATCTCTGACCCTATAACCAATTTGAGCTTCAGTTTCCACACCTGTAAAATGATGATACCTTAGATGACTTCTAAGGTCCCTATCAAATTTAAATCTATGATCCTATGAACTATTTGTGCAAGTGATCCCACTCTATTCCTTTCTCCTCCAACAGACTGCCTCTTCTGTCATCTCCACTCTTGATTATTTTCAATCCCTATCTTGTCTTCTATTTTGTACTTCCCTCAAACATGCCCTTGCTATTCTGAAAAAAACCCTCCCTCGCTTGATCAGTTCATTTCTACTACTCTATCTCTGTTGCCCTTTCTAGCAAAAATCCTTTTAAAAAGCCACCTATATATAATAGGTGATCCACTTTCTCTTCTCCAACTCTCTTCTTTACCTTCTAACCTGATCATTTCATCAAAATTGTTCTCTCTAAAGTTAGTAATCTATTATAGTTGCCAAATTTAATCTTCATTCTCTTTGACATCTCTGCAGCCTTTGAATCTGTTGATCATTCTCACCTCCTTGACTCTCTTCTCTCTCTAGGTTTTCCTCTAACTGCAAATGTTTGTCTTAAACTACCTTCCCTTCTCCCTCTATGTTACTGCACATGATATCATTAACTTCCAAGAATTTAATTTCCTCTACGCTAATGAGTCTCAAATCTACCTATCCTGTTCAATCTTTCTTTTTTTCTTTTTTATTTTTTAACATTATTTTTTCCAAGTACATGCAAGGATGTCTTGCAACATTCATCTTTTTATAACATTTTGCATTCCACATTTTTCTACCACTATTCCAAGGCATCGAGCAATCTGATATGGTTTGTACAAGAACAATCATATTTAACTTATTTCCATATTAGTCATGTTGTGAAAGAATTAGAACTGAAGGGGAAAAAAACATGAGAAATAAAGAAAAAACATAAAAGAAGTTTTAAAAAGTAAATATATTAAAGCTGTCTGGTACCATGAAATAAAGTAATAGCTTAGTGGAATAGATTAGGTACAAAAGAAACTGTAGTATATGACTATAGTAATCTACTGTTTGATAAACCCAGAGACTCCAGGCTTCTGGGATAAGAATTCACTATTTGACAAAAACTGCTGGGAAAACTGGAAAATAATATGGCAGAAACTGGGCTTGGATATCTCACACCTTTTACTAAGATAAGTTCAAAATGGGTTTAGTACTTAGACATAAAGGGTGATATCTTTAGGAGAACAAAGAATAGTTAATCTGTCAGATCTATGGAGAGGGGAAGAGTTTATGACCAACAAGAAATAGAGAACATTATAATTGCAAAATGGATATTTCTATTACATTAAGTTTAAAAGGTTTTGCACAAATACAATGCTACCAAGTTTAGAAAGAATACAGAATGAACTGATACTGAGTGAGATGAGTAGAACCAGAAGAACATTATATACCCTAACAGTTACATGGGGGTGATGATCAACCTTAATGGACTTGCTCATTTCATCAGTGTAACAATCAGGGACAATTTTGGGGTATTTGCAATGGAGAATGCCATCTATATTCAAAGAAAGATTTGTGGAGTTTAAAGAAAGACCAAAGACTATTACCTTTAATTTAACTTTTTTTAAAAAAGGTATCTTATTATATAATTTTGCTATCTTTTTTTTCTTAAGGATATGATTTCTCTCTCAACACATTCAATTTGGATCAGCATATAAGCATGGAAACAATGTAAAGACTATCAGACTGTCTTCTGTGGGGAATCAGGGAGGGAAGCAAGATTGGGGGGGCAAATTGTAAAATTCAAAAAACAAAAAAAGAAAGGATGCAGAAGCTGGGAGACAATTTGCACAATTAGTGTTTCTGCTAATGAACTCTTTTCTAAAATATCTAGAAAACTGAGTTTTAAGAACAAATGTCATTCTCCAATTGATAAATGGATATGAACAAGCAATTTTCTATAGTCATATGAAAAATGTTATAAATATTACTGATAAGAGAAATGAAGATTAAAACATCTCTGATGCACTACCTCATATATATAAGAGATTGGTTAAAATGACAAAAAAAAAGGAAAATGATCACTGTCAGAGGGAATGTGGGAAAACTAGGGCATTGATACACTCTTGGTGGAAATGTGAATTGATCCAATGATTCTGGAGAATAATTTGGAACTATGCCTAAAGTGTGCCTAAGGCATACTACTAGGTCTGTATCTCAAAGAGATCATAAAAAGAGGGAAAAGACTCACATGGACAAAAATATGTATAGCAGTTCTTTTTGTAGTGGCAAAGAATTGGAAATTGAGGGGATGCCTTACATGTGATGGAGTACTATTATTCTGTAAGAAATCATGAGTAGGTCAACTTCAGAAAAGCATGGAAAGACTTGCATGAACTGATGCAGAGTGAAGTGCGCAGAACCAGAAGAAAATTATACACATTAATAGTAACATTGTAGGTGGGCGGCTAGGTGGCGTTGGCGGGGGGGGCGTGGCGTAGTGGCATAGTGGATACAGCACTGGCCCTGGAATCAGGAGTACCTGAGTTCAAATCCGGCCTCAGACACTTAATAATTACCTAGCTGTGTGGCCTTGGGCAAGCCACTTAACCCCATTGCCTTACAAAAAAAAAATGGTAACATTGTGGGATGATCAACTATGATGGACTCAGGTCCTCTCAACATTTCATTAATCAAGGATAATCTTGAGAGACCTGTTATGAAAAATGCCATCCACATCCAGAGAAAAACATAATGGTGTCCAGATCAAAGCATAGTATGCCACTCCAATCTCTCATCTCCAACTGCTTTTTAAATATCTTGAACTAGGTGTCCAGTAAACATTTTAAACTCAATTTGTTCAAAACAAAATTCATTCGTCCCCCTATGACACTATTCTCCATTCTCCCATTTTTGGCCCCCCATCCCCTTTCTCTTTTCCTAAAGAGAGCAACACCATCCTCCTGGGACCTCAGGTTCACAACTCAGAAGTCATTATTCCTTACTGTCTTTCATTCCCATATCCAATCTGTTGTCAAATCTGCTGATTTCACCATTACATTATCTGTCAAATATGCCTCCTTTTGACAGTCACCTATCTAATGCAGCCCCTCAATACTCCTTACCTTGATTATTGAAATAGCTAGTGGTGGATCTACCTGCCTCACATCTCTTCCCTACTCCAGATCATCTTCTTTTCAACTACCAAAGTAATTTTCCTATATCAGACCATCTACCATTCAATCACCAAAGTGATAGGCCCCAGCATGTTACCCCTATAATCTACAGAGGCTCCTTATTGCCTCCAGAATCAAATACAAAATACTTTATTTGACATTCAAAGCCCTTCATAACCTAGCCACCCTCAACCCTTCCAGTCTTATAATACCTTCCTTACCTTAGTATGTACTCTTCAAAACAGTTCTAACTGTTGTTCTAACAAGAAACTCTCTCTCTAATCTCCAGGCATTCTCTGGCTGTCTCCCCTGCTTAGAATATTCTTCCTCCTTCACTTCAATTATTTACTTCTCTGGTTTCCTTTAAATCACAATGGAAAACTCACCTTCTACAGAATGCCTTTCATTACTCCCTCTTAATTTCAGTGCCTGCCTTTTGTTAATTATTTATTTATCCAGTATATACTTGTTTTCATGTTGTTTCCCCCATTAAAGTTAGCTCCTTGAGGGCAGGGATTGTTCTTTGTCTTTTTTCCCCTCTCTTGAGCTTAGCCTAGCATATAGTAGCTACTTAATCAATGTGTACTTATCATCTAGAAATTGAGACACTGGACCAGAAACTTCCAAAGTACCTTCCAATTCTACATCTATGACCCTATGAACTTTTCTTTCTTTTTTTTTAAGGTTTTGTAAGGCAATGAGGTTACGTGACTTGCTCAAGGTCACACAGCTAGGTAATTAGTAAGTATTTGAGATTGGGGTGGCTAGGTGTCATAGTGGATAAAGCACCAGCCTTGGAGTCAGGAGTACCTAGGTTCAAATCCGGTCTCAGACACTTAATAATTACCTAGCTGTGTGGCCTTGGGCAAGCCAAGTAACCCCATTTGCCTTGCAAAAATAAAAGTATCTGAGGCTGGATTTGAATTCAGGTCCTCCTGACTCCAGGGATGGTGCTCTATCCACTGCACCACCTAGCTGCCTCTGAACTTTTCTTTCTAAATACTATTTTAAAAGGGTTGTCAATTTATTGTATATGACAGTGATTTTAAAAAGCACGGAAAGACTAGCACAAAATAATGAGGAGTGAAATGAGCAGAACAAAGAGAATATTGTATACAGTAAAAGCTGTTTGAAGAAAAACTTTTTAGTGAATAAGTTATTTTGACTACTATAAATACCCAAATTAACCATAAAAGATATATAAAGAAGCTATCTGTAGTCAGAGAAAAATAGACGAATGCACTGAATAATTTTACATTATGTATATATAAACTGTGTCTAATGATAGCTATCTCTAGGGTAGGGAGGGTGAAGGGAAGACAAAAAAGGAAAAATATTTACATGACAAATTTGTTGTGTATTTAAAAGGAACAAAAATGTAAATGGTAGATTAGTAGTTTCAAGAACAATGATTTTTATTATACCATATCATGGAAATACTTGTTTTGTCCCATAAATTAAAAAAGTTAGCAATAGAAGAGGTAATTGTCCTTTTAGGACATAGTTGCTCTTATGGAATGAGATTTTAACTTCCAGATCTACATCAGATCCCAGTGTAGACATGCTCCCTTATTTTAGAATTGTGGCTAAGAGGAACACTTAATATGAATTTCACTTCACAATAAACAAAAATAGGAAAGACAGAAAAGGAACAAGGAGGTGGGTTATGTTTCAGTCTTCATTACTCAAAAGGAAAATTGGCCATGAATCTTCTGAGTGAGAAAAAATAAAATGTCTTCAGTGTTTTATTCAGTATCTGATAGTCAATGAAAAGTAACTAAGGAAAACTAGAAAAAAGTAAGAAAGTTAAGGCAAAATCATAGTGCTCACCTTCTAATATGGGAAATAACATAAATATGTACAACCAAGACAACATAGATGAAAGGTAATCTCAGAGGGAAGGTATGGGGATGGAAATGGGAAAGGCAGCCTGGGAAAGGTCTCCTACAAACGATGTGCTTTGAACTGAACCTTGAAGGAAATTGGGGAGGTAGAGATAAGAAGAAAGAACATTCTAAAGAAGGGGATAAAGGGGAACAGCCAAGGCAAAGACACATGAGTCAGGAGATGAGTATCATGTATGAGGAACAGCAAATGGTCTGGTTACTGATCAGGATAGCTCCATTATATTCACTCTACATCTATACACACAAATACACATATATGTGTAAATGTGTCTGTATACTCTCATTGCATCATTCCCTACCATGCTCCTGAGATATATATATATATGTCTGTGTGTAAGTATGTAAAAGGTAAGAAGGGGCCAAGTTATGAAGTTCTTTATATATCAGAGGATTTTATTTTTGATCCTAGGGTACAGGGAGCTACTGAAGTTTATTGAAAAAGGGAAATCTAAATATAGAATTTTTATTTTCCCATGAAAAGAATTATAGGTACATATGTGAATACATATACAAGTATATGTAGGTGTTCTTATTTAGTAATTTTCAGTTGTGTCCAACATTTCATGATCCTATGTGACTTATCTTGCCAAAGTTACTAGAGTGCTTGGTCATTTCCTTCTCTGACTTATTTTACAGATGAGAAAAGTGAGAAAAATAAGGTTAAGGAATTTGCCTAGGATGAATAAATATAGGTGTATGTATAAATATGTAATATATTCACTATATTCAAAACTATAACTTTCATGGCTTTAGTTGCTTGTAAAGGAAAAGAAGAGCTTTGAAAAGAGGAAAGCTAAAATTTGTTAGGAGTTACTTCAACATCAAACTGTAAAAGATGGCAGTCAGAGGAATAATTCTCTAAACTTGGCTGTAAAGCCAATAATAATAATAATAATTATCACTATTACAATAATTATAATAATCATAATGATAAATATGTAGATGTGACTCTTTAAAATGCTTTGCATATGTAAGGTTGGGGTCATCCAGGTTTCTTTCTTGAAACAATCAGATTATGAACTGTGTGTGAACCAGGCCTAGATCTCTATGGAATGTTCAATCAATCATCTCACTTCATTTAAAGTAACTACTTTAACCAGGTGGGAACATCTCTTTTAAACCAGTCAATCAATCAAAAGACATTGGACTAGGTTAGAGAGGTGTTGAAAACCACTCAATAAAATGGTACAAAGCTCTACATATGTGCTGGGATTAGCTGAGGAAATTCTCAGTCAAATCCCAAAGGGTCTTTCTATAATAGAACAAGCCAATTCAGAATCCAAGTGGATCTATCAGACAAGAGAGAGCTATTCTAGCCAAACCTCATTCCCACTAAAAGATAAGTTCAAGTCTTTTTCTCCACTCTCCCTTCATTAGAGGAGGAACTAATGAACTTCAGAGAAGATCTAGACATTTTTGTCTTAGTAGTGTCCATAAAACTACAGTGAATGAAGAAAGAGTTAAACATTGTGAGTTAACAACAAATTAGGCACAATGAAGAAATTCTACCTGGGCAGCTAAGTGGCCCTGTGGATAAAGTACCCAACTTCAAATCTGACCTGATATTTGATACTTACTTGCTGTGTATCCTTAGGCAAGTCACTTAACTCACATCCAGGGCCGTTTCCAGTAATCCTGATCCATATCTGGTCACTAGATCCAGATGGCTCTGGAGGAGACAGTGAGGCTTAGCACAGCCCCCCCTCACAAAAATCCAATTCACTTGCTTATCATGGCATCACCTCCCTGATGTCATGGTGGTCTTCTAGAATGAAGGACAAATATCATCACCTGTCAATTGTGCCTTCATGCCACTTGCATATTCCCAATTGACACTGCCACTACCCTGCTTCAGACTAGACCTTCATCACTGGGATCCTTGCTACCAGCCTTCTGGAGATCTCCTAAAATCAAGCCTCTCCCCTTTCCATTATGTTTGATTTTTGTCCTTCATTCTCAGAGAGGATCATGACAACAGGAAGTGATGTCACATCTATTCTCCACTCAACTATTAACGTGATCTTCCTAAAGCATAGATAGGACTATGTCAAGCTTCCTCATCAATAAACTCTCTATTGTGGATCCCTATTGCCTTCAGGATCAAAAGTAAAATCCTCCCTTAGTCTTTTAAAGCCCTTTGTAATCTGGTCCTTCCCTTTCTTCCCAGTTTTCTGACACTGTACTCCCCAACTACTGAGATCCAGTGACACCAGCCTTCTGGCTGTTCATTAAACAAGATCCTCCATCTCTGACTATATTTTCCTAGGTCTATCATATGTGCCTGCAATTCTTTTCCTCATGTATACATTTTGACTTCCTAGGTTTTCTTCAAATCTCAATTAAAGGCTTCTTTTCCAGATTTCCCTTAATGTTAACGCATTTCTCTGAGATTATCTCCAATTTATCCTTTATGTAAAGGTCTGTATATAGTTTTTTGCATATTGTCTTACTAATTAGACAGTAAGGTCCTTGAGGAACTAGGTTTTTGTTCTTCTTTGTATCTTTAGTGCCTAACTCAGTGTCTGAAATATAAGCGTAAGGGATGTGGGAACTGTTGTATTTGTTGTTTTGCTTTGTTCATATAGGCTATATACATATATATATATATGTATATATATATATATATATATATATATATATATACATATATATATATATATATATCCACATGAGCCTGTCTAAATGTGACTCACAGGTCACCAATACATATCTCTAATGTCACTTCCCCTAACCCTTTTCCAAAAAAGAATTTGACTCTTACCAAGAGATAAAATAGGAGGTTGGGGTCAGAAGTTACTTAAAGAAAGGGTATACAAGGTTAGAATTACATCTGTATGCTCCTTTAAATAGTTGGCATAAGAGAAGCAATTTTTAGGTCCAAGATAAGCTCCTGATTACTATTATTTAAAAGGAAAAGAGAGCCCCAAGCAATCTACCCAAGACTTGACTTTCTTCCCTCTAGTTCTGTATAGCAAATAGCAAAGAAACATGTTTATCCAAGTTGATAGCAAAACAAGAAATCAGAGGAACTACATATATAAAACTATGTTCCAGACAATACAAATCAAATGAGCTCTCCCTTTGGGAGTGAGATAACTCAGCTCAACCAAAAAAGAGTACCAGATCTTATCCAAGGGGAAAATTTACTTAAGTCCCCTATCTTCGGATAAAGACATGATAGACTGGGGTGGCTAGGTGGTGCAGTGGATAAAGCACCAGCCCTGGAGTCAGGAGTACCTGGGTTCAAATACAATCTCAGACACTTAATAATTACCTAGCTGTGTGGCCTTGGGCAAGCCACTTAACCCCATTTGCCTTGCAAAAACCTAAAAACAACCAAACAAAGACATGATAGACTTTCAGCTTCTTCCCAGAGCCTTTCAACCTTTATGGACCTGAAGAGAAATTGCAATCACTCATCTTCTCTCTCAGAAGATCCCAGGAGCTCTCAATCCCAATTTTAACTATTTAACAGATTCCCAATCTGACTACCCCTCCTGCAGGAGTAAGAGTTAAGTAATCAATTTCCATCAAAGAGGAGAGAGTTCCATAGATTATCCCTTGGGATGGAAGGTCACATTTCTTTCCTGGACAGAACTCTTTGCTATCCTTTGCAAAGATCAGCTAGGGCAAGTTCAAACATGTAACCATAAACATAAATACAAACATCAGTGCTCTGTAACAACAAAGGTGTCCCAGGGAACCAACCTTTAGAAATATTGAACCTAAAATAAAACAAATGCTCATTAACAGCACAAGCAACAGATATGGCACTAATACAGAGCATCACCTAGGAGGGTAATACAGTGACAACATTCTTAACTATTCACAGACATAATGCATGCACATTTCAAAAGTATGCATATATCTATTGTAAACAGCTACCAATCAAAAGCAATGACTAACCATCAAAGCAAAGCAAGGTACTGAATTGTAACAACAATACTATCAATTGACCAAAAATATATATATATATATATAATATGACAACTGTTAATAATAATGTATATGCAAAATAATGTGCAAATCAGCCTTTGAGGTTGAGATGCAACAAAGAATGGATTGATTTTCTGCTACTTATATTAATTTTGGTCTAATAAAACTAAAAAAAAAAAAAAAAGAGGTTCCAGCCAGAACGCCATTATCCATATATGGAACCATCAGTAACCGAATTGGAGAAATGTTGATGTTGTAATTAAGTGCACTCAACTGGGCAGTATACTTTCTAGGAGTGTATATACAGATGATGAGATTGACACAGTCATTGCCAGAGCTATTTCAGTGTTTGGGAGGCTTTGCAGGAAATTGTGAGATAGATGAGGTATTAGACTGTCTACTAAACAGAAGTTCTATAGAGCTGTTTTTCTGATCTCATTATTGTATGGTTGAGAAATCTGAACAGTATACCAGCGCCAAGTCAGGAAACTGAATCAATTTCATTTGAATTGTCCTAGGAAGATGTGAAGATTAGGAACCAGATCAGGTCCCAGGCACTAAAGTATTTTCTTAAGCTAAATTGTCAAACATTCAAACTCTACTGCAGAGAGCACAACTTTGATGGACTGGTCACACTGTTCAAATACCAAAAGAATATTTGCCTGAAATGATATTTTATAGAGAATTCACACAAGGTGAGCAATCACATGAAAATCAGATAAAACAATATAAGGATACTGTCAAGATCTCTTTGAAGAACTTTGGAATCTATTATATGACATGGGAGACACTGTACTCTATAAGTGAAACAGAATTGTAATAACTCAAAAAAAATGTAAAGTTACACAAATTTAGAGACATTTCCATTCCAAATGTTCATGTTGGACTATTTGTGCCAGACCTTCCCAAGTTCATATTGCTCTGATCAGCTACAGTTGGACACATTGTGCACCCCAACACAGTTATTTCACTTTTGTGCTTTTTGAGAATGAAGGACAACCACTTACCAACCAACCCTTTGCAAAACAATTAACAGACATCACAATAGAATGAACATTACACAAAACAGACAAATGAACGTAATAGCAAAAAAAGCATACTTAAACATGCTTTCAAAAGGAATTGAACAAGTTAAAAAGGAAAAAAAATGAAAACTTTGGAGTGGACCTTTTTTTGAAGGTTGTAATAGATGAGAATAAAGAGGGAGGTAAAGGGAATCCTCTAGAGAAGAAGGAAAGGGAATTATTATTTCTTATAATTTAAATATATGAGAAAAGGAGTATATAACCATGGAGGAAAGAAGGAGGCAGAGCAGTCATCAAACAAACCAGGTTTCTCCAAAATGGAATAAGGAGTACATTTTATCTATTCAATCTCTATGGAGAGAGCCTCATGTGCTTTCAAGTCTCTTCCTCCTGAAATTGTACACATATGTACAAACACAAATAAACAGTTTTGTTGTGGAAAAACATCAAACTCAAAAAAAAAGAAATAAGTTGGGATACAAAAGTAGAACTGGGAGAAAGGATAACAGGGAGGAAAGAGTTACAAATAAAACAAACTTCTTGATCCTGAAGAAGAGGGTAAAAGGGCAGAAAAAAATTAAAGAATAAAAATCTAAGGCAGTGCCCATCAATCTGGAAATGACATCAAATTTTGGCATATGGATATAAAAATTATTTTTAAAAACTTCAGAGAATCCTAAATAGTATAAACTGATATAAAATGAAATAAGCAGACCCAGAACTACTTATACAAAGACAACAATATAAAGAAAAAGAACTCTGAAAAACTAAAATTCTGATCAAAGAGTGATTATTCTTAAATCCAGAGGACCTATGTTGAGACATAATACCCACTTCCTGATGGGGAAGAGGTGGACACAAAATGCAGAGACATGTGGATCCAATTGTGGATTTATTTTATCTGACTCTGCTTGTTACAAGATATTTTTCCTCCTTTTCTCCTGTTATTATTTTTTATGTTAATGAGAGCAATAGCCAAAGGTTGAGGGGTATCAATGGTGATGTCAATTTAAAAAAATACTTTTTTAATTCATGGAAAAGAAGGAAGTTCAGACAGAAGTACAGATAAATAGGAAAGTTTTTTTAAATAATGTGGAATTTGTTAGATGCTTTAAAAAAAATTAAGTGGGGGCAGCTAGGTGGTGTAGTGGATAAAGCACTGGCTCTGGAGTCAGGAGTACCTGGGTTCAAATCCAGTCTCAGACACAATAATTACCTAGCTGTGCAGCCTTGGGCAAGCCACTTAACCCCATTTGCCTTGCAAAAACCTAAAAAAAAAAAAAAAATCAAGTGGTATGATATGGAAATTCAGAGTTTCCTATACAATACTCTTTTAGTGTGCTCATATACATGGGGAAATGTTAACTTTTTATGTACTTAACTTCATAACAAAAAAAATTAAAGCTAGTTGAGAACAGCTGACTAATCTATATCAATTAACAATCATGAGACTAAGCACACCAGTGAGGGCTGATTACTTTAGAATAATAGCCACCTTACAAGCTTCACCCTTTAGCAATTTATGGTCCCCTAAAACCCCTAATGTAGACTTGCTCTGGAGTCCTAGCCTTCATGTGTCATTGGGCACTGGCACAATGAGTTCAGAGCATTGATAGATGAGGGACTTCAAGTGAGATAAATTTAGGATTCTTTGCACTTGGAGGGACCATTCTTATTTTTTGATATACTAGGAAAAAATAGCATTTTTCTTCCTTTTGCTTTAGACTGCAATTGTATAGTAGTTTTTCTGATGTATTTTGAAATATCTTTTGAAATAACCTTTGCTTATTTGAATTATGGAGTACTGAAATCTTATTGTATTACTGCAATCCAGAATGAATATTGCAGCTAATACAGAAAGTATGGATTTTGCATGCTTAAAATAATAGTCTAGAAGATAGCCTAGGACACATCATGATGGGGAATTTTTTTTTTATTTTTAAGCAGTCCTAGACTGCTTAATCCAGACAGCTTGTCTGAGATCTTTATGAATTCCAGGTTCAAAAGATAAGGTTCACCTGCTGGCCTAGAAACTGCAAGTAATCAATTCAAAGTTGTAATTGCATTTTTTGAATTCTGTATCTAAGGATATTTGTTTTGTTTTATTTTGTTTTTTTAGTATGTTTTATTTTATCTAATTTGTCCTAGAAGAATGAGTTGAAAATTCTATTTGGGTTGCCCTTGGGCTCTAAATGCAGAAAATTTCAGGAAACCATTGCAAAAGGGACCCAAAGGAAATTTGCCCAGACCTCCAAAGTACCTGTAACATGGTACCAGAATCCCAGGAGAAACTTTTGTGTATGTTCCATCTAGAAATTGTAAGTAGGCCTTAGACTTTTTGGGCTAAGGGAATTCTGGAAGAAGTTTCAATCAGGACTATTTAGTTTCTTACCTGAAGTATGAAGGGGTGACTTCTATTCAGTCTCTCTGGAGAAAGTCTCATGTGCTTTCAAGTCACTTCCTTCTGAAATTGAAAGTTTGGTTTTAAGTTGGCCAATGATTAAACTGTGTGTGTGTGTGTGTGTGTGTGTGTGTGTGTGTGTCTGTGTGTCTCACACTTGAAAGTTAAAGAGGTGACTTCTATACATCATATCCCTAATCCCCACCATACCCTGGGAGCTCTAAAAAGGAATAGGCTTTCCTTTTGACAAAAGAGGTTGGTTGGTTTGTTTAGGTTTTAAATTTTAAGTTTTTGAGCTGAAGAAAGTCTTTTCCAGGAAACAAGGCAGGTGTTAACTTTTTATCCAGTTCAATTTTTTTTCTTTAAGATTTATTTATTTGTTTATTTATTTATTTTGAGTTTTACAATTTTTCCCCTTATCTTCCTTCCCTCTTCCCACCCCCACAGAAGACCTTTTGTTAGTCTTTCCATTGTTTCCACGGTATACATTGATCTAAGTTGAATGTGATGAGAGAGAAATAATATCCTTAAGGAAGAAAAATAAAGTATAAGAGATAGCAGAATTATATAGTAAGATAACTTTTTTTCCCTAAATTAAAGGTAATAATCTTTAGTCTTTGTTCAAACTCCACAATTATTTCTCTGGATACAGATGGTATTCTCCATCACAGATACCCCAAAATTGTCCCTGATTGTTGCACAGATGGAATGAGCAAGTCCATCAGGGTTAGTCATCACCCCCATGTTGTTCTTAAGGGTGTACAATGTTTTTCTGGTTTTGCTCATCTCATTCAGCATCAGTTCATGCAAATCCTTTCAGGCTTCCCTAAATTCCCATCCCTCCTAGTTTCTAATAAAACAATAGTGTTCCACGACATACATATACCATAGTTTGTTAAGCAATTCCCCAATTGAAGGACGTTTACTTAATTTCCAATTCTTTGCCACCACAAGCAGGGCCACTGTGAATATTTTTGTACAAGTGATGCTTTTATCATTTTTCATTATCTCTTCAGGGTATAGACCCAGTAGTGGTATTGCTGGATCAAAGGGTATGCACATTTTTGTTGCCCTTTGGGTATAATTCCAAATTTCTCTCCAGAAAGGTTGGATGAGTTCACAGCTCCACCAATATATTAGTGCCCCAGATTTCCCACATCCCTTCCATCATTGATCAATGTCCTTTCTGATCATATTGGCCAGTCTGAGAAGTGTGAGGTGGTATCTCACAGATGCTTTAATTTGCATTTTTCTAATAAATAGTGATTTAGAGCAATTTTTCATATGACTATGGATTACTTTGATTCCCTCATCTATAAATTGCCTTTGCATATCCTTTGACCATTTTTTCAATTGGGGATTGGCTTTTTTTTTGAAAATTTGACTCAGTTCTCTGAATATTTTAGAAATGAGTCCTTTGTCAGAAATACTAGTGATAAAAATTGTTTCCCTATTTATTACATTTCTTTTGATCTTGGTTACAGTGGTTTTATCTGTGCAAAAACTTTTTAATTTAATGTAATCAAAATTGCCTAGTTTCTTTTTAATGATGTTCTCCATCTCTTCCTTGGTCATAAACTGCTTCCCTTTCCATAGATCTGACAGTTAAACTACTCCTTGATCTTCAAGTTTGCTTATAATATTGTTTTTTATGTCTAAATCCTGTATCCATTTGGATCTTATCTTGGCATAAGGTGTCAGGTGTTGGTCTAATCTAAGTTTCTTCCATACTAACTTCCAATTTTCCCAACATTTTTTATCAAAGAGAGAGTTTTAACCCAATAGCTGCACTCTTTGGGTTATCAAACAGCAGGTTACTATAATAATTTCCTGCTATTGCACCTAATCTATTCCACTGATCTACCACTCTATTTCTTAGCCAATACCAGACAGTTTTGATGACTGATGCTTTATAATATAATTTTAGATCTGATAAGGCTAAGCTACCTTCTTTTGCACTTTTTTTCATTGAATCCCTGGAAATTTTTGAATTTTTATTTCTCCATATGAATTTACTTACAACTTTTTCTTACTTGTTAAAGTAATTTTTTGGAAATTTGATTAGTAGGGCACTAAACAGTAATTTAATGTTGGTAGAATTGTCATTTTTATTATATTAGCTTGACCTATCCATGAGCAGTTAATGTTTGCCCAGTTATTTAAATCTGATTTTATTTGTGTGAGAAGTGTTTTGTAACTGTTTTCAAACAGTTTTTGAGTTTGCCTTGACAGATAGACTCCCAGGTATTTTATATTGTCTGAGGTTATTTTGAATGGGATTTCTCTTTCTAGCTCTTTCTGCTGTATCTTGCTAGTCATGCATAGAAATGTCATGGATTTATGAGGGTTTATTTTATATCCTACAACTTTGCTAAAGTTGATAATTATTTCTAGAAGATTTTTAGATGATATTTTGGGATTCTCTAGGTATACCATCATATCATCTGCAAAGAGTGAGAGTTTCTAATTCCTTCAATTCTAATTCCTTCAATTTCTTTTTCTTCTCTTATTGCTGAGGCTAACATTTCTAATATGATATTGAATAGTAGTGGTGATAATGGGCATCTTTTTTTATCCCTGATCTTATTGGGAATGACTCTAGATTATCCTTGTTGCATATAATGCTGATTGATGGTTTCAGATAAGGAACAAACCATTTATTCCTACACTCTCTAGTGTTTTTAGTAGGAATGGCTGCTGTATTTTGTCAAAAGATTTTTCAACATCAATTGATATAATCATATGATTTCTGATAGGTTTGTTATTTATATAATCAATTAAAAGTTTTCCTAATATTGAACCACCCCTGCATCCCTGAAATAAGTCCAACTTAAACACAGTGTTTTATCCTAATGATAACTTGTTGTAATCGATTTGCTAAGATTTCATTTAAGATTTTAGCATCTATACTCATCAAGGAGATAGGTCTATATTTTTCTTTCTCTGTTTTAACTCTTCCTGGTTTAGGTATCAGCATCATCTTGATATCATAGAAAGAGTTAGGCAGAGTTCCATCTTCACCTATTTTTCTAAAGAGTCTATATAGAATTGGAAGCAATTGTTCCTTAAATGTTTGATAGAATTCACTTGTGAATCTATCTGACCCTGGAGATTTTTTCTGAGGGAATTCAATAATGGCTTGTTGAATTTCCTTTTCTGAGATAGGGTTGTTTAGGTTTTTAATTTCCTCTTTACTTAACTTGGGCAACTTATATTTTTGTAAATATTCATCCATTTCACTTATATCGTCAAATTTATTGGCATATAATTGGACAAAATAATTTCGACTTATTACTTTAATTTCCTCCTCATTAGTGTGAGTTCTTTTTCATTTATGATACCAGTAATTTGGTTTTCTTCTTTTTTTAATCAAATTGACCAGAGGTTTATCAATTTTATTGGGTTTTTTTCATAAAACCTACTCTTGGTTTTATTTATTAGTTCAATAGTTTTCTTACTTTTGGTTTTATTAATTTCTCCTTTAATTTTTAGAATTTCTAATTTGGTATTTAATTGGGAGTTTTTAATTTGTTCTTTCTCTAATTTTTTTAAGTTGTATATTTGGCTCATTGATTTCCTCTTTCTCTAATTTATTCATGAAAGAATTTAAAGATATAATATATCCTCTGACATCTGTGTTGAGTGAATCCCATAGGTTTTGGTATGTTGTTTCATTATTTTCATTATCTAGGATGAAGTAATTCTTTCTATAATTTGTTATTTGATCCATTCATTTTTTAAAATGAGGTTATTTAGTTTCCAATTAGTTTTGGGTTTGTATCTCCCTGGTTCAGTATTGCATATGATTTTTATTGCAGTATGATCTGAGAAAGATGTATTCACTATTTCTACCTTTCTGCAGTTGATCATTAGGTTTTTATGCCCTAGTACATGATCAGTTTTTGTGTAAGTGCCATGTAGTAAAAAAAAGTATATTCCTTTCTATCCTCATTCAGTTTCCTCCATAAGTCTATCATATCTAGGTTTTTTAACAATCTATTTATCTCCTTAATTTATTTCTTATTTTATGGTTCTACTTATCTAAATCTGAGGGTGGAAGTTTGAGGTCTCCCACTAGTAGAGTTTTGTTGTCTATGTCTTCCTGTAGCTCTTTCAACTTCTCCTCTAAGAATTTGGATGCTATATCATTGGGTGCAAACATATTTACCATTGAAATTACTTTATTATCTATGGTACCTTTTAGGAGGCTATAGTTTCCTTCCTTATCTCTTTTAATGCTATCTATTTTTGCAGCTGCTTTGCTGAGATAAAGATTGCTACCTGGCAGGTGCTAACTTATTCGAACCTTGTAAAATGAAATTGATTTATTATTTTCTGCCACCATGTGATAGAAATTAATGGAAGAAGGTTAACTACTAGATTTGATTATGTGCCACAAAGATTGCTCCTGAGTCTCTTTGGTACAAAGTACTGGGACAGATTTCAAAATGGATAATGAAGAATAAAATATTTTATCCATGACTGGAGTCTGTTGAATTTGTCAACTACACTCCAGTAGATTTGCTAAGGATGATAAATATTAAACTTGAGGAACAGTGTAAAAGTAGGAGTCAGTCATACTTTTGATTGGATCTATCAATTAGAAATATGAATTAGTGTGAAAAAGATCTCTAGATCTCCACTGAATCACTTAATTATCCATACTACTTACAGTAATCATTAACCAGGTAAGAACAATTGAACCAATCAGTCAATTAAGGGAATTAGACTAAATATCAGAAGCCCTTAGAAGCCTAAAATATATTGAATTTTCCATAGAGGTTTGTTAGTATTGACTGAAGAGATATGTTCATGACTTATGACTCCTCAATAAAATAGCAAGTACAGGATGGCAAGGAGAAGCCTGGAACTTTCTTAAGTTCTCCTGGGTTTCCCTTAGAAATGGCATTAATTGAACCTCTTAACAGATTCTAGAGGGACAGAACCCACAAAAGAACAGAGTAAAATATCTTCCAGCAAGGTCTGTTATGGGGAAAGTGTGAATGTATCCAGGACATAGAACAGGTAAACAGGTACCCAGTGTACTAGTTGCTGGGGAGGGGGGGGGCAGCCAGGGAATGGGAGGAAAGAAACCCAAGATTCTCAGCTATGGGGGAGAAGACCAATGGAGGCTTTTGTACTTTGGACTTGGTAGGTTGACTTAATAGCTGGTGAGCTGGGAGAACTCCAGCACTGATGCCAAGTAACCCCATTCAACCAGTATGGAGGGCAATTCCTTCAAAAATACAATTGGGCAAAGGCTAGGTGGTGCAGTGGATAGAGTGCTGGCCCTGGGCTCAGGGGTACCTGAGTTCAAACCCAGCCTCAGACACTTAATAATTATCTATCTGTGTGGCCTTGTGCAAACCACTTAACCCCATTTGCCTTGCAAAAATAGATAGATAGATAGATAAAATGATCAAATAGAAAGGAGATGCAAAAACTAACTGAGGAAAGTAACTACTTGAAGAATAGGTTAGGGCTAATGGAAGCTAATGACTCCATGAGACATCAACAATCAGTTAAACAAAATTTTAAAAATAAAAAAATAGAAGAAAATGTAAAATACCTCATTTTTAAAACAACTGATCCAGAAAATAGATCCAAGAGAGTCATTCCATGATCAAATGGAAGCAGATGGTAGAATGGGTTGAAAACCAGAATCTTATAATAAGCTGTTTACAAGAATTACCATTTGAAACAGAGAGATATACACTGAGCAAAAGTAATGCTGAAGCATAATATATTAAGTAAAAAAAGCCAGGGTAGCCATCCTCATCTCAGACAAAGCAATTGCAAAAATAGATCTCATTTAAAAGAGATAAGAAATGAGAGACTACGTACTCCTAAAAGGCACCATAGACAATATTCACCAAATGGTATAGCATTCAAATTCTTAGAGGAGAATCTAAATGAATTACAGGAAGACATCAATAGTAAAACTATGCCTGGAGTCTTATGAATTTGTCGACTACACTCCAGAAAATTTGCTAAGGATGATAAATATTAAACTTGAGAACAGTGTAAAAGTAGGAATCAGCCACACAACTTTCCTCTCTCAGAATTAGATAAATCCAACCATAAAAAAAAAAAACCCATGAAGGAAGTTAAGAATGTGAATAGAATATTAGAAAAGTTAAGTATGATAGACCTCTGGCAAAAAACTGAATGAGGATAGAAAGGAATAAAGCAATTTTTTTTGCATCTACATAAAAACTAACCATGTATTAAGGCATAAAAAACCTCATAATCAAATGCAGAAATATTAAGTGAGTCCTTTTCAGATCATGATGTGATAAAAATCACATGTAATAAAGGGCCACATAAGAGATAGACCTAAATAACCTATTTTTTGAGAATAACAAATCATAAAGTTCATCCTAGACAGTGACAATAAGGAGACAACAGCCAAAACTTGTGGGATATAGCCAAAATTTTATATCTCTAAATGTTTAAAAATTCCAATTAATTACCTAATTAGCAATTCTGAAAATCGAAGGAGAAATTAGTAAAATCAAAAGAAAACTATGGAACTAATAAATAAAACTGAGTTGGTTTTATAAAAAAAGAAAATAGATAAACCTTTGGTTAATTTGATTTTAAAAAGAAAGAAGAAAACAAAATTACTATTACTAAAAAAACAAAAAAAAAGGTGAATTCACCACCAATAAAGATGAAATTGATGCAATAATCTGGAGCTATTTTGTCCAACTGCATGCCAATAAATTTTACAGTCTAAGTGAAATGAATGAATATTTGCAAAAATATAAACTGCCAAAGCATTCTACCACAGGGACCCCCAAGTTTCCTTACATGTCCCACTTTTCACAAATCATTTGCTGCTGAGGCACTCAGGTTTGAAACATGAATTTCTACCTGTATTTACCTTCCATCTGCTTGGGGATAGTAGTTACAGTTCCACAAACTGATCAAACTTTAGATGCTCAATGGCACCAATGGAAGTCACAGCACAGAAGGACCTATGAAGTGAATGAAGATAATTGGAGGAGAGCAACATGGGAGAAGAATCTGAGAAGGATTGAAATGCATAATCTGGAGTACAGTGCTGGCAAACACAATTTCCAGACCTCAATGAACAATGATGAATTCAGACAAATGATGAATGGCTATAGACAAAACAAATTTCAGAGGAAGGCCAAAGGAACTCTCATGAACCTCTCCTTACACCAATCCCTAAAAGTATAGACTGAAGAGAGAAAGGCTGTGTAACTCCTGTTAAGAATCAGGGTTCATGTAGTTCTTGTTGGGCATTTAGCTCAACTGGTTCCCTCGAAGGCCAATGGTTCCCTAAAACAGGCAAACTTGTTTCACTTAGTGAACAAAATTTGGTTGAGTGCTCAGGTAGTAAAAGGCAACAGTGGCTATATGGGTGGTTTGATGGATAATGCCTTTGAATATGTGAAGGAAAATGGAGGCATTGACACAGAGGACTCATCGCCCTATGAAGGAAAAGATAACACTTGTTGGTACAAGGCAGAATGTTCTAGTGCTAATGCCACTGGATTTGTGGACATCCCAGGCCATCAGGAAAAGGCTGTCACTAAGGCTGTGGCAACTGAGGTTCCCTTCTCTGTTCCCATTGATGCAGGACATGCTTCCTTCCAGTTCTACCAATCTGGTGTTTATTATGAACCAGCATGCAGTAGTGACCAACTTGATCATAGAGTGCTTGTTGTAGGCTATGGTGTGGAGGAGAAAAAAGGTGTAAAGAAATACTGGATTGTCAAAAACAGCTGGGATAAGGATTGGGGCAATAACGGACACATTTTCATGACCAAAGACGAGAATAACCCACTGTGGAATAGCAACAGCAGTCAGCTATCCTTTAGTTATGATATGACTGAAGGAGGACTGCTTCATAGAGAGATGTGATCTGACCTGTATCTTTGGGGAAAAAAATTTAATCACCAAGGATCCAAGTTGCAATTTGAGTTTTTCATAACATTTTTACATTTGTGAAATGCAAGCACTACTTTGTTATAAATAGATTGTAATATTGCTTAATTCAAAGACTTGTAAATAAATTTTCATTTTAAAATTGTATATATATATAAAGTTTACCTTAAATAAACCTCAATTCATTTTATTTGAAAAAAATATATAAACTGCCCAGGTTTGAAGAAAAAATTGAATGCTTAAATTACCCATCTCAGAGAAAGAAACTGAATAAGTTCATCAATGAACTCCCTAAGAAAAAATTTCCAAGGCACAAATGAATTCTACCAAACATTCATGAATCAATTAGTTCCAATCTATATAAGTATTTGAAGAAAATAAGTGGAGTTGTACCAAATTCCATCTATAACATCAATATGGTGCTGATACATAAAACAGGAAAAGCCAAAACAAACAAAATTATAGACCAATTTCCATAATGAATATGGATGCAAAATTTTAAAATAAAACTTAGCAAAATGATTACAGCAAATTATCACTAGGATAATTTACTATAATCAAGTAGGATCCAGGAATATAGGAAATTAGGAAAATTATAACTGATCATATCGATAAAACTAACAGAAATCATATGATTATTTCAATTGATACTGGGAAAACTTTTGACAAAATATAGCACCCATTCCTATTAAAAACACTGGAGAAATAGAAATAAATGGACCGTTCCTTAAAATGATAAGCAGTATCTATCTAAAACCATAAACAAACATTATATGTAATGGGGATAGAAGGAATTAGAATAAGTAATGAAGAAACAAAACTGTAACTCTTCGTAGATGATATGATGGTATATTTAGAGAATCCTTTAAAATCATACAAAAACTACTTGAAACAATTAGCAACTTTAGCAAAGTTGCATGATATAAAATAAAGTCACACAAATTATTAACAATTTCTACATATATTACCAACAAAACACAATAGCAAGAGATAGAGAAATTCTATTTAAAGTAATTATAGAAAACATAAAATACTTGGGAGTCTACCTGCCAAGGCAAATTCAGAAACTATATGAAAACAACTATAAAACATTTTTCACACAAATAAAATCAGATCTAAATAACTGGACAAATGTCAATTGCTCATAGGGAGGTTGAGCTAACATATTAAAAATGACAATTCTACCTAAATTAAATTACAATAAGTGCCATACTAATCAAACTACCAAAAAATTACTTTCTTGAGCTAAAAAAAAAATAGTAACTAACTTATCTGAAAGAACAAAAGGTCAAGAGTATCAAGAGAATTAGTGGAAAAAAAATAAAAGGAAGGTAGCCTAGGCATACCAGATCTGAAATTATAAAGTATCAATCATCAAAATTGTTTGGTACTAGCTAAGAAATAGAATAGTAGATGAGTCAAATAAATTAATGAAAAAGAATTAGTAGTAAATGACTATAGTAATCTATTGTTTGATAAACCCAGATTCCAGTTTCTGGGATAAGTATTCACTCTATTATAAAAATGATGGGAAAGAGGGCCACTAGGTAGCACAGTGGATAAAGCACCGGCCCTGGAGTCAGGAGTACCTGGGTTCAAATCCGGTCTCAGACACTTAATAATTACCTAGTTGTATGGCCTTGGGCAAGACACTTAACCCCATTTGCCTTGCAAAAACATTAAAAAAATGATGGGAAAACTAGAAGATAGTGTGGTAGAAACTAGGAAGAGACCAACATCTACTCTATACCAAGATAAAGTCAAAATAAACAAAAAGGGTGCCACCATAAGCCAATGAGGAGAACAAGGAAGTTTACCTATCAGGTCTATGAAAAGGGGAGCAGTTTATTGACCAAAGAAGAATTAGAGAACATTAATAAATGAAAAACGGATAATTTTGATTACATAAAACTGAAAAGTTTTTGTTCAGATAAAAGCAATGCAATCAAGATTAAAAAGATGGCAGTAAATTGGGAACACCTTTTCACATCTAGAGTTTCTGACAAAGGACTCATTTATATAGAGAACAAAGTCAAATTTATAAGCATACAAGCCATTCTCCAATTGATAAATGGTCAAAAGATATGAAAAGACAATTTTCAGATGAATAAATTAAAGTTATAGGAAGTATGAAAAAATGCTTTAAATCAGTCTTATACAAAATATCCAAAATGTGACCATCTATGGGTTTACTAAATGCTTTAGTAAATGAAACTGAGCTACTGCAGAGATCTTACTAAAGTGGCAAATGAAAATATATTGTCTATTGTTTCAATAAAAACTTTTAAAAGTCAGGTTGGACAGTCCTGCTTTAAATCACTATTAATAGAGAAGTGCAAATTAACTCATACCTATCAGATTGGCCAATATGACTGAAAAGGAAAATAATCAATGTTAGAGGGAATGTGAGAAAACTGGGACACTAATGCATTGTTGGTGGAGTTGCAAACTGATCCAACCTTTCTGGAATTTGGAATTACATCCAAAGGGCAATAAAATATGCATACCCTTTGACCCAGCTATAGTAGTTGTAAGTTTATTTACTAAAGAAATAATGAAAAAGGATAAAAAACCTACATGTGCAAAAATATTTATAGTGGTTCTTTTTGCAGTGACAAAGAATTGGAAATTGAGGGAGTGTCTCTCAAAGTATTACTATGCCCTGTTCCCAAATATTCCAGAAGAACAATTTATGCAATGGTCCATAGGACCATTATCTATTTCCTAAAAAAGAAGGAAACTATTTGGGGTACAGAATAAAACTGATATTTTTTAAATATTTTCTCTTGTCTATGTATTTGTCATACAGCATTTATTTTTCTTTTCTCTTTTTTTAATTTTGAATGGGGTGGAAAATGGGAAAAGAAAATAGATTTCTGGGGCGGCTAGGTGGGGCAGTGGATAAAGCACCGGCCCTGGAGTCAGGAGTACCTGGGTTCAAATCTGGTCTCAAACACTTAATAATTACCTAGCTGTGTGGCCTTGGGCAAGCCACTTAACCCCATTTGCCTTGCAAAAAAGAAACCTAAAAAAATAGATTTCTGTTAATTTGAAATAAATAACTTAAAATAATGGAATGGTACTAAAGATGAGAAATTTTGGATATATATATGTTCAAATCTCTGTATTCTAATTCTAGTGGTTTTGCTTTGTGGCTAAGAACTCTCATGGAATAGGAATAATCTGCAAATATTTATAATATACAAATGAAACCAATAAAATTTTTAAAGGGCAAGAAAATATTCTTTTTTAAAAGGTAATTAAATCTGATTGACTGAATATCAGTTGATAATCATGGTAGCACACTAATGGGGCTTTGAATAAAACTGCCTCCCCCAATGCCTCAGTCACCCCTAGAACTCAGTTTGGATAAGGAACCACCCATTTGTACATACATATTTACAAGTTACAAAATTTCCCTCCACCCTTCCTTCCCACCCTCCTCCCTTCAGTAGGGAACAGTCAGGTTAGCATTTTATATGCATTATTTTGTTAAACATATTTACAAATTAGTATTTTTTTGGCATGAGGAATTAGGATTAAGGGAAAAAGATATATAAGAGATACTTTTTATAAAGTGTTCATCACATTCAGTAGGGGTGGTTTTTTTTCCCCTGCATATTTTTTTTTCTTCCTCTGGTTGGGGATAATACAGTCCCATAACCAGTCTAATACAGTTGCCCTATCTCTCTGGACTGTCAAGAGTTGCTTCCATCAAGCTTGTTCATCTCATGTTGATGTGCACATTATTCTCTTGACACCCTTCCCTCAGCATCAGATCCCACAAGTCATTCCATGCTTCTCTAAAGTCCAACCATTCATGGTTTCTTATAGAACAATAATATTCCATAGTATCCATGTACCATATCTTGTTTAGCCATTCTCCAGTTGAAGGGCATCCCCTCAATTTCCAATTCTTTGCCACTACAGAAAGAGCTGCTATGAATATTTTGGAACATGTAGAACTTTTCCCATATTTTACAATTTCTTTTGAATATAGTCCTAGAATTAGAATTGCTGGGTCAAAGGTATGAACAGTTTTATTTTTCTTTGGGCATAGTTCCATATTGCTCTCCAGAAAGGTTGGATCCATTCACAACTCCACCAGCAATTCATCAATGTCCCAATCTTTCCACAACCTCTCCAACATTGATCATGTTCCCTTCTTCTCATCTAGGCTGATCTAATAGGTGTGAGATGATACCTCATTGTTGTTTTAATTTGCATTTCTCTAATCAATAGTGATTTGGATCATTTTTTCATATGATTTTATATATATATGTATATATATTTTATATATAGCTTTAATTTCTTCATTTGAAAACTGTCTGTTCATATCCTTTGACCATTTATCAATTGGGGAATGACTTGTGGCCTTATAAATGTGATGCAATTCTCTACATATTTTAGAAATGAAACTTTGATCAGAACTCCTCATTGTGAAGATTGTTTCCCAGTTTTGTGCTTTTCTTCTAATTTTGGCAGCATTGATTTTATTAGTGCAAAACCTTTTTAATTTAATATAGTCAAAAACATACATTTTGCAGTTTATAGTGTGCTGTAATTCTTGTTTGGTCATAAATCTATCCCTTTTTTCATAGATCAGATAAGAGTACTTTTTGGTCTATTAAATTTATCTATGATATCCCTCTCCTCTTTATGTCTAAATCCTGTACCCTTTTGACCTTATTTTGGTAGAGGGTGTGAGAAGTGGATCTATGCATAGTTTTTTCCATACTATTTCCCAGTTTTCCCGACACTTTTTGTCAAATAGTGAGTTCTTATCCCAGAGGCTGCTGTCTTTGGATTTGTCAAATAGTAGGCTGCTGAAGTCATTTACTGCAGTTTCTTTTGAACCTATCCCAAGCCACTGATCCATTACTCTACGTCTTAACCAATACCGGGCAGTTTTGATGAACAATGCTTTATAATATAACTTTAGATCTGATAGAGCTAGGCTACCTCCCTTTACATTTTTTTTTATCAGTTCCCTTGCTATTCTTGCTATTTTTTTCTAGTTCAGTCAATTAGTTATTTGGTAGTTTGATTGCTATGACACTGAATTAAGTAATTTAATTTGGGTAGAATTGTCATTTTCATTATATTAGCTCAACCTAACTATGAGCATTTGACATTTTCCCAATTATTTAGATCTATTTTGGGTGAGGAGAGCTTTATAATTGTGTTCGTACAGTTTCTAGGTTTGTCTTGGGAGATAGATTCCCAAGTATTTGATGTTGTCTACAGTTATTTTTAAATGGAATTTCTCTTTCTATCTTGTTCTTGGGCTTTGTTGTTCATATATATATATATATATACATATATATATATATATGTATATATATATAAATGCTGATGATTTATGTGATTTGTATTTTATATAAATCACATATATTTTATATATAAAATCACATATTTTTATATAAATTTGATTTATATTTTATATCCTGCTACTTTGCTGAATTTATTGTTTCAAGGAATTTTTTAGATGATTTTCTCAGGTTCTCTAGGTAATACCATCATATCATCTGCAAAGAATGAAAGTTTAGCTTCATCATTGTCAATTATGATTCCTTCAATTTCTTTTTCTTCTCTTATTGCTACTGCTAGCATTTCCAATACTATATTGAATAGTAATGGTGATAGTGGACATCCTTGTTTCATCCCAGAATTTATTGGAAATGCTCTGAGTTTATTCCCATTAAATATAATATTTATTGATGGTTTTAGATAGATACTATTTAGTATTTTAAGGAAAACTCCCTTCATCCCTAAACTTTCTAGTGTCTTTAATAGGAATGGACATTGTTTCTTATCAAAGGCTTTTTCAGCATCTATTGAGATAATCATATGTTTTCTGTTGGTTTTACTACTGATATGTTGAATTATGTTGAGTGTTTTCCTAATGTTGAAGCATATCTGCCTGCCTGGGATATATCCAATATGATCACTGTGTATTATCCTGGTAATAACTTGCTGCAATCTCATTGCTAAAATTTTATTTAAGATTTTTGTATCAATATTCATTAGGGAGATTGGTCTATAATTTTCTTTGTCTGTTTTGGTTCTTCCTGGTTTAGGTATCAGCACCATGTTGGTGTCATAAAAGGAGTTTGGGAAAACTCCTTCCTCTCCTATTTTTTAAAATAGTTTATGTAGAATAGAAATTAATTGTTTCTTAAATGTTTGGTAGAATTCACATGCAAATCCATCTGGACCTGGAGACTTTTTCCTTAGGGAGTTTATTGATGGTTTCTTCAATTTCTTTTTCTGAAATGGGGTTAAGTAATTTATTTCCTCTTCTGTTAATCTGGGCAGTTTGTATTTTTGCAAATATTCATCCATTTCCCTCAAGTTGTCCAATTTATTGGCAAATGGTTCAGCAAAGTAGTTCCAAATTATCTCTTTAATTTCCTCCCCATTGGTGCTTAGTTCACTCTTTTCACTTTTGATACTGGTAATCTGGTTATCTTCTTTCTTTTTTAAAATCAGATTAATCAGAGGTTTGTCTATTTTATTGGCTTTTTTATTCATAAAACTAATGTTTAATTTTATTTATGAGATCAATGGTTTTCTTGCTTTCTATTTTATTAATCTCTCCCTTGATTTTCAGAATTTTTAATTTTGTATTTAATTGGGGCTGTTTAATTTATTCTTTTTCTAGGTTTTTTTTAGTTGCATACCCAATTGATCTCCTTCATTGATCTCCTCTTTCTCTATTTCATTCACATAGGCATTTAGAGATGTAAAATTTCCCCTCAAAACTGTCTTTGCTACATCCCATAAATATTGGTGTGATGTCTCATTATCATAATTTTCTTGGATATAATGATTATTTCTATTATTTGCTGTTTTATCCATCCATTATTTAAGATAAAGTTATTTAATTTCCAATTGGTTCTTGGTTTATCTTTCCCTGACCCTTTATTACATGTAATTTTATTGCATCATCATCTGAGAAGTGTGTATTTTTTTATTTCTGCCTTTCTGCATTTGTTTTAAGGTTTTTGTGTCCTACTACATGATCAATTTAAGGTGCTATGAACTACCAAGAAAAATGTATATTCTTTTCTATCCTCATCAAGTTTTCTCCAGAGGTCTATGATATCTAAGCTTTCTAAGATTTCATCCACCTTCTTAACTTCTTCCTTCTTGCTTAGTTTGTGTTAGATTTATCTAGTTCTGAGAGGAGGAAATTGAGGTCTCCCATTATTAAAGTTTTGCTGTCTATTTCTCCCTGTATTTCACTCAGCTTTTCCTCTAGGAATCTGGAAGCTATCCCACTAGGTCCACACAAATTTAGTAATGATATAGCTTCATTACCAATGGTGCCTTTTTAAGAAGATGCAGTTTCCTTCCTTATCCCTTTTAATGAAATTGATACTTGCTTTTACTTTCTCTGAGATTAGGATCACTACCCCAGATTTTTTTTTTACTTCTGCTGAGATGTAATATATTTTGCTCCAATCTTTTACCTCAAACCTATGTGGGTCCCTCTGCTTCAGATGTGTTTCCTGTAAATAACATATTGTAGGATTCTGATTTTTAATCCATTCTGCTATCTGTTTCTGTTTTATGGGACAGTTCATCCCATTCACATTTACAGTTAAGATTACTAATTCAGTATTTCCTTCCATGTTATTTTTCTACACTTATATTTATCCCTTTCCTTTTCTCTTATTCCCCCCTCACCAAAAATATTACTGCCTTTCCCCATTTCTTTCAGGAATTTAACTTTTAGTTTATTTTCACTTATACCTTCCCTTTCCTTTTATCAGTCCCTTCTTCCCTTATCTTTCCCATTCCCTGTCCCCCCTTCCCTGTAGATTAAGTTAGATTTTTAAACCTAAGTGGGAATATATTTTATTGTCTCATGAGGTTAAATCTATTGAATAGAATTTACTCAGCATACACAGTCTATCTTCTTTCCCTCTACAATTATATAAATCTTTGTGCCTCTTCCCTTGGAGCTCTAATATTACTAATCAGGTATCATCAAATACAGTTTGATTATTCAATTGTTCAATAAGCTCGTATTGTTATCAAGATATCATCACAGATTGTTTACCTGATTGCTTGATTAGCATCATTGACTCAAACTGCATCAAATTTTAATTATAATCATTTTTTACCTTACCCCCCTTTTCAAGTGTCTTTCAAGTACACACAATCATCTTCATGAGCCAAAGTATCATCCAAAGTCATATCATTTCTTGAACTTATTGTGCTCCTCTCCCCAAGCCTATTTTCTTTGACACTTTACCACCACTCCCCACCCAGGGTACTTAATACCTTGTTAAGTGAACCAAAGTCACAAATGTCTCTCCCCCTTTTACCCCACCCCATACTTAATTAACTAAGAATCTTGAAGATCTCCAAGTACTGGAAGGTTTTAGAGGTCTCAGTGAGAACTTTACAAATAATTTTAACTAATAGAGACATTGTCTCAGATCCTCACAGTTTATGATGCCCTCATTAGACAAGGTGCTTAGCACCTTGTGATTAAAATAAGTCATAGTATAATGAGACACTTAAGTTGAAGTAACACTCCTGCCTTTTTTCCCCCCAGGGCTTTTTGTCTCAAACACAGTGATGTGATGATCTCTTGAACTTCTTCAATTGAGAGACAAGACTCAATTATACCCCTGTCCTTTAGGTTCATTCTCTTAAATTATATTCTAATTTTCCTTGGAGAAGTAAAGTTCTACAGAATTAGAATTGTTATATCTTCCCTTTTAGGGACCAACATTTGTTTAAAACAATTGTTTTTTCAGTCCCCTTCTTCATTTACCTTTTTTTTATGTAACTCTTCAGTCCTGTATTTGTCAATTGAATTCTCTGTTCAGTTCTGGTCTTTGTGTTAAGAAGTTCTGGAAGCCCTGTATTTCATTGAACAACCATCTTTTTCTCTGACAGTATATGCTGAATTTTGCAGGGTAGTACAATCTAGGTTGTAACACCAGGTCCTTAGCTCTCCAAAATATGTTAATCCAGTTCTTCCAATCCTTCAATGTTGAGGCTAATAGGTGTTGTGTTAGTCTGATTGTGTTCCCTTTGTATTTGAATTGTTTCCCTTTTGCTGTTTGCAATATTCTCTCTCTCTCTTTTATTTCAGGGTTCTGGAATTTGGCTTTTACAGCCCTTGGAGTTTTTATCCTGGGGTCTCTTTCTGGAGGGGTTCTGTGGATTCTTTCAAATGTTATATTGTTATCTTGTTCTGGTAGGTTGGGGCAGTTTTCCCTTATAATTTCCTGCATGATGGTTTCCAAGTTCTTTTGTTGGTCCAGAATTTCTAGTAGCCCAATGATTCATAGATTGTCTCTCCTGGATCAGTTTTCCAGGTCATTCATTTTCCCTAGAAGGTACTTTTACATTTTCTTCAATTTTTTCAGCCTTTTTATTTTGTTTGGTGGAATCTTGTGGTCTTATAGATTTGTTAGTTTCTAAGTGTTTTTAATTTTAATTTTTAGGATTTTATTTTCTTCAATTATCTTCTGTGTTTCCTTTTCTAGTTGGTTATTTTTACTTTTAATGGAATTGATTTCTTTGGTCAACATGCAACAATTTTCCTGCATGACTTTCATTTCTATTTACCATTTTTCTTCTTCCTTTCTTCTTTGGTTTTTAAATTCTTTTTTAAGCTCTTTGATGAGCTTTTGGATTTGAGTCCAATTTGTTTTGATACTTCTCCTGTGGGTAATTTTTCATTGCTTTCTTCTGCAGACATGGCATTGCTGTCATCCTTATCTGTGAAGTATATTTCTATATTGAGCACTCTTTTAGCTTTTTTGTTCATTTTTGTTGTTGTAGTTCTGTTCCTGGGGTATATGGAGTATAGATCCAAGCTTTTATTTTGTTGGGGCTGGGGTCTGATCCCGGGCTTGCTGTTGGCCAAAATATTGCCTATGCAATCAAGGCTTTGCCTTTGCAGAGGTTTGTTTCCTACTTATGTCCAGGTTCTGATTTAAGAGAGGATTGTTTCCAACCCAGTCTTTTATCTGGGTGCTCTCAGGGTTCAGATTTTGTTTGGGGTTGGGATCCTCCCTACTGGCTTGCTATCTAGTTGTTGGGACCTCTGTTATTATTAACCTGTTGGGACCTGGATTTCACTGTGACTAAAAACCTCCTGCTGACTTTCCCCACTCTTCTGCCTCCTAGACTTTACTTCCCATTTCTCCCAAAGAGACAGACCTTCACTGAAGCTCCTCCACAATGTCTACAGTTGAAAACTTCTTTGAATCTTCTCTTTTTCTTGGTGAGATCTGTAGTGTGAGTGTCAGAGTAGAGGCTTCATTTATCTCTGGTAGGGAAAGGCTCCAGGAACAGGTTAACTTTGTGCTACCATCTTGGCTCCCACTATCACTGTTCTAAGGGACACCAGTATATGAATTCCCACATTCATCATGTTACTGAAAAGACTAGACAACTCTGTGACATTTTATATACACACACACACATACATACACACACACACACACACACACACACACACACACACTGTGATTATTATTATTCCAAATTTACACATGAAAAACTGAGGTTTAGAAAAGTCAAGGGATTTACCTATGGCTGCACAACTAATAACTAACTATCAAAATGCAGGATACAAGATAAAAGTATTCAAGAATTTTGACTTCTCCCTCTTTTAGCCAAACCTATAAAATACTGATTTCTGATCTGTTTTTTTCAGTTGTATGGGATTCATTGTGAACCTATTTGGAATTTCCTTAGCAGTTTCTAGAGTATTTTGCCATTTTCTACTCTAGCTCATTTTTACATTAGAAAAAAACTGAGGCAAAAAGGATTAAATGACTTCCCCAGAGAACCAATTAGAAAGTTTCTCATCTCAGATCTGAACTCAGGAAGACGAGATTTTTCCTGACTCAAGGCCAGGTACTCTATCCACTACGCCACTTAGTAGCCCATAAAATAACAGCATTTAAAAAGCAAAGCCATAAACATCCATTGAATGGCTAGAATATTCAGAGTTTGGAGTAACCCAGTCTGTGAATGGTCCAACCCAGATGATGACAATAGGATAATTGGATATCAGATATAAAGCCTGCAAAGGGACCTCGGAGGTCATCTCTTTCAACACCATCATTTTAAAAATGAAGCCCCAAAAGGATTTCTTGTTCAAGCAAGTTAACACAGTTAGCAAAAAAGCAAACTTAGTTTCTGAATACAGCCCTTCTGACTTCCAATTTTCTTGCCCTAATTGCATATTAAGTACTTAAGAAATCAGCAGCATGATACAATGTCCAATGATTTATTCTAGGTGTTGGGGATACAAAAGAAGGAACCTGTGGGGACAACTAGGTGGTAAAGTATCTCCCGAACCTAACCAACCAAAGGTCTGATCAAACTAACAGAAAATAAAGGCTATTAAATGAACTAGTTAACAAAGAGCTTATGAGTGGTAGGTAGGACAGAATGCCAAAACTAGGATTCTTTATATCCTGGTAGTTGCATCTCAGCTAACTGAACTTCCTGATCGGATCATTGTCAAAGAGATCTCAGAAAACTTATCACCAGTATTTCAACACTGTTATTTGTGAAGACAGTTAAGATTCCTAAAAGTTCTGCATTCCAACAATCTATATTATTGTGTATCTTTCATCCTCAAAAAGGACCAATGACATCATGATGATGGGGTCAAGGTATAGTGTGTTCAACCGTGGCTGATCAGTCCAGTTTGAGCTCAGAAGGCTCTACCATAGGTTGGACACAAACAGTTCATTTGAAAATTTGGGATGGAGACAGTTCTAGATCTGAGCATTTCAGATTTCCTTTGTGCTCTGTGAATCTCTTTTGCTCAAAGAGCATAGTGTCTTCTTTGATTTGGGCACACCTTACAGGTAGTCCTATGCCAGCATCTCCCATGGCTCACACCAGATACTAAAGTTTCTCTCTCTTGCTCTCTCTCTCTCTCTCCATATATGCGTATATATGTACATACACACACATACACACACACATATATATAAATATGTATAAGTATAAATAAGTTATATATTTATATATGTATATATGTATATATAAACAACTTGTGATTATTTTTCCCTAATTTCATTTCCTATTGGATTACATTTTTTTTGTTTTGTTTTGTTTTTGTTGTTTTGTTTTTTTAGGTTTTTTCAAGGCAAATGGGGTTAAGTGGCTTGCCCAAGGCCACACAGCTAGGTAATTATTAAGTGTCTGAGACAGGATTTGAACCCAGATAGAATTACATTTTTTTTAAAGGAGCCTACAACTAGTTACAAATTCAAGATAAGGGATTTCTCACTTTTAATATCTCAATCAAGAAAACTTTTTTGTGGGACTGGTGATCCTAGCTTTTATTTTTGCTACATATCACACTTATTCATAAGTTTCAAAAGTGGTCCAAAGGTGGCAGAATGGATAGGGAACCAGCCCTGGAGTTAGGTAGGTGAACCCAAATTCAAATTTGCTCTCAGACACTTAACATTTACTAGCTCTGTGGCCTTGGGCATATCACTTAACCCTTAATGCATCTCATAGAAGGGCATTTCTAGTGGTCATGATTCATATCTGGCCCTGGACCCAGATGGCTTGGAGAAGAAAGTGAGGCTGATGACCTAGCACAGAACCCCCTCACTCAAAACCAATTCACTTGTTGGTCATAGCATCACTTCCCTGATATCATGGTTTTCTTTGAGAAGGATAGACAAACAACAAATTCCTGTTACAAAATATATAGGTGATAGGATCAATATTCCAATTAGAGTCTATCTTCTGATTTCTTCTGTTATCTATTCTAAACCTACCCTTACCCCAGAGATTGTGAATGAAAAGCTAATCTAATCATCCCAATACTACAATGATCTAATTTATTGGGGGGGGGCAAGCATTGGGGTTAAATGACTTGTCCAGGTTCACACAACTAGTCAAGAAGATCTGAGGTTATTCATATCTGGTCTCAGGTATTTTATACTTACTAGCTGTGTGACCTTGGGCAAGTCACTTAACTCCGTCCCACATCCAAGATCACCTCCACTCATCCTGATCAATATCTGGACACTGGATTCAGATGGCTCCAGGGGAGAAAATGAGGCTGGTGACTGCATATCACCCCCCCTTCACTTAAGTCCAATTCACTTGAAGGCAGCTAAGTGGCGCAGTGGATAGAGCACTGGTCCTGGAGTCAGGAGTATCCAAGTTCAAATCTGACTTCAGACACTTAATAATTGCCTAGCTGTATGACCCTGACTTAATCCCATTGCCATAAATAATAAATAATCAAACAAACAAACAAATAAATGGGTGAATGAATGAATAAAAGTCCAATTCACTTGCATGTCATGACAATCCCTTCCTGATGTCATGGTCCTCTCCTAGAAGGAAGGACAAATAATAAATAAAGACCATCATATTTCTGACATTTACCAATGATAGCAACTACATGGTAAATTTTAACTTGACCAGTTTTTATTAAAAATTTGATGATCATGAAAGTAGAAAGTATGATGGGGCTGGAGAGAGAGAAGGCTAAGAATTCTGGTGTAAGGATTCAAATTCTTTGTCTTTGTCACACTAATCCCCTTGTAATCTGTGTTCCAATCAAAATAATTGATATCCCCAAAATACTTTCCAAAATTTCCTACATACCCTGTGACCTGTTCATTTAATCCCTATGTTTAGAATATCTTTTCTTCCTCCTTCCCTGCTCCTTACTCCTATATGCAAGCTGACCTACTGAAAACCTATCATCTTTAAAGTTCAACTCAAATGCCACCTCTTTCAAGAAGTCTTCAATATCCCCAAAATATAAGTAATCTATTCCTCCTCAAATATTCATAGTACTTTTCCTCAAACTTTTTTCTGTACCTACCACATTTGTCTTATATCATAATCTTATTCTTGTCTCTTTCTCCTTTCACATTATAAACTCCTTGACAACAGGAATAATTTCTCATTTTAGTTTGATATCTCTAAGCAATATACCTCAATGACATGAGCATAGGAAGCAGAACTCCTTTTCCAGGTTGCTCTAGGGATTTTAGAGGTCATTGAGTTTTTTTATAGATGAGAAACTGAGACCCTAAGAAGTTGTGACTTGCCCAGGGTCACACAGATACTAAACGACAAAATAGGAATTCCACCCAAGTCCTCTTTGACTTTAAATGCAACATTCTATCCACTGCCACCTTAACTCTGATTCTATTAATTTACCCAACCCTAATCCCTATCCAACTTTCCATTATTTTCTAGAATCCTGTTTCTATTGTTATAAAGAAAAAATAAACTCCAGCTTCAAAGCCTTCTTCAATTCAGTCACCCCTTACTAATCACCTACAATGTGTAAGAAATATTGGAGATACAAAGTCACCAAAATATAAGCCTTCTTTCAAGAATCCTCTTCTCTCAAACCCTCATTTTCCTCAGAAAACAATCCTTTGCCACTTTCTATGTAGGACACCCCTTTTCTTATGCCCTTTTACACACAGGGTAAGGAGGAGGAGTTGGCATATTTCTTGCTCTCGGCTGTGACTTCTAGACCTTTGCCTTGCAACTCACTATTGCTCAAGTTTCCTACTTTGAAGTTCTTGCCTACAGTGATATCATCCTGCCCTGATCCTGAGCACTGCCATGAACTGAACTTTGGAACACTGTCTTCTGAGCAAAGTGTAGTGGAAAGATCACTAAACTTGGTGTCAGGATACCTATTATTCTTAGAACTGTAGATTTAGGGGGTGGCTAGGTGGCATAGTGGATGGTGCACTGGCCCTGGAGTTAGGAGGACCTGAGTTCAAATCCAAACTCAAAACACTTAATAATTACCTAGCTGTGTGGCCTTGGGCAAGCCACTTAACCCCATTGCCTTACAAAAAAACCTTAAAATAAACTGTAGATTTAGAGCAACAAGGAATCTAAAGAAACTATTTAGTCTGACTCTCTCTCTCATTCAACCTCTAACAACAAAAGTTGAAATGCTTTGCCCAAAGTTACCTAATAAGTAGGAAAGGATTGAACCTGTGTTCTGACTCAATTTTTTCTAGCTTTTTGGTTTTATATATATATATATATATATATATATATATATATATATATATATATAATTTTTTATATTTATATTTTTATATATTATATATATATATATATATATATATATATATATATATATATATTGCCTCTAATGCTTACCAGATGTGAAGCTTACTGTTTAGTCACTTACCTGAGTCTCAGTTTCCTTGTTTGTAAAATGGATATAAACCATGGTTGTTCATGAGTTCAAGAAAAATAAACTATACTTATAACCCCAAAAGGGGTCATAGAGAGTTGAACATAACTGAAATGACTCAACAACAAAAAAGACTAGTTACTTCACATGGTTATTTGTTGTTGAGGGCAGCAAGGTAATGAAATGGAGACAGCCACCAGTCCTGAAGTCAGGAGGACTTGAGTTCAAATACCATTTTAGACACTTGATTCTTTAGCTGTGTGACCTTGGGCAAGTCACTTAACCCTGATTGCCATCTCCAGTCATCCTGATTCATATCTGAAACTGAGGCTGGTGACTGAGCATAGCACCCCCCACCAAATCCAATTCACATGCTTGTAATAGTATTGTCTCCCTGATGTCAAGGTCTTCTTTGTGAACAAAGGACAAATATCATCATCGTATCCTACTCTTCATGACCTCACATTTAGGGTTTTCTTGCAAAGATAACAGAGTCATTTTCCATTTCCTTCTCTAACTCATTTTATAGATGAGTAATCTAAAGCAAACAGGGTAAATAACTTGCCCAGAAAAACACATGCATGTCATGGCAGTTAGTGTGTCTAAAACCAGATTTAAACTCAAGTGTTCCTGACTACAAGCCTAGTACTCTCTAACCACTTCACCTCCTAACTGCTTTCACACAGTGGTGAAAATCAAATGCGATCATATGCAAGATATGTAGACATTTTTGCTAATATTTATTATTATTATTATTACTCAATGACATGAGAAACAACTTTACACTCCCACAAGAACCTTTCATCAAATCTTCCCTGGAATCTTGTAAAAGCCTGCAAACTGTTCTTTCTGTTTCCAATCCATCCCTAACACAGGTGCTAAATTAGTCTTCCCCAAGAACAAATCTAGTCATATTACTACTGTGGCTCAGAAACTTTCTATAATTCCCTTTTATCTACAGGATAAACATACCAATGCCTTAGCCTCATCTTCAGTGTCTTTAAAAATTTAGTTCCAACTTACAAAAGAAGATGATATAGCTAAGGTGCCAAAAGAGGAAAGGATACTCTGAACACAGACTCAACAATTTAGAGCAAAGTTTAAAGATCATTAAATCCCACCACTTTATTTTTCATATGAGGAAACCAAGGTCCAAAGAACTATGAAGACTTGCTCATAGTCACAGAAGTATAAGGTAGCAGAACCATTATTCAAACTCAGACCTTTGACTCTAAATTCAGTGTTCATTTTGCAAAATATCTGTAAGCTCAATCCAAATGTAAGTGCCTTATCTAATTGACTTGAAGGAAGCAGGATGTTTAAAAAAAAATTCCAACCTCATTTGCAATTGCAAATCCAAGAGACTTTGGCCTTGGACAAATTCTGCCAGGTACACTAATTGCAAGGCAGGAGCTCTGGAAATTTCTCTCACTGTCCTCTCTACTTTGTAGGGTCTTTATTCAGAGAAATCAAAGGAATGCCACAGGGTCAAGTCAACACCTCATAGCCCAAGTTTACTTTTCATTCCCCGCCCCCAGTTTCTAATCTGCTTCTCCTCCTCCTCCTCATTCACTCATAACAAGTCTGCTTGTCTACATTTCTATGGCTCCATTTCCACATGTTTGTCCATTGTTCTGCTCCACCAGTCACATGATCTGCTGTTCACCCAACGGTCCTACATGCTCCTAGCCTGAACATTTATAGGGGCATAATGCCAAATTTGAGACATAGTACCATCATATAAACAAGGTGTGTGATCTAGCCTCCCAAATTTCAAATAAGGATTGTATTTCCAGCAGGATTATATAATCACTACAAAGTGAATATCCAAATAAAGAGCTAATATCTGATCAAGTTAGATCACTTGCAAATTAAGGAAATTTCACATTCACATCCAGATAAAAGGGGAGACAAAAGATTGACCCCAACCTGAGATTAGATCAAGCCTGCTCCATCTGGTCCTGAGTTGACCCAGGGTCCCTGACCTCTGCAATTATGCTTGTTTAATGAAGTCCATACATATTACAATACACTCCTCTATATTAGAGAATGGTATGGAGGTGGGTATATTGATTATATTGTAAATCTGATGATTCAGACCATGGCTGGTTCAGAGGGGAAGAGGAAAGCCTTTAAAACTACATATAAGACTAGACATTATGGACATATATAAACAAGAAAGGAAGAAGGAAGAAGTGATTGGAAGTTGGATTTTTTTCTAACAATCTCCAGGCTGAAAGTAGATTCTACTGAGAGAATACTAGGAAAATGGTGGAGTAGGTCTGAAAATTCAAAGTTCTTCAAATTTCTCCCATAAAAAAATAACCTCAAAGCGAACTAAATAAAAGTCAGGGTAAAGTACTTGTTCTTCTAAGATAACTAAAGAGGCCCTAAGGAAAGACTGGACCTGGGGGGGGGGGGGAGCCAAGATGGTGGGATGAAGGCAGCATTTCCCAGAAACTCCTTCTCCCCCAAACTCCAAAAACCAACAAATGATGAATCTTCAAAATTTAGAGGGGCAGAACCCACAGAAAGACTGAGTGATACATTTTCCCAGTCCAAGATAGCTTAGAAGTTCTGTGGAAAAGGTGTGTTTCACCAGGACCTGGGGTTGAGAATAAAAGCTACCATGGCCTCAGCGCAGCCCAGTCCAACCCAGCCCAGCCCAGAGATCACCAGTAACAGCATGAAGGGGTGGTGAGAGAACTCTGCTACACCAGGATGAGTGTAGAATAAGGGAGCACCGACTGTAGAACCTGCAGCGAAAATCTGAAGAAAGCAGCCTGCACCCCCAGAGACCATAAGGGGTCAGGGAAGACTGCAGAGATTTCTCTGTTCTCCCTTGGGGTAGGACTCTGCTATTTGCCTACACTCAGATCCAGGTTGAAGTTTGGGCTTCCATACTAAGATAGCAGGATCCTCCTTATAGCTCCAGGGCAGAGGGGGGCCATCTACATATCACAGCATAGGCAAGAGAGCATAAGACCTTGGAGGGATAAAGGTCCCAGTGGGGTATACCCCCCCAAAGAAAAACCCCAAAGCCTTGGAAGTACTGTCTTGGGCTGAGGGAATGAGTAAACAACAGAAAAAGAAGAATCTGACCATAGAGAATTACTGTAATCCCATGGAAGATCAAAACACATACTCAGATGATGACAAAATCTAAGCTTCTGTATCTAAAACCTCCAAGAGAAATAGAAAATGGGCTCAGACTATGTATGAGCTCAAAAAATACTGAAAAGCAATTAAGGGAGATGAAGGAAAAATTGGGAGAAGAAATGAGAGCAATGCAGAAAAATAATGAAAACCAAATCAACAGCTTGGTGAAAGATATACAAAAAAATACTGAAGAAAATAATATGTTAAAAACCAGTTAAGGCCTAATGGAAAAAAAAAAAGCAAAACAAAAGGCAAATGAGAAGAATGCCTTAAAAAACAGAATTGGCCAGCTGGAAAAGGAGATAAGAAAATAACTCCTTCAAATGCAGAATGGAACTAAAGGAAGCTGATGACTTTGCAAGAAATCAAGAAGAAATAAAACTCTTCCAAAAATAAGCCAAAAATTAGAAGAAAATGTGAAATATCTCAGTGGAAAAACAACTGACCTTGAAAACAGATCCAGAAGAAATCATTTTAAAATTATTGGGCTATCTGAAAGTCACGATCAGAAGAACATCCTAGACTTCATTTTTCAAGAAATATTACAGCAAAATTGCCCTGAGATCTTAGAAGCAGAGGGTAAAATAGAAATTGAGAGAATTCACTGGTCACCTGCTGAAAGAGATCCTACAAGAAAAACTTCCAGGAATATTATAGACAAATTCCCAAACTCCCAAATCAAAGAGAAAATTCTAAAAGCTTCCAGAAACAAACAATTCAACTACTAAGGCTCCATAGTCAGGATTACTACAAGATCTGGCAGCATCTACATTAAGGGCTTGTAGGGATTGGAATGTGATATTCCTGAAGGGAAAAGATATTGGTTTACAACCGAGAATCAACTACCCAGCAAAATCGAACATCCTCTTTCAGGGGAAAAGATGGACTTTCAATGAAACAGGGGACTTTTAAACTTTCCTATTGAAACAAGCAGAGCTAAACAGAAAGTTTGATCTCCAAGTACAGGACTCTGGTGAACCACAGAAGGAGTGGAAGAGAAGAACTAACTATGAGGAACTTAATAAAATTAAACTATTTGTATTCCTGCATGGGAAGAAGATATTGATAACTCATATGAACTTTCCCATTTAAAGAGCTGCTAGGAGCATATATAGACAGGACATAGGAAGGAGTTGAATATAATGGTATAATATAGTAAAAAGATGGAGTCAATGGGTGATAAAGGAAAGTACTGGGAGGAAGGAAAAGGAGATGAAGAAGAAGCTAAGAAGTTTCACATAAGAGTCAAGAAAAAGCTTTTCAATGAAGTGGAAAAGGGGAAGGCAAGGGGGAATGAGTGAGCCTTCATTCTCATCAGAAATGGCTCAGAGAGGAAATAACATACACACTTAATAGGGTGAGGAAATCTATCTTACCCTAGAGAAAAATAAGAAGGGATGGGATAAGGGAGAATGGGGGGGAGGGGGGAATAGGTGATAGAAGAGAGGGAAGATTGAGGGAGAGGGTACTCAGATATAATACACTTTTGGACAGGGCCAGGATGAAAGGAGAGAGAGAGAATAGAATAAATGAGAGTGGGGAGGAATAGAGTGGAGGTGCAGCTACTAATAGCAACTGTGGGAAAAAACTTGAAGCAACTTCTCTGGTATACTTATGATAAATAAAGCAACTCACCCCAGAGACAGAGCCATTGGAATCTGAACACAGGCTGAAGTACATTTTTTTCTCTCCCTCTATCCTTGAGGCTTCTCATCTTCTTGGGGGGAGGGAGGGGGGTTATGTTTACTCTTCTAACATTCAATTTACATCAATGTATAGCATGGAAACAATGTAAAGGCTATCAGACAGCCTTCTGGGGGGGAAAGGGGGGAAATTGTAGAATTCAAAACCTTACAAAAAATGATACGTACATATTACTATTGTATATAATTGGAAAACAAATAAAATGTTAACAAATAAAAAAAAAGAATGCCAAGAAAGTCATGTTTTTGTTTTTTAAATAAGGATTTATTAAGCATCTACTATATACTAGTCTTTGTGCTTTTTTATAAATATTATCTCATTTAATCCTTACAGCAATTTTAGTTTTATGTTGAAGAAACTGAGACAATCCGAGATTAAATGACTTGCCCAGAGTCACATTGCAAGGAAGCCTCTGAGGCTGGATTTGTTTAATCAAAATTTGAGTCAAGAACAATAGGAAGATTAATGGAGCAACAGAGTCATTTCTAAGAGCAGATATGTTATTGATAAGGGAGAATAGAAAGAAGAGGAAACCAGGGTGTTAATGCTTTGCTGCCAGGTCATTCATTTCACCCTAGTTTTTATTCATTTGCAAAACTAGACTAGGCACCGGACCTGTGATTTCACAACTGATTGATGTTTGTCCTTGTTTTTTGAAGAATACCCTGACCAGGGAATTGATACCATGAAAAGCATGTGAACTGGATTTGAGTTAGGGGGTGCTGTACTGAGTCACTAGACTCAATTTTTCCTCCTGAGACAACTAGGTCCAGTGGCCAGCTATGAATCAGGATGCCTGGAGATGGCCCTGGATGCAGGTTAGTCAGGGTTAACTGAATTGCCTAACAGCTGGTGTCTGAGGCAAGATTTCAATTCAGGTCCCTGACTCTATCAACTGTACCACCTATATTGATACAGAATAGGCAATGCCCAGGTAAAGAAACTCACTGAGTCTCAGAGAACTGCTTATAGATCTGAGAGATTAGACTTGCCCAGGATCACATTGACAGTAGGTGACCTTGAATCTGGATTGTCATGCTACAGTAATTTCTCATAAAGGAAATTTTTTTCAATAAACTTGAAAATACATAGAAATGAGGTATAATTTTTGTTGTAATCATTACTTGAAATGTTGTATCACTCTTTAAAAAAAGGTGAATTTTTAAAATCAGAGATTGTTTTAGTTCTATAATGTCTATCTCTAGTCCCTAGCACAGTTCCAGACACTCCAAATCTTTTAAATGCATATTGGATGATAGATCAAGATTTCAAAGTTCTACTATTGTTCTATTAGAAACCAGGAGGGATGGGAATTCAGGGAAGCCTGGAAGGATTTGCATGAACTGATGCTGAGAGAGATGAGCAGAGCCAGAAGAACATTGTACACTCTAACAGCAACATGGGGGTGATGATCACCCTTAAAGGACTTGCTCATTCCATCAATGCAACAGTCAGGCACAATTCTGGGGTATCTGCGATGAAGAATACCATCTGTATCCAGAGGAAGAATTGTGGAGTTTAAATAAAGAACAGAAACTATTACCTTTAATTTTTTTTAAAAAAGTCATCTTATGCAGTTTTGCTATCTCTTATAATTTATTTTTTTCCCTTAAGGATACAATTTCTCTCTCATCACATTCAGCTTAGATCAATGAATATCATGGAAACAATGTAAAGACTAACAGACTGCCTTCTGTGGGGGGTGGGGGGTAGGGAAGCAAGATTAAGGGGAAAAATTGTAAAATTCAAAATAAATACATTTTAAAAAAAGACTTCAAAGTTCTTTATTCTAGCCTCCCTTCCTGTTGATACTCTAGCTTCTTCAATTTACATCAACAAGCATTTATTTAAGTACCTACTGTGTGCAAAACTCAGATGGAAAGATAAAAAATGAAAGTATCTTGGATTTCTGAAATGGAAGTGAATATTCCAGACATGACATGACCAGGGCAATTTAACAGAAGGATTATCATCCCCCTAGTCCTGGGTGAATGATTTGGACTCAAATTTTTATGAATCCAGGGCTAGTTCTCTAGTATTCTACCCATTGGGACACCCAGAGGGCCACAGAGGATTTTATTCAATTTTGGGCTCTGCATTTTGGAGAAATATCAGTAAACTGAGACAAGTCCAATATAGGTTAACCAGAATGGTCCAAGTTACAGCTATTTGAGTAGCACAGTGGATAGAAAGGTCAGCTTAGAATCAGAAAGACCTGAGTTCAAATCTTACCTCAAATTTGTACTAATTATACAATCTTGGGCAAGTCATAGATAACCTCTCTGTGCTCATGTTTGCTCATAAATAAGGAGAAATGATAGTACTTACCTCACAGGGTTTTTGTGAGGATCAAATAAGATATTCTATGTAGAAAGCATGTGGTAAACCTTACATTTCTATCAGAATTATGATAGTGAGAATATTGGAGACCACTCCCTATGAAGATCTCCTGAAAACACAAAGATGTCAAATCAAGTCAAGAATATTTCACTTACTATATGGTAGCCACAATACTAAACACTAGAAATACAAATACAAGGAGAAAGAATGACAGTCCCTGCCCTCAATGGGGACAGACAACGTATAAAAAGGAGTAGGGGCATGGTAGAGAGTCTCACAGAGATGCGTTGGATGCACAGAAGCCCAGAGAGAAATGAAGACATGCTTGCCCTGGACCTCCTGGTTAAAACTGGGATTCTGGAAGGAACCTGTCAATACAGAGGGAGATACATCAGGGGCACTTCCAAAATGAAAAGTTATCCAGAGGTGGAGTGAGCTTCCAGGTTTCTATCATTTAGAAGAGACAGAACCATAAAGCTTGGAGAGGAAGTTCAGGGGCAAATAGGGGGTACAGTAGTTAGTATGTTCTGGAGTCTGAAGATGAATTTAAATCCAGTCATGTGACCCTGGGCAAGTCACTTCATCCTATTTGCCTCAGTTTCCTCATCTGTATCTTTGCCAAGAAAACCCCAAATAGAGTCACAAAGAGACAGGCTCCACTGAGCAATAGTCTTGAATCAGCCAACATTTATAAGACTGGTTGGTTATTGTCCTTTGTTGCAAAGAGGACCAAAGTGACATCACTATGTTGGAGTCAAGTTACAGTGTATACAACTATAGCTTTTCAGATCAAAATGAGCTCTGAATATTCTAGTGGTCAGATACAAATAGTCCACGTGAACATCTGTGGCTGATTCTCTAAATTTGCACATCTCACATTACTTTTGAGAAACACAAATATGTGTGTGTGTGTAGACATATATCTATACATCTATACACATATATAATGCATATTTTTGAGAAGTATAAAGCACTGTGGTAAACACTGTGCTAAAACCTGAGGAGAGGAAGAAAAAACAAAAACCATCTCTGCTCTCAATGTGCTAAAACTCTGATGAAGGATTTGATATATATACAAATAGGTACATGCCAAATCTCCCTCTGATTGACTGGTTCTTTTCAGAATCTCAGTTTTAACCAGGAGGTCCAGCATAAACATGCTGTCATTTCTCTCTGGGCTTCTGTGCATCTGGCACATGTCTGTAAGACTTTCTCTATCATGCCCCTACTCCCTTTTATACACTGTCTGTCCCCATTAGAACATAAGCTCCTTGAGGACAGGGTCTGTCATTCTTTCCTCCTTGTATTTGTATTCCCAGTGCTTATATTGTGCCTACCACATAGTGATAAATCTTGTCAACTTGATTTGAGCTTCCATCAGAAGGTTGGGCACTTGGCCTTAGTTCTGAGCCAATGTTTTTCAGGGATGAAAGTGAGGTAGAGAGAGCATGCTAGACATGGGAGGAATAACCAGTACATAGGATTGGAGAAAGGAGGTGTGGCATATCATATATGAGTCCAGCAAATATGACTTAGACAAGAGAAAATTTAGGGCTGTCGCAATTACTGCCATCAAGTACTTGGAAGTCTGTCATATGGATGAGAGTTTACCCTTTGTTCTGCTGCTTCTTGATGGGTAGAAATAGATGTAGTGGGTGGAGGCTGCAAAGAGGAAACCAGATCGGTGTTAAGAATAATTAGGACTGGTGAGTTCTCCATTATTGTTGCTGTTTGTATGTTTGTTTTGGATCTTTCCAGTCATGTCTGATTCTTTGTGATCTCATTTGGAGTTTTCTTGGCAAAAATACCAGAGTGATTTGACACTTCCTTCTTCAGTTCATTTCTGCAAATGAGGAAAATGAGGCAAACAGGGTTAAGTTCCTTGCCCAGGATCACATAGCTGATTAGTATCTGAGGCTAGATTTGAACTCAGGTCTTCCTGAATCCAGGTTATTCTCTCTACTTATTGCACTACTGCAAAAAGAGGACTGATTATAAAGTATATTAATACAATAGAGGTTTTTAATTTGTGTCATGGACCCTCTGGGAAGGCTGGTAAGACTTTTTTTTTTAGTTTGTTTTTTTTTTTTTTGCAAGGCAAATGGGGTTAAGTGGCTTGCCCAAGGCCACACAGCTAGGTAATTCTTAAGTGTCTGAGACTGGATTTGAACCCAGGTACCCCTGACTCCAAGGCCGGTGCTTTATCTACTATGCTACCTAGCCGCCCATCTCAGAACCCATCTCAGAGTGACATTTTTTAAATTTATTTTTTACTTTACAATTTTACAATTTTTCCCTCTAATCTCACTTCCTTTCCCCCAACCCCCACAGAAGGTAATCTAATAGTCTTTTTTTTCTTAATTTTTTGTTTTTGCAAGGCAAATGGAGTTAAGTGGCTTACCCAAGGCCACACAGCTAGGTAATTATTAAGTGTCTGAGGCCAGATTTGAACTCAGGTACTCCTGACTCCAGGGCCAGTGCTCTATCCACTGGGCCACCTAGCTGCCCCCAATCTGATAGTCTTTACATTGTTTCCATGCTATACATTGATCAAAATTGAATGTGTTGAGAAAGAAATCACATCCTTAAGGAAAAAACAAAATATAAGAGACCACAAAATTACATAAGATAATTTTTTTTAATTAGAGGTAATAGTCTTTGGTTTTCGTTTAAACTCTACAATTCTTTCTTTAGATACAGATGGTATTTTTCCATCACAGATACCTAAAAGTGTCCACCACCTAGCTGCCCCTATCAATAGATTTTTAAAAATTCCTTGTTATAGAGAAAATTTCTTCTTGGGATTGAAGTAGCCAATATGATCTTGGAGAGCCTTTCTAATTTTTATGCCTTATTTCAAACTATTCAACATCCTAACCAAGCCACTAGCTCTTCTGCCTCTTGTATATTAATTAAGGTAGGCCATTCCCTATGCTTAGAGTTCCTTGACTTCTACTTGAAAACCCATTTTACCCACAAGGCCACTTCAGATTTAAACATAGTGGATTCCTCCCCCCTACCTCCATAACTGAATTCTCCAGATGAAAGTGATTTCTCCCTCTTCAAAGTTTTTATGCCACTTTATCTACTTATCTTCTTCTTCCTGAGCACATTTTGCCAACTTAAATCATATGCATATATAAACACATATCCCATTTATTAGATTTTAAGCTTCATGAGGGCAATAATTTTGTTAATTTTTCATTTTTATGTCTGAAGCACTTAGTACAGCAACTTGTATATAGGAGGTATTTAATCGTTTTGTGACCTGAATTAAGGTGCTCCTGTTATCTCTAAAATTTGAGAGGCTGAGTTTTTCCCAGCTATTAAGTAAAGGATCTAGGATGAAAATCTAGGTATCCCACTCTGAGTCCAATGTTCTTTCTATTTCAGAGATATACAGAGAGAGTATAAAGTGATGAAAATATCTGGGAGTATAAAAACATCAGAAACTAATAATTATATATAATATCTCTCCAGTTCACTTTTTTTTAATGCCATATAATATTTAGGTTTGAAAGAAAGTCATCAAATGATCAAAGTCATCATTAGGGTTTACTGGTACTCTTAAGACTATCACTTCTTGATTTCATCTTATGGTTTTCTGTTTCCTCTATCAATCCTTCATCTCCTTTCTTTTTCCCTTCCCCACCTCCAAAGAACAAAAACAAAACTTATGACCATGGTAAAAGGGCAATTATCATATTTCGTTTGTGTAATCTGTTTCTGAAATTGACTGGTTCCTCCCTAAACTATGTTCTATCCAAAGGTCAAAAACATTAAATAGTTTGCTTTTGATCATCCAGCAGCAAAGCCAAGACTGAAATCTGGGTATCTTAAATCTACTGCTTTTACCATTATCCCACAGATACAGCCTAATTTCAGAGCCTGTGAATGACCAGGAAATAGATAATCTGAACCATCATGGTGTTTTGAAGTCTGTTAAACCATAGCCATTGATGGCAGTGAAGTGTGGAGTCAGAAGCTATAAAGTAGGAATAGGAAGAAAAAGTAGAGAAGGGCAAGGCATGATAGCTTGCCCATATTAGAGAGCATTGGGATCTTACACTAAAGAAGACATTAGAAATTAATATAAGGAGGGCAGCTAGGTGGCACAATGGATAAAGCACTGGTCCTGGAGTCAGGAGGACCTGAGATCAAATCTGACCTCAGGCACTTAATGATTACCTAGCTGTATGACATTGGGCAAGTCACTTAACCCCACTGCCCTAAATGAAATTTAAAAAATCAGTATGAGTTTTTATTAATTAAATGTGAAGTAATGTTTTGGGGAAAAGAAACAATCTTTGCCCTCCAGGAATTTATAGACAGGAAAATTAAAACATGACAAAATGCAATTTAAAGTATGAGGGGGGGAAGATATTACCAAGGAGGGGCATCCAACGAATATTTATTGGGGGGAATATTTAAGTTGGACTTCATAGAATGGGCAGAAGTTTAACTGTCAAAGGAAGAAAGAGGACACTCCAAGCATGTGACCTGGTCTGAACTATGTTCACTGAGTGAGGAGAGTATGGTATATCTTTAGGATGAAAGAGTAGTCCAGGATGGATGGAATATGGATTATATAAAATAATAAGTAATAAACAAAAAGTTTTAAAAGCTGAAAAAGTAGAGTGATACTAGGACATTTAATAGTATCTAAAGGAGAATGAACATCATTGTTGTTCAGTCACATCTGGCTCTTTAAGAGCCTATTAGGAGCTTTCTTGGCAAAGACACTGGACATTTCCTTTTCCAGCTCATCTGAGGTCAGATTTGAACTCAGGAAGATGAATCTTTCTGATTCCAAGTCCAGTGCTCTATTCACTAAGCCACCTTTCAGTCCTAATAAATTATATGATGTCATAAGAAAAAAAGAACTGAAAAGGTAAGGTACTACTAGATTGAATAAGATCTTTAATAATAGTCAAAGGAGGATAGCTTTGCTTAGAAGATAATAAGGACCCAGTTATGATTTTTGAGCAAAGACTTATTATTAGCAGATCTACACAAGGAAAAACACAACCAAAACCTGTTACAATGACAGAATGAAAGACTTAGAATAGAAAATTGAGGGGAAGCAGGAAATCTTGTTTGCCCTAGTCCAACTGGATGGCAACAAGAGCCTATTCTAGAATCAAAAGAGTATACAGATATATATCAGAGATGATGGCTAGACATAATGTCTATTAACCAGGATGAAAGTCAGGGACCAGAGAATGAACCGTAGTCAGAGGTAAAGGTATAATAGTTCAATTATTGGGTATGTTACGGAGGACAGAGATGGCTTTAAGGTCAGCTACTGCACTGATGACAAATTCTTCAACTTGAAAAGGCTACAAGCCAAGACCAAAGTAGAGGCAGTGTTGGATTCATAATCTTGTTTGCAGATGAATATATACTCAATGCAGCCTCCAAAGTTGAGGTACAACAAAGTATGGATCAATTCTCTGCTGCTTGTGTTAATTATGGTCTAACAATTTACACCAAGAAAACACAGGTGCTCCATCAGCCAGCACCATACTATCCATATGTGGAACCACTGATTACAACAAATGGAGAAGCTTTGAGTACTGTGGACAAGTTCACTTACCTTGGCAGTGTCCTCTCCAAGGAGATACATGTTGACAATGAAGCTGACACTTGCACTGCCAGAGCTAGCTCAGTATTGGAGAAGTGCCAAAAGAAAGTGTAGGAGAGAAGAGGTATTAGACTGACTACCAAACTGAAGGTCTACAGAGCCATAGTGTTGACTTCATTGCTAAATGCCTGTTAAAACTGGACAATCTACCAGCACCATATCAGAAAACTGATTCATTTCTATTTAAATTGTCTTAGGAAGATTCTGAAGATCACCTGGCAGGAGAAGATAACGCTGAGGTCCTTTCTCAAGTTAAACTGCCTAGCATTCCAACATTACTACAGACAGTACAAGTAAGATGGGTTGGACATGTTGTTAGAGTGCCAGATGTATACTTGTCAAAAAAAACTAGTTTGTGGAAAACTCACACAGGGCAAGTGCTCACAAGGGGGTCAGAAGAAGAGATCCCGAGACATTGAAGAACTTTAAAATTGATTGTACATCATAGGAGACACTGGCACAGGATGGCATGCCCTAATCAATGAGTGTGCTGCACTGTATGAGGAAGGCAGAATGGAAGCAGCTCAAAGAAAATGTGACATCGGTAAGTTTACAGTACCCACCCCAGGTGTTCACATGGACTATTTGTGCCCAACCTGTGGTAGAGCATTCCGAGCTCCTATTAGTCTGATCAGCCATGCTTGGACACACTGTTTGGAACATAGTGATGTTGTTTTGGTTTTCTCTGATAATGAAGAACAAGAACTAACCATCCATGACATCAAGGAGCCAGAGAACAGAAGAATATGCAGTTACTAGACAGCAAAGTTGCATTTATGAATCAGGACCAGATTTCAAAATAACAAGAAGCAAAGGCAAATCCATAAGAAGCTTTGGAACCAAACTGAGACATGGTTATTTCAGAGATTATATATATATCAAAAATAATGATAACATGAAAGGAACTAGAGCTGTTTTGAGGGAACTCTCAGGTAAGATTTGATTTTCTAATTTAGGTTGGCACCTTTTCTGCATCTTAAAGTTTGAAAATTCCCTAAGACAATGAGAGGTTAAATGTCTTGCTTATGGTCACAGTAGATTTCAGGGATAGAATTAAAATCAAGTTTTGAGATTAGCTCTCACAATGCCACAAAGGGTGCTTCTACTAATATCTGTAATTTTTAATTACAAAACTCTTTCCTCACTATAATGAAGTAAACTTGCTAGTTCAGATTTATTTAATGCAATTCCTTTATTATCTCTGTTTCACAGGAAAGGAGATTCTATTGTCTGTGTGTGCTTGAGGTGGGGGTGGGAATGTTATCTAATGATAAGGAAATAAATGCATCGTAAAACATCAGATAGGCAATTTCAAAATAGAACCAGCTAGACCAGAAATCAGGCTTCACCAGCCTCATGCACCAGGAAGACAAAAAGAACAGAATCTCAAAATCATGGAATCTCAGAATTAGAAAGCCTCAGAGGTCACCTATGCAGGAATTCCCCTACAACACATCTAGATAGTGGATTCAGACCCATGGAATTCAAGTCAATTCAATTTAACAAGCAGTGGTTATTACTACATACACTGTACTCTGCTGGGCAGTGGGGACAGATCTCCAGTGACTGGGGAACTCATTACTTACAAAGGCAACTCATTCCCTTCTGCTCTAGGATGCTTTTTACTTTACTTTACTTTGAGTACAAATTCATCTTTTCAATTTCCACCTCTGGTTAGTTCTTTCCTGTAGAGCTAGGCAAGAAAAAGAATGATGTACTTCTTCCAAATGACAACCTTCAAAAGCTTGAAGAGGCCCATCACATCTCTTGTCTAGGTTCTCAACTCTTGTCCCAATCTTCTCTTCTCCAGGCTAAAAATCTTTAGTTCCTTATTCTGACCTTTGTCCTCTAGACAACTCTGTAGTCAAAAGGAGGAAAACCTCAGACTAGCAAGGCTGACCCCTTCTGTTTCACTTGCTATCTTTTGCCCGGTTTCCCATAGTACTGCTCACTGTACCAGTTGGGGTCACCAGAGTGACCATGTAGAACAAAACTGACTTAAATATAGGGTTCTTCTTCCTCCTGCATATGAATGAAGCCCTAGAGGCTGGGCTGTCCTCTACTCCAAGACTTATTGCTAATAGGCAGATGCTTATCTCTGGTGCCATGCTTGTTGCTAATTCTCAAAGCACTTTATATTCTAACACAATCTAATTTGTATTACATTTGTTTGTATAAATCTTATCACCTCCACTGGACTGTCAGCTCCTTGAGCACATAGATTGTACTTTATTCTATCCTTGTATCTCCTCAGTTTCTAACACACTACACTTAATAAGAAATTTATTAAATTACTGTTGGATAAATAAATGAACACTTTTCCCCCAATAGGAATGAGGGGGTGGGAGGGAAAGAAAATAGATTTTGGTTGATTAAAAATAAATTATATTTTTTAATAAATATATAAATGGAGCTAATTCCATTCCTGATTTTTCTAACACTGAGTATAACTCTCTCCTCAATTTCACAGGAAGAAAGATTTTCCTAATGGACTCTTAGGTAAATTCCACCAGATTACATATCACTTTAGTAGTGACATCTAGCAAAGAGTCCAGAAAAAAAAATAAAGTCCTGAATATAATTAGCCAAGTGAGGAACCCTGTCACTGGGCAGGGAATCTTTCCGAATTTCTCCAGGTTTATATAACCAAAAGGACACAGAGGGACAAAGACAAAGACACACACACACACACACACACACACACACACACAAACACACACACAAACACACAGAATGTCTCTTCTGCTAGCTCCCATTTCCAGAATTCTAGTTTACTGGTTGTTAATTCTGCCACCAGGAAACATTCCCCAGACGGTGAAAGCAAGCATCGGCCAATCAATTTCAATGTTGCCACCATAAATTCCACATGCCACTGACTCTCTCTTCTTCTTTCCTGCCTAATTGCTGACCACTGAGGGAGAAGAAGAAGCTCATTTCATTTGTTAGACCTCCAGCCAGTCTCTCAAAATGCTATCCCCCATTAGCCTGGATCCAGGCTCTCAACTCATGGGGTTCATTGCACAATTCACCTTTTTAGAAAGCTGTACTACCTCTTCAGAGATCCTGCTGTCTTCATTCCAATCTCAGAGGTAAATGGCGTCTTTGAATCCTAAGGCCAAAAGGGCTTCCAGGGGCCCCCTCTAAGCATGGTGGTGACTGCTACTAAAAAATAAGTCATCCATTTAAAATAAACCCAAGTTCAGAGGAGAAGATGTACTACATCCTCCTTCCCCTTATCGTACCTATAGAAGCTCCCTTAGGGAAGAGATTAGATCGATTTTGTGTCTGTATTTCCAGCACAGTGTCTGGCACACAGTAAACAATAAATGTTTGCTGACTGATTCTAAACATCGTGGGCACTTGACAACTGTTTGCTGTGTTGCTATTGTGTTGTATTTGTTGTTGTCACGTTTGTTGTTGCCTAGACTCCAAAAGAAATAAGGAAAGGTCAGAAGGAAATTAGGCATAGGCCTTATTGAAAAGCAGGCAATAAGTGTATCATCCATCTACTATATTATTTCCCTCCTTTGCATTTCTGTTTGGCTTGGTTGCCCAAGAAGTCTGAATTTAGGAAGAAATCCAGTTGTGTCTTATATAGTCTTTCCTTAATTAGATTTAAAATCATAAAATGTCAGAAACAAGATTAAAATGTTCTTTTTCCAGTTTTTATAAAAGGGAAATGAATAAGTGACTTGTCCAGAGTCATATAGCTAGTTAGAATGAGAATTAGGAGATACAAGTATCTGGATTTTTTTTTTCATCTATTTCATTTTTTTGGAAAAAAAAGAGACAGATTAAGTGAATACTATATGGCATTCATATAGCATTTTACAAAGATCTTTTCCTGACAACAACATTCTGTCTTAAATAGGGTTTCCAGTATCATTCTCTTCAAAGTTCACACAGATAAGGCAACACTGTCCAGGGTAATTTGTGTTATAAACCCAGATTTCCTGATTTCAAGACAGTCTAGTCAAAAAACATTTATTCCACTCCAATTATGTATCAGGCACTATGCTTCAGCACTAGGATAAAAAGAAAGGCAAAAAAAACCCCCAAAAAACCAGGCCCTACTTTCAGATATCTCATAGTCCAATGGAGGAGACATCAATTACCTTTGTATAGAGGCAGCTAAACGGTGCAGTACTGAACCTGGAGTTGGGAAAATACAAGTTTGCCACTTAACCTCTAACTCAGTTTTCTCACCTGAAATGGGGGTGATCATAGCACCATCTCCCAGATTGTTGGAAAGATCAATGAGATAATATTTATAAAGTGATTTGCAAATCTTTAAAGGTGAGTTGCAAGATGTCCCAAAAGAATTTAAAGACTCAGGGATATCTTCAAGTTCAGTGAAGGCATTTATTTTGGGGATCACACTCTCCAATAGCAGGCTGGTCTCCCAAAAGGAGGCAGCAATTCAGCTGAGGAGAGGGTGAGTTTTTAAAGATGAGAGATAGGTAATTAGGGGATAGTAGATGGAGGGCATTAGCTCAGAGAGCTGAGATGAGTAATTAGGGGCGTGTAGATGAGGTAATTAAGGACATGTAGATGAGTGGCAGTAGCTCAAAGACTTAATCCTTTCAGACTAGGAAAAGGATTTATTATATTGTTGATGGTGTTCGTCTTGTGCCTTCAGGCAGGGATTTAGTCCCAGCCAGGGGGGCAAGTTACTTCACTGAAATTCATTGACCTCTTCAAAGGTGATGGTGGTGGTGATGATGATGATGATGAACAAATCTGATATATATATATATATATATATATATATATATAATAAATTGAAAATTAATCTAAGAAGGAAGATACTAATATCTAAGAAGGGAAGGCTACTTTTGTAGAAAGTGGGAATTTTAGCAGAGATCGAAAGGAAATCAGGGAAACCAGAAGGTAGAGATGGGAGCATTCCACAAATAGAGGTCAAATAAGGGAAATGGCCTAGGTTTTGATGATGGAATATCTTGTTTGAGAAATAGCAAGGAGGTCGTGTCAGAGGATCCTAGAGTACATGGAAGGGAATAAAGGACAAAGGTAAGAAGGGGTCAAGTTACAAAGAGCTTTACAAGCCCAATATTTATATTTGATCCTGAAGGCAATCAGGAGCCATTGGAGTATAATGAATGGGGGTGGGGTGTTAATAGTCAGACTTGCACTTTACGAAAACATTTTGAAGTTGAATGGAGCTTAGGGTAGAGAGAGAAAACCAGCTGGCTATTATTGCAATATGCACTTGCTGAAGCTGTGGTAAAAGTAAAAAACTATAAGGACTTGGCTACAGATTCGATATGTGGACTGAACAAGACTTAGGTTGTGAACCTGGATGGTTGTGAAGATGTTGATGCCTTCAGTAGTCAGAGTGAAGTCAAGAAGACTTCGAGGGAAGGACAAGTTCCATTTTGGATGTAATAAGTTCACAGTGTCTATGGAACATGCAGTTTAAGAAGGTAAATAAGCAATTGGAGATTAGAGTCTGGAGGTCAGAAAAGAGGTTAGGATTCAATAAATAAATTTAAGAATCATCTATATAGAGAGGATCATTGACTCCATGGGAACAGATCAGCATTCTTTCCATTCTGCCTCTATAAATAAGTAAATAGGATTTTAGAGTAAAAGATTACAATTAAGTTATTTAGTCTAACTCCTTCATTACACAGATGGAAAAAAACCAAACAAAATGAAACAAAACAAACCTTAAGAGGATATCTCACTTAGTCAATGACACAAAGCTTATTATTCATTTATTAGGATTCTTAGGAAGAAATGCTTATATAAATATATATTATATATGTATATATATATATATACACACACATACATATACACACAAAAATACATATGTAAATTCTGTAGAGTAAGCTGGCATAGTGAAAAGAATGCTAGGTTTAGAGTTGGGAAGAGCTGGGTTCAAATGCTGCTTGTAACACCATTTAGCCATGTGATCCTGGTCAAATCAATTAAACAATAATGATTTAATAGTGACCTCCTGTGAAGCAGGCAGTAATCTAGACATCAGGGAGAAGAATAGGAAACAAGCCTTATTCTAAAGGGTTTTACATTCTAAGTAACCTCAGTGTGTCTCAGAACACTTCCTAGGATTTTTCTACTAGATCCCATAAAAGCTATGAGCTAGCAATTATGTCTCGTGTAGGAAGTTCTCTCAACTTATAAAATCACAGATTCCAAAAATATTCCCATATTAAATCACTAGGTTTGAAATTTCTTTTGCAGGGTAAAATAAGGTAAACTTGGTGGGATTTCAAATGTGTTCTAAGCCCACACCACTGCATTTAAATACCTGCAGGAAAAATCATGGTTCCATATATCATTGTACAAAAATCTGCTTTCTCTCCCATTGGTATGTCTCTAAACCCTAAAGGCTGAAAAGAGTTGCAGTAATAAATTAATTTTTTAAATTAGTTAGTGTCCTCTATTTTTTTCTGCTACAGAATAATTTAGCCTCATTTAAGATATGTTTAGTATCTCCCCTTCCCCAGTACCTTTTTTATTTAATGTCTATATCTCATCATCATAGAATCTGGAACTAAAGGGGACCTTTAGGATCACCTAGTTCACACTTTTTCTAGTAGCAAAGAATTCGAAACACCACAAAAGCTCTTCCATAAAAGGAATGGCTAAAAAGCTGTGGTTGGTTCTTGAATATACAATACAATATTACTGAGTTGCAAAACAAACAGCAACCAGAAACAGTGACTGCAGTGAATAAAGAGAAACTGGAAAAAATTTACATGAATTGATACCATGTGAATATGTGAATTAAGCAGAAACAGAAATATATATATATATATATATTCAATGACCTTAACAAATATGGAAAAGCAAACAACAGAACTGAAACTGAATTATATGAGGGAAAGAGAAAGAAAAAGGAAAGGCAAGAAGAGAGGAAAGAGAAGAGAGGGAAAAGGAAAGGGAAGGCAGTAAAATTTGTAAAATTATAATGGCCAAGCTGGTCCCAAAGAGGAGATATAAGGAGGCACTATCTACTTCTCCCCTTTTTTTTAGAGGTGGGCAGTCCAGGAATTCTGTACTTGGGGTCCATATACTTCTTATGATCTATGAACTTGGATATGGTAAAAAAAATCATTTTATTTTCACTAACCTCTAACAGAAATATAGTATCCCTTTCCATTATGAGTGTAGACAATAATCCAGAATAGAATGTGTAGGAATTACTGGTTTGACAAAGTAGTTGATCCATAAAACATACCAAAAAGGTTAAGATCCCTTGATCTACTTCAGTACCTCTATTAATAGAGATTGGCACCTGCTCTGCAACTGAAAGGCTTAGACAGTTGCCTAAGACATTCACCAGGCCACTGTGTGTCAAGAGTCAGAACTAAAACCCAGGTCTTCCTATTTAGATGCCAGTTCTATTCACAAAAAACTACTGCCTTCCCAGATTTTCTGACTCCAAATCCAATGTTCTTTCCACTGGGGATTTTCCCCTTGTTCATTCTTGCCACAATACTTTGAATGAAGTATATCTAAGGTTCCATTCATTTGTTTTGGCTACCATATTGCTACTGACTCACGTTTAGTATCCATCTGTGCTATAGATATACAAGTGAATTCTGAATTGGAATGGATTTTGGAGTTTACTTAATAGGCCCACTTAAGGAGAGAATTACTTTCCAAATATTGGATGGGCTCCCATCTAACTCTAAGGGTTCAAGCACCTCAGCAATGGCCAAGTAAGAGCTATATTTCTGACTCCTACAACTGAGGTTACCCTACTTCTTCCTCAGAGTATGCCAAGGAATCAGGGCAAATATTTCCAGCTTACATAGGTTCCTATTTCCCTGAAAACATTTCCTTCCATAACTTTCCATCTTTATGCAAAATATAGATTTTTTAAAATGCTTCTAAAGACATAGATTTTTATAAAAACATCAAATTTATATAGTTTTTTTTAATAAGACTCAATACATAGACATATTTCAAATCTGATATTCCCCTGGAATAGTCTGTGGAAATGCATCTTTCATGACTACTGCAGGAGACCAGTAATATGCTCACACTCTTGTACACAAATCAAACTCTGGTTCGACATGAACAATACAATGTTGGGTGCCATCTGAAACAGCAGGCTGCAAGGAGAGGGAAAGGCTACAATTCTTTTAACACTGATGAGTGCTCTTCCAGGAAAGGATTAAAAGCTTCCTGAAAACCCAGAGAATGCAGCTGTGGGATTTAATGGACATGGAGCTGATTTTCAATTCACTGGGCTATAACCCCCAAAGTCTGCCTTCTGGGGTGACAAGGCCTCCTTTTTACCTACAGTCTGTTGGGTTCTAACAGACAGACTGAGATACTGGCCAGCTGTCTCAACAGTTCCAGGAGAAAGTAAATGTACCTAGAAAACAAATAAGGTAATAGCTATTTGTAGCCTTCTGCTACTGCCCCCTTTCACTCAATGGCCCTGGATCCTTTCACCAAAAGGCTACTCACCTTTTCCTTATTCAGTAAACTAAAGAATATTTCTTTCAGTGATCCATCCAGTGTTCCATCAAGGACACAATGAGGACACCATCATAAGATAATAGAATGCTGGGAATTAACCTCAGATATTATATGGACTAGAAATATCAAACTCTCTCCATCTAAGCCATCAAAATTAAATATAACTGGGAAATGTTTAACAAAAATAAATAAAAAAATACAAGCAACATAGATGATATTAATTTGCAGTTTTCTAAGTCAGTAGTAGCCAGCAGGGATCTATTTCTAACTAAATTTAACACCTCTGAATTATATTTCATTAGTTCTCAAAGGGTATACAAGTTTTGCTTAAGTGTGCTAAGAATTATAGGGAACTGATATTTGCAATGCACAAGTCTCTGTACTATCCCATGTAGCACAGGAGTATCCCATGGAACAAAGCAGCTTTGAGGGCGAAAGAAAAAAATAGTATGATTTGAGCAAAAGAATTCCAATCTCTTAGGATAAAGGAACTAAATCTCTGAAAACAGAGCCAGAGCTGGAACTCATACCTACTTTTTACTATTGCAATGTGGCACAATGGAAAGAGTCTTGGCTATGGAGTTAGTGGATCTTCTGACATTTATTCCCTCTGTGACCTTGGACAAATCATTTAACATCCTTGAACTTCAGTTTCCTTAAAATAATGGGGTTGGAGCAAAAGGCCTCTAAGGTTTTTCTTAGCTCTGACTCAATGGGTGCCTTTGAGTACCTGCTACCTTAAATGCTAATAAAACAACTGCTAGTGCTGCTATTTTTTTTTACCCCCCCCAAATTCTCAAATCATAATTTTATGCTTTGTCATTCAATTAAATCATGGAAAGCTTTACTACCAGTTCCTAGCTCCCAAGGGTAACAGCCAGTCCTTCCCCATAGTACCCTAAGGGTGCTTGGGGATGGACCAATTTTTTTATGCTTCAGGAAAGGCAGAAGAGGCACTTAATAACTGGTTTCCTAACAAATTCATTTAGATTTCTGTTGCATTGTGCCTGAGGCCCCAAAATGAGAACAAACAGCTATCTAGGATAAGTGAACTGGTAATTCTGTCCTGTGTCCCTGCTCAGTACATTCTCAGAGCCAGCAATTCTAAACTCAGATCATTATCACAGGCCCACAGTAAGTTCCATTGCTATGTCAGTTAAATACAACCAGTTCTCAATCATTCCCTACTGGAGTGTGAAGTTTTGAAGGGAGGGTGGATAATTGAAATGAAATTCAATTCAGCATTTTGTTTTCATTGGTTGTCTATTATAGGGTGATATAAAAAAATGTGTGAAAGTCATATCATCTCACGGTTCGAAGGGAACTTAGAGGTCACCTGATGCAACTCATACCAGAGTATGAGTTCATTTTTTTCAACAAATGTTTATTATGGATCACTCAGCAATGAAGAATCCTTTGTTCAATGACCACTTCAACAAGTGATTACCCTCCACTCGGTTTTATCTTCAGGCTTTCTAATCTACTGTCTCCTCTATTACCTACAAACACAGATGCCCCATCTTCAAGCAAACAAAAACTTTTCTTGATCCTTCCCTTTCCTTCCATTCACACTAATTACAGTCTATCTGCCTTCTTCCTTTCTAAGTTAAACTCCATGAGAAAGGCATCTACATTCATTGCCTCCACTTCCTCTCCTTTCATTGGATTCTGAACCTCTCTACAATCTGGCTTCCTATATCATCAACCAAAAGAAAACTGCCTTCTCCAGAGTTAACAATGATCAAAAAATCATTGCCAAAATCTTTGCCCTTTTCTTAGTGTTCAATCTTTTTGGCTTCTTTGTAACACTTAATACTGTTAGTCAGTTTTTCCACTTGGATGCTCTCCAGTTGTTTTTTTTTTTTTTTTGGTAATTGTTTTTTAAAACACCTACTTTCTTTACATTCTTTTTCTTACTATATGACCAGCTTCCATTAATGGATCTCTATCTATGCCATAATCATTTAACAGTATAACCCCTTTTATGCTCTGTCCTAGACCCTCTTTTCTGTCTATAGTATTTTACTTGGTGATCTCTATAGCTCCCATGGGTTCAGCTATCATCTTTATGCAGGTAATTCTCAGATCTTCATTTTAAATTCTTAGCCTCTCTTCTGAGCTCTAATCCTACATCATCAACTGCCCACTAGACATTTCAAACTGAATGTTCCCGAGGCAAGTCAAACTCAATGTGTCCAAAACAGATCTTATTAGCGTTACTCCCAAAGCTTCTCCCCAACTTTCCCACTTTTGTTTAGGGTGCCATCATCCTCCCTGGGCAACTAAATGGCTTAGTGGACAGAATGCCAGACTCAAGAGTCCAGACTGGAACTGGAGAAGGAAATGGCATACTTTGCCATGTAGATCCCAAATGGTGTCACAAAGAGTCAGGCAAGACTGAAATGACAAAGTAACCACCATAATCCAACCAGTCACCAAGCTTCCAACTACCATTAATTTCTCACTCCTACAAGACATACCTAATCCATTTGGCAATCTTATTTTTACCTTCACATCTCATGTACCTCATATTCTCTCTACTTACCTATGATACTAACACACCTCTCACCTGGATTAATGCACTAGCCTTCTATTAGCCTCTCTCTAATCCAGTCCATCTGCCACTGATCAACTAAGTACTGGGTTTTAAAGTATTGGTATGATTATGTCAGGCTTCTGCTCCATGAGCTTTTGTGGTACCCTATTACCTCCAGGATTAAAAATCAAGTCTCCTGCTTGGCATTTAAATGTTTTCATAACCAGCACCTTCCTAATTTTAGTTGGAGTTCATTCTCCCACCTTTGATGCCTGTTTCTAGAGAAGATGAGGCTGGTGAATCACCTAAGCTCAGGAGTTCTGAGCTGTAGTATGCAAAAGCCTATCAGATATTTTACTCACTAATTCTGGCACCAACACAGCAAGTTCCAATTGTGATGGTGGGAGAGAACATGTCCAGGTTGCCTAAAGTGGGGTAAACTCATCTAGATAAAAAATGGAACAGGTTAGAACTGCACTATTAATCAACAGTGGAGTTGTTGACTGAATGGCTGCTGTACTTACAGGCTTGGTGAGAGATTTCTTCTCACAAACAAAAAAAAAAACCCAATACTTTACCCCACTTACTCCATGATTCTTCATCTCCCATCTCTCTACTTTTGTAACAGCTGGTCCCTGATGACGCTTCTTAATTTCTTTCAAGAATCAGCTCAAATCTCACCTGCAGAAGGTATTTCTGCCATCCTCCAACCTTCAAACAGCAATGTTTTCACCTCTTTGTTTACCTTCCATCTATGCTTCCATATCATCTTATATTTTATATAACTAAATGCTGTTCCCTTTGAAAAATAAGCTCCCCTAGAACCAACAAAATTTTAGCCTTTCTTTGTTTCCCCAACACTTTAAAGATCTGGGACGACTGGGAACAAACAGTAAGTGCTTAAGAATTGCTTCTTGACAAATGACTGGTTATCAACCTTTAGGGGCAGGGAGTTCATGACTATTAAAGACAAAGTTATTTGTTTTTTAATATACATTTTGAGTTGAAATCTGCCTCCCTATAACTTCCATCCACTACTTTTAGTTCTGCCTTCTGTGCATACTTATCTACATGTATTCCCCAGTAGAAAAAAAATTCTTTATTGAGTATAAAGTACTTTTTATTTTGTTTCCATATCTCCAGCACCTAGCTTGATGGTAAAACATAGTTAAGTGCCCAATAAATGTTTTGAATTGTACAGGATTGCATAAGTGGCAAAATAGAACAAATTTTATTTGTCTTCTCTTTGAATGCCCTTTATAATATCTGAAGACAAATAGTATGTCTTTTTTAAAGCTGACCTTCAAAAGGCTCACCTCTTCAATTCCTTCAATCCTTACACATAAGATGAGGTTTTGAGTTTCCTCTACCAGGTTACTCTTCTCTGAACATTCTACAGTTTCTCGATGTCCCTCTTAAAATGTTCCACCCAGAACTGAACACAATACTCCAGATAAAGTCTGACCAGTCCAGAACACAGCTGGACAATCACCTTCCACCATCTGGATACCATGCTTCTATCAAGGCAGTCTAAGATCACATTAATTAGTGATATTTATTTGTTTTTGACTATCATCTGTCTTTACTAATTAATATTTCCTTTCCAGTTCAATAAAATCCCCAGGTCATATGAATTATTGCTATTTAGTTATCCTTATTCTGTATGAGTTCAGTTGATTTTCAAAATCTATTCATTTGAATATTCATTGCTCTATCTGCATACAAGTTGTCTCCATGTCTAGATTTAGTTTGACCTCTGAGTTCTTCACTCTGGCTAAGCCTAGGTCCTAACAATCTCTTCCAATAAAACTTGGGCGCTGTCTGTCCCCAGTAGAAAGCACACCCTCTGTTATGTTATATTTATATTTGTATGTGATCTACTTTTTTTCACCCATCAACACCCCATTTTTCTCCTTTAACTCAATTCAACCAAAATTACTTTTTCCACAGTAATATTGAATTAAGTATTTTTTTCCTCTTCAAAAAACATGTATTAAGTACTTACTATGAGCAGAGAACACTTTAGGCTATTCTGGGAGAGATGTATAGTTAAGCTACTGAAGTCTAGAAGGAGAAAGAAGACACAAACACACACACACATACACAAAACTTATACTACACAATATTAAATAATAAATTATTAATAAGGTGAAAGACTACATGTTAGGAAAAGGATTAAGGGAGACTGCTACCAACAAAGGGAATTGAGGAATGCTTCATAGAAGAGGTGGCATTTAAGTTGGTCTATAAAGGGAAGCTAGGAATCCAAGAGGCTGAGGAACAAAATTCAACAACTCATTTCAAATAAAGATAATACCATGAAAACAAAGATGGAAGAAGATAGCAAAGAATGCAGAGCACAATAGTCTAGATTGGCTTAAATGTTTTGTGCTTGGAGGGCAGTAATAAAGATAAAGTTGAAAACTCTAGAAGCATTGGGAATTGGACTGAGAACTAGAGATACCTAAAAAAAGCAATACTCTCAAGGAGCTCACATGGAGGAGAGAACATGTAAACAATCATGTACAAACAAGTTATATACAGGGAAAAAATTGAGACATTTCAAAAAGGTTTTAAAATTAAGGACTGGATGAAGAAAGGGCAGAGCCAGATTGTAGCGCTCCTAGATTAAATCCAAATGTAAAGTTTTTGTTTTATTCCTATTAAATTACTTCTCTTACTGATTGCATGAGTTGTCATACTGGGCAGATTATCAAAGACTAAAAATTGTATCCAAAGTGTGGTAGAATGAAAAAAATATATAATTTGGACTCTAGGGATTTCAATTCAAATCCCAGATAAACTATTTAATACCTGAATGACTTTGGATGTCACTATCTTTTTTTTTGGTTTTTGTAAGGCAATGGGGTTAAGTGACTTGCCCAAGGTCACACAGCTAAGAAATTATTAGGTGTTTGAGACTGGATTTGAACTCAGGACCTCCTGATTCCAGGGCCAGTGCTCTATCTACCTCACCACCTAGCTGCCCTGGATGTCACTCTCTTTGTGGGTCTGTTTCCTCATCAGTAAAATGAATGTTTTTGTCATTTAATATAAAATGAAATACTTTTCAGCTTTATATCCATTATCCTATGATGATTCAAAAACAATTATTATTTCAGGAATTTCCTGGCCATGCTTTATCTCACTCTGTCCTCTTCTTCTACTACCTTCTCTGTGTCTCTCTGTCTCTCCTCTCCTCTCCTCTCCCCTCCTCTTCTCTCCTCTTCTCTCCCCCCCCCAATTCTAAAACAATGATCAGATCAATCTGCAACTGTTTCTGGACTTGTCAATCAACCTCTCAGAAAAGTAGGAAGAGATTAGACTAAGAGTTTCATTTCATTCATTCATTCATTCAAACAAATAGCACAAAAAAAGTTCAAGCTTTGAATAGATTCAAAAAGGAAAATTTATGAGACAACAGAAAAGTGAGGATAGGGTACAAGTACATACATGAAATCTATATACTTTAAAAATCATAGGGTTAAAATAAAATGACAGAAAATAGAGGCTAGACATGAAGTTTCATTGTTTAAGATTTACCATGAAACCTACAGGTAGAGGTAATCTATCCTAGATGAACACTTCTATCAAGGAAGACTAGGATATTTATACATGATTAAAGATAAAACAAAACAACAAACCTCCCTGGAGGTCATTCTGTTAAGGTTGCACAAAATCTCATCAAAAAGTATCATCTTTATACAAAGATATCTTATCCTTTCCTGGATTAAAGCTTAAGAAATGTAGGATAAGTATTCCTTTCAAAGTCTAAAGGAGGGTGTACTCTAATCCTCAAAATACAAAGAAATCAAACTTTGACCAGGAATATAATTTTGAAAAATTTACTATACTTTGACAAATCATAGATACAATGTACCAAATGATGTGTCATTTTTGTTCTTTTTTCATTATTGATTCTGGTGCTATGGTACCCTTCCCTTCCCTGCAAAACTTATAACTTCATTAAAGACAAAAGCCTTACAGGATAATGTACAAACTTGCAGTAGGGATTTTCTGTTTTTTCTTTGTATCATCTGGTTCTGTTCAGAGGGCCTGGCACATGGTAGACACTTAACAAATGTTTGGAATTGACACACACACACACACACACACACAGACACACACAGAAAAACTGACTAGAGAGTAATACCAGGTACACGGAAACAAAAACTTTATTAACATAATCACATGAGAGAAATCCAAGCACTCAGGACCAATAGGAAATAGAGCTATCAGAGTGTTTGAGTCATAAGGCTTCAGAGACAACAGATAAAACCACCCTCAAAATAGATATATCATCCATAAATCTCTTTCCCCACCAAATTTATACACCAAGGCTACTAACTTAAATGCAACGCCAGCTACCTAAATATTTCACTTTTTAACTCCCTGGTCTATTTAAAAAAAGGTACTAAAACAATGATATCAATTCTATAGACTTTCAGGTTTATAAAATTAGTTCCCCCACAAAGTCCTTATGATTGGTAAACACCTTTATTCTCCTGTATGGCTGAGAGAAGTGAAAGTTCAGGGAGGGGAAATGGTTTATGTAGTCACAGAGCTAGCAAGTGCCACAAGTCTACACTTAGACCCAGATATCTACTTAGGCAGCCCAAAAGCATATGACCTGGATAAGCAAAAGCTACTATAGAAATCTGGCATCTTGTGGCCTACATTTGTGGTCCAAAGCAAAGAAATTTAATCTCAAAGTACACAGAAGCCTTTTGTCCCTTTTTGTTTGAATTACATTTGAAATTCTGATGTCTCCTTGAGGGTTTAGGGGAAAAAAACTCCAGTACAGGCAAGGTTTTATTCCAACTCTTGAAATACTGATTTTTCAGATTACCGAATATATAAAACAGATTTATTAGGAAGACCTCAGGAGTGTTATAGTCTGGTATGATAATTAACATACAATACTTAATAATGTGTTCACAATGATGTGGAAAATAGGTAAAGTCTTTCATCGTATTCCCAGTTACACCCCCAACTCATTAGGAATACACCTATTGGGGCCTCATTTTCACTGTCTGGAAACTGGGAATTATAATAACACTTTCTCCCTCTGCTTCCTTTCTCCTCTTCCCTAGCCGTAGGGATTTCTGCAGTTTGGTCGAATGAATTACAAAGAAGTACAATCAGGGGAAGAAAAACAGGTCTAGTCTGCTGGTGGGAGGTTAATGGGCAATAAATACCTTGTTTTCTTCTTTCAGTAAGTTAACTGGGAGAAAATAGCCCCATCAGGCCGTCTGCTAATTTATTTCTCATTGAAAAACAATTAGGCATTTTTAGCCTTCAACTAACCCAGGCAAAAAAACCACAACAAAAGCCGGATCTGCAAGCCGGGCATCTCCACCTCCAGGGGACTCTCGCAAAGAGTAAGTGACTCGCTGAATTTAACTTTGTAGCGCCACAAGGGGGCCACGCCGCACGCTGCAGGCGGGCTGCCGGGCCCTGCTCCGGGTCCCCGGCCCCGGCCCCGGCCCCGGCCCCGGCCCCGGCCCCGGCCCCGGCCCCGGCCCCGCCCCGGCAGGGCCAAGCTGGGCATGGAGCGTAAACAAGCCGCGGACTTCTCCCCCGGGACCCGCGGTGATCCCGTGAAACACTTCCCGGACTCGCGGAGGGGGAGGAAGCTGGCCCACGCCTGAGGGGAACCCACCCGAAGAGAGTTCCTCGGGGGGAAACGGCCCGGACCGGCCCAAACGCCGTCCCGCTCCCGTCCGGCGCGGGGCAGAAGCCGGGGGCGGGGCGTCGGGACTCGGGCAGGTGGGAGCTGCCGCCCAACTTGGCCTTAAAGCTACAGGCCGCCCGCGCGGGAAGGCATGGCCCCGGCGCGGCGGCCCGCGTGCTCCGGCCGCCGGCCCCGCGGTTCTTTCCCGAGGGGACGTGAGCCGGGGCGGGGCGGGGGCGGGGAGCCCGCGGGCCCCGGGCCGGCGGGGACGGGGGAGGGCGAGGCCGGGCCGGGCCGAGCCGCCGCGGCGCTGTCTCTTTAAATGCTCCAGGCGGCGCGCTCACCGGGGGGAGGCCGGAGCCGGATCTACAATCTCACCGAGTCTCCGCTTGTTGCTCGCTCAGGCGCCCGCGCTGCCGCCGCGCCCGGAGCCGGGCTCCGTGCGTCTGCCCCCCGCGCGCCCGGAGCCCCCCGGCCGCCCGCCGCCGCCCGCCGGCCGGAGACATGCCCGGCGCCCCCTGGCCCGGCCCCGCGATCGGCGCCGGCAGGGCCACGGCCGCGGCTCCGGCTCCGGGACGCTCGCCCTAGAAGTCTCGGGCTGCGGCGGGCGCTGCCCTCCCTGCGGCCCCGCGCGGCTGCCCTCCCCCGAGCCGGGTAAGTGCCCGCGGGGGACCCCGAGCGGGCGGGGGAGGGGCCGGCGAGGGGCGGCCAGGTGAGCCCTCACCTGGGCGGCCTCGCGGACGGAGCCCGGCCGGCGGGGCGCGGGGCCGGGCAGGGAGAGGCGCGGGCTACCGGCCGGGCGGGCAAAACTTTGGCGCTGGCCGCCCCCTCCCCGAGGGCGGCCCGAGGGCGGCTGGAGAGGGTGCCCGCCCGGCGCCCGAGCTGAGGCTACGGCTTGTTTGCCCGGGGGTGCCAGCGTGGGGCGGGGGGAGTCGCGGGTTCTCAGCACCACCCCACAGGTGGGGGCAAGAGCCGTCGCCCCACCTGGCCCCGCTCTTCCCCCACCCCTCCCCTCCCCTCCCTTGTGTCCTCCTCCCTGGCACGTCAGCCTCCGGAATAATGGTTTCATTTTCTTCCTCTCCCCACCCGCCCCACCCCACTCCCACTCGGCCCGCGTGTCTGTCTGCAGCGTGATGGGCAACCAGGTGGAGAAGCTGACCCACCTAAGTTACAAGGAAGTTCCCACGGCCGACCCCACGGGCCTGGACCGGGACGACGGCCCCCGGATCGGAGTGTCTTACATCTTCTCCAATGACGACGAGGAGATGGAGCAGCAGCCGGGGCCGGGGCCGGAGCCCGGGGATCTGGCCGAGGAGCCGCCGCCGCCGCCGCCGCCCGCCCCCCAGCAGCCCTACGACCCCCGGCTGTACGAGGTGGAGTGCTCCGTGTACTACCGAGACGAGTGCATCTACCAGAAGAGCTTCTCCTCCGGCCCGGCCGCGCTGAGCACCTACAGCCCGGAGAACCTGCTGAACAAGTGCAAGCCCGGGGACCTGGTGGAGTTCGTCTCCCAGGCCCAGTACCCGCACTGGGCCGTGTACGTGGGGGACTTCCAGGTGGTGCACCTCCACCGGCTGGAGGTGAGCAACAGCTTCCTGACGGACGCCAGCCAGGGCCGTCGGGGCCGGGTGGTGAACGAGCTGTACCGCTACAAGCCCCTCAGCCCCAGCGCGGTGGTGCGCAACGCGCTGGCGCAGGTGGGCGCCAAGGAGCGGGAGCTGAGCTGGCGCAACTCGGAGAGCTTCGCCGCCTGGTGCCGCTACGGCAAGCGGGAGTTCAAGATCGGCGGGGAGCTGCGCATCGGCAAGCAGCCCTACCGGCTGCAGATCCAGCTCTCGGCCCAGCGCAGCCACACGCTGGAGTTCCAGAGCCTGGAGGACCTCATCATGGAGAAGCGCCGCAACGACCAGATCGGCCGCGCCGCCGTGCTGCAGGAGCTGGCCACGCACCTGCACCCCGCGGAGCCCGACGAAGGGGACGGGGACCCCGCCCGGACGCCGCCCCCCTCGCAGGCGGCGCTCTGACGGGCAGGGCGGCCGGGCAATGGAGCCCTTCACCGCTGCCTGCCGCGCTCCCCCGGTGCCCGTCGCCCCGCTCTGGCCCGGGCCCCCGCGGGGCTTCCCGGCTTCATCGCGGCCGGAGCGCGCTCCTAGGAGTGTGGGGCGCGGCGAGCCCTCGCCGAAGCTCAGAAACTTAGAAAGTACCGAGTCGGAGGCCGAGGACGAGCCGAGAGCCCTTTGTGCGTTTTGGAGGGAGGGTCGGGAGGATTTCCCCTCTAACCTTCCCCTTGCCGCTTCAGGAATTTAGTACACAAAAAGGTTAGAGGGCGGTAATGCAGGAGTAAACCCATTCTTACAGTCACGGAGCAGGAAGAAAGTTAAGGCTCCTTCTTCCCCTCACCTGGTGCCTCTGAGCTCGTCCCCTCGGGTTGCTAAGGACAAAGGCTAAGTGCGAGTTGGCAGGGGAAGCTGGCAGAGAAGAGCCGCAGGACCCCCCCCCCCCCTTCCCCGGAGCTGGGTATGTGGACTGGGGGCAGATGCAGCCATTCATTGGGGTGGGGGGGAGCCCATACCTATTTCTCTTTGGGCTAAAAGAGGTGTCACAAGCGATCCTGTAAAACTGCAGGAAAAGAGACAAAGACTATCCCCGCCTCTCTGCCTTCCTTCCCCCCCTCCCCTTTTCAGTGAGCAGTTACCCACAAGTAGTCGGATGCCGGGAGCCGGGCTCTTAGAAGATGTCCCTCTTCCTGTTCTCTGGGCTCCTCCTTCCTCCCAGGTTACAAGTAAATCATTGTCTGAGGCAGGCTTGGGGAAGGATTCAATTAAGGTTGGGCTTTGTTTCTCCGAGTGCTGCTGTTTGCACCCGAGCTGAGCTATTTGTTACTAAAAGAAAACCGGGAGGCAGAGGGAATGGGCCTTTGTGTGGTCGATCTAATTAAACTTGCTCAGCTCCGTTCTTCTACTGACCAGAGGAGACGGGAAGGAGACCTGGGTGCTGCTCTTGTCAGCATCGACTACCAAAGCAGCATTGTCAGGATTGCTTTACCCCCCCCCCCCAATCTAGTGAAGTTAAGTCTTTGCCACTACTCTTTTCTTCATGATTAATTTTTATTAATTGTTGACTGAATGATTTCTTCCCGGCAACTTCCCATGCATCAGGCTAGTGAAAATCTACTTGACTTGAGCTTTATTTTCATAGTAAAATGGTTTTGTTTTGAAATCAACACTTAATATAATTACTAGTGTTGAATAGCCTCCCTAGCTGGCTGTAGTCTCCTCACTGCATTAAGAAAACAAGTTCTTCCAGAATCAATCTTTTTTTTTTCCTCCCTCTCTCATAAATAGAAGCCACCCTGTGAGTAGTCAAAACAGAAATAGAGAAATACTGTTACTGATCTCAGAAGGAGCAAATTCAATTGTTTATGGGTTCAACCCAGCATCTGTGGCAAACAGACAATAGAATAAACAGTTATTTCTCATTTGTTAATGAGCTACTGCTAGGTTCACTAGGAAGCTCTCCCCCCCCCCCCTTTATTTCACAAACTGCCATTTGGAAAGCTTGTTCTGTCCCAAAATGATTTGTACACTTAATTTTGGGATGCAGCTAGCTTGGCTCAGAAGTATTGGCATTGCTAATGTTGCCCTGGAGGATATTGCCACAAAGGAGAGGGTTTCTTTTGTTTTTGTTTGTACTGAAAGGGTCTATAGTGCTCAAACCTCATAGTGATCATCTGACTTACTATAAAATTATTTAAGGGTACAGTAAGCAGCATTTCTCTTGAATTTGGGGAGTGACATCAGATATGATAGCTTGGATAGGGAAAAGATAGTAACTCTTTAGCATCCCTATTTCTTAGTCACAGCCTGGCTTATAATTTGCACAAAAGTTTATTTGCTTACACATACTGAATATTCTAGTGTTAAAATTGTAGTTTTTAACTGTCCAAGTCCCTTAACAGATGCTGAAGAAAGTAAGTGGTCTTATGAAGCCATTATATTCAGTGTGACCTTAAGGCGAGTCACTTTACCTGTCTACCCCTCAGTTTCCTCTTTGGTCAAAAGACTAAATGATTTTTCTGAAGGTCCTGAAGCTCAGAAACAAGGATTTTAAGCATTTCCCAGGAATGGCCCCTTTTGTGCTTTGTAACTGACCACACTATCTTTTTGTCAAGATCAATGTGTAGCTTCTAAGAAGAAGTAATATAAAATTTAACATTGTTACAGTGGGGAACTTCAGTGCAAAGGCAATCTTATTACTTCCTGCTCCCTTCTCCTTTCCTTTCTTATAACAGCTTCCTCTACTCAGAATCAATCTTGCACATGGTGAGGTGGGACTAGCGATGGCACGGATAAAATTACAAAAAGAGCCAGAAACCTAATTTTAGCCAATAGCCTCACAAGCAGCAGAATTGACAGATTTGAGTTTCATCTCCTCACTTTTCTTAAGTGGCTAATCAACAGTGACCAATGGGCAAGAAGCAGGACACTTTCTGACAACTTCTGACACCCTTAACTGGAAAGCTTGGGAAGGTCTACCATGAAACGAAGAGCTGACTACATCTGTTGGGAGTTAAAATGAAGAAATGTTGGGGGGGGACTCATTGTGTAAGGAAAATTTGAGTACCACAGAACATATGAGTGGCTTTCTGTAAAATCAGAAGTTGATTGAGGGAGAAATTGAGCTCATTAGTTATTCCAATAGGAAAAAGACCTGTATAGACACCTTTCCCAACCAAACATAAACATTCATGAAAAAGAATACTAGGTATAATAGCATAAACTATTATACATAGAGGCAAATTTCCAATGGGATTTTTTTACCTCTCCATTTTAAGAATCTTCAATATGGTTTTGCAGTTGCATACCTCCTCTTTTTCCTCTTTGGTTCAAGAGAGAAGCACATCAGCTTGCAGATTATCTTTCCTCCAGGTGGCAGGGTTGTGGATACCAATAAAATTTTATTCAAGCCTCAGCAGTGGCTTCACCTGGCACTTTAAAATTCTAAATATATATATTTAAGCATATTTTTTGTTCCTTTATAAGGGATTAAAAAAAAACCCTTTAGAAATATTTTGTACTGTGAATTATGGATCCCCTTTGAAGGATAATTGGGTTTGATTCTAGGGCTTCTTAGGAAGCTTGCATTGGGAGAAGGGGAAGCTGCCCTACTGGAACATAAAGTCAAAGTCATATTTTCTTACCTAAGGAAATATTTTATTCAGACCAATTATGTAAGAATGAGCTTTGCCGGAGCCCACACATCAGCTTCACAACTTTTTTTTAATATAGCCAAAACCATTTTTTGGGGGGGATAGCATCGAACCCATATTTAACTGAAATTACTTTCTGGTACTCAGGTAGCCTAGTAACATCCTGAGGAGTATACTTCATTTTGAACTTCAAAAGTTTTCTAGTCTTTAAGAAAGTTATTTGTGAGGTTGAATTTTTACCCTTGGGTGCTTTGGCTATTTTCAGCACCAGCTCTTATAGCAACCCTGGGTGGGGGGAAGGGGGAGGGACAGATATTTTTGAAAGCAGAACTTTACTTTTATACAACAAATGAGATATGGAAACCTAAGTATATGTTAAACTGCTTATTTTCTAACTTTTCATTTTTTAATGAATTCACTGTGTTTAGTTGTCACTGTTGTGTGTTTGTCTAACCAGCCACTTTTTACAAATTGGAATCAACTTTAGATGTGATTATAGTTACTGATGATTGGATTTGGGTTTTGAAAGCCACACCTTTTTTGTTTGTTTAAATAAAAAAAATCAGGGTAATTTCAAACTTTAGTGGTTTATAAGACTTTCCATTACAGTGAACAGATGTTTCACTAAACCTACTTGAAGTTTTTTATTTGATACTGTAACCCTTCAGCTAATTTCATATACACTAATAGGATAAACACATTTTTCCCCCCATGAACTACATGAATTTATTAGTTTTCATCGAAGGCTGTGTTTTCTGTCATTGTTCTTATTACCACTTCTTGAGAAGGAAGTTTAGATTTCAGATTGTATCATTTCCTTCAAAATGAAGGGCAGGGCATAGTCAAAATAAAGATTTGAGATTTTTCAACTCTTTCTTTGTAATTTATTTTTAAAATTGTCAGGTCCTTGAAGGATCTCTTTGGGTCAATAATAAATTTATTGATGAGGTAACTTCAAGTTTGTATTCTTATAATGTGTCTTGACTTGGTTTGCCCAATCTGTATGAGGAAGTTGGAATCTCTTCATCCTTCTCCCTTTGTGTATGATGCAAATCTCATACTTTTTTATTTAGGAATTGCTTAAATATCCCTATTATTTAGGTTCTTTAGTTTTCACAGAAAACTTTCCAGTGTCATAAATTGTCAAGCCACATGGCTTTTTGGCATCAGTACAGCATCTCTTTGAAATTTGGGACCTAGACTAAATAAAACTTTGACTCAGGGTGATGGAGGGGTTTTCCCTTATAGAGTTCAGTAACCAGAGCCTCACCACCATGGGGGGGGGGGGGGGGGAAGGGGTCTGTTGCAGGCAGAGAACAAGGTTGAGCATAATTTAATTACAGATAAAATCGCTGAACAACATCACGTGGCATTTGTTGGCACCACTCAGAGTTCGTGTGCCAGCAATTGATAAAGGAACAGATGTTCGGTCTGTGTGAATAAGGGGTGGGAGCCCACTAATAAACACTGGGAGTGGTCGTGAAGCCTTTGCAACTGTTCATTGACCTTGCTTCTCTTTAAGTAGTGGGGTAGAGTTCTCTGAGATAGTTGTAACAAGAAGAGTTTAATGTGGAAGACAGAAGGGGTATCAACAATAACAAGTTTAACTTAGATTAATTTTGCTCATCATTGAAGAAGACAATTCAGGACAAGGAGAAAAGCACATTTGATTCTTTTGTATTTGGTTCATGAATTAAGACCAACCACTTCCATAGTGAGTTGATTTTGCTTGGGTCAGTCAACATTTATTAAACAGTTACTTTTGTGCTAAACACCTGCAGAACAGAAGCATTAACATATGAGAAAAAAACATCTGTTCTCAGGGAGTTCAATCTAATGAGGGAAGTGATATGCAAACATGTGTATACAAATAAGACATAGCAAGGATAAATTAGAGATAATCAAGTGAGGGCAGGTTCTTGAATTAAGGGGGATCTGGAAAGGATTCTTGTAGATGAGATTTTTAGTTGTATTTGAAAGAAGGCTATGGAAGTCAGGAGGTGATGAGGAAGGAGGTTGAGATATTTGGGGAGATTGAGTGTCATGTATGAGAAACTATAAGGAAGTAAAAAAAATCAGTTTTTGGGGGAGTTTAAATTAAAAATATGAAGCAAATATGTTTGGAGAGCTCCCCTCCCCCCCCCCCAAATGAACAAGAAACTGCTACTGGTTAAACAAGGTATATTGTTAAGAACTGGGGTTTGAGTGAAGATTCTTTATGGATTCTCTCTTCTGGATCCTCTTCCCTTTCCTTCTTTTCCCTGGTCTCCTCCCCCTGTTCTTCCTCTTTGCCCCTTCTCTTTTGGTTTCTCCTCCTACTTCATCCCTTCTCCTTCCCCCCTCTTCTAGAAGTTACATTCAGATTAGAGTTATCTAGTAGTTTTCTGTGTAAGAGTATACAAGCCACTTTTCTTCACTGGGATTTTCTTAGCTGTAAATTTAGGATTTAAGACTAGATTTGAGGTCAGAAGACATAGTTTGAGTAAAAGCAGGGAGGAATTTTGACCTGATTCTTTATCATTAACAAGGAGTGAGAATATGTTCTTGAAGAAGAAAATGAGATTAATACTGCTTTTTAAAAGAATCTAGAGGCTATAGGTAATGCCTAGAAAAATACCAAGGGACCATTAAAATTCTAAGTGGATGACTACACATGGACATGCTTGTAAACACACACATAAGCATCTTTATATCTCTATATCTAAATGTAAATCTATATATATTAAATGGGACTTGTAATTTCATTGGTATATCGAAATCCCTAATCAGCAATAGCTCTGCAACTTGAAGCCTTGGAGGGTTTCTTATGAAGTTAAATAGTCAGAAGTCATAAAGTCAGTATGTTTGAGGACCCTGGAGAGATATTATGTATTGCTGCTTCATTTATATAATGGCTCACTAATATACTTCCTTTCTTCAAACCCCCAGTTTTTAAAAGTACTTTGCTAGTAACTATTCTCTGGGGAGACAGTGGAGTATGTTGTAGAGCTGCTTTGTGATGCAGAATCCTAGGATTAGGGTTCTAAACCAGTCTTTGCTACATGACTCAGTATCTTCACGTAAACTGAAAGTTTCTCTAATGATCCCTTTCAGCTATTATAATCCCATGAATCTAAGGAGTCGAGTATTATTAGCATCTTGTAGATGAAAGAAATGAGAATCAGAAGGGTTCATGAGTTGGCCCACAGTCACAAGGCTAAACAGCTACATATACATGTGGATGGACCTGCAGGAAGTGAAATCATTTTACTCTGATTAGAGTGTTTTAATCCCTCCTACCTGGGGAGGTCACACACTTTGGTTGTAGAGTTTAATACTGCTGCTAACAGAAAAATCACCAGCCACATCACTTCAACAATCATTCCTACAGTGTGCAAGGAGAGCCTGAGAGTAAAGGTCATTAATTTGAGAAAGTGTAAATGAGATTTCTGATATCTTTGTTTAAGGTTTTTTTTGCAAGGCAAACGGGGTTAAGTGACTTGCCCAAGGCCACACAGCTAGGTAATTATTAAGTGTCTGAGGTCACATTTGAACTCCTGACTCCAGGGCCAGCGATCTGTTCACTTCTACACCTAGCCACCCCTCTGCCACACTTTTTAGGAAAACTTGTTTAATTGTCTAAGCTCCTCCCAAAAGCAGAGTCAGATCCTGTTGTTTGCTTATATAGGTACGCTTATCTGAAAACCTCTGTCTTTTCCCCTAATGATGGAGGATATCAATCTGCCTTAGAACAAAGTCTAAGTAATATTATGTATTATGAAGAAATTCAGTTTTGTTACTTTGGAACCCATAAAGTAATGCTACTCAGGGAGAAGGGAGAATTTAGCTCTGGCTTTAGAGATTATTTTAAGGACTCTAACGAGTAGATAAGAACTCTGGGTAATCAGTTCCTTTGTTTTATTTCCTACTGCTACTCTTGAATTGTGTGGAAAAGTTGGATGAGCTTCACTCCTTGAAGAATCAAATAGTTCCCTCTTTTCTTTACCCATTACTGAATTTATTCTTGTACATTCATAGTATTTCAGAAATACTATAGATTTTAGAGACCACCTAGACCAGTCCAAACCAGGGAAAGCATCTCCAGCAAAACACATCTTTAAGTGATTGATTTTGTTGATGTTGTTCAGTTGTTTCTGACTCTAAGCCTAAGGGGTTTTCTTGGTAAAGATACTGGAGAATTTACCATTCTCTTCTCCAGTAAATCGAGGTAAGCATAGGTTAAGCGATTTGTCTGAGAGCACGCATCTAGTGCATGTCTGAGGCTGGATTTGAACTCAGGTCTTCCTAACTCGGAATTCTATCCACTAAGTCACCTGGCTGCCTCCTAAATGATTATTAAAACTCTACCTGGAAGATCGCCAGTGAGGGATGATGCCAGTGCTCCTGGAAACCTATTCCGTTTGGGGAGAGAAAGGCATTATGCACCCAATCTGATATCAGATGGACCTGAGTTCAAATCCTTCCTTTGATACATACTAGCTATGTGACCCTCAATGAAGGCATGTGACATTTAAAAGTTCTGAGGGACAGAATTTCTGAATAAATTATCAGTTTTATTGACTATATCAGGAAAACAGTCAATAAATATAGTCTCATTGTTTCTCCAGTAGCCAAGAAACTGAACCTATTGCCTATTTATAAAGTCTTTTGAAAAAGGGATGTAGCTGATAGTGAAAAATCAACTCTTATTGGTCAATAAATATTGAGAATGAATATGATAATGGAGGTGTGCTTTATAAAAATGAGAGACTTTGGGATAGTGACTTTGACCCAGACTTGGTCAAAGAATGCTATCAAGGGGCAGCTAGGTGGAGTAGTGAATAAAGCACCGGCCCTGGAGTCAGGAGTCCCTGGGTTCAAATCCAGTCTCAGACACTTAATAATTGCCTAGCTGTGTGGCCTTGGGCAAGCCACTTAACCCCATTGCCTTGCAAAAAAAAAAAAAAGAACGCTATCAGTGTCCTTATCACCTGTGTCTGACAAAAGGGAGATTTCAGGCTTTCTCTGACCTATTTGAGTGAACATAATAAACAAGAATCTATTCAAACTTAGTATTTCTTTTACTGTTTTTGATTAGATCTTTAGACCCAGTGAGTCTTTGAGAAAGAAAGATTTCCCCCCCTCTGGTTGGTTTTTGGATGAGGAAGTAGAAAAGAGGAAAAAACCTTGGGCCTGATTCAATAATTAGTTATTAATATAAGAGATAAATAATAATTTCCAGTGCTTCCAAGTTATTCCAGGTTATTGGTTTTGCATTCAAACCTAACCTTGGAATGGAGGATTCTTATTCATTAACTCAGACTTATAAAGAATTTAACAGCTTTCAAGGCTTTTCTTCAAAACACCCTAGGTCAGTAGATAGTGTACTATTGCCCCTATTTTACAGATAAGGAAATTGAATCTCAGAGAGGGGAGATTTGCCCATGTTTCTGTAGCTAGTAAATATTTTAATAAAGTTTTCTAACTCCATGTCTACCAGCAGAATAGTTGCTAATCTATATATAATAAGAGACATTTTTTTCCACTAGGAATTGACAGAAAGAAAAGAAATTTGTTAGGAAGGTGGATTTTGTTTTGGTCTTTTTTTTTTCCTGGACTGCAAATCTAAATTTATCTCTCTTCCACTCCCATCTAGTTTACATCTCTAGGGTCAAACAAAACACTTAATCATTCCTTTAAACATTCTCTGGAAATGCCTGTCACTGTGTTGCCTATTCCTTCTCTCCCCCCATCTCACTGTGTTGCCTATTCCTTCTCTCCCCCCATCTAATCCCTAGATCCTTTAGCTATATCCATCTGACATTGACCACAGCCCTTCTGCCAGTTTTTAATAACCTTTTTTGTTTGTTTTTTAGGTTTTTGCAAGGCAAACGGGGTTAAGTGGCTTGCCCAAGGCCACACAGCTAGGTAACTATTAAGTGTCTGAGACTGGATTTGAACCCAGGTACTCCTGACTCCAGGGCTGGTGCTTTATCCACTATGCCACCTAGCCGCCCTTTACTAACCTTACAATGTGAGAGTTTCAATGAAATAAAAGTCCTTCAGATAAGAACTGACCAGAGTAGAGTGAACATCTAGTTCCTACAGCTCTTAGGGGAATTAAGAAGTAAGAAAATAGAAATTATGGTGGCTTTGGAATTCCTGGCTTTTCATACCTCTGCTCATTCCAAGGTGCTTAATTAACATTAATACTTAATTTGGTCCCTTCCACAAGATCACAGTTGGGCAGTGATTTGAGGAGATCTAGAAGAAGGGAGTCTGCCTAGTCAGACCACAGTGGAATAGTCAATTCTGGCTGCTACACTTCCAGAAGGACAGAGAGACTGGAGCCCGACTAGGGGACAGATTTCACTGTGAGGGGGCTCCAAATCATATCATACTTGTTTCAAATCACCTTTGTATTACTAGAGAAGGTTTCAGGGAGGGGAGAATATGAGAGCCAGTAAATAAGGGTTTTTAATCTATTCAATTTGGAGCCAATAAGAACTAGGTGGAAATCAATTGGAGGAAATATTAGGGAAAACTCCTTCCCTCAAAATACAAACTTGCTAGTGATTATAGCTGCGCAAGGGTGAAATGAACTGCCTTGAGAGATATGGGTTCTTGTATCTGGATATTTTCAAAGTCAGGACTGCTTGTTGGTCCTTCTGAGAGTCTCTGAGCTAGAAGTTGTTTTATAAGCTAAGAAAGCCCCAAAGCTGTTTCACAATCTGCCTGTGAACATTCCTCACTTTCCCAAAGGCTTCCAAGGGAGTATCACTGCCTTTAGGATTTCTTTTTAATGATGTAGGGGAATGAAGGAATGGAAATAGTGAAAGAGATGCCCCCCTCTCTCCTAAAGAAAAGATAATTTCAGAGGATTACCTTCCAGAAATTCCTGTTCTTAAAAGTCCAACTAAAGTTCTCAATGATGTCTTCAGGATTTAAAATGTTGCAGTTCATTTTTAAATGGGGAAAACTCAATGAGATGATAAAGACTGTGAAAGAAATAGACATCAGTTCAACTTCCCTGTACAAAAATTCTTTAAAGAGATCTGAACAATTCAAACTTTTCTGAATTCTAAGCATTCAAAGCATTTCTGAATTCTAAGAATGCACATAAAAACATTGCTATAAAAGTCTAATCGTTATTAGAGCTTGTTAGATTTGGGTCCAATTTATTATCTGATTCTTATGTCAGTATATATGGTTTTATCTATATGTATAGATAATATGTATATATATGTCTGTATACATATAGTTGCATGTCCTGAATCTCATAAATATGTATAAATTTCTAAACAAAATCAAGAAGTAAAATTCCTAATGTACCAGTGTGTGCATAGAAATACTAAAAGTATCTCTCTCATAAATTGGACCTAATGCATACATACATTTATGTTTATATGTATATACACATAAATATGCACATGTATCTACATTGTGAAACCTGGAAATAATAATCCTCATATATTTTGTATATGTGTGTAATGTGTGACATGTATGCATATAATCTTACATATTTACACATATTTTATATCCCTGTATCACCAGAAAAACTCGAGAGTAAGAAGCATGTATTCTATACATGTATATATAGAAACTGTATGTTTACATATGCGTAAATATGTATGTATGTGTATATTTGTTCTTGTCCAACTTTTGGAGGTCCTATTTGGGTTTTTCTTGGCAAAAGTATTAGAGTGGTTGTTCATTTCCTTTTCCAGCCCATTTGACAGATGAGGAAACTGAAGCAGAGTTAAGTGACTTGCACAGAGCTAATAAGTTCACAGAGCTAATAAGTATTTAAGACTGGATTTGAGCTCCTGTCCTCCTGACTCCTGAGTCACTTAGGTGCCTCCTGAGTTCAAATTCAGCTTTAATAACTCTGTGATCCTGAGCAAGTCACTTAATTGCTGTCTGCCCTAAACCACGGGATAAGAGAATGGCAAACCTCTCCAGTATTTTTTGGCAAGAAAGTCCCCTGTATGTAGATGTAGATGCACTTGCAGCTGTAGATGCAAGTGTAGATTTATACAAGTATACACGTGTGCATCCAAATGGATTGCACAGACATAAGGATAAGCATAACATAACCTGAAAAACCAGGAAAGCAAAATCATAGGTTTAGAATTATAAGGGATCTCAAAGGCCATCAAGACCAGAACCAAACTGAAATCCAGAGAAGTTAATCGATCTACCTGCTTAGTTTCTGAAGCAAAATTTGAACTAGTGACTTTCTGACTCTATGCCCAGGGTTCTATGCCATTCTTGTCTTGAATCTGCCATTAACTCCTTGAGATATCATTATCAAGTCACATACTTTCTCTTGAGTCTTATTTCAGTCCCTTAAAAGATAAGATTGGGGCTAAACAATTTTTAAAATTCACTCTAGCTCTAACATACACAAGTCTTGGGGTGTAAGTTTTAATGGTTGTAGAAATGCAATTGATTGCAAAAAAGAACCTGGTATGACTTAGCCTCAGGAGAGGGAGTGGAGCTGGGAATTCAAGTCCTTGAAACCCTTTTCTGTAGGCTGAACAACCTTGTGATTTAATCTTTTCAACTTTCCCTATTCTTTCCTTTGAATTAAAAAAAAGATCTGAATTGTTGTTTTTCTAGAGGGATTGGGGGTGTTTGTAGATATTCAAGCAAAAACTGCCCTTTGCTTTAACTTTCTTTACTCCAGGATCAATGCAGCTCTCTCCAATTATTGTGAAATTTTCAAGTTCTGTGTGAAGAGGATCCAAACGCACTTGCTATGTCCAAAGGATTCAGACTTAGGGGAAATTGCTGCGATTTTTTTTTTCTTAAATTCAATGTGCTTGGAGTGTTCTCAGGTGCAAACTTCTGAGTTTCACCTCAGAAGTTCACAAATCGGGCAAGTAATCTGAAAATGTCAATACAAACCAAACCATAGATGATCACAAAATTGGGGTTCAATTATTTTTTTTTCCTTTTTGATTCAGGTTTGAGACTAAGGAACTCTTGGTGAAGAAGTTCCCTTAATGCAGATCTTCACCAAAGATTGCAATTCTAATCTTAATAGAGTTGCCTGGGGTCTTGCAAGGAACTCACTGAGTAACTTCCAGAGGTCATCCAATAAGCATGGAACAGAGGTGGGACTCAGACCTGGTTCTGAGAGTGGTTCTCTATCCAATATCCCAGGTTATTGGTTTTGCACTCAAACCTAACCTTGGAATGGAGGATTCTTACTCATTAACTCAAACTTATAAAGAATTTAACAGCTTTCAAGGCTTTTCTTCAAAACACCCTAGGTCAGTAGATAGTGTACTATTGCCCCTATTTTACAGATAAAGAAATTGAATCTCAGAGAGGGGAGATTTGCCCATGTTTCTGTAGCTAGTAAATATTTTAATAAAGTTTTCTAACTCCATGTCTACCACCCCTTCCACTACATCATATTAACTCATTCTAATGATTCAATAACCAGTCAACCACTTGTTATATGCCATACTCTAGAGGCACAGACATAAAGATATAAAGAGATATAAAGAGATTTGCAGAGAAAGCAAGGGATAGTCTCAGAGGGAAGAAACTAAGATTCAAATGACCTGGGACAGGCTCTCACAGAGGGTTGGATTTTGGTTGGGTCTTGAAGCCATACAGAGAAGTCAGATGGCAGAGATGAGGGACAAGTCAGGAATGATGAATGTAGTTTTGATCTTGGAGTAAAGAACTTGGTTTCTAGATCAGTACAATGAGCCATTTTCGTTTCCTCAGCTTCTCATGTCAGTTCCAGCGACCTTGGCGATGGTCTTCTGGGTATGATCTTGTCAGTTATGGAAAATTTTCCTCCTTTTATAAATGGTTGGAAACTCTCTAATGGAGGTTTTAAACCTTTCAGTTGATCCTTACCTGTATCTCATTGGATGTGTCATCATTGGTTAATCTAATAATTATGTAATTTCTACCTCTGACAAAAAAGTTTGGTCTTTGGATTGCCTCAGTGAGTTCCTTATCCTTCCAGGCCAGCATTTCTAATGCCTCAGTATACAATTGTCCATCTGTCATCCAGACTATATTAAACAACCTGCCCATCTGCCCATGATAGATTCTCCACAATATACTTTATTCTCCTCCTCACCTTCTACACTTTGCCAGACATCACTATCAGTGCTGAGTTCAATATACTTTATTAAGTGATTTCCCAGGTGAGAAAAATACACTCCCTACTCTAGTGGGCCATGAATGTATGAGGATGGGGGAATGAAGGAGGATGTGGTTGGAGAGGAACTACTATAGATAGAATCCAGACAAGAACTGGTGACAACTGTAAATAGTGACTAACACCCACATTATTCTTGGATGTTGGCTTCCTTTATTGTTTAGCCATTTCAATCTCGTTGAACTCATTGGATTATTTTTTGGCAGAGATTCTGGAGTGGTTGGTTTGCCATTTCCTTCTCTAGCTCATTTTACAGATCAAGAAACTGAAGCAAACAGGGTTAAGTGACTTGCCCAGGGTCACACAGCAAGTGTCTGAGGTCAGATTTGAGCTCAGGTTCCTGATTCTAGACCTGACTCTTAACTAACTTGATCACCTAGCTGGATCCAGCCCAGATGGGTAAAAATGTAAAACAAAAACCCCTTATTAGGGAAGATGCTGGGGCTTACCTGGGAAGGTTCTCTGGAGTAATTCTGTATTATTTTCTCTGTTTTCTTCCTGACTATTGAATTGAAAATGATTTATATTTCACATTACATATCATATCACAGCAAGTGTCCTGACTCCAGGCCTGGTGTTCTATCCACTGTGCCACCTAGTTGCCCTTGCCACCTAACTGTATAATTAAAGTTAGTCATTTAAATCCCAGGTATTTACCATGGATAGACACAAAGTGGTAGGGAAAGCCTATGGGAAAAGTCTTAGTTTGGAATCAGAAATCCTAGGTAGGAATCCTATCTCATGATTCAGTTTATGGCCTTGGAGAAGGTCATATTAGTTGGGCCTCTGTTTTGTTATCTGTAAAAGGATGAGCTGAACCATTTGTAAAGTTTCTGCTAGCTCTCAGTTTATGAGCTTAGTAAGTGCCTACAAAATACTCAGCACTGTGGATAACAGAGATAAAAATACTAGCCAAGGCTTCACTTATCTGAACTATTGGAGTCAAAGGTATTCTTGACTTTTCCCCTTTCAGTGCTTTTGTTTACATTGCCTCTGGCCTCTGTAAAGCTCTGTGGGCCAAGTCTGTTAAAATTTGTCTAATCCCCAAAGAACTAGGTAAGGTACCTTTTCCTTCATGAACCCTCCCCCTTAACTGGAGATGATCTCATATGCAGCAAAGAAACGTGGTATGTATTAGTTATTTGTGAGAGGTCTCCTGGCATGGTGAAAACTGATTGATGCATTAGGAAGACCTGGCCACACACACTCACTGTATGTCTTGCCAACTTTCCAGGACTCCAAGATGCCACTCTTCAATGATGGAGGAAATTCCTCCCAGGGGTTCCTCACACCAATTAAATCATAGATCTGGAATATCTCTCTCTCTCTATCTCTCTCTCTATCTCTCTCTCTATCTCTATATCTATCTCTATCTCTATCTCTATCTCTCTATCTCTATCTCTCTCTCTCTATATCTCTATTTTAAGTGTATGTGTATATATGAACAAACATATTTATGTATGTATTCATAATATGCAGTGGAATCTGCAAATATATGCTTATACAAATATGTTTATTATATACATACAAATATATGTACATTATTGTTGTTCAGGTGTTTACTCATGTCCAACCAACTGTGTGAGCCCAGGCAAAGATTCTAGAGTAACTTGCCATTTCCTTCTCTGTGTGTCTCCATTCTACAGATGAGGAATTGAAACAAACAGGAGTTAAGCGATTTGCTCAGTGTCACACAGTAGCAAGTGACAGAGACCAGATCTGAACTCAGATCTTGCTGGCATTAGACTTAGTATTCTATCTACTGCATCACCTAGTTTCCCCAATATGCACATATACCTACACCCAAATACATATGTGTATATACAACACACATACAATATGTGGATATGCTTCCATGGTTATATTGCTGTTTGTCCATCATTTTCAAAGAGGTTCAATGATAGCATGACATGATAGGTGATGTATTGATTTGAATAGGAATTGGATTTAATAGAGACAGAGTAACACACAGTTGTCAGTCTCACTCTCCCAGAGTCATCCAATGATAGTGGCAGGACAAAGGTCAAGATAGATTGACAGTAGCCCAGTCTTGGCATCTTCAATCTCTGACTAAGCTCTAAGGGTTCAACGGAGCCTGCATTAGCTGCCTTCATGGATGTTGACCCATTCCACAAGAGAAAGTTTTCACATGTTTTAGGTAGACATTTCCCTAAGTCACAGATGGGACTGAGCCTGTTAGTTCCTGTCAATCTGGTTTAGCTCAACCTGTTGATATAGTTTTTCTGGGGTATGTGACTGATGCACATTCTACAGCTTCTTGAAGCCACAGATGAGAGCTGGGTGAGAGGCGGACATCAAAGGTGGATGGGAGCTCTGAAAAGGGCTTGGCAAGCCCATACATATATATCATCCTATATACCTTGCATGATTATATTTTTACATATGTATGCATATATTGTATATATTATGCATACTATATGATATTGCATATCAAATATGCACAAATTTAGAGAATTCACCCCAAATATGCACATGTCTATTTGTGCTTGACCTATGGTGGGAGTATTCTGAGCTCATATTGGTCCAATCAGTCACAATTGGACACACTGTAATGACTCTGACATAATGATATAATTTTGGTCCTCTTGGGGAATGGAGAACAACACTCAACCACATATAATTATTTCATATGTGATATAATTGTATGTTATATATAATTATATTACAGGTATATGTAAAAGTATAAAATAATATAATTATATAGTTTACATAGTTGTTATATACTATATAATATGCACACATTTATTTTTTAAATATATGTATATAACAAATACATATATGTTTTTGTCTTTCATAAATTCCTCATTAAACTCTAAATCCACAAGGGTAGTGGCCAATTCAATTCCAATTAGTCAGCATTTCTTAAGTAGCTACCATGTGTAAGACATTTATTTATACTTAAAACCCTAGTTCTTACTTATTTCAAGGTCTGGGATAAATAAATAAAATAATAAACATTTTTTAAAAAATTGAAGATAAATGCCTAATAAACATTTTTTTCAAAATTAAATGGAATTCAAGATGAATTTTGCAGATGCTCTGCCCTAGTTGGATTGTCTATGCTGTATTTTATTCACTCACCCTGTTTTGATGTATTTGAACGAAATGTTTCTGAAATGGATTATAAACTTTCTTGCCTTTTAAAACCGAGTACATGGTACATAATTGAGCTGCTTTGCTATCTCAGAGTACCATGTCAAGTCTTATGATTTACTGGGAGGTAATACCTAGCATAGTAGTGGGGCTAGTGCTTAGTTTTTCTGAAATAGGGTTAAGTTAGGCTGAGAATGAGATTCTAAGAACCTGCCTTTTAGAGCAGGGCTTTTATAACAACTGTTCCAGATGCTCAAGGGTACTTTGTAGCGGTGAGGCCCTATAAAAATGTCAGCTGTTATAAGATAGCATCTAATGCACTAAAATGATGTGTTCAGACTTGAGTCTCAGCTCAAACCCCACCTTCTGCAGGATGCTTTTCTCTGTCCTTCCAGCTGCTAGTGCCTTTCTTTCTGACATTATCTTCCATCTTCCTTGTATTTTTGTGATTGTGTATGATATATATATCTTGCATACATATATGTATCTAATGTAAATATCATACACACATCTATGTCAGTATTTAGAAATGCTTCTAAATCTGTATGAATATTAAATATTTATATGCACTTAGATACACAGATACAGATACATTCACATATACACTCACATAATGGTGTCTCCAACAACATTACAGGTGAGGGTTTTGAAGTCAGGGACTATTTTTTTCCCATTTTTTGTATATCTGACATTAAGTAAAGTGCCTGACCCTTGCTCAATAAACCCTTGTTGACTGACTGAATGTTGATTAAGGACTAAGAAAAAAGAGAATCAATGGAGGCTTCTCCTCTAAAGTTTTATGGAAAAGTGAGATTTCAGCTGGACCTTAGGATAGAGAGAATTTGATGAAATAGAGGAAAGATCATCTCAAGTCTAACCCAGTCATTCATGACAATTAACATTTTAAACCTTAGGAAATCAAAACAAAACTGAAAACTAAATCTAAGTGAATCACTGTAGCCTTTTCCCCAAGTCCTGCTGCAGTGGATAGAGTCCCAGGTCTAGAGTCAGGAAGACTCATTTTCCTGAGTTCAAATTCAGCCTCAGACACTGGCAATGTTTGCCTCAGTTTTCTTATCTGTAAAGTGAGTAGAAGGACATGGCAAGTCACTCCAGTATTTTTGTGAAGAAAATCCCAAATGTGGCTAAAGCATCAGACACAATTGAGAAACAAGAACAACTAAACCTAACAGGAAGGGAAAGGAAATAGATTACTTTGTTGAGGATTTCTTCTCATTTCTCTCCCTGACCCTGTGACAAAAGTAATAAGAACCAAAACAAAAGTCCTAAAAGACTTAGTCCTAGAAGGCAGGAAGAACTAGGTATGCATATTTATGTATGTATTCATAATATGCAGTAGCACCTGCAAATATATACTTACACATATGTTTATTATATACATACAAATATATGTACATTATTGTTGTTCAGGTGTTTACTCATGTCCAACCAACTGTGTGAGCCCAGGCAAAGATTCTAGAATGGCTTGCCATTTCCTTCTCTGTGTGTCTCCATTCTACAGATGAGGAACCGAAGCAAACAGGAGTTAAGCGATTTGCTCAATGTCACACAGTAGCAAGTGACAGAGACCAGATCTGAACTCAGATCTTGCTGGCATTAGACTTAGTATTCTATCTACTAGTAGTTATAGCTATAGACTTCAGCTTGATGTCAGGAAAATATCTCTCCCCTTTAGAACTGTTTCAAGAGTAGAATGGAGCAGGAAAAGAATGGAGTTCATCTTATCCAATCCTCCTATTCTATAGAAGAGCAATCTGAGATCTAATGTGTCTTACCCAAAGTTGCACAGATAATAAAAAATAAAGCTAGAATTTGAACTCAGGTTCTCTGACTCCAGATCCAAAAACCACTTTGCAGGTGATGAAGTCCCAAGTATTGAAAGGCTTTATGAATCAAAAGCAAGGTGTTCATGTAGAAGGGATAAAAATAATAATGGCTAACATTTACATATTTTAATGTTTGCAAAATCTTTTTCATATCTTATGACATTTAATACTCATAACAACTTTAAGAGGCAGGTGCTTTTATTATCCTAAGTAATTCTTGATTAGGGAAGGAGCTGGACTAGTTGACCTTTGAGAATCCTTTCAACTCAGACTATTACTCAGAAGTTATTAGAGAATGAACCAATCCTGGCCAGTGCAAAGTAAATAGAAGGCATCTGCTTGCCTTTCCAAAGTCTTTATTTTTTTTTAAACTATCCCTTTCTAATTAGGGTAAATTGCATGAGGATATTCTTTATTTTTTAATGGAGCTATCTCATCTCTGAACTCTTCTTTTTTTCCTGCTCAGGTGCTCAGACTTCCCTTTCTTCCTCTTTCTATTTTTTTCCCAAGAATTTATTTAGAATCTGCTAAGAGCTTCATTAACATCCTATTCACCCTGACTTTGAGATCATTAATAAAGATGTTCAGAAAAAGAGAAACATGCTCAAGTCCCTCATGCCCTTCCTTGACCTCAATATAATGTCATTTATCATTACCATTTGTTTGCAATCATTCCCTCACCACCTTCCCCTTTCTAATCCTCTTTGCCAAGCTTGTATTCTGGCCAATGGAAATTACCCTTTTCACATAACCTATTAAGGGATGCCATGTTTTCTCAATAAGGGATGCCATGTTTTCTCAAGTCTACATGCATCTTGATCAAGAGAGGCTTGAAAATAATAAAAGCTTGAATTTCAATAATGCCTTACAGCTACAGAGCATTTTCTAAATATTATTCTGGCTCTTTATATCTTACCATATATGTAACTTCCAACAAACTGCTTCCCCTCTCCAATTCTCAGTTTCTTATTTGAAAAATAAAGGCATTAAACTTCAAACTTTTACTATAATATTTACTATGTGTTAGTAACGGTGCTAAGTGCTAGAGATACAAAGGGAGACCAAAGATATTCTCCACTCTTAAGGAGCTCGTACTTTTAAGATCCCTTTCCTCTCTGGGCAGCTATATAGCACAATGGATAGGGTGTTGATCCTGGAGACAGAAGGACCTGGTTCAAATCCAACCTCAGACATTTATCAGCTAGGTGACCCTGAGCAAGTTACTTAATCCTGTTTGCCTCAGTTTCCTCAACTGTAAAACAAGTTGGAGAAGGAAAGGGCTAGCCAAGAAAATTCAAAGGGGGGTCACAAAGAGTTGAGCACAACCAAAAAACAACTGAACAACCTCTCTGAGTTCATTTGATCCTTCCAGGATCTTTTTGGTTTGGTGAGCTGGGTCATTGCCAGTCATCCTCACCTATCTTTCCACTGGACTCTGATGACCTTGGAGGAGTGGGTCTGATGACTGTACATCTCTGCCTCACTTAAATGCAAGACATCACTCTCCTAAGGTCATTGCTCCTCTTCAGGAATGAAAGATGAACAACAATTTGATTTGGTGGTTGTGATTTCAACTTGAAAAATGAGAAAACTGAGGCTTTTAAGAGCTGTGGTTTGCTCAAGGTCACAGAATTAGCAAATAATGGAGACTCCACTCCAAATCTCCTAAAAACTTGCTGGTTATTTTCTTACTGCTCTAGAACCAGAAGTTACTTTAGATATTAACTTGTAAAAATTATTTCCATTAAAATGGTACCAAACCTGGGGGCCAGTGGAGAATGATCATTTCTCCAGAGAGGAAAAAAAATGTATTAATGATACACTTTTGAGTTTAATATTATTGGTTTAAATTTTTTTTTCCATAGCTTTCTTACTTCTGGACAGCAAAATAATATGTTAAGTCTTAATTTGTAGCATTTATTGATTTTCAAGGTTCAAAGGATCCCAGTGAAACTTTAATCAATTAGCTTTCATGAACCTATTCAGTCTTGTTCCAGAATACCCCTGGATGGCCTCTTTATTTATGTGCTATTGTGATGAAATATCTTCCTGGTCTGCCTGCCTACTTCCCTTAAGTCAGATTCCTAGAAATCATAAGATCCTAGATTTAAAAGCCCTATGGGATCTCACAGTGTATCTAGTTCAATTCCTTCATTTTACAGATGAGGCAACAGAATAATCCAGAGGGAAAAATGATTTACCAAGGTCATACAGGTAGCAGACCTGGGATTCAAATCTAATATTCTATTCTACTGTACCAGTTTCCAGTAAGCTAACACCTGCCCGAGTGTGGCAAAAAACGAGAAGAGTTTGGAATTGACCTAGAATATCTGGGTTTCAGGTCCTACTCTATTATTAAATTTCACTATGACTTTGAACAAGCCCCCTTTATCTCTTTGAGTCTCAATTTCTCCATTTATAAAATAGAGATGGGGGGCAGCTAGGTGGCACAGTGGATAGAGCACTGGCCTTGGAGTCAGGAGTACCTGAGTTCAATTCCGGCCTCAGACACTTAATAATTACCTAGCCGTGTGACCTGGGGCAAGCCACTTAACCCCATTGCCTTGCAAAAACTAAAAAAAAAAAAATAGAGATAGAAATCTGCCTCCCCAGTAGAGTTTCTTTGAGGAAAAGAGACACTTCAAAACTAAAAAGTCATAGAAAGAGACATTGATTGAAGTATTATTATATTCAAGGCACGGTGGTAGGTGCTGTGGGGAACACAATTTTGAAGAGAAAACATCTTTGGGTCAATGAATCAAGGATCAAGCAACCATTTATAAACACCTACTATGTACAAGGGGAAAAAATGTCCCCGACCTGAAGAATCTTGTATCCTACTGAAGATCAACAGAATAGACATGCTATGAATCAGTCAAGTTGAACCCAAGTTTAGGAGGAATTTCAACCTAATAGATAGTGTTAGACTATCTATTAAGCCAGGAAGATCTCTTATTCTTGGTGCTTCTTAACTATGTCAATCTTCACAAGTTATTTAGCCTCTCTGAGGCTCAGTTTCCTCATCTGTAAAATGAGGGTGTTAGACTAGTCTTTAAGGTCCCTTCCATTTTTAAGTCTATATGATATCCTCCTACTGACTTTATTGAGCCTGCTGCATTCTAGTCTTTTGACCTTGGGGGGAATAGTTCACCTTCTGTGAATCTCAGTTTCTTTATGTACAAAGTCAGAAGGCTAGATTTCTAATTTGCTTCCCAAGTCTAATATTTTTGAAAATGAGAAAGAATTCCAATTGCTTGACTCATTTGTACCTTTTCTGATATAGTGTCTGATTCTGTGTCTTATCTGAGCTGTTCATAGCAAATTTTCCGGATTTATCTGGACACACTCCTCTGTATAGGGAAACCTAGGTATATATGGAAAGTGACAATATGGTATTTTATTCAGTTCTTAAAACTATCTGTGATATCAGTGGTTTAGATATTACTTTCATGGGCACAAACCACAACCTCTTTATCTTTCAGTAGTTTTATAATAATAGTAGTAAAATAATCATAACTAGTATATGTAAGTTGACAGTTAAGTGGTACAGTGGATAGGATGCGAATCAGAAAGACTCGAATTCAAATATGGCTTCAGGCACTTATTAGCTGTGTGATCTTGAATAAGACATTTAACCTTATTTGCCTCAGTTTTCTCATATGTAAATGGAAGAGAAAATGGCAAACCACTCCAGATCTTTGCCAACCCCCCCCCCCCAAAGAGTTGCAGTCTTTGAACTGATCAACAAGAAAAAACACATATGTAGGCTTTAGGATTTGCAGAGTACTTGTAAATGTTATCTCAATTGATCCTCATAAGCACCCTGTAAAGTAGGTGCTGTTATCTCTCTTCTAGAGATGAATAAACTGAGGTTGAGAGAGTTACTTGGACAGCATCAGATAGCTAGTAAGAAGTGAGGTAGTATTTGAACTCAGATCTTCCTCACTCCAAGTATCATATATGTACTATGCCACCTAGCACAGATGTTGTGGCTAAAATTAAAGTAGTTACATAGTGACCAACCTTCATAGGATCATAATTTTTTTTTAAAACAATTTAGTTAAGGCTATGGGATTGTAACTTACCCAAGGTCACATAACTAGGCAATTATTAAGTATCTGAGGCTAGATTTGAACTCAAGTCCTCCTGACTCCAGGGCCAGTGCTCTATCCACTGCGCCACCTACCTGTCCCCAGATTATATATTTAGAACTGGAAGTACCCTTAATGTTATTCAACCCAAACATCTAATTTTATACATAAGTAAATTGAGACCCAAAGTTTAAGTGATACCCAAGATCACACAGATACTAAGTAGTAAAATTCATGTATAATCCCATTGACTCCAGTTTTGGTTATGTTTCCACTATACTGTTACTTCCTGTAGCAATGTTGTTTGTTGCTGTTTTTCATTTGTGACCTCATGTGGGATTTTCTTGGCAAAGATACTGGGGTGGTTTGCCATTTCCTTTTCCAACTCATTTTATATACAGGGAAACTAAGGCAAACAGGAGTAAGTGACTTGCTCAAGGTCATCCTACCAGTAAGTAGGTCAGATTCAGAGTCTTCCTGACTCCAGGTTTGGTACTCTATCTACTGCAACTCCTAGCTGCCCCTTGTGCAGTAAACCTCTCCACATTTGACTAGGATAAGTCCATCCTCAGGCCCACACATGAAACCTTTTCAGCTCAGTGGAACTTCTCAGAATTTATTTTCTGCTGCTATAGCCTTCAAGGACGTAAAGTCCTCTCAATATTACTCTGAAATGTTAGAGTTGATTATTACTGTACACATGATCGATTTCATTCTTCTGTCTTAGATATCTTGAAGGTGATGGAAAGAACTTTTCAGGTCCTACCATTACTCAGATGGGCTTTTGTGGGTAGGGTTGTCTTCAGGGGAAAAAAAATGACTCATTGAAATTCTGTTTTACTGGTACAATATGAGACAACTTCCTAACAATTGAAGGTGTTCAAAAATTGAATAATTTCATCAAGAATCTTCGAAATAGGGGCAGCTAGGTGGCGCAGTGGATAGAGCACCGGCCCTGGGGTCAGGAGTACCTGAGTTCAAATCTGGCCTCAGACACTTAATAATTACCTAGCTGTGTGGCCTTGGGCAAGCCACTTAACCCCACTGCCTTGTTAAAAACCTAAAAAAAAAAAAGAATTTTCGAAATGCCTACTGTTTATGAGGCATTGGACAAGATCCTGGGGATTCAAATACAGTTTTTCAAAATTCTCTGCCTTCCTTCAAGGAGCTTACATTTTCCTGATGCAAAATGAGAAGTGGTAATTCTCCCATCACTATAAATATTGATCCCTTGTCAGAGATATGATGAAGGGAACATGTTCATTAAGCCTTTAGATTCTAATGTCTGTAAAATCCTTTCAACTTTGAAATTCTAAGATTGTATGATTTAGGAATCCTCCAAAGGCTGTTAAGAATGGTCCTCAGGAGTCTTAGCTAGTTTAATAAACCAGTGTATTGATCCAATTGATTCTCTATTATCAATACTGCCTGAATCTGGAATTTCCCAGACTCTATGCATGGAACTATCATTATGAAGGGACAGTGAGTGGCACAGAGAACACCAGTCCTGGAGTCAGAAAGACTCATCTTTCTGAGTTCATATCTATCAACTGTGTGAGACTAGGGGCAAGTTGCTTAACCTGATTTGCCTCAGTTTCCTGACCTTTCAAATGAACTAGAAAAGGAAGAGGCAAACCACTCCAGTATCTTTCCCAAGAAAACCTCAAATGGACTCATGAAGAGTTGGACAGGACTGAACAATAGTTATCATTATGAAAGATTTATGTCTTAATCACTTTTCTTTAAATGTCCAGTTAGTAACTAATTCAGATCACATTCAACTTAATATTTTGTGAGAGTTCAAAAGTACAAGGTTAATGCCTTCCAGGGGGAAAAAAAATGACTTTACCCTCACCCCCACCTCCTCTACTCCAAAAGGAGGGAAATATCAATCATTGCTCTTAATTGCGGAAATGCTGTGAAATGCATTCCTTTAGATATTACAAGTTCAATCTGGACCCACTGGTTGCTTTGTGATGAATCATCCCTGGCAGTATTTCCCTGGCTTATCATGTAAGTGCTCACCAGATGCCTTCACATGAGAAGTCTGTTTTCCATAGCACAGTGTACCATAAAATTCAGTGCTTTGTAACAAGGTGCTCTCTGACCATGTGTTCAGTGATCTCTCTGGTTGGCCCTTTTCAGAAATCAAAACATTTTCAAAGACTTGTTTATTATTTAATGATAACCATTTGCAGTTGGTTTTTAAAATGATAAGTGACCTCTACCTTTAGTTTAGTATAAGAAAAAAAAATTGGAATTGGAGTTAAAAAAAAAACCCTGGATTTTATTTACAGCTAGGTCATTTACTAGCTACATAATCAACAAACATTTTAAGTATCTATTGTGTCCCAGACATTGTGCTAGATATTAGAGATACAAAAATAAAAATGAAATAGTCCCTATTCTCAAAGAGTTTGCATTCTAACAAGGGCAATAACATATACATATATAAGTTTATACAAAATCAATATAACATAATTTTGAGGAGAGGTCTCACCTGCAATGGGGAAGTCAGGAAAGGCCTCATGTAAAAGGTAATGCATGAGGTAAACTGAAGGAAATAGAGATTCTAAGTGGTAGATAGGAGGGAGTGCATTCCAAGCATGAGAGGTAGCCTGTACAAAAGCATGCAAATAGGAAATAGAGTATCATTTATGAGGACAACATATCTTTTCATAATTATACATACACATGTTCAATCATTTTCAGTCATGCGCAACTCTTTATGACTCCATTTGGTGCTGTTTAGGTAAGATTCCCTTAACTTAAGACCTCCTCTGATATCTTATCCTGGTCTCAGGATGACTTTAAAATTACATCAAAAGAGTAGAAGTTGGACAGACTTGGGAGGCAGACCTGATAAAGGGGCTGTACATCTGTCTTCCCATGAGGAGTCTCAGTTTGCTAAGGCTCCACACCAATGAGTTGGTAACTGTAATTTTTACTTTTTAAATATTATTTATTTATTTTTAATCTCAAAAGACTGAGTGGAATTGTGATTTACATTGACATAGGAAATGCCTCAACCGAAATCACACATCTTTACAATATTGAAGCATAAGTATTAGGTCAGATTTATTGATATTTTCCTCATATAGATTCCCCTGATCTGTTATTTTGGGAAGCATCTATTTGACTCCTATTTTATTTTTAGCTCTGTGAAATTCCTGTGGGCCCCTCTTTTCCATTCCCCTCCCCAAAAATGTTTTTGCCATATTAAAAAAAGCATCACTATGTTCATTAAGCTCCTCTTTTCTATCAAAGTTATCAACATGCAGGGGTTTGGGGGGTGTGCATGAACCATCTTGGGGTGGGAACTAGAAGGGGATAGGATGGGGAACCAAGGAGAACAGAGCTCTTTGGAAGGAGTTCCTTGTGTTTGCTTCCCTATCCACCTATTCCACATAGAAGAAAATTAGTCCTGTCTTTTTATTTCATGGCAAAGAGTCAAATACTTAGTTCAGCTGTCAGTTTCAGGCCAGGGATCAAACTAATCTGTTAATTATTCACTAAGGTGATGACTTTGCCCTTTTCTCAGAAGAGAGTTTGGTGGTAAAAATAGTTAAAATAGGATTCTAATTTGTAGCATAGCTTGGTACTTTAAAAGTTTACAAATGGATTCAGTAGACAAAGTAAATATATTAATATTATTCTTTGTTTTAAAGTCATTCTTATCATTTTCAATCAAAATGCTAATCGTTTGAATTTGGGGTTTTCCTTTTTCCTTTTTTATTATTTAATATTTATTTATTCTTATTTTGTACTGGGTTGTTTTCATTGTCTATTCACTTCATATTTGATTTGACCACCTATAAAAATGAAAATGTTATTTTTTGAGTGGCAATAGAGTAGAGTGAATAGAGGTCCACCTTGGAATCAGAAAGACTCGACTTATGTTGGCTGTGTGATGCTCTTCAATTCCTACTTGATAGACCCTTCTGGGGCAGCTAGATGAAAGAGTTGATAGAATGCCAGGCCTGGATGTAGGAAGACCTGGGTTCAAAAAGCAGCCTTAGGCACTTTCTAGCCATGTGACTTAAGCAAGTCACTTGATCTCTGTTTCCCTCAATTTTGCTGTTGTTGTTCAGTTGTTTTAGACATGTCAGCCTCTTGGTGGCCCTATTTGGGGTTTTCTTGGCAAAACTACTGGAGCCATTTCCTTCTCCAGCTCATTTGACAGAAGAGGAAACAGAAGCAAATTGAGTTAAGTGACTTGCCCAGGGTCACATAACTAGTAAATGTCTGAGACCAAATTTGAACTTAGATTTTCTGATTCCTGAATCTGTACCTCATCTGTGAAATGGGTACAATAATAGCACCTACCTTCTAGGGTTGCTGTGAAATTCAAAGGAGATAATAATTTTTTAAATTAATTTTATTTTTTATTTAAGGCAATATGGGGCTAAGGGACTTGCCCAAGTCACATAGCTAGGTAATTATTTAAGTGTTTGAGGTCAAATTTGAACTCATGTCCTCCTTACTCCAGGGCTGGTGCTCTATCCACTGCACCACGAGTTACCCCTTATGAGATAATAATTTTAAAACTTTTAGCAAGCCCCATACAATGTAAATATTATTTTGATGTCAGCTATTATGATGCTGCAGGAGTCTCTTCATCTTACAAAATCCTATCAGCCCTGGAGTTCACTCCTCAATACTCTGTGCCATTGGGGTTCCTTTCAATCCTCTGACTGGAGAGTGGGGACCTCTCCTCCAGAACCTCCATTTAAGGAAGGAGCCCAGGTCAGTCATCTTTTCAGTTCCTATCCAGTTGCTCTCTTCTGGACTTTTCCATCATGGCCTTATGGTAGGTGCCTTCTTTTCCTAACCTTTCTGCTCCCTTTTGCATCTTGTCTTTCACATTATATTGTGGATTTCTTGATGAATGGAGTTAACTTTTTCCTTTCTTTGTATATCCAATGTTTAACAGTGTTTAGAACATAGTAGGTAGTTAGTAATTGTTTATTGACTGTCACCAAGTTACTTAATCTGTCATCTGCCCAGTCAATTTTCAAAGGCATAATTTATAGAGGAGCTGTCCATATGTATTGGTGGAGGCAATTTCCACACTAGGAATTCCCTATTTGTATAAATTCATATGTAGATTGTAATTTTTCCACTCTAAAGCAGAAATGGCGAGAGGTTTGTTTGTTTGTTTGTATTGTTTTTAATGTGAAACTGGTTACAGCATATTTTTTAAGGGAGAATAAAACTAGTCAATTATCTCAGGCTTTGTGCTTGCCTCAGATCATGACCCTATGATCTAAGAGAAAAACATGGGCTTTACTAGTGTTTTTTGGCATATTAAGTTGCTCCTTTGTGAGGTAGGAAAGCTTGGAGGCTATTTGTTGGTATGTCTTTCTTTTATCCTTTAGTTATCTAAACAACATGTGCTTTTCTCATATATATATATATATATGTATATGTATATATATATTCTTTGATCAGAAGTATATATGTATATGTATATACAGATATAATAGAGATATTAAGAGAAGTAGATATATAGTGGTACATGAATGCAAGGAACTATTATTGTGCCATAGAAACATTAAGTATGAAGAACTCAGAGAAGCATGGGAAGACCTATATAAATGGATACAGATCAAAAGAATCAGATTGAAGAAAGCAATAAGAGTAATCACAATAATGTAAAACAAAAGAACATTAATACAAAGCCCAGAGCAGTTTAAATATATTGACCTATCTTGGTTTTAGAGGAGTGATAAGGAAGGTGACCCTTAGTCATTTCCTTGGAGAGATGGGGGACCTTGGGTGCTAAGAGGTCTAAATGCTGTGAGACATGGTCACTGTAGTTTTGTCTGATTTTTTTTTTCATTTGGAAAGATTCACAGGGGAAAGTGCAAGGACACAATGATAAATATGAAAATTAATATTTTATAAAAAAGGAGAGATCAATAAGCTATGTTCCCCAACCCAAAGATGATTACTAAAAACAAGTGCAACAGCTCTATATTCCAAGACAATTTGCTAACTTCACTTTAAAAAAAAAAAGTAGCTTCAATTGATTAATCAACAAAGTTGTTCAATTCATAAACACAAAATTATGACAAAGCAAAGCAATTAGCTTCACCAACATAAAATGAACTTTTAAACTTTTTACATACAAAATCCTTTTAATGTTCTTTATTCCATCTATCTTTCAGGGTTATTATAAAGATCAAGTGTAGCTTCTCACTTTTAATCCTATTTGTCTTTCTTTTGTTCCAAACCCAAGAAAAAACCAATAAAAAAACTCAAACCAATAAACAAAAGAAAAAACCTAGGACATCTTTAGAAAGCTTCATTATTGCTTGAAATTATGATCGTTATAGAATCTAGAAAGAACAGGGACTTGGAATCAGAACAGACCTGAGTTTGTACTAAGGGTACAACCACATCATTTAGCCTAGTACATCTCAGTGTTCCTTATCTATAAAATGGAGAACAATTATACCAATTAGAAGCAGAGATTAGTTGATCATCAACCTTTGAATCAGGAAGACCTAAATTTCCCTGTGGTATATATTGAATACATGATCCTATGCAAGACATTCAGTCGTTCAGAGACCCCAAACAAGCCTGGGATGGCAATTCTCTTTGCTTAGTTTTCTCATTTGTAAAACAGGGATAATTATAGCACCTTACCTCCCAGGATTGTTGTGAGGATCAATGAGATAACAATTGTAAGAGCCCAGCATAGTGCCTGTCAGGTAGCAAATGCTCTATAAATATTAATAGAAATATCAAAAGTCGAGTGGTTTGACTCCTTTTGCCTATGAGGGACTTGAGGAGAGTGATCTTCCTTGGACTCTGGGTTTGCCTCTGGCAAGGCACCATGCATCTAATGGGAAGGATGAGAGGAATTCACATACTCTTAGTATCTACCCTGCAAAGTAGTTAAAAACTAGAGAAAATTTTCAATAAACCTTAGTGTGACATTATAATGTAGTCCCAGGAGTCAGAAAGTCTAGTTTCTTGAGAGAGCCCATCCTAGATAGTCTCCAAGATGCTATAGAAAGATAACATGAGGACATATTCTTCTACTTATTGGCTGTGTGAAAAGGCTGTTGGACTAGTTCGTAGACTTGATCTTATCTATGTATATATGGTAGTTTGGTAATGTGGTAGATGGAGTACTGTCTTTGAAATCAGGAAGAACTGAGTTTAAATCCAACCTCAAACAATTACTGGCTGTGTGACCCCGGTCAAGTCACTTATTGTCTAGCTCAATTTCCTTATCTGTAAAATGGAGATAAGAGATACACCTACATCCCAGGATTTTTGTGCGGATAACACTTCAATAATATTTCAGTTAATATTTAAAATTAATTAATATTAAATTAATATTTTGAAGACTGCTTTGCAAACTTTAAAGTGCTAAATAAATATTAGCTATTATTATGCATAACATTTGAAACCTTACACATTGAGCCTCTTTTGTTCAGCCACATATTGGTCACAATTGGATGTCAGAATGCTATTGATCAAAAACTCTGACATTTGTCCAGAATTGACTCTAAAGGGCTGATACATCTGTTCTTAATGAATTCTCTGAAAACATGTTTGGTAAGAAGGCCCTTCTGGTGGTAAATATCCTGAACTGGAAGTTGTCAGAAAACACAGTTTTTAGGGAGAATGAATTACAATTTAAATGGCTGAAAAGCTCCATTTCCATCCAACAGTATGTTTTGGATGTCTCTTCCAGACTCCCAGGGAACAGCCATCTCCTATTACAAAAATGAAATGGGATTTTTATTTTTCTCTTTGCAGCTCATCAAATACATTGAAATCAGCCTTCCAGAGGCCACTATAGACTCTATTCCCAGGAGCATCAGAGGGTTTTGAAGACATTCAGTGGTTATCTAAATAGCAGTTAACCATTGAATGACTGTGCATTTCTCAGGTTCCTGAGTATACAGTCTGATCCCATGAATAGCTAACTTAATCAGAAATGGCAAGGGGCGGCTAGGTGGCACAGTGGTTAAAGCACCAGCCCTGGAGTCAGGAGTACCTGGGTTCAAATCCGGTCTCAGACACTTAATAATTACCTAGCTGTGTGGCCTTGGGCAAGCCACTTAACCCCATGTGCCTTGCCAAAAAAAAAAAAAAATCTAAAAAAAAAATAAATGGCAGAAAGTCTGACTCTAGAAGTGTGGAGAATTTTCTTCCAAATAACCTATACTTCCCACCTCATGCTATTTTAAAGGGGACAGTGTACTTCCCTACTATGGAAATCAATTAATAGTAACTCATGTTTATGTTTTGTTTTAAGATAATGTATTGAGGAAGCAGTGTCTTATACTGCTGGTCTTGAAACCAGGAAGACTATAATTCAGATCCCACCTCTGACCCATATTGGGAAAATGAATTAATCTGGTAAACAAATAGTGAACATTGGATTAAAATTTGAGGTGTCCTATAAAGACCTTAGAACCTATCTAATTTTCCCTATATGATTTATGTAAAATATTTATTAATACATAGTTATCCTTGCACTATTATTAGAAGATTGACTAAATGTTTATCATTGAATGAGTGCATCACTAATAATTGCTAATAATCATCTCTTTTGGAATCACACTCAACTAATTAATACTGATTGGAATGGAGTAGAGGTACAAATGAATTATTTCTCACAGATCTGAGTTTCCACTAAAGTCCTCTTCTGAAACTGTGTGGCATGGCTTCCGACTTTGGGTTCTTGAAATATATGTTGTTATTATTATTGCTCATTATGAGACCTTGAACAAGTATGTTAATCTCTGTGTGTATCATTTTTCTTGTCCATAAAAATGGAGAGAATAATCCCTTGACTCTACAGGATTATTGTGAAAAAGATGTTTTGTATACTCTAAAGTGCTGTAGAAATGTGAGCTATGGTGATGACCTCTGCTGTTTCCAAAGCTCTGTTTCTAGAAACCGACTTGTAAGCTGCAAATAGGACTTTTAACTCCCAGGTGAGAAAAGACAAGGGAAGAAAGGTTGAAAGTCTATTCAGGTAGCAGAGTGACCTTAGTCCTTAAGCACAATGGTGCAGACTTCCTCTCCTCCCCTCCTTCCCAAAGCCTTTATAAAAGGAATTTAAAACTACTCCAAACATGTTCTGTGGAAGGCAAAACCTCAGACTGCAAAGGTTTATTGAGCATGCCTAAGTCAAGGGTGTCTTTGGGGAGAAATCTTGAGCTAGAGGGCTTAAGTGGTTTATCTCAGGGTCAATATTGACTTCTATGCCATCCAATTTTTCTCTGTCAGAGAAGCTAAAATTGTTTACTTTCTTCTCCACATCACTCTTGGTTGGACACCTAACCCTCTACATTTCCAAATTCTCCCATGGGCTGCCTTTAACTTTGACTGGCACAACTTGGAAGTCCTATGGAAAGAACAATGCACGAGAGCAGGAAAGCTCCTTAGTTCAGTCTCTCATCATCTCTTCCCTGGACAAGGTCTCCCAATTAATCTCCTTTTCTTGGAACTCTTCCCACTCCCATCTTCCACCAACTGCCACAGTGATTTTTCTACTATTCGATAAATTCCAGTGCCTTTTCATTTTCTACAGGATCAAATATAAAACTACTCTGACATTTAAAGCTCTTTACCACCTTCTCCTATGCCAGTCTTTCATATCATTTTATTCCTTAGCATATTCTCCAGCTAAACCTGATCTTTAAAAAATTTTTTTATTTGTTTATTAATTTATTAATTTTTTTTGTTTAAGGCAATGGGGTTAGGTGACTTGCCCAAGGTCACACAGCTAGGCAATTATTAAGTATCTGAGGTCATATTTGAACTCAAGTCCTCCTGACTCCAAGGCTGGTGCTTTATCCACTGTGCCACCTAACTGCCCCTAAACCTGATCTTGATATTCTCCACATATGCCTTTTCATTTTCCACCTTATTACTTTTGCACTGGCATTTCTCCATTGCTGGAATATTTCATCTTCTCTTTCACTTTTCCAAATTCCTGGTTTTCTTCACGACTCAGTTTAAACATCAACTCTGACATGTTTTCTTTTCCTGGATCCTTCAGGCAATGCTATTCTGTGTCAGTTCTGTATATGTTTTGGATATGCTTATATTTGTGTGTAATATCTTCTCCATTAGATTGTAGGCTGCTTGAGGGAAGCTCCTTTTGTATCTGTGTCTTAAATATCTATGCACTTTTATGTACCTGTCATATGAAATGTTTCATAATTACTTATTGATAGATTGGTTAATTGATTAGGGAGTGTAGTCATGAAGTCTGTGTGATGTTGGGTAAATTTGATCTCTATTCCTTCTGTGTGGACTAGAGACAACTAAACAGATATTTACAAAGCTAGGTACTGCTTAAAATGAGACTGAGTCGCACTCTGCTCTTTATGGAATTAGATAAGTACATAATTCCTAACTGTAATGCAAGACAGATTATAAGTGCCATTAAAGTTATAAACACTAGATATGGTATTTATGAAGATTCTACTATGTGATAGGTACTGGGAATACCCTATTTTCTAAGATACCCTATATGCTAAGCACTTAAGGAATACTCTAAGCAGAAAGCTAGACAGTTTCTACTCTCTGGTAGCTTATATTCTAATGAAGAAAAAAAATACATTAAGATTAAAAATAAAGCTGGTGAGAAGGAAGGGAAAGGTGGAAAAGTCCAGACTGTCAGTAATGGAATGATTCAAAATATCTAGTTATTTCCTTTTCCCTAAACACATTTTTCAAAAAACCCATTTCATACTCTGTAGCCCCTCTAATTAGACTGTAAGCTTTTGAAACCAAGGACCATGTCCTTTGATCACTTTGCATCTTCAGGCCCTAGCACAGTGCCTTCTAGGTAGTCAGTGCTTCATAAATGTTTGATGAATTGAATTAAATTTCTTATCCTGAGATTCTACTGTAATTTGATGGGGATGAACTGCCCTAATGAATGCTATCTGCAAATTGTATCATACCTATTTGACTATAAGCCCTTTGAGGAAGGGAACTCTGCCTTGATTAGCTTTGTATGCCTCTCAAGTGCTTGACATGAAATATTTTGGAGAGTTGTCATTTCACAAAAATGGGGAGGGGGGATTGTTGAATGATTATTGACCAATAACTAGATAGAAAAAGGAGTAAAGTGGGTTCAGAAAATATAAAACAAGGATATACAGTCCCTGACCTTAAGGAACTTCTGTTAAGGGGGTGTCAGAATGTTTCCAAAAGCATATAAAATTTTTATAAAGCATTTTATGTGAAACAAAGTTTAATATAATGATTATTTTTATGATTTGTATTAACATAAATCATGATGTTAATGAACCCATGGTGGGTTTAAAACAGAATGTTCTGAAACACTCAGCATCAGAGAACACAGTTTCACGCCCTGAAAACATGCACAGGGAGAATTCTCTTGTGTGTTTTACATACAGCTCTTTTCAGTAATACATTCCCACCAAGTATTCTGCTCTCTTTCTGAGAAACTGCTTCAGCTGGCCCTCCTGGGAGACCAGCATAGCTTTGGAGATGCCATTTTCCAGAATCTTCCTATGCTCCAGTCAGTTGGAGGAATGTCTGTCTGGAGTCAGGGAGAATATTTTTGGAATCACTTGATTCGGTCTTCACTAATAGTTTATCTTCATATTTATATTAGTTATTATTATTCATATTAGAGAACCTACTTAGGAGGAGACTGTGGTAGTCCAAGGTAATTAGCAACAGACTATTTTTCTTATCCATGAGGGATTAAGGTAGCAAAATCCAGAGATGTTGGCCCCTAGGAGATGAATTTTTCAATCATTTTGATTGATCACATAAAATCGTCCAGCAGAGTTATATATCAATCTACATTGCTTGACAGAATGTTCATGTTAATGAAATCATGTATTTTCCAGGTATTGAGGTATTTACAGTTAAAGCAATCTAAACAGGTAGAAATGATGAAACTGAGACTTATAGGATCATAGAATTTAGAACTGGCTAGTGCATTAGAGATCATTTACTCCAAGGGTTTTAAATCATTTTTATGTCATAACTTTTCTTGCAGGCTGATAAGCCTATGGAGCCTTTCTTAGAGCTCTGAATTTTAAATATCTTCATAATTTAAATACTTTGATTATCTAACAAATTTAAATAAAACTTCCTACCCTCAAGGAGCTTTCATTTTATATGAGGATATGTGGTAGTAGTACAAGGATATAGAGTTCTATGTGTAGGGAGTGGGAGTGGGGAATGGGCCCTATAAGAAAAGTGAAGTCCACTTGTGGCCAGAACTCTTATCTTCACATGCTGTAAAAGATAAAACCTACATGAAAGGAGGGCTCATGTATAGTGAGGAAAGTTGTTCTTCTGTGTGTGGCTGGAAGGCAGGAAGAAGAGATATCTCTAAGTCTCTTTTTCCTTCACGCTTCTCCAAGGGAGAATTTCATTCCTTCCAGGAGGGAAAGCAGGAAATTGGAACCAGAAGCTACCTCTATGTTCTCTTGATACAGGCAGGGGTGGTGGTGGTACTAGGCTAGAAGTATATCCATCTACTCCCTTAATTATTGTTCATCTAGGGATATGAGCAGGTTCTATCTAACTTTTGACTACTTTGTCATCTTGGGGCAAGGGAACGCCAAGGTCCATATCTAAAGCTTAACCCCATCTTCACCTTAGGCCAGTTTCACAATGGACATGGAGTCCAACAAAGAGTTCTGTGTCCAAACTGTAGCAAAATGGAAATCAAAAGAGATATTCATGAGATAATATATACCAGACAATACAGAGTGAAGCAGCTTTATCATTGAGAGTGTGGTAACTCGAATTAATCAAGAGGGATGGTCTTGAATCATACCCTGACGTCTTTAGAATAGCAAACTGGGAATAGAGACATGCTGGAGATTGCCATTTCCTCTTGTATCTTTCCAGCGTCTTTTCCTTTAGTAACCTGAAGTGAGATTGACCTTTTTCATCTTTTCTCTCAAAGCTGGAAGCTGATTTAATACTATACTAGAAGATTCTTTTTTAAAGAGTTCCAAAGGGGGATTTCTGCTTGGAGTTTGCAAAGTGGGAACTTATTGAGAACTGATGCTCTTATCTTTTGCCAATTCTACTCTATCTCTGATTCAAGGCCTTCATCTTTATCAATAAAGAAAGATTCCTATAACAATGGGCTATATTCCTATAACAATGATCAGGGGTTTCTGTAGTAAAGAGGGTAAGAGAAAAGAATGAGCAGAATGTTCCAGGGAAAAATTGAGCCTACAGAGAAAACTAACATTATTGTCATCCCTAAGCACTATTTCCTTTGAAATTCATTTTATTGCTCCCCCCCCCATCATATTTAGATAATGGTGTCTTTTGTGTAATGACTCCCATGATATTAAATTTCTTTTTCCTTGAGGAGTTTTGTACCTGACTCTTCTGCTCCCTATTTACTGTACTTGTTCTAGGGGATTTTAACATTAATGATGATACTCAAATTTTTTAATGGTCCAATTCTTCACTCTCCTCAAATCCCATGACTGTCTCCTCTTATTATACCTTTCCACCAAACAGGGTTGGTCACAATTGAATCTCAGCACATTATTGATCAAAAACTCTGGAATTACTCTGTGACAATAATTTTTTATCATTCTATCTTTGCTTATTCTTCTCCCTGTCTAACCTATTCTTTGTGCTTATTTTCTCAGACACTTAACCTAGCTAACTGGACTTTCCTTCCTTACCAGTCTCAACCCTGGAGTAAGTCAATTAAACACCATACTCTTTTCTACTTTTAAATTCCTGGCACCCTTGTCTCATCTCTACTCATGCTTGGCCAAATAGCAGCCCAGGATTAATCCTACAATCCACCTCCTTATATACTAATCAATAGAGGTAAAAGAAGTAATACAACCATGCTTATTGGTATACTACAAATTAACACTATCCAATTCCAGCTGTATCGATACTACAGCAAGAACATCTTTTTAGTTCTTTCATAGTTTTTTTTTGATCAAATTTATCATAGAAGCTAACACAAACCTTTTCTCAAGTCGTTCCTCCTCTATCTCAGCTTAAAACTCTATCTCTTAAGGAGAAATATGAGGCTATTCCTTTGTTCTCCCTCATCTGCCCTTTCTTTTGCCTCAAAATCTAGGAATTCAAATCCAGACTCAGACACTTGATATTTATTAGCTGTTTGATGTTGGGTAAGTCACTTAACTCCGGTTGCCTCACATCTAGGTCCACCTCTAGTTTTCCTTATCCATATCTGACCACTGGACCCTGATGGCTGGTACTCACTCACTCTCTCCCCCACCTCTTTGTTTTTTTGCAAGGCAATGGGGTTAAGTGACTTGCCCAAAGTCACACAGCTAGGTAATTATTAAGTGTCTGAAGCTGGATTTGAACTCAGGTCCTCCTGTTTTCAGGGCCAGTGTTCTATCTACTGTGCCACCTAGCTAACCGACCCAGATGTCTCTTGAGGAGAAAATGAAGCTGATGACTTAACACAGAAACCCCTCCCTCAAACACACTGACCTACCTAATATTAAAAGAATGATTTGGCTTTCTCTCATAAACCAAAGACAAATCATGGGAAGCTCTGAAAGCTTAAAAAAAACCTTTGGAAAAGGAGGTGTACCTGAGAGTGCAAATCAATTCTGATTAATAGTCATTGAGGGAGTGGAAGTATCAATGAGGAGGTGGGCTAAAAGCCTCCAACTCCTCCTGCAGAGAGATGACCTAATTATGATATTTAGTCATCTTCCTAGACCCCTCTGGTTGATTTTTCCTTTCATAAACTATGTCTCCCTAAAATTCTAATGAAAGTTTTAAGGATGACAAGGACTTATTTTGTAAGGGCAAGATCCCATTTGGACTGGATTCTGTTTGTAAGTTCTCCTAAATGGATGGAGTTCTATTTGAGATTAAAGAGTAAGTAGGCCAAGATTTGGGCAATCGCATCTATCAGCAGTGCTCTTAAAGATGCTGGCTGAATAACTTGAAAAGGTTAATTTCTGAATGAGAAAATATAAAAAGGGAAAATTTTAATTTCAGTCCTATTGGTCATTTATATTAGAAATAATCATCTCTCATTTTCATCCACAATCTAATATGTACATGTGTATACATGGATTTTATGTGTGTATACATGATGCAGGGATAAGGCACATACATGTGTACTTATATAGCGATACATGTCTATGTAACCCTTGAGTCCCTGACACAGATCTTCCCATTCATGGATCAGTAGATTTTTGTCCTAACAATGTCTGTTTCATCCAATTTACAGAGGGATCCAGACACTTGGCAATAAATGATTTAGTCGGTGTATTCAGTGTGGTCTGTGCCCATATCCTTTAGACACTGGTTGCTCATGCTAATTTGATCACATCCTCATTTTCTTTTAACAGGGTAGTGATGTGTGCAGAGTCACTTGGAAGAGTGACCATGATCTCTGAGATTCCAAGCTGGTTTTAGCTGTGGAAATCACAGACTCATTGCATTTTAGAACTAGAGTTCTCATCCAGTATTCCCCATCCATCAGTGGAAGTGGCTATACCAGCTAATTTCAGTGTTCCTGGTAGATCTTCAGGCTAGTTATTAAGCTTTCCACCCTGTCCCTCTTGTCTATGATTTGCTAGGATTCCTGGCAGGAGTGGGAACAAAGACAACATGAGTTCTTTGCCCAGGGGTTCCTTGTTTCTATGCTTAGTGTCAGCACCTTGCCATGCACTCTTATTTCCCATCCTTGTAATCTCAAAGTTTTATTGAAATAAAAACTATCTCTTCCCTAAAGATGAATTTATGCTCCTTACCATCCTCTACTTCACTCCTTTAGTATAGATCTATAGAGAAAAAGGTTAAGTAGCAAACATTTTATGTGGGTCTTTAAATTTTTATTATTCCCATTTTATAGATAAGGAAACTACAACTGGGAAATGTAAGTAATTTCCCCAATTACATTGGTTGCAACTATATGAGGCAGAATTTGAACTCAGGTCTTCCTCTAGTCAAGTCTTACATTCTTTGCATTGCTCCAGCTAGTAGTCTGGAGAACCTATTCAGTTTATAATATCATTGTTAGTGAATCCCCCAAATCAAAGGTATAGTTGTGAATGATAATAGATTTAAAAACTGATATCTTTAAAATCATTTACAGAAGGGGAAATTGAGACCAAGAGAGACTACAGGATTTCTCTAAACTCACACAGCTAGAATAGAAAGAAGTTGTCCAAACTGTTTCAAAATAGAGTCCCTTTTTCATCATTTATACAAAAGGAAAGGGGAAAGAGAAAGCACCTGAGAACAGTACCCTACAAATGGCCGGGTTGGTTGCTAAGGGTGACAGAGGATGATATTATTAAAAGAAGTAATAGTATAAATATGAGACTGATATAGACTATCTAAAGAATGGTCCCTGAGTTTTAGAAATGCAGGATAAGGGAAGAAAGACACAAAGGTTTCATTCAGCAGAAGCCGAATATATGGCTCTCCCAGAGCCACTGTTGAGCTCCTCAGTTTCAGGTTTGTACTAAGCTGCTTAACTTGCCTTGGAATGTGATCGGGCTGTCCCCATAGAGTTCCTAAGCCTAGGACTTGTCTGGCCAATTATTTTTCTACTGGCAGATTATTACAAAGTGAGAGAATGCTCTGTAGGGGTGGTTAACCACCCAGCAACCCATGCAAGTTTGTGAGGTGGCACCAGAGGCTCCAGTGAGGGGAAAAGATAATAAAATCTCATATTTGGAAGAGATGTCTTTATTCCTCATTATAAAAGTTCATATATGTAAAGCACTTTGAGGTTTGTGAAGAGCTTCCCTTATTCTGCCAGGTTAATCATGCTAGTATTCACTGCATTTTTCAAATAAGAAAATTGAGACTGAGTTGGTAACAGATTTGCTTAAGGTCATACAATTCACAAGTCTCCAAGTTGGCATTTGAATTCAAGACTCTTGACACCACATTGACCAGAATTAATTAATCTACCCTCTCCCCTGACACACATAACACCCCTCAAAAGCACCCCTTTTCCTAACTTTTATATTTCTAATCAAGGGTACTGCCAGCCTTCCAGTTTCTTTTTTCATATTCCTAGGGTTTGGGCAATTGGGTGGTGTAGTGGATAGAGTGCTAGATCTGGGAGTTAAGGAAGACATCATTCTGAGTTCAAATTTGGTCCTAGATGCTTCCTAGCAAGGCAACCCTGGGCAAGTCACTTAACCCTTTTCATCTCAGTTTCTTCATCTGTAAAATGAGCTGGAGAAGAAAATTCCAAACCATTCCAACATCTTTGCCAAGATGATCTCACATGGAGTCACAGAGAGTGGAGACTGAAAAAAATAGCCAAACTGAATCCTTAACATTTTCTTTAACTTTTCATTTTCCCCTCATCTCACACATCTAATCAATTGTCAAGTTTTATTGCTTCTTCCTATACAGTTTCTCTAGAATTGATTTCCTTCTCACTAATCATATAGTCATCACTTTAGATTTTATTTCTTCATTATTAAGCCTCATCTCCTCTTTTACTTGGACTATTTATAGTAGTTTCCTATTTGATCTCTCTGCTTCTCATCTCTTTCCCCTCCATATATCCTCCACTCAGTGGCTAAAGCAATGTGATACTGCTGGTCCTTTTTGAGAACCCAGGATTAACAATAAAGCAATTTCCCTTAAGTGAAATCCAGCCCTACATATCTTCCTTTATAAAATCCAATGGTTCCCGTATTGCTTCTAAGATTAATTAAAAACTCCTCCATTTGACTTTTAAAAATCTGTATAACTTGCCTTCAATTAATCATCTTAGATTTGTATTATATTATGTCTCCTCCCTCATTTGAACGTTCAGACAACTGGAGTTTCTTGCTACTCTTCCAGAAAACCTTCTGTCTCCTCTCCTTTGCCAAGTTTAGTATGTACTCCTTCACCACTTCTGCCTTGTAGAACCCCTTACATCTTTTTTAGCTTAAACTCAAGTAATCCATTCTACATGAAGCCTTTTTTAATCCATATATATGTTAGTATTCCATATTCCTAAATTTTCTTGTACTGGTTTTGGATGTACCTATGTAGTATTGTTTCCTTTGATTGAATATAAATTCTCTGGAAACAAGAATTTTTTAAGTTTTTATGTTTGTATCTCTGACTCCTGGATCCTAGGTGAATGATTAAGTAAATCATCTAGTTCAACTCTATCTCTGTAGGAGTCCCCTCTGTAAAGTTTCTAGCAACTTATCATTTGGTCTCTGTGTGAAGATCATTGCTTCCTGTAGTAGCCCATTCTACTCTCAGACAGCTCTAATTTCTAGGGAGATATTCTTTATCTAATGTGAAAATCTGCTTCTTTGTAACTCCCAACCATTGATTCTAAATTTGTTCTCAGGGGAAAAGATCTGGATCACTGCTAAGTGATATGCAAACTTTTATCCTTATTGAAGACAACTCAGTAAGTCATCTCTACTCTAACCTAAACATCCCCAGTTCTTTCAACTATCTCAGATGCATAGTCTTCAGGTCCCTATTCAGTTTTCCATTATTGAAAAATAAATGTTTACAGTGATCCTCTTGAGGAAAGATCTAGTAATATTCATTAAGTACTTGAGAGGCAGTAGAGGATAAAGCCCCAGATTCAGAACCACAAAGATCTAGGTTTGAATCATTCTTCAAAGACTTACTAGCAGAATGATGCCAGTTTACTTTTCTGTAAAATAAGGATTATAATAGCAATTAGCTTTTCTGGCTTATGGAAAATCAAATAATATGATATATGTAAAGTGCCTTTGTAAGCCTTAAAATGTTCTGGAACTATCATCTATTATTACACAAGGGCAATTAAGTGGTCCTGTGGTCTGCTGGACCTGAAGTTAGAAACCTAACTTGAGTTCAAAGCATAATGACAAATATCTATGAGCTGTATAATCCTGAACAAATCACTTACCCTCCATCACCCAAAGTTTTCTCCTTTGTAAAATTAAAATAACAATAGATCCATCTCCCAGAGTTGTCTTGAGGATAAAAATGAGATAGTAACTGTAAAGTTCTTAGCAAACATTTAACTATATGATGCTCTTATAAATTAATGACAAGAAAAATAATAATAATCCAAGTCTCATGGGCCCCTTGGGAATGCAGTAATTCCATCCCTTCTCAGGTTGAGCTTTAAGGAAAATAGTTGGGTTATGAGAATAGGTAAGGCAGGATCAATAGGTGAAGCAGGAAAATTATGTTGACAATGATGTTTGTCAGATAAGGTCCAACATTGTAATGTGATAGATACTACAAAGTGATCTAATTTGAGGGACTCTAGGATGCTTTCCCTGACTTGCACCAAATTATCTCTTTCTTCTCCCTCTCCCCAACCCCTCCACTGTTTTCTGTGGTTTCTGAGGGAAACTGGACTCTCGACCACCTTGGCTCTGCCCCCTTCCTTCCACCCTACTCCTCCCTTATCATTTTCAGAATTACAACCTCTTTAAAGGAGATAACATTCCATTGGGTCAATCATATAATCATTCTATCCTCCCTCAGGTTTAGATTTAAGGAAAATAAATACTACTGGGACCAATAATATGGGCTGTAGTAATAAGAAAAATGACTAGGTTATAGCCTGGAGATTTGAGTTCTAATCTCTCTCTGTTAACCACACAGCAGGTGAATTGGTGGAATCCTGGAGAGATAGTCTCACCAAGTAGAGTTCATCTTCTTCCTCCAGTTAGAACTCTATTAATTAGTGTAGCAAAACAACTGAGTAAATGCTAAGTGATATTTATTCCATAATTCCTAGCATTTGGGTGATGCAGTCAGTAGAGCTTGGAGTAAGGAAGACCTAAATACAAATCCTTCCTCAGATGCTAGCTGTGTGACTATGAACAAATCATTTATCTTCTCTTCAATTCAACTTCCTTGTAGGCATTTGGACTCAATGGTCTTTAAAATCACTTCAGGTTCTAAAACTATTATCTTGGAGGAGACAGGAACTGCCTCACATTTCTTATTTCATAATAGGAATAGGATACTCTCTGTATCTCAGTTTCTTCATCTTTACAATACATGTATGCCCTTCCTCATAAGATTGCTTGAGAAAGACATTTTATAACCTTGAAAATGTATTATTAATAATTAGAGCTATAGAATGTAGGGATCAGGTTAGATATCTCCAATGCTATTAGAATACCTTTACTTAATCTCCTTTTCAACCTGGTACCTACCACCCCCAGAAATTACCTTGCAATATTTTGTATATGCTTATATGTGTAAATGTTTTTTCCACTGATAGAATATGAATTCGTTGAGGGCAGGAATTGTTTTATTTTTGTGTTTTTACCTCCAACTTCTAGCACAGTGCTAAGTACAAAGTAGTCATTTAAATTTTTTTTAATTGATTGACTAAACATTTCAGCTCTAAGATTACTCTTAAGTCCATAACAGTTCAATGTAAACTACAATATCAGACTTTTTGTTCTGTGATTCTCTATTTCAACAGCACTAGGCAACATGATAGTACTTGTGGATGAGTAGGTAGAGAATTGTGTTGAGAGAATATAGGAATGGGGAGGGCAGAAGAGACAGCTTCATTTACTTTACAGTTTCATTATCTTTTTATTAGACTTCAGTCAGGGCTCAGAGCTGAGCAAGGCAGATGGAAAGCAATTTGAGAAGAAGAGAACTTTGATGTGGAAGGGACAAATACTTTCCTCTTTTGTAAGAAGGGATTTAGATGGGACAAATTATAGGGCCCCTTCTAGCTTTAACTTTGTTCTGTTACTTTACTTTTACTGTGCTCTGAAGTCTTTGTTTACTTTTTCAGTCTATACACTGAAGATACTTCCAGTTCTAACTTTCTATATTTAAAAGTTCCTTTTACCTTAGATGTTCCAATATTTTAAGGTTCTTTTATAGTTTTGACAGCCTATGTTTGGAGGATTCTGTAAAATTCTATAGTCTGAGATTCCACATATCATCATTTGAGAAGAATTAAAGAAATATGAAGAGCTAGAGGGATCAGGAAAGGCTTCTGTGGTCATGTAGGAGATGGTCATCAACAGAACCTTGAAAGAAGTCAAGAATTCTAAGAGGTAGAGGTGGAAGTACATTTCAGGCATGAGGGAGATAGTTTGTGCAATGAATGCCTGTGGGCCCCAGGAAAGCTGATGAAAAACCAACAGGAGGGCCTCTCTTTGTAGGGAACATGCATAATGAAAGCAGAATTGTTTTATCCCTATCAGTATGGGATCCATATCCAACAGACAGACCTTGCCATGTTAGTATGCTGGTACTCCTAGCAGCATCAGCAAAGCCCAGGGCTGGAGATATCTATTTGGTAACAGCTCTGATCAACATACTGCCCTGATCTTTAAGTACAATAAGATCAAAATGTCAAAGGCAGGCAAATTGGATTCAAATTCTGTTTCTTTTTTTATGAAATTGGATAAGTTGTTTCTACTTTCAGTCTCAGTTTTCTCTTGTGTAAAATAAAGTAATACCAAATTCAAACTTTCATTACTGAGTCTTGAAGGATGGTTTTGAGAAAAGCTTTTTGTAAACTGTAAAATTTAATGTAAATTTCAATGACTATTTTTATCTCCCTACAACTATTCTTGATCCTCTGTTCCCTAAAAAGAGAGAGAATGGGTAGGAGAAAGTTGGTAGCTTTTCCAAAACATATAGTGTCAGCTGTAGAAAATAGTGTTGGCTAGTGAAAAAAATGCTTGACTTGGAATCTTATAATTTAGTGTTGGGTCATGATTCTGCCACTGATAATGAGTTTTTGGACAATTTACTTAAATATTCTGAACCTTAGTTTCTCCATCTGTAAAATGGGTATAATAATCCTTGAACCATTTAATTCATTGCATTGTATTCAGAAACAGTTAGGGTTATGAACCTTGGGGAATAGAGACTGGACCTATGGTTTTATTAATAGGGAACTCCTGGGTTATGTCTCCCTTCTAATTCAAGCCAGCACTTTCTCTATAATTTATATGCTAAGACAATTTCCTGTTCTCTCCGACCTACAAGATGGAGGGGTTAAATGACTTACCCAAAGTCACACAACCCATATTTGTCAGAGGCAAGACTTGAACTCAGGTGTTGTTAGAGCTGAGACCAATCACTTATCTGCGACACCTAAATTTTAAAGTGCTATGTAAATGGTAGTTTTGATTTCTGGGTAGTATATACAGAGTGAACAGATTAGTGTCTCAGGGTTCTGTTAAAAAGGGAAGAGATAGTATTCAGGAATAGCTCAGTCTTCGGCCCTTCCTCATGATTTCCAAATACCTCTTTTTTCTTTTCTATTGCCCTCCCTCCTCCCCCCAGCACTAGCTCCATCTCATGATTTTCCCTGTGCTACCCTAGGATTAAACCCCAAAGGTCTAAGATAAAGGGTTCTTAAGAAAGAAACTCATCAGCACTGATACAACTTATGATCTCCTTCCAGAAGCTATGGATGGGTTCATTTATGTTAGAAAAGTACTAGATAAAAATGCTAAGTATTATTAATGACATAATTAGCAGCTCCTTCCTGTAAGAGATGGGAGCTGTCCAATGTTCCTTGACTTGGAACAGAAATAGAGATGAATTTCACTTGTAGTTTCCATTTTAACAAGATGTATTTGGTCAGTAAACTTGGAGCTGAACTGCAGGTCCATGCTCATCCCTAGACTCAGTGTGCCAATACTCTCTGTCACTGGTATAATGCTTCATTTTTATTCCAACCCAATTTTTCTTTTTCTCTACAGTCTAATTAGTGAAGGGAACCCAGTCACATATGGCTTATATTTTGGTTTGTTTTTAAAACAATATTGTACAGGATGTAAAGGAAGGGGGTTAGAGTAGATGATCTTCAAAGCTCCTTTCAACTCTGAGATTCAAAAATTCTGGGTTTTCTCTGACTTAGGAAAAATACAACCCAGAAGCTGGAAGGAACATTCTGAATATGATAGTAGAATATGATAAATAGTAATAGAGTCTCAGTAGAGGCCAGATAAACTTCAGAGTCACTTATCTCAAACTTAGAAACACCTCTACAATATCCCTAAAAGATGGTCATCTAGCTTCTACTTGAACACTTCCAAAGATGGGAACTTCCCTACTTCACAAGAAGTCACTTTCCTCTTCTGATAGAGATTATGATGATGATGATGATGATATTCTTCCTCATGTGAATATATGATATATAATCTTGGCTTGTGACATTCACCTTCTGATATACAGTAATTATATTCCAAAAGATTTAATATCATATAATATTTCTATCCTCTACATCTAGATTCTGGCAGGTTTCTTCCAGCCTCTCCTCCCTAATTGTTGGCTCATTACGTTGGGACTCTCCTTTCTCTAAATTTCCCTTAAGTTAAGGGAACAAGAGTTGTCTTTATTCCATTTTTTAAATGCTTCAATATAGTTGTTTTTTGAAGTTTTGATAGTATTTTATTTTTTCCCAATTACATATTAAGATTTTAACATTTATATTTACAAGATTCTAGATTTTTCTCCCTCCCTCCCCTTCTCTCTTCTGACAACATCTGATATGGTTTATACATGTGCTATCATGTAAAACATATTTCTATATTAGTCAAAGTTTTGGAAGAGGAAACAGATCAAAAGGGAAAAAACCTCACAAGAAAGAATAAGGTGAAAAAAATGCTTTGATCCACATTCAGTGTCCACCAGGTCTTTATCTAGATATGGACATCATTTTCCTTCATGAATCCTTTGTACTTGTCTTGGATCATTGTATTGCTCAGAAGAGCTGAGTAATTCATAGTTGATCATCACATAAAAGCATAGTTATCTTCAACAAAAATTTGCTAGAGGGTTAGCCCATTTGTATAAACCTCTTCTCATTGGTGCAAATTGATTATTTAATGCTTCAACCCTATTTGAGAGATAGAGTTGGTGAGAGCTTGAGATGAGAGATCCTAGGCTTTAGTCTTCTAGCTTGGAAAAGAAGATATAGATGGCTTCCTTTTAAGGTTCTTAAGGGAATAGAAAGTCCCGGGGAAGAAACTGAAATGGAGCTGACTCCTCAACATATCAGCTTCTTTCCAAGGTCTTTCTCTCCAGTAAGGAACCTGAAATGAGCTTGGAACTTGTGTACCTTATTTCTCTAAACTGAAAGGCAAAAGACTAGGGTCTTTTCATTTCTCAATCTCTTGCCAACTCTTTCACTCATTCACAGTTGCAGAACACTGAGTAAATAACCTCTACTAATAAGAAGAATCTTATGCATATGAGTTTTAAGCCATTGATTACGGAATTAAGTGTAAAGTTATTGTTGTTGTTCAGTTGTTTTATTCATACCCAACTCTTCATTTGGGGTTTTCTTGGTTTGTCATTTCCTTCTTCAGCTCATTTTACAGATGAGTACTTGGACTAAGTCACTTGCCCAGGGTCACACAGCTAGTAAGTGTCAAAAGCCAGATTTGAACTCAGGAAAATGAGTCTTCCTCACTCTAGTCCTAGCACTCTTTTTATTGTGCCTTCTGACTACCTTAAATGTGAAGTATTACATTTGGGTTAAAAAAAAAAGTCAAGTGCTTAAATATAGGATTGAGAAGTTACAGCTAGATACAGTTCCTATGAAAGAGATCTTGGGTTTTAGTGAACTAAAAACTCACTATGGGTTAAAAATACAGAATGGCAACCAAAATTTCTGTCTCAGTAGGCTTCATGTAGAGAGTTTTCCAGCACATGAGAGGTGATGATAGCACTTTGTTTTACCATTGTCAGAAAATAAATGGGATATCTCTCCTTTCCTCCCTTCCCCCTCCTGAGTCATAATACATATGTTCAGTTTGGACCCTGCATTTTAAAAAGAAACTATTTAAATAGAATCTGACTTTGCTTTTAATTCAACAGACATTTATTAAGCATTTTTTATGTTCAAGGTAATGTGCTAGGTCCTTGCCTTCTAGGAATTTAAATTCTTTTGCAAAGATGAGATTATAACATGTTCCTCAGTAAGTAAATAGAAGGAAATTTGAATAGGAAGAGAGTACTAACAACTCAGGGAAGCAAAGAAAACTTCACAGGGGAGTTGGCATCTGAACTGAGCCTTGAAGGAAGCTGAAGATTCTAAAGAGGAGGAAATGTGGAGGGAATTTATTGCCATCAGGAAAAGCTCTTTGGATGGATGCAGGAATGTATTTATTAAATTTAGATAATAGTAGTTCAATTTGACTTAAATGCGGTCTATGGGAAGGGGAGAGAAATATAAGATAAAGTTAGAAAGATTGGAACCTGTGAAGGGTCTTATATTTCTTGCTGAGGAGTTTGTATTTCATCCTAGAGAAATAGGGGGTCATTGAAAAATTTTGAACAGAGGATGACACAATCAGTTTGGTACTTTATGATTATCTTGGCAACTGTAGAAAAGATAGATTGAAAACAGTAAAGATGAGAAGCAAGAAAACCAATTAGGAAGATATTGCCACATTTTAGGATTGAATTGAGGGTGGTAACCAAGTGGAGTAAAAGAAAAATATATAAAACACTTGAAAAGTTACAGGATAATCTGGGTAAGGAGAAAAAAGTAAAATAAATGCAAGGTTATGAACTTGGATGATTAAGAGGATGGTGGTACCCTTAATAGAAATAGTGAAATTTGGAGGAGGGACAAGTTTTGGAGTGGGGTGGAAATGTTCAGTCCCATTTTGGACATGTTTTTGAAATGCTGATAAAGCATTCAGATAAACATGTCCAGCAAGCTATAGATATTATTTGTCTGGAATTCAAGAGATACATTAGAGCTCAATATATAGTTTTGGGAGTAATCTGCATAGAGATGATAATTGAATTCCTTGGAGTGTAGACAGAAACAGTTTTTCACTTGCTAAGATATAACATTAAAACAATGAGATTTTATTCTTGACAGATATTCTTAGTTAAGTAAGGAATATGGGCTAGGTGCATGGAGAACAATGATCTTGTGCATGCTGCCCCCCACTTCCAAATCTTTTTTTTCCTTTCAGGTTCAGTTATAGATTAAGTCAGAGAAAATCCTAGGAATTTCCAACTCTCAATAGGATAGTGGTCTGGAACAAAAGATTGTCATTTCCATCCTAGAAAGACATGAAATATCAAATAATTAATTTTGCTTGGTGACATTCTGCTTGACTTTTGTTAACTAAAAAAGGTGACTGTGATTAAAGGGTTATAAGCCAGACCTTATCAGGGAAAGGCTTTCTAACCACTATCCCCTAGCAAGATGGAGCTGGGATCGCCAGTATCTTTTAAGAGGTGAAAGACTGAAGCTGGTAACAGGAGCAACATCCATCAGTCCATGTGTCTACCCACTCTAACACTGGGAGAAATGCTCTATGGATACTATGGGGCCCAATAGCCAATTCTAAAGTTGTGAAGATGAATGGAATTAGAGATCTTTATCCAGATAAAAGCAAGCTTTATGCAGAAGAGTGCAATGATATCCCAGGCACGCACAGGTGGGACCAAAACCTTAGAGGTCATGCATACTCCTCATGTGTATGTACATAATGTGCAATTCTGTGTGTGATCCTTATTTTCTCAGTGATGGTGTATGTATTTTGGGAGAGTATGCCCAAGATTTCGAGCAGCTAGTGGATAGAGTCTGGAATCTAGAGTCAAGAAGATCTGAGTTCAAATCCAGCCCCAAACACTTACTAGCTGTGTGACCCCAGGCAAGTTGCTTAACTCGGCCTCAGTTCCTCATCTATAAAATGATCCAGAGAAGGAAATGGCGAACCACTTGAGAATCTTTACCAAGAAAACCCCCAAAGTTTCCATTAGAGTTGGACACAATTGAAAAAATGACTGAACAACAGCAAATGTCCAAGATTCATGGACAGGATACGCTAATGCTACTGTTCTTTTTTGTTCTAGTTCATTAAATACCTTTGTTTTAGCTTCTGACTGAGAAAGAGAAAGTATATCCATCAGTGAGCATTTGCCAGTGATACGTTGGTTGACTCTAGATTTTTACAATGACTTAAATGAAGATTATTTCTTTGGGGGATTATTGCAAATGAGAGGGGAAAACCCAGGTGCTGGGGGGGGGGGGAGGCGGGAAATGACATGCATGTTAAGAAAAGACCTAATAATCCAGCAAAGGAGAATGAGAAGAAATGGTAAAGAAAATAGGAGAACCAAGAGATATGAGTATGATAATAATGTTTGTCCTTCATTCTCAAAGAAGACCACAATATCATGATGCTATGACAAGCACATAAGTTGGATCTGTGTGTGTGTGTGTGTGTGTGTGTGTGTGTGTGTGTGTATGTGTGGTTTTGTGCTAAGTCTCCAGCCTCACTTTCTCCTCCAGGGTCAACTGGATCCAGAGGCCAGGTAAGAATCAGGACTGGAAATGGCCCTGTATGCAAGACACTCAGGGTTGAGTGACTTGCCCAAGGTCACATAGATAGTAAATGCCTGAGGTTGGATTATAGCTCTAATCCTCCTGACTCCTAGGCCAGTGTTCTATCCACTGTGCCATCTAGAAGCCCCTAGGAGTATGATACAATCCAAGGAAAGCAGAACTGTCTAGGAACAGGGGGAATAGTCAATAGTCTTAAAAGCACCAGAGAAATAATATAAAATGAGTACCAGGAAAAGACCATTAGATTCAGCAGCTAAAAGATGACTGATTACCTTGGAGAAAGCAGATTCAGATAGTTAATAAAGTAGGAAGTCAGGTTTCAAGAGACTGAGAGAAGATAAAACACAAAGGATTTGGAGTCAAAAGACCTGGGCTCAAATTTCTGTTTTTGCTCCTTACTTTGTTGTAGCCTCTAACAAATCAGTTAACACCTTTAAACCCTGATGTCCTCATCTAAAATGAGGGAACAGGAGGAGATGATTTCTAAATTTTCTTTCAACTTCAATTCTATGACCTTGTGAATGAGGAGGGTTAGGTGGGGGAGGAGATGAAAAAACATCCCACTGAAGTAGACAATGCTTTCTTGGAGTTTGACTGAAAAAGAAAGGAGAGATATAGCATGATATCTCAATGTCAAGGTCATGAGAAAGTTTCTTAAGGACAGGAGAGATCTGCATATGTTTGCAAGGAAAGGAGGGAAGGAACCAATGAGGCTTTTAGATTTCAGTTTTGATTTGAAAAGTCAAGTTAGATGGTTCTTTCATTGAGTGCTAAGGCCCACCTTTGTTAAGTGCCTATATTTAGAACTCTGGGGGTCAGCAAGCCTGGAGTGAAGATTTAAAAACAACAATAGCAGCATATAGAAGAATTATCAGGAAACATCTTTCCCAGCAATATGGTACCTGGCAACCATTTTATGCTTACTGCAAAAGCCTTGCAACATCTTTTAGTGTCAGTCAGCATTTCTGTGAAGCTTCTGTCTGTGTAATTTATATATCTCCTTCCCACTAGCCTTTGCCACTGAAATCCCCAAATCATTTTCTTCCTTTTTTTGAGACTATCATTTCCCAGGGTGAGATTGAGCAGCTATCATTGGATCTCAGACTCAGCACCTTTTTCAGGGGACCAAGAAAATGCACCCTCAGCTGATAATTCAGGGATGGAGATTAGGTACTAATTCAAGGAACAGGGGGAGGTCAGTATGGCTTAGGGGAAAGTCTGGTCTATCTGAGACTGCAATTAAAAAAGAAACTTTCACATGCACTCAGGAACTGTACCTGAGCTACAACTTCAGAAAATGATAAGAATGTTAGTTATCCCTCATTCATTTCAACTAACATTTATTAGGTCCCTACTATGTGCACAGGACTATTTGATGTGCTATTTGAAATTCTATGAATATAATGAATTGTTTGAATGCAAGCATGAATAAGGGTAGATATTTTTATGCAATGCTTATAGTTATAATAATAATTATTATTGTTGGCCTGCCTGGTAACTCCCTTTACTAATACATCTCTGCAGTTTATAAATGTTAAAGAATTTCCTGGTTCATGGAGAGTTTAAGTGACTTACCCAGGGTCACACAATCTTTTGGGGACAGAGTCAAAACTTAAATTCATATCATTCTGACTCCAAGGCTTGTTGTCTATCACTATACCAGGCTTTCCCCTTCCTTCCTTCCTTCCTTCCTTCCTTCCTTCCTTCCTTTGTTTCTTTCCAATATATGCACAAACATGTATAAATGTATAATTATTATTCATCATACTTATTTGAGTAAATACTATAATTACACTAGTAATGAAATGACTGAATACAAGACCTACCCACAATGGGGACTTTTAAAAAAACATCTTGAATAAAAATTGAGTTATGCCGCTACTAAAAGGATGTTGTGATTTCATCAATTTGATATCTTCCATTGTGATGCAAAATATAGACCTTCTATGCCTTGATCATAGTTTTGCTATGACAAATAATTTGGTCCCGAAGCTAGCTTGACAATGAGATCCATTTGACTAGGTCCTATTCTTGAGCCAAAGACATATAATTCATTGTTGAAATCTTCATCATCATCATCATCATCACACCACCTTCTTCTCTTCTTCCTCCTCTTTTTTTGCCTCTTTCTCCTTTTTCTTCCTCCTCCTCTTCTTCTTCTCCCTTTCCGCCTTTGTGAATTATCTGCTGTTTTGTCAGAATGGAAAGTTCCTAAATGTAGCAAACGTATATATATATACCAAATTATTAAGAAAGTGAAATAATTGTGATTCAACATGACTAACATTTGTTTTGCTTTTTAAGATTTATGAAGTATATCTACAACCATTTTCTAGCTTCATTTTTATGACAATATTCTTAGGCAATTTATGATGGTAACAATCCTCTTTTCTATATCAAAGAATAAAGGTCTATAGAAGTTAAATGATTTGCCCAAGGTCATACAGCTTATAATGGTTCCCTATCGCCTTAAGGATAACATCTAAACATCAGAGCTTGATATTTCAAACCCTTCACAATATAGTTGTTGTATCCCTTTCCGGGTTTATTGCACATTATTCTGGGTCATTGTACTCTACTTTCCAGTTAAATTACAGCCATACCTTTTTTGCACTTTTTTTATTTGCTCTTTTATAAATATTGTGGTTTTTTTTACAAACTGAAAGTTTGTGACAACCTTGTGTCAAGCAAGTTTATTGTCATTTTTCCAGCAGTATGAATTCATATTGGGTCTCTCTGACACATTTTGGTAATTCTTACTATATTTCCATTTTTTTATTATAATTATATCTGTTATGGTGTCCTGTGAACATCAGTGATATTTGGTGCTGTTTAGGGACACCACAAACTTCACCATATAAGATGGTGAACTTAATTGATAAATATTGAGTGTTCCTGTTGCTTCACTAGCTTCCTATCTCTCTCCCTCTCCTTGGACCTCTCTATTCACTGAGACACAAAGATTTTGAAATTAGGTCACTTAATAGCCCTATAATGACTCCTAAGTGTTTAAGTGAAAGTAAGAGTCAAACTTCATTGTTATTTTAAGAAATTGCCATGGTCATATCAGCCTTCAACAACCACTACCCTATCAGCCATCAGCCATCAAAATTGAGGCAGGACCCTCCAACAGAAAAAAGGTTATAACTCACTTGTACAGGTTTCCTGTATGCTGTATGCTGTAAATATTATTTTTATATGTACTGGGAAACCAAAAAAATCATGTGAATCACTTTATCATGATAGTCTCTTTATTGAGGATGGTCTGGATACAAAACCATAATATTTCCTATATTTCCACGTTATCTCCTATGTTTGGAATTTATTTCTTCTCTACTTCCACTTTTTATAAAGCCCTCTGTTTGGCATTTAAAACTCTTCTTAGCTTAGCTAGTTGCTATCTTTCCAGTCTTTTCACATTTTACTCCCCTCTCCATGATCTCTGATTACAATTAAACTGGCTTATTTTTGGTCTTTAAATAAAAACTTCTTCACTGATCTCTATGCCTTTGTACTAAGTGTTCCCTGTGTTGGAAAGCTCTGCCCCCTCACCTCCATCTCTTGATTATTTTGGTTTGCTTTTATTTATTTTTCTTTCTTTTTTAGTTTTAATTTATTCACTTTTCAATTAGATATAAAGATAGCTTGCAACATTCATTTTTGTAAAGTTTTGTCTCTCACTTTTTCCTCTCCACCCACTCCCAAGATAGCAAGTAATTTGATATAGGTTAAAATGTACATTCACGTTACACCGATTTCCATATTAGCCATGCTATAAAAGAAGAATCTGAAGAAAAGGGAAGGTCCACAAGAAAGAAAAACAAAAAGGCCCAAAATCTTAAAAAAAAAAGTGAAAATAGTATGCTTTGATCTACATTCAAACTCCACAGTTCTTTTTCTGGATGTGGACATTATTATTATTTTTTTTATTTTTAGGTTTTTGCAAGGCAAATGGGGTTAAGTGACTTGCCCAAGGCCACACAGCTAGGTAATTAAGTGTTTGAGGCTGATTTGAACTCAGGTACTCCTTAACTTCAGGGCCAGTGCTCTATACACTGTGCCACCTAGCTGCCCCTGGATGTGGACATTTTTGATCACAAGTCTTTTAGAATTGTTTCTGATCACTGTATTGCTGAGGAGAGCTAAGTGCATCATGGTTGATTATCACACAAGGTTCTTGTTTTTGTGTACAATGATCACTTCATTCAGCATCAGTTCATGTGAGACTTTTCAGGTTTTTCTGAATTCTAGTTTGGCTTGCTTTTAGACTGGTTTTCTTGCCTTAGTAACCATTTATCTATTCTCTCTCTCTCTATATCTTGTATGTTGTTAGCTTGTTGTTTGCATTTATATATATATATATATATATATATATATATATATACTCCTTGAGGACAGGGACTTTAAAAAAAGTCTTTTCTTTGTTATACTCAGAGCTTAGTAAAGTGCCTGTCCCAAGATAAGGTTTTAATATTAATTTTAATTAATAAATATTATTTTTCTTCTCTTTTTCTCCTCCTCCTCCTCCTCCTCCTCCTCCTCCTCCTCCTCCTCCCTAGATGCTTTCTTCTCCTTCACTTGTGTCTCAGATGAAAAGAAAACTCTCCTTTTATCTAATCATTCCTTGGTAAATCAAATTCCTCTACATATACAAAATGATACTATTCCATCTTATCTTCTCCATCAGATTATCCCATCTATCATCCTTCTTATCTCATTTACTTTTGTTTTTATTTTTGCTTTTTGCAAGGCAATGGGGTTAAGTGATTTGCCCAAGGTCACACAGGTAATTATTAAGTGTCTGAGGCCACATTAGAACTCAGGTACTCCTGACTCCAGGGCCAGTGCTCTATCTACTAATCACCTAGCTGCCCCCTTCTCACTTATTTTCAATATCTCTCTATTCCCTAGTGCCTACAGATATGTCCATGTCAGGGCAGCTAGTTGGCACAGTGGACAGAACACCAACCTTGGAATAATTAAGACCTGAGTTAGAATTCAGTCTCAGACACTTAATAATTACCCAACTTGTAACCTTGGGCAAGGCACTTGACCCCCCCATAACCTTGCAAAAAATAAACAGAAAAAGATATGTCCATGTCTTTCCCATCTACAAAAGTCCCTTATTTGGTCCATTCATGCCTTATGGGTATGGTTCCATATCTCTTCTCCATTTTGTGGCTAAACTCCTTGAGAAAGTTGTCTATAAGAGGTGCTTTCATTTTCCTTGTTATTTCCTTCTGAATTTGTAGCACTTTTATCCTTCAACTCACACTATTTTCTTCAAAGTTACCAATGATCTCTTAACTGCCCAAACTTAAAAGCATTTTCTCAATCTTCTTTTTGACCTCTCTGTAGCTGATAAGCCTTTCTTTCTAGATTTCTGATTTTCCTGTTCTACTCTATCCTGGTTTTTCAGTTATCTGACCACTCTTTCTTAGTCTTCTATGGTAGGTCTTTAGCTAGATCACACCCATTTATTTTGAATATCCTCCAAGGTTTTATCTTGGTTCCTTTTTCTTTGTACTAGTTCGCTTGGTGATTTTTTTCAGCTCCTGTGGATGTAATTGCCATCTCTATGCTGATATCACCTCACATCTAAACTACTATAGTAGACTTTTTGGATCTTTTTTCTACCTCAGGTATCTTCTTACCCAAGTCCAGCCTCTCTCAGTTGTCAAATTCATCTTTCTAAAGATATCACTCCCCTACTCAGTAAACTCTGTAACTCTCTATTATTTCCAGGATTAAATATGAAATCTTTTATTTGGTATTCAAAGCCCTTCATTACTAGGTCCCCTCTTGCTTTTCTAGACTTATAACTTACTCACCCCTACCTACTCTTTCATCCAATGACCCTAGTCTTCCAGCTGTTCATCAAATGAGACAATTCATTCCTTGACTTCGGGCATTTTCACAGCTGTCTCTCATGCCTAGAATTGTCTCCTTTTTCTCCTTTACCTCTACATTCCTTCAAATGGGGGGGGGGGGAGATAAAAGATCTCTCTTTCTCTGAGAGTAACACCTTCCCTCTGTTGATTATCTTCAATTTATACTTTCTAGATCTATTTTTTCCTCTCAGCCTCTCCAAATTCAAGGATCTAAATCCAACTCTCTTTTGTTCAACTGATGACAATGGGGGCCATTGCCCATCCTTTTAGAACAGTAATCACCTATCTTTCATGACTGACTGACCCATGTTCAAATGTTGCTCCCATGGAAATTTTCTCCATTTTTGCCTTCAAAGTTCTTGTTTAAATATTTGTACTACATCCAAGATTTTTTTTTTTTTAGTTTTTTTGCAAGGCAAATGGGGTTAAGTGGCTTGCCCAAGGCCACACAGCTAGGTAATTATTAAGTATCTGAGACCGGATTTGAACCCAGGTACTCCTGGCTCCAAGGCCAGCGCTTTATCCACTACGCCACCTAGCCACCCCTACATCCAAGATTTGAGCCCATTGTTTAGCTCTACTCACACCCTAGGCTTCCAGGTCTATCCCAGCTGATCTTCTTACTCTAGACCTCTCCCCTTTTTGTTCCTTCTTTTGCCTATTGCCAGTGACACTACAGTGCCATCCATTGTCAGGGGTAGTTGATTGTGGGGTGTATGAGGTATTAATGAAGGATTAGCAGCTTCATTGCTTGCCAAGCCCTTCTTAGGGCTGTTCATTCACCTTTGGTTCCAACCAATCACCCAGTTTTCACCTGGGACTCCAAGAAGGAGAAGCCACAATCTGGTAAAACTCTCCCAGAAGATGAGTTAAACCAGGTTGAGGATAACAGGAATGTCTACCTCAAGGATACAAAGACTTCCCCTGGAAGAATGGTTGGATAAGAACAATTTGTTCAAAGCACCCATGAGGGCAGCTGAAGGAAGCTGAAGATGCTGAGGTCATCCATTGCATCCTAGGCAAACATTGTGGGCTTGACTTGGATCTTGCCACTGGCTGTCACTGACTCTGAGAGAGTGACACTGACTACTTTGTGCAATTCTGCCTCACTCAAATCCAATTTGTGGGCAAGTCAAGATATCACCCAATGATTTCATTGGTCCTCTTCAAAAATTAAAGTATAAACATCAAACAACAACATCTTCTTTGTACATAGTTATTTTCATTGTGTCTCCCACATTAGCCTGAGAGTTCCTTGAGAGCAGAGATTGTCTTTTATCTTTCTTTGTAACCCCACAGCCTGCCACATAGTAATTTAATCATTGAATTGAGTTAAATGGAATTAAATTGAATTGAATAATAGACATCTTGAATTTTTAGGTGACTTAACTCTCTTGCTTAGTATCTCTCCTCCCCACCCCAAACCCTTTCTCTTTCCACTTGCCTTTTCTTCATTTCAGATAGATGTAAATGTCGACCTAGCCTGCTGTAATTATCTGAGCATGGGAATGAATAGAGTCTGAGTTTATGAGTGTTCCTTCTATATTTGTTTTACCACCTAAGTCTGGTTGCTTGGAATTTCCTGTTACTGTTTTGTCTATTTATTGTAATGGCTCATTTGTTTTGGGTTCTGTTTTTGGCTGGTGAATCTGGCTAATAAGAGGCACAGTCTGGACATAATTCATCCAAGGAGTTATGTGCTACTGTCGTAAACCCCCACAGCTCAGCTCCTGAGGATTAACAGTGTCTGGAAGAGAGGCGAAGAGTGAATTATAACAGAGCCTAGCTAAGTGACAGGCATTACCTTTTAATGACTTCCAGTTTAAAGTGCTTCCTTGAAGCTTCCGATAGAGGCATTCCTCCTGCTTCTGCTTAAAAGTCAACTTGGTAAAATCTCTTGGGAGTTAAGAGAGTGGAATTCTAGTCTTCCCTTTATCACTAAGTAGATGTTTGATCTTATATAAGTAACTTCCCTTTTCAGGAGAAGTGTCTATATGAATCTCTGGCTGTCAGCTTTGAGAGATCTCATGTCATTCAACTGAGAAAACCACAGTGTGCTTTTCAGTTGCTCTTTTAGAAAGGCTTTCTTTGAAACTCACTTAACTTCTCTGCTTCTCAGTTTATTTATAAAATGGGGGAGTTGGGCTGGGTAATTTCTAAACTGAAATAATCTGTGATCCTATAATCTTTAATCAAATAAATCTTTAACTCATGGTTTTTTCTGTCCATTGGGGCCAAACAGAAAAAGTCTACTCCTTCTTCCATGGGAATACCCTTCAAATATTTAAGAAGACTGTGTAACTACTCCATCCCCAAGTCTTTTCTCCTCCATACTTCAGTTCCTTCAACACATCATCCTATCTAAAGAAATCTAGAATCTTTACCATCCTTTTTTTTTTTTGCATTCCTCTATATGATCTCTAATTTATCAAAATTTCCCCTAAAATATAGCACCTTCAACTGAACACAATATTCCAGATATGGCTTGAGCATTTTATATTATTTTTGGATATATTTTAAAAAAAGGTATACATCACCACATCAATTAAACAGCCTAAGAAAATAATGTTTTTTTTTAAATGTGCAAATAGAGATTGTCTATACCTTGTGATCTCTTTTATAAAGAAAGAACTTTTTTGATTAACTTGAAATGAAAACTGTGATTGGCTAAATAAGCAAACCAACTCTGCCCCAAAGGCTTTAAATGGATGATGGAATTTTAGCCACCAGTCAATACAGCATCAAAGCAGCTAAGCTCTTGCTGATTCCAGACTCAGGATTATCTTGAGAAGGCAGACCTTATGCCTGGACCAGAAAAGGGAGGAAATGGACTAGAGTGAGACCAGAAGGACTGTTTTATTTTTATTTTCTGTCCCATTCTCATGTTATCAGAAATTCTGGAAAAATAACATACAATGTATCCAGAGAACATACTGAGGACACACAGAGAACAAAGACAAGAAAAATTATAGAATGATAGTTAGCCAAGGGAAGAAGCAGATTAAAGAAATATGACCCTTTGCTGTAGGGAATGACTGCTATTGACTCAAGAAGTAACTTTTAGTAACTGAGTTTGACCATATGTTCTTTCCATGTGTGCCTCCCTATTAGCATACTCTTTTCATTCTTACCCTGGACTCTGAGCAAAGAGACAGTAACTTCTAGTTTGAAGTGAGGAGATTTTAAAATTTTTTTTCTTTTTGGTAACTATTATTGTTGATAAGTCTTTTCAATGCCCTTTTCTAAAAGCTTCTTGTCTGATGATTATCAATGGAAACTACATCAGTGGGGCAGCTAGGTGGTGCAGTGGATAGAGCACTGGCCCTGGAGTCAGGAGAACCTGAGTTCAAATCCAGCCTCAGACACTTAATAATTACCTAGCTGTGTGGCCTTGGGCAAGCCACTTAACCCCATTTGCCTTGCAAAATCCTAAAAAAAAAAACAAACCAAAAACCAAAAAAAAAACTATATTAGTGAAGCTTTCTGAGAGACAAAACTAGAAATTTGTCAATTATCCCTGGAACTCATAATAGGAGTAAGAGGAGTAGTAGTAGCAGTAGTAGTAGTATTAATATTAGTAGTGTTAGTAGTAGTAGTAGTAGTATTGGTGATAATGGTAGTAGTATAGCAGCAGCAGCAGCAGTAGTAGTAGTAGTAGTAGTAGTAGTAGTAGTAGTTGTATTATGGTAGTAGTAGGTAGTAGGAGTAGTAATAGTAGTAGTAGTAGTACAGTAGTAGTAATAGTAGTAGTAGTGGTATAGCATTAGGTTGTACATAGTAGGTAGTAGGAGTAGTAGGAGTAGTAGTCAATTCAGTACAAGCCATACACAGTGTTTTAAACATCCACTCTTTGATTATCAAACTTGCTAGTTCAGGTAGAATAGTGTCATAGAACCAGCGATTCAGAACCTGAGGGAACTTTAAAAATCACTGAGCACCACCTACTTCATTTTACAGATGAAAGGCTGAGAAAGAAGTGACTTGTTTAAGGAAACACAACTAGGAAGTGTCTGAGGCAATATTTGAACTTAGATCTTCCTGACTCTAGTATATCCTTTTATCTACTGCCATACCACAGTGGACACTAGTACCTTGTGTAATTTAGGCTAAGTTTACGTTAGCTCTTTTTAGCCATCATATCACATTTTAGACAAATCTCACATCCTCTTTGTTTCATAAGGACTTTTGCCTAGCTGTGCCTCTTTCATCTTAAATTTGGTAATGTTATTTTTTTAAAACCCAAGTCTAAGACTGCACATATGTTCTTATTTCATATCTTCTTAATTAATTGGGTCCTAGACTTTTGCCTTTAAACTTATTTTTGAATATTAGTTTTACCATCAAATGTTTTAATTGTATCAGTCAGCTTTTTGTCCTTTACAAATTTGATAAGTATTCCATCTATGCCTTTTTCCAAATTACTGACATAAACATTAAATAACATAGGACCAAGCAGATGTACTTGGAGACATCCTTCCAATTGGCATCAAACAATTAATAATTAAATGAGGGAGCTAGCTATTCTAGATAATCTCTAAGGTTCTATCTTGGGCTAACTATGATTTATCTAGTGAGAAGAACACTGGTTGGAAATCTAGACCTTTCAGATTTATATGTAACTCCTGGCTCAAAATACAATTATGTAAGACTTTTCTTATTGGTGGAAATTGATTATTCAGGGCTTTATTCCTGGAAAGGTTGAGTTTGTGAGAACTTGAAAGAAGAGAGACCTGGACTTCTGACTTCCAGTTTTGAGAGAGAAGATAGCATTCCAGTCTCCCTTCAGATGCCTGAAGGGAAAAAAAAGCCTGAAGAAGTCAACATGTAGAGGAGTTGGCATCTGTATTAAGTCCCTATTTACAGCTCACTATACTAGAGAATGAGCAATTAAACAAGTTCCCCTTGAGATCTCCCTCTCCATCTTTCTTTCTTCTGCCCTCCCAGTCTTTCCTCCCTTTCTCCATTCCTACCTCCTCTCTTTCTTTCTCATAACTTGATCTCAATGAGAGATTTCATTCAATCTCTTTCTTTCCTTATTATATATGCTTATATACAATCTTTGAATTATATATGCTCATCTGTATACTTTTTCTTATTTTTGTTTGTCATTGGCTTGAATAAATGGATTTATTTGTTATTTGCAATGTGTGTTCTTTTCTGGAGCTGGTATTTGATGGGAAGGGAACTTGGGACACTTTTTAAAGGGATAGGAATTTGGAGTTCAGCTTCATTAGATTAAATTTAAGAGGAAAGTTACATAAATTCTACTCCTTTACATTTTCTCTCATTGAGGAGAGAAGAAGAGCTAGTCTCTGGCCCCAGATATTTATTCCTCTCCTGCCAGGCATCAATGTTTCCATAGTAGAAGAGAAAGTGGTATAGACTCTAGAGATAGCTAGAGATATCACCTGCCTGTGAGCCATAACTAGACAGAACTATGAGGACACACAAAACTTACAAAGGTAAAATATGCTATATCCTCTTACAAGATAAATAAGAGTTTTGGAGTAAATGATCCTTCAGGTCACTTTCCAGTTCTTTCTATGGTTCTTGAAGTCTAATGGGGAGAGAAAGAAAATGATAGGTTTATAAATCAATACAGTACAAAATAGAATATCCTAGGAACAATGGGATGCTGGGCAAAGGACTTTCAGGAATTTGAGAGAAATTTCTTTCAGTTGATGGTAGGGGTAATGGAAGAATGATTTTTTGGAGGAATTGACATCTGGGCTGAGCCCTAAAGGACTTAGAGACTCCAAAAGGCAAAGTTAGTTGATTGTAAACGTGGGGCAGAATATGAGCAAGGACATGGAGATGGAAGAAAGAGGACAAGAATACGGGATAGAGAGTAATCTGGTGTGGCATACAGATTGATTGAATGGATTGTGCCTCCCTCTGTGAAACAGCAAAATATAATTAAAGTGTTGGCACTGTTAGATTAGTGGTGAAAAAGAATACGATGTATTCAAAATAGCAGTTGATCTGAATCTTTAAATATATCAACTCCTTTCCCTCCCACTCTGGATTTTGGCTCAAGAGATGCTGTGATTCCCAGGAAGGAAAGTTAACTACAGACTTGCCAGTTTAGCCACTGGAAATTGGAGAGGTGGAGACAGGAATGAAGAAATTTCCCCACGTGGCTCTATCATTAACATTTCCCTAGTGTGGACAGAAAAGTTATTAACTCACCAATAAAAGATATTTAAATGTCATTAAAAAGTTTCAGTTCTCCCATAATTCTCCTTAATGGTAGAGATTTCAGTGCTGGTCTTCAGCCCTGAGATTGCATTTTCCAAGAACCCTATGCTAAGAAATCTCAAATCACCTAATTACCATATTTATTGCCAGATCCTGTTTTCTAATCCCCGGGTGAATTTCTCAGGTGCATTTATGTGCCTTCTTGGTTTTTCTTTGTTTTTCTTTGTTTTTGAGTGTGGGTACTAAGATTGTCTTCCTGAAATTCAAGTCCAAAGGGTCTTTTGATAGGAACCAATATGCCCATTGGGTTCCTGAAAACCAGGTGCTGACAGCAAACATACCCACATGCATTGAAAGAGATAAAAACTCAATTTCAGGTTCTATATTATGATTAGGAGAATCATCACATTTAGGGAACTAGTTAGCCAATTAGTAAGTAGACACTGTGCAGAGTATTGGGTATATATATTGAAATTCCAAATCCCTGGGCCTTTTACAGGTAGAGGGAACTTCTGGATACGGAAAATCTCTCTGCCAATTCAGGTCAGCATTTTTTCTGTAATTTATAATATTAGCAAGCTGATCAGAGCACTGAGAGGTACTCAGCACCTTCCAAGCCTTCCTGGCTTCAAGTTCAATTTTTCATCTACTCTGCCATGCTGCTCATCATTTGCCTCTTTGCAGTGGAAAGTTACATAAATTCTACTCCTTTACATTTCCTCTTACTGAGAAGAGCTAGTCTCTGGCCCCAGATATTTACTCCTCTCCTGCCAGGCATCAATGTTTCCATAGTAGAAGAAAAAGTGGTATAGACTCTTACTAGCTTTGTATGGACATTTACTAACTTTGTGATCTTAAATAAGTCACTAAGCCCTGAATGCCTTGCCTCTAGAGCTATCCTGCTATCGTGATTTATATTTGGTCATTGGACTCAGATGACTCTGGAGGAGAAAGTGAGACTGGTGACTTAGCCCAGCATCCCCTCACTCAAATCCAATTCATGTTTTTATCATGGAATCACCATCCTGATTTCATGATCATCTTCTTCCTCCTCCTCCTCCTCCTCCTTCTTCTTCTTCCTATTTCCTCCTCCTCCTCCTCCTCCTTCTTCTTTCTTCTATTTTTTTTAGTTTTTGCAAGGCAGTGGGGTCAAGTGACTTGCCCAAGGTCACACAGCTAGGTGATTATTAAGTGTTTGAGGCCGAATTTGAACTCAGGTCCTCCTGACTCCAGAGCCAATGCTCTATCCACTGTGCCACCTACCTACCCCATGATCTTCTTTGAGAATGAAAGACAAACAATAGCTTTTCTGTGAGTGAGAAAAATTGTTTCCTAAATACTCTTGTTTTGTTCAAGCTTCAGTGGTCACTCATACTTTTGTAACATACAATAGTGGAAAGGACATAAGCTCTAAGAAAGTTAGATTTGAAACCTAACTCCAGTACCTAGTGGCTTATGTGACTATGAACTGGTTACTTCACTTTTCTTAGTCTCAGTTCCTTCGTCTCTAAAAGGGGGAAAATGATACTTGTGTCCACTTTCTAGGGTTAGTATGAATATTAAAGGTGATGATTTTTATAAAGGTCTTTGCAAATCTTTTAAGTGCTCTAAAATGTCAGTTATTGATTTTGCATTCAGGATTGTTTTTATGTGGAATACTATAATTTTAGAAGAGTCAATATTGCTCAGTGGAACAAGTGTGAATTTCAAATCAGAGGACATAGGTTGGAATATCAGTCCTGCTGTTTTGCTTATTATTCATGGGATTTTGCCCAAGTCACATGTCCTTTCTCTGCTTCTGTTTCCCCAGCTGTAAAATGAAAGCATTGGATTAGATGATCTCAACCAATCCTACCAGGTCAAATGCTAGGATCCAATAACTCTCACTTATGGTGTTCTTAAAAGTTTATTTCCCGTTCAGTTGTTTCAGCCATGCCTGATACTTTGTGACCCCATTTAGGTTTTCTTGGCAGAGATTCTGAAGTGGTTTGCCATTTTCTTCTCCAGCTCATTTATAGAAGAGGAAACTGAGGCAAACAACATGAAGTGCCTTACCCAAGGTCAAACACTTAAAAGTGTCTAAGGCCAGATTTGTATTCAAGATGTCTTCCTGATTCCAAATCTAGTGCTTATTCACTGTATCATGTAATTGCCCATAAAATTTATAATATATAACATTTATATAGAGCCCTAATTATAAAGTGCAGTATACATACACATCTACAGATGCTATATAATATGCATAAGCACACATATACATATATAAATATTTGTGTGTGTGTATTTATATGCATATATACTTTATATATTTTCATTTGATTTTCATGATAACCTTGTGACATAGGTATTATTATCTCCATTTTACATATGAAGAAATGAGACAGAGAGAATAACTACTTGACCATTATCATACACTTAAATGTCCAAGGTAGGATTTGAATCTAAATCTTTCTGAATTCAAGGCCAGCATCTACTATGGTACCAAGCTTCCCTGCAAAATGAAAAGGACTTCTGACTGGCCCTGCCTTTTTATGGAGGAATAGGCTGAGGTTCAGAGAGTTGGAATGATTTCCCTCAGGACACACAGCTGGTGATGGACAGATCCAGGAAGAGGCTGGGGCTTCATGCCATAGCTCCTTTCCCCCTTGGCAAGCTTTTGCTTGCCTTGAGTTTTTTTCTTTCTTGAAATCTGATCTTTCTTTTGTAGATTAAAAAAAGACCTTCTCTTACTCCTAACCCTTTGCAGTATGTTTTGCTGATTTTCATTTTTCCCAGTGACACAGTCGCCATAACTCTAAATAGACGTTGTACTTAGCACATGGAACGTGCCTGGGGTGATGATGTCTTGTACTCTGCATAAAAATACAGGCTTGCTGCCTGGGGTCTACTCTAATCATATGTTAAAATAACACACCTAATGGGCAGAAGCACAGACACAAATTTGGCAGAGGGGTTTTAATAAATGTAGACAATGAGAGCAACCAGCAAGCCTATGGCATATCCATTCTAATGACATCATAAACTACAGAAGCAAATTTGGAGGAGGTCCCTGCAGTTTAGACAATTAGGATGGAATGTGCTTCTTGTTTTATTTATATCTTTTTTATTGGCCCTCCAACATTATGAAAATGAAACATCTTTACTACAAGCTTTGGAATGAGGGCATTAATGTCACTTATAGAAGGTTCATAGAATCATAGAAGAAACCCCAAGAAGATATCTTAGCTAGTCCTTTCTTCTAGGAAGGTGCTTTTTCCATCTTTTAGAAGAGGTAAGAGGTTAAATCATTTGTTTGAACTCACCCAGGGTAATTTGGGGCCTGTAAACTCCAATAAATCTTCCTAGGACAGAACACCCACAAGTACAGGAAGGAAGAAAGAAAGAAAGGAAGGGAGGGAGGGAAAGAGAAAGGAAGAAAAGAGGAAGAAAGAAAGGAAAAGGAAGAAAGGAGGGGAAGACACAAGGAAGGAAAAAAGTAAGAAAAAAGAAAAGAAAGAGAAGAATGGAGGAACTGTGTGAACTAACTTGTCAGCAGTGGGGCTGCTCCTATTACTCACAGACATTGTTTGTCTTTTTCCCAGACTGATTTTTTTTTGACTATACAAAAGAGGCTCTTATTGCTTTTTTCTTTTCTTTTCTTTTTTTTTTTTTTTTACCAACCTTAATCAATGAGAAATCATGAAGGTCCTACTTTCCCAGTTTAATATTTTTTTTGAAGTGGTCATTTCTGACCTGTTTTCTTCTTCTCATTCTTACCTAACCGTAATGACTGAATGGACATTGCCTCAGTCAAACTGTGACCTGGAGAAGACCTAACTTTAGAAAGCCAAGGTCTTCCATTGTATCCAGGGTAATATGCAGGTATTCTGATCCATATCTGGTCCCTGGACCAGATGACTTTGGAGAAGAAAGTGAGGTTGATGACCTAGCTGCCCATTTGATGGACTCTAGAAACCCCCATTTAGCTTTTGCTTGAAGTTTTCTGGTGAAGGGTGAAATTTGCTTCTCCAAAGCCACCTATTCTGTCTTGTACAGTTCTAATGGGTAGGAAATTTCCCATATATGGTGCCTATATCTCTGTATTTTCCAATGCATTTATGAAAACCAGTTTGGTAAAATCTTAATCATTCTTTGTTTTCAGAAGAGCCTCTAGATTAGAAAAATGAAATTCTACTACCATTTGTTTTCAAATTTCCAGCCATGCCCCAACTTTCTACCCATCTGAATAAAGTAGGTTTCAAAAAATACCACTAAAATTTAAAAAAAAAAATTCATAAGGGAAAAAATGGAATTCAGAAAGGGATATAAAGAGAGATATTGTTACTGTTGAATTAAATTTAATATATGTTTAAGAATTGTATATCATAACATTTGATCATTGGAAGGTACCCAACATGAAAGTCTTTATTGCTGTTCCTTGAACAGGATATCCCAGATCATGACTGCATTTGTACTGGATGTCATCCCCTGTGTCTGGAATATGTTCCTTCCTCATCTTTGATTACCAATTCATTGATTTCTTTAATCTCACTTCCTTTAGGGGAGTCTTTCCCCCCCACACACTATATGTTCCCTCTGAGATTACTTTATAGCTACTCTGTAGATATTTTGCATATTCATTGAATGACATCTCCTTAAGAGAAGGCACTATTCTGCTTTTTTTTTTTTGCCTTTTTATTTAAAATATTCTTAGCATTTAGTAAAGTGACTAGCATATACTAAGGACTTAATAAATGTTGTAGTTTTTTTTTTTTTGATTGACCAGCAGATTGAGGGACCAATTGCTATATGTCTGTGAAACCTGGATATTCTACCAGCACCACATCAGGAAACTGAATCATTTTCATTTAAATTATTTTAGGAAGATTCTTAAGATCACCTGGCAGGAGAAGATGCCAGACACTGAGGTCCTTTCTCAAGTTTAACTGCCTAGGAGTTCAGCATTACTACAGAGAGTGCAATTACAATGGGCTGGACACATTGTTAGAATTCCATACATTTTCCAAAAAAATTATTTTATGGAGAACTCACACAGCAAGTGCTCACAAGGAGGTGAGAAGAAGTGATACCGAGACACCCTGAAGGTCTCATTGAAGAACTTTAGAATTGATTGTGAGGCATGGGAGACATTGGCACAGGACTGTCCAGCATGGTGTGCCCTCATCAGAGAAGGTGAACAAGGCAGAATTGAAGCAGTTCAAAGGAAACATGAATTACATAAGTTTGGAGTAGCAACCCCAGGTGGTCATGTGGACTATTTGTGCCTGACTTGTGGTAGAGCATTCTGAGCTCATATTGGGTTGATCAACCAGTCAGACACACTGTAATTTGTCTCAAACATAGTGATGTCATTTTTTTGTCTTCTTCGATAACAAAGGACAAAAATCAACCATATTCAAATATTCATATTTGGTAATACTTTTTACACATAATAAAAAAATTCAGGACTTCAGTAATTTGAAAAAAATGAAGAAAATTCAACTTCAATGGTCTGTTTATTGAGCCTGACAAAGAAAGAATAAAGACTTTGTGCAATCTGCCAAATGCCAAAGAATCAAGAGGGCATAAAGGGGTCATCATGATTTCAGGTGATGGAGAACTGTCCTCCTGTGAACGAATCACTCTGTCCACCCTAGCATTTAAAGCTTTATATCTGGCTCCAACCTACATTTCCAGTCTTATCTCTGTTACTCTCCTTTGCTTACTCTATGTTTCATCCAAACTGTTCAACTAGCTGTTCAAACTCAGTGTTCTATTTTTTACTTCCATGCCTTAACAGAAGGCTGTCCCTTATGCCTATACACTTCCACTTTTTTTTTTTTTACATTTCTTTATCTTCTAAGACTAAACTTAGTTCAGGCACCACTTATCTGAAGCCTGCCTCAACCCTCCCTTAGGGTGTTTTTTTAAAATCACTTCTCAAATTACTCTGTATTACTTATCTGCATACTTATCTACCATCTATGCCAGAGGAGAATGTATACTTCTTGAGAATAAATTTTTACATTTTGGGGATTCATTTATTTAAAAAAAAGTAGCATGATGGTTTAATTCTTTCAGTAGCATATCCAGTCACTGGTCATTTGACAAAGATTTCAAATTTACAGCATTAAATGAATGTTTGTAGCTTGAATAAAAATAACAGGGTTATTATCACCTCCCTCTGCTCTTCTCTCTCTTTTTCTCCCTTCCTTCCTTTCTCTCTTTTTCTTCTTTTTTTCCTTTTCTTCTTCCTTCTTCTTTCCCTTCTTCCTATTTCTTTCTTTCTTTCTTTCTTTCTTTGTCTCTCTCTTCTTTCTCTTTTTCTTTCTTTCTCTTTTTCTTTCTTTTTCTTTCTTTGTCTCTCTCTTCTTTCTTTCTCTTTTTCTTTCTTTTTCTTTCTTTGTCTCTCCTTTCTTTCTCTTTTTCTTTCTTTCTTTTTCTTTCTGTCTCTCTTCTTTCTTTCTCTTTTTCTTTCTTTCTTTGTTTCTTTCTTTGTCTCTCTCTTCTTTCTTTCTCTTTTTCTTTCTTTCTTTGTTTCTTTCTTTCTTTGTCTCTCTCTTCTTTCTTTCTCTTTTTCTTTCTTTCTTTGTTTCTTTCTTTCTTTGTCTCTCTCTTCTTTCTTTCTCTTTTTCTTTCTTTCTTTGTTTCTTTCTTTCTTTGTCTCTCTCTTCTTTCTTTCTCTTTCTCTTTCTTTCTTTGTTTCTTTCTTTCTTTGTCTCTCTCTTCTTTCTTTCTCTTTATCTTTCTTTCTTTGTTTCTTTCTTTCTTTGTCTCTCTCTTCTTTCTTTCTCTTTCTCTTTCTTTCTTTGTTTCTTTCTTTCTTTGTCTCTCTCTTCTTTCTTTCTCTTTTTCTTTCTTTCTTTGTTTCTTTCTTTCTTTGTCTCTCTCTTCTTTCTTTCTCTTTTTCTTTCTTTCTTTGTTTCTTTCTTTCTTTGTCTCTCTCTTCTTTCTTTCTCTTTTTCTTTCTTTCTTTCTTTTTTCTTTCTTTCTTTCTCTCTCTCTCTTTCCTCCCTCCCTCCCTCCCTTCCTTCCTTCCCTTTCTTCCTTTTTTGCTTTCTCTTTCTTTTCTTCTCTTTCTCTCTTTCTCTTTTCCTTTATCTTTCTTCCTCTTTCTTTTTCTTCCTCTTTCTCTTTGTCTTTCTCTCCAACATCCTCTTTCTCTTTTCTCATTCTCTCTCTCTTTTCTCTTTTCTCATTCTCTCTCTCATGCTCTCTTTCTCCTTTCTCTTCTTTTCTCTCTCATTCTCTCTCTCTTTTCTCTTCTTTCTCTCTCTCATTCTGTTCTTTCTTTCCTTTCTTCCTTTCTTTCCTTTCTTTTGTCCTTCCTCTTTCTTTCTTTTCTTACTCTTTCTCTTTCTCTCTTTCTCTTTCATTCTTTCTTTCTTTCTCATTCTCTCTCATTCTCTTTCTCTTTTGTTGTCTCTCTTTTTTCTCTTTCTCTTTCTTTCTCTCTCTTCTTTCTCTCTTTCTTTCTCTCTTCTTTCTCTCTTTCTTTCTCTCTTTTTTCTCTCTTTCTTTCTCTCTTCTTTCTCTCGTTCTCTCTTCTTTCTCTCTTTCTTTCTTCTTTCTTTCTCTCTCTCTTCTTTCTTTTCTCCCTTCTTACTTTCTCTTTCTTCTCTCTTCTTTATTTCTCTCTCTCCTTTTCTTCTTTCTTCCTCCCTCTCTCTTTCTTCTTTCTCTCTCTTTTCTCTCTCTTTCTTCTCTCTCTCTCTCTCTCTCTCTCTCTCTCTCTCTTCCTTTCTTCCTTCCTTTCTTTCCCTCTCTGGCTAGAAGTGCAGTGGTCACTTTCTGACTTGACCCTAATCAGCATGGAAGCTTTGATCTACTCTCTTTCCAACCTAGGCTGCTTCACCTCTCTTTAGGCATCCTGGTGTCTCTCATCTTCTCAGGAATTTACCAGTTGATACCAGATATAGTGAGGACACCTGATTCATTTTAGTCAATTACTGTTAAGAACTGAGCCCAAATGATCAACCAGTTTCAGCCTTTCCAGTAACGGTATTGATTAAAGGTGTGTACTACAAGAACTAATGATCTGTTCCCTTTTACACTATTCTACAGTTACTTATAAAGTAGAAGGGGGCCACTGAGCTAATGCCCATTCTCTAATTTTCTGTATTATGAGTAACAGTAACAACAACAACAACAAAAAATTGATCACCCCAGTGAGACTCTGAGTGTAGTGAAGGAGCATCATTTGCATAAGAGGGAAATGTTGCCAGTAATTTAGAATTATTCCAAGAGAGTCTCACGAATTCTTTTGAAACCCCATTCAATCCTCAAACTTCTTTGGTGGTCTTCTGCTATACCAGAAACAATTTGGAACAAATGGGATATTAGATACTTTCTAATCTCTGAGCAGAGAGCAATGCTTTTTTTATTTTAGATATTTCAGTGATTTTTAATTTTAATTCAAAGAGAAGGGAATAGGATCTGATTATGTTTTACAGTTAAACTCAATGTCTTTAATGAACCAAGAGTTGAAGTATCCAACATAGATTCAATGTTTGACAGTACAAACTTTTAATTCAGCATGAAGAAGTATAATTTGAATGATCAAACTAGTAGCAGGAGTGACTGACATCTCTGCTTAAGAAAATATACCTTCGGAACCAGCTGGTCTCTAACCCTAGGCATAGCTAACAATGTTTGCTATACATCCTAGCTCAGAGTTAGAATCCATTTGAGCTTCTAGGGACAACTAGGGCAAAGTAGTTGGGGAATGGTATTACTCTCCCACATTAGTGACCACATTTTGAATAAATGTTATATATATTTACATGTGAATATGTTTGCCCAATGTTTCCCCTGCCTCTTTGGTTTTGTCTCTTGTGTTTTGAACAATGTATGACAACCAGTAGGAGCTTTGTGGATTGAAGTGAATGTAATAGAAGAATTGTTTTTGTAAGAATAACTTCAAGAGGTCTAAAGCAATGAATAAGAAGGAGTATGAATGCTATCAATGGATAACTAAAGACTTTTATAATTATTTGGGTGACAAGAAGATCACATAAAACTAAGATTTGCAATTTAGAATGGCCACTATTTTTTAAAAATTTTATTTATTTAAGCCAATGGGGTTAGGTGACTTGGCCAAGGTCACACAGCTAGGGACTTATTAAGTGTCTGAGGTTGGTTCCTCCTGTCTCCAGGGCTGGTGCTCTATCCACAACACCACCTAGCTGTCCCCTAGAATAGCCACTATTAAAGAGAACAACTGATTAGGGACAAAGTAAATTTTATACATGTGTGTGAACAGATATATTTACACAAGACATATCAACATAGTAAACACACATATATTTTTTCATGTATATGTGTATATACACAAATTCATGCACTTTCCTATTTGTATTCTTCACCCCCCCCCCCACCCAGTCTTCTTTCCTTTTATCTCTCTCTTTCTGTCTATCTCTTTCTGTCTGTCTCTCTGCTCAAGGTGGGCAGGAGTGATTTGCCATTTCTTATCCCTAGTCTAGTTTGTTGAGATTACAGAGTGGGCAGATACTGAAGGAATGAGGTATTAATGCATTAAACAAAGTGTTTTTTACTTTGTAAAGTGTGAAAGTATGCTTCCTGATGGAATTAGAAGGACAATTTATTATTGGCCAGTCAAAGATTGGTTACATCCCTGGTGACCCTTAAAAATCAAACTTTCCAACTCTGTAAGACCGTCCAGGAAGGAAATATCTTCATAGTGTGTGACCCCTGTACCTCTATAAAAAAAATGGTGGGAAGGTATTTCTTTTTTCCTTTTCTGTAATGGCTATGGTCACAGTTGAGCAAATTGTCCAGTAGTGACACCTTCTTTAACTGTTGAAGACTGGTTTGGGGGAGATAAAGAGACAGAGACAGAGAGGCAGAGATATAGACAGACAGGCACAAGAAGTCAACTTCAAGGAACATGACACACCCCCTCACTCCCCAACAGACAAAATAGATAACTATAAATTCAAGGGAGAATTAGCCTTTTCAGATGTTAACCCCTCTCAACAGATTAAATTTTTGCTGAGCAGCATGCAGTTTTTTCTCCATGAAATTAAATAAAAATCAACAATGAGATATTTCACTATATCTTTTGGAAGTACATCCCTTTTTCTCTTGGTCTGAGTTTCCCCATTAATAACATAAGTAGATTGGACTATATGATCTCTAAATCTCACAAAGCTCTCATAGTCTTTAGGTATATGAACTAGGTATCCTCAGGGCTATTTTCAAACCAAGGTTGAGAGTCATGATTAAAATGAGTGTTACAATTCAATTCATAAAACTTGGAGGTTCAAGTTGGAAATGGAGAATGAAAAGGAGATTCTTTTCTCTTCCAATTACAAGGCAGGTGCCTTCTCTTTGGGGAACTCTGGAGCCCATGATCTACTTTTCTGTCTTCTCCCAAACTAGGGATGAATTGAGGACTTTACTATATTATAGAGAAAGCCTTAGGTCATGTTTTGCTAAAGGGAGATAGAAACAAGGCACAGTGGGCTTGGGGAACTCCTGGTTAATCAAATTTCAAGTCCAAATTCATCACCAAATTCAATCTGGACACAACAGGCAATGAGGCCCAGCTGGTAAGAACAGCTGCAACTGAGCCCATAGGGTAAAATCAACATAATCAGAATGAATCTACATCACAGGCTATTATACATCCTTGCCACATCACCAATGAATGCAGCAATTGCAGTCTTCACTGTCTCCCAGAAATCCTTTCCACAGCCATAGCAAAGGCTGGGAGGACAACCAGGATTTCTTTTTAAAATCAGCAAGTAAGAAAATATAAATAGGTATTTCAGTTGTAAATTGACAACATGATTCATTTATTCCAGCATTCAAGATATAAGAATCATAGATTATACAATGTTAGAAAATGGAATGGTAGACAATAGAATATATGAAATGGAAAATTTTCAAACACAGAATATTAAAAAATTGGTAATAATATTAACATTAGCTAGCATTTATAAATATTGTTGATACTGATTATTGATAATTGATAATGTGAGATAGATACTATAATTACTCCCATTTTATAAATGAGAAAACTAAGACAGAGAGGTTGTCAGTCCATCAATAAACATTTATTGAACACCTACCTACAGGCACTGTGTCAAGGTCCTCATGGTCTAATGGGAGAGATAATATGAAAACAATTCTGTAGAAAGAAACTATACACAGGATAAATTGGAAATAAGCACTACAGGAAAGGCATTAAAATTAAGACACTTGCCAAACGGTCACACAGTCTGAGACAGAAATCAAAGTTAGCACCTAGCTGCGTTATTGAGCTGGAAGAGACTCTAGACACTCTTATAATCTAGAACATATTAGCACATAGATCATAAAGATAAAAGGATCTTCTGAGAAGTCATTTGCATTCAATGACCTCCTTTTAAAGTTGAGGAAGAGGGGAAGTGATAGCTGGGATAAACTAGCAGATAGAGATAAGGGGGGGGAAAATAACAAACAAATCCCATGAGGCCCTGCATCCTCAGGTTCCTTATATGACCCCCTAGCTTGCTATCTGATTTGACAGGGACAATGACTGGAGTCTTTTTTTTTTGTTTGTTTTTAACATCAAACTTGGAAAATAAACTGCCCTACTTCTAAAATGTCTTCAAAAAAGTCCAATCTCAATTAGAGGACGATTTCCTGTTATGAATTTTAGAATATATCAAAGAAACAACTTGCTTGGGAGAAAGTCTACCCTGGCTCTGGGCATATGTGTGAAGCCAGCTCCAGTAGGAGTCAAGTGTTAAATTGTTAGTGTGAGCATTTATACTTTGGAAATTGGCAAATGCTACAAAATCAGGACTTGATGTATTGTTTTGTAGATCATCTAAATGCTGATTAAGACAGTGCTACAGTAAATGTTAATAATTATGCAAAATAAACTCAAAATTGTTCAGAATACATTTATGTTTCTAGAGAGCCTGTAGTTCTGTTTACTGACACTACCACTCCAATTCTGCCTATCGGTCTTATTCTTCCACTGGATGGTTTTGTGATTGTCATTAAGTCACTTAAGATTCCTTTGTCACATCTGCAAAAGTGAGGAGAATTGGGGGGGCAGCTAGGTGGTGCAGTGTATAGAGCGCTGGCCCTGGAGTTAGAAGGACCCGAGTTCAAATCTAATCTCAGACACTTAATAATTACCTAGCTGTGTGACCTTGGGCAAGTCACTTAACCCTATTGCTTTGCAAAAACAAAACAAAAGTGAGGAAATTTTCATTGACTTCAAATTTCTGTGATATTTTCTCCAAAGGGATACATGACTTTTTAAAAAAATCATTTATTGATTTATTTTCCTTTTAAAGCTTTTATTTATTTTGAGTTTTACAATTTTTCCCCCAATCTTGCTTCCCTCCCCCCCATCCCCCACAGAAGGCAATTTGCCAGTCTTTACATTGTTTCCATGGTATACATTGATCTAAGCTGAATGTGATGAGAGAGAAATCATATCCTTAAGGAAGAAAAATAAAGTATAAGAGATAGCAAGATTACATAATAACATATCAGGTTGTTGGGTTTTTTTTTTTTTCGAAATTAAAGGTAATAGTCCTTGGTCTTTGTTCAAACTTCACAATTCTTTCTCTAGATACAGATGGTATTCTCCTTTGCAGATAGTGCCAGTTATTCCTGATTTTTGCACTGATGGAATGAGCAAGTCCATCAAGGTTGATCATCAAGTTGCTGTTAGGGTGTACAATGTTTTTCTGGTTCTGCTCCTCTCACTCAGCATCAATTCATGCAAATCCCTCCAAGCTTCCCTGAATTCCCATCCCTCCTGGTTTCTAATAGAACAATACTGTTCCATGACATACATATATCACAGTTTGTTAAGCCATTCCCCAATTGAAAGACATTTACTTGATTTCCAATTCTTTGCCACCACAAACAGGGCTGCTGTGAATATTTTTGTGCAAGTGATGATACATGACTTTTAAATGGCATATCTGTATTTTATTTTCACTAAGTTGAGGGCTGTAATCTTCTAACAAATTTCATGGAGATGGGGCCAAAAATGATTTAACTTTTCTTTTTGTTTTTCTACTGTGAACAAGGCAAAAAAAAAAATCTAGGAAACACTGTAAAAACAGAGATCTTTTCCTTCCAAAATCTTTTCCTTCCCCTAAGGTACTCAACCCAGACACTCTCATAGTTTTCCCTCTGTCCTGACTAATCAAATTAGTTCCATTAGGTCCCATATTGTCAAATGTCATTACAATATAAATGATAGATAATTGAATATGTATATATAAAATTGATTATTATATAACTGAATATATAATATTAATAAGTTTTTATCAAACTGAGCTTGCCTCTCCTTTTTATTCTTCATTAAAAGCTTGTCCGATTAAATAGTAAAGGTAGAGTTTCAGTCATGAAGGTGATGGGGAAACTGCAATTATTAGTAATTAAATAAATAAAACAATGTACCCTAATTCAAGAACTCTTCCCCCTAGAAAGTGCTTTTAGTAATAAAATGAAAGGAAAAGTTGTAGTCCCAGAAATAAGGTTATTTGTGCCTGCTTATTACTGAAAGGTAATTGAGAAAAGGAAGAGTAATTTAAGGGAAAAGAGAGACATTTTCTAATAAGCTCAAGGAAAGATGCATTTATTTAAACTTGAAATACATGACGAGAAAAAGCACATGTTTCTTCTATTTTTTCCCTTCTGAATCATACTCTGAAATCAAAGAATTATGGGTAATGGTAATATGGGTAACTATGGACTAGTAATAGAACAGACCTTACTTCATCATATTTAACTTCCTCATTTTAACAAATGAGGAAATAAGATCCAGGGAAGTGGAATTATTTGCCCATTTTCACATTGGAAGTTAATAGTGAAACAGGGGTTAGTACTCCCCTGTGTCATTGAATAAAAATATCGGAGGATAAAGGAAGATAACTAGTCCACCCTCTTCAATTCCCCTTCCAGATTGGCATATATGCAGGCTTTTCACTGAAACAATATTGGCTGCAACTGTCCAACTTGCCAAAGACACTTGTGTCCTCCCTTGGGGTGTGTGTGTGTGTGTGTGTGTGTGTGTGTGTGTGTGTGTGGAAATGAACATAAAATTTCATACTCTGACTTGTCTCTCTCTTGGCCCCATATCCATGTTTGTCCCTATCCCTTGCTCAGGATTAATTGATTTGAAAGGTGACCACTTTATTGTGGATGATCAAAGACAACTTTCATAAGGTTTCCACTTAAAAGGGAACCATTCCTGGGAAAGTTCCCTTTGCTACAAATCTCACTTAGAATCTATGTTTGAATTGCTTTGTGACTAAAGAGAAGGAGACAAGTACTGTGCGATTTAGTTGTCACATCTCAGGGCCCTCTTTGTGGTATGTTTCTGAACTTGCCAGATCAACTGACTTTCAGAATATAATTCTTCCAAGTCATTTCTTCTGGTGACCTGGATTTATGCTCTGTGCTATCCTGTGCTTGCATTTCTTCTGATGGATCTGATGATCCTGTGGCTATCACTAACTGCTCCTGAAATAGGGATGCAATTGAGCAGACCTGCAAGAAGTCTGCCTGGCTTCTTTGGTCTTGATGTTATCTCACAGAAGAGAGGCAGATTGATGAGAGGCTGCAGAGTGCAGTGGAAAAGACTGATGGACTTGGAGTCAAATGATTCTGGGTTCAAACCTGGGCTCTTCAAATGATTAATTGTGTAACCTTGGGCCAGCCTCTTAATTTCTTTTGCTTCACTTTCCTCTTCAATAAAATGGGGTTAGAGATGCTCATCCTATCTGCTTCATAGGAGCAAAGGAGAGTATGTATATAAAATGCTTTGTAACTCTAAAGACTTAACTAGATTCTGCATTCTTTGTTTAACTGCAGGTCATTAAGCAATTCTGAGCACTTTCTCCTCTGCTTCTCTTCCTTTTTCCTCCTCTCCTTTCTTCTCTTCCTCCTCTTTCTCTTCTATTTCTTTCTCCTTCTCCTCCTCCTATTTTTCCTCTACTTCCCCTTACTTCTCATGCTTTTCTTTTCCCTCCTCTTTCCCCCCCTTCATTCTCATATTGTCCTTTCTTCTCTTTTGAATTTGAGATTTTAATACATTGAGCTCTAAAAATTCTATTATCAAAATAGTAAAGCATAAGGACGTATGACCAACTTATTTTCTTTTCTGGTTCTATGTATAAATTTTTCTTTGTAAAGTGAGAGATTTAAATTAAATAATCTAGAAAGTCTCTTCTGTATCTCAATATATCATTCTGGATATTGTCTCTTCTTGATGACATCTTTCATGAGGCTTTTGCATTCAGTTTAGCTTTGGTGATATATGCTGTAGACTTTTTTTTCCATTGCCCATTTGAGTAACCTCAAATTTTTATTTGGTCAATTCACTAATGAAATTGAATCTTGCCTTCTTAATCTGCACAACTTTTATCTATGGTTTCCTAAAAACCCTACATGGGGGACTCCACTAATGAGAACTTCTCTCTCAGCTTTTTGATATTATGTGGGTACCACTGCAAGGAACTGTCTGTTATTCCTTGTTTCCAACATTAAACATTTTAAAATTTATTAAACACTATTAAGCATTTATTATCTTTCAGACACTGTGTCAGGAGGCACAAAGTGTACAAAAAGTAAGAGTGAAACATTTTCTGTCTTCAGAGCAGACAATGAGAATCTATATAGATCCATAAAAAGAGATGAAAATAGATACAAGATTATTTAGGGAAAAAGTGCTGCTGGTACCTGGGGAAGGGGAATCAAGGAAGGTTTTCCATAGGAAATGGTGCTGAATTTAGCTTTGAAAGAAACTAGGGATTCTGAGTGATAGAGGTGAAAAGAGAATATATTACAATATGGGGATACATTCTAGCCAGTGTTAGACTTTAAGGCAGGAGATGTAGTGCTGTGTGGAGGGAATAGTAAAAAGGCCCCTTTGGCTGGACCGTGAAGTGTGAAGGACTGAAATGAGTAATAAAGTTGGAGATTATGATGATCCATGATTTGTAGCCAGGCATTATCGCTGGAAGTAAGGGATATTAGTCAGCTGTTTGCATTGGTACCACGCAGTGTCAAGAAACCTAGAGAGAAGTCCTCATTAGGTGAGTTCCCTGTGCAGGATTTATGGGAAGTCATAGATTAAAGTTGGACAGATTGAGAAGGCAGGATTCAACTTCATTAGAGGAAATAGCTATGCCCATGAGATCACAGGTCCATTGAAGTATTGAAGGGAAACTAGGAGGCTGCTCAGACTTTGAGGACACAGCCAAAATGAAGATAAGGATTGAGCTAACTATTCAAATAGCTTCAGTCTGGTTTGGCTTAAATTTCCAAAGCTGAGTCAAATAAACTTTCAGTCTGAATTAGCCAGATAATCCCTATAAATGTGGTGCTTACTTGGACCTTCACAAGTCAGAGATACTACTATGCTTCCTGGATATTTAGCAGCACTGCCCTTATTGCATATTTTTTTGTCACAATTTCAGAAAGAACTCTGAAACCATAATGAGGCTCAACATGGTGATGATTTGATGTGCAACTGGTGATTCTTGTTTTAATAAAATCTAAAAGTCTGGGCAACCTGAGCAGGAAACTGAAAATGTAATTACTCCCTCCCCCCCACCTCCTCCTCTTAATCTGGCTACAACTTTTCTTCAAAGAATTTACTTCCTTTCCTCTTTATCTGCTTATTTCCTAATTGGGAATTACACATTTTCCAAATGTGTATTATATATTTAAAAAGGAAGGAGTTGGTAGACAAACTATTCACCCTATTTATTTGGTGTGCCTATGAAAGTGAAAAACTTGTCATGGAAGGAAGGAATCAAAGAGGTCATTTAATTCAGTGATTCTCAAAGATTTTGATCTCAAGACCCCTTTTCATTCTTAAAATTGAGGATCCTCCCTTTTGTTTGTGTAGGTTATCTTTATTAATATTAACCATATTAGAAATTAAACCATGTTAATATTATTATGAAAATAATTTTGTTCTTTGTGGCTCTCCTGAAAAGATATTAGGGATGACCAGGATAACCTGGACAGATACTTTGATCTAATTCAATTCCTTCATGTTCCATTGTGGCTCAGAGAGTATAAGAAATTTGTCTAAACTTGCATGGACAGTTGAGGGAAAGTGATCACTCCCTTTTCTTCTTGCCACTAAAGTAAGTGACAATGTCATTTAGCATTAGGACAGCCATAGTTTTAAAAATTGGATTTGAATCTTACCCCCTGTGTGATCTTATATGTGTCATCTAACTTCTTCAATGGGTCTCAGGATCTTCACTTGTTAGATGATGGAGCTGAACTTTGTATGATTTCTAAGATATCTTCCCACTCCAGCCCAGTGATCAGAAGTCAATAAGAATACTTAAAATAACTGGATCCCACAGTGAGCACAACACAGGGATCTAAGAATGATCCCAAGGGTGGAGTTAATGGGGGAGAGGGCAGACTGTATTAGTAGTTATGGATTTCATATTCTTCCAGCCACTATGGTTTTTTCACTTCTCTATTGGGAAAGTCAATTAATTTCTCTCTCACTCCAAGTTTCTCATCCTTTCCAGGCTGTACTCCTGACCCATAGGACTCTCTGATTTTACTCTACTCCCACTTTGAATGCATTCACCCCTTTGTATTTACTGGTGACAACTAGGTGGGTAGGCTGAAATCCTGGACCTGGAGTCAGGAAGACTGGAGTTAAAGTCCAACCTCAGACTTACTATCTGAGTAAGTATGACCCTCTATAAGTTACTTAACATCTGTTTATCTCAGTTTCCTTATCTGTAAATTAGGGATAATAGCCCTCCCCATACTGGGTTGTAATGAGTATCAAATGAGATAATATTTATAAAACACTTAACATGATAGCTTGGTACATAGAAAGCATTATATAAATATCAGTTGTTATTATCATTTCCTTTACAGCTCACTTTTAAGTGTTTTCTTCCTCTGGTAGAAAGATTTCTTTAGGACAGGGATTATTTTTCTTTCTATTGCATTTGCATATTCAGAATTTAGGATCCAAACTGGTATATAATAAGACAATAGATTGAATGCTAGATCTAGATTCAGGAAGGCCTGAGTTCAAATCTCTTCTCAGATATTTGTTGTCAGACCCTGGGTAAGTCATTTAACCTTGTTTTGCCTCAATTTCTTTGACTGTTAAATGGATATTACAATAGCGACTATCTCCCCAGTATTGTTTCTAGGATCAAATGAGATATTTGTAAAGCTTTAGGACAGTGCCTGGAACATAGTACATACTTAATAATAAAAAAAACCCTGTTTCCTTCTTTAATAAATTCTTATTGTTATTAGAATGTGGGGATAATACCTGCAACCACACCCCTGCTCCACTCCTAGAGTACTCATGAGCTTCAAATAATGATATATATATATGTATATATATATATATATATATGTATGAGATAATGTGTGTATAGCATTTTGTGAAACCCAAAATAATATATAAAAATCAATTGTTATTATGATCATTGTTTGGTGGTATTAGCAGATAGAGTAAGGAAGAGCAGAGTTCAAATCTGGGCATGATGGAGAAGTAAATCCAGAGCATCAGTAACAGAATCCAGAGAACAGTGAAGGAATAGACTTCTTAGGGTCTTCCTTAAAACAGAGCTCCTGGAAAGAACTCAGGAATGGGAGTAAGGATCTGCAGAGGCAGAAGGACCTTCGTATGTGAGAAGGCTGTAGGAGAAGAGCAATCTTCCAGGGTGAGAACATTGTTGGAGACAAGATGGACTTGCTCTTTTGAGGCAAGAACCTTACATGGTTTCGCTTAAATCCAGCATACTCGTATGTCTTGGCATCACATTTCTGATATCATGGTCTTCTTTGAGACTGAAGAACAAATAACAACAACCACCACAACTATATGGTCAGAATATCCCAGGAGCTTCCCTCTCCACAGGAATGCTTTTGCAGATGTCAATTTTTTCAGTGGAAAACCTCCCTGTATTTTGTTCTGTTTGGTTAGAACCTTTGTGAGTTTGGGAAACTGGACATTTTGAAACAACTTTATGATCTACTTCCTGAGGGACCAGTCAGCTTTTGTTAAAATAAACCAAAGTCTTCTCAGATGTAAGGAATAGACAAATAGTGTTCTCAAGTTTATAAATCTTTTTTTCACCACAAACCCATGTTAGTCAATGTGGATATTATAATGATCATTTTACAGTTAAGAAACTGAAAATAAGAAAAATTAAGTGACCTGATCATTCAGGATTCTATAGCCACTTTTTTAATGTTCTTTTCTCACATTTTTTTGAAAATATTTTTTATTTGTTTTTCAAATAACATACAATGGGAGTTTTTAACCAATCATTTTTTTTAACGAGGTTTTGAGTTTTATATTTTTCTCCCTCTTTCCCTCCCCTTCCACAGAAAGCAATCTAATATTCTTTATATGTATAATTATGCTAAACATAGATATATATTAATTATGTTGTGAAACAAGAGTCTAATCCAAATGGAAGGAAAAAAAAGCCACTAGAAAGAAAATATTGACATAATACATAAGACAACTTTTAAAAATTGAAGATTAGTAAGCTTTGGTCTGCATTTAAACTCCCCAGTTCCCTGTCTGAATATGGATGGTATTTTCCATTCAAGTCTTTTAAAATTGTCTTTGATTTTTATACTGCCACAGCCATGTTCAAAAACATGATTGGACCCAGGTATAGTCCAGACTTCAAGTCTGGCTCTCTGTATCTGAATCTGCATCTTTGTATGTTGTGTTTCTGTCTCTGTATCTCTATTTCTGTCTTCTTCCCTTCCCTCTCTGTTCTATATACTGGATTAAAGAACACAATGAAAAACCTGGGTTTAAATCCCACCTTTCATACTTATTAGATGTCTGACCATGGGTGGGTTCCCTATATTCTTAATGGTGGTACTAATAGCTGGAGTGCCTGTCTCCCAGGGTTATTGTGAGGCTTAAATAAAACAACATATGTAAGTGTTTTCAAAAACTTAAAATGCTATATAAATGAATTATTACAAGCTGACTTTTACAAGCCATTTGTTTATATATGAATTTAGCTAATGTGTATGTTTTTAAATTACTCATTATGTAAATTGCCTGGCTCAAGTAGGTAGGATCTGTCAGGATAAGGTTAGCTTAGAATTGTTTTGTGCGATGTGCAAAACAATACAATCATAAAGAAATTCCCAAGAGAGTGTCTAATGAAGGTATAACTAGAACTGTTTTGTTTTTGTTCTTAAATAATAACCTGCCTTAATACAATAATTTCACATAACGGTACATTGATTTGTTTGGAGTGCGGAGGGGTTTCTTGTAAGCTGGCACATTGTCGCCTTTGATATCAGGATGCCTCGCTTCAAACTGAGATCTGTCAATGGGGTTTCAAAGAATCAGCAGAGGCTGAGGTAGGGAGGGAGAGCTAGAGAGGTGTTGTCATTCTCATGAATGGGGTGACCAGATTGCAGAGAAGTCATTTACTTTTCAAGAAGCTACAAAACAAATGGAATTTGGGAATAAAACTGACTCTGTTGCTGAATTCTTTTGCATTTTAAAGAACTGAAGAACCTTTTATAATTCTTTCAAGCAGAATGTAGCCAAAAGCTCCCCTGTGACCTCATGTCCTTTTCTTTGTCCTGCCATCCTGCATTAGTTACAAGTCTTTATCATTTCTTTCCATTATTCCATCTTACATTTCCATTTTGCCATCTCCACTACCACCTCTTAATCCATACTTTCATTACCTTTGTACATGATTGTTTCAAGAGTGTCCTAAAATTGCTCTCCACTTTGAGTCTTTCCCCCATGGTATACATCTGTAGACATACTGGTCTTTCCCATTCACAAATCTGATCATATAACTCATCTACTCAGAAACCTTAATTGACTCACCATTTCCCTAACCAAATGAAATGCAAACTTCTCAGTTGATTTCAGAGTCCTCTGCAATCTTGGTTTAATCTACTTTTTCATTCTGACCTCATACTTCTTCAGTCATAATGGGTGTCTTCTCCATGGTACAATGGAAAGAATAAATGATTTAGAATTGGAGATTTTAGGTTCTACTTTTTTGGTTTTTATGACTTTGAGCAAGTGTCTTAACTGCTTTAGGCCTCAGTTTCCTCAACTACAAAATGAAAGGGTTGGACTAGATAATCTCTGAATTCACTTTCAACTTTACATTTATTATAATCTCCTGATTATATCCTTCATTACTGCCTCCATAACTAGAGCGAATTCAAAAGGGAAGCAGCTGAGTAAGAGAAAGGAAGAAGGTTCAACATGTGATGCTGCAATAAAAAAGATTATCTTGGGCATTATTGACTTAATACCTTGTGCTATTACTCTATTAAATATGGCCTGCTCTATGCTGATCCAACACTCATCTTTGACCTATGTTTCTTGATTCCTGCCTAGACCTCCAGATTTGCTGATATACATACTTGGCTTGAATTATTTGCAATCATGATTTGCAATGTACCTCTATCCTACTAAGCATATTCTCTTCCTCTACTCTAGACCTTAATTGTCCATAATTATCAGTCCCACTCCTTTAAGGAGTGGGCAGGGACCAGGCTGTCATCCTTATGTTTACCGAGTTTCTTGTTTCTTTCCGCCTATCTTCCCCAGTGATATTCAGTCTATCCTTAAGGTTTAGATAAATTATAGCCTGCTCAAGGAAGCCTTGCCCTATTTTTTACCAGTTGGAAATGATTTTTCCCATCTCTGCTCTATATTCTATATTCTGTACACAGAATCCTTCAATATAGTGATCTCCTTTGTGCATACTATAGTCTAGCCAAACTGGTCTTCTCTCTAAGGCTCATACAGGGTTGATTCATTTCTTACCTTCCCTGTCTCTGCCCTGGCTGTCTAAAAGTTGCTCCATTCTTACCTCTGCAGATTTCTTAGGCTCAGCTCAAGCATCAATATATCAATGAGAATTTAAGCAACTATTAAATATGTATTAGATACTGGGCTTAGTAAAATGAGGATGCAAAGACAAAAGTAAAGCAATCTCTGGGGTCCAGGAGCCTAGAATCAAATGGTCTATTTCTAATCTTTAGCTGAAGATTTTTCTTAATCCTTTTAGGGTGCCGGTCTCTTTCCCCAAAACAACTTTATATCTACATGTTGCCTTCCTAGACTTAATTGTAAACTCCTCTGACTGAGAGCGGCCTTCACATTTGTCTGTTTGCTCAGGGCCTAGCACATAATAGATGTTTGTGAACTGATTGCCCTTTGTACAGGTACAGGGGTCTAGTCCATGTATTCCAGACCTGGTCATTTAACTGTTTGTAGGATGAATAAATGAAAGTTGATCTTTTCACTTTTTTTTCTCTCATGCTTTAGGAATCTACATCTTTTCGATCTGTTCAAATCTGCCTTTATTCTGCAGAAATTCTGGCTCCTATGATAATCTTGATCTCTCTCTATTGAGAGAATCCTATTAACATTATTCCCTGTATCTGTATAGCACTGGGATAGATCTTTGGACATAAACCTCCCCTTGCCATCCTCACCCTGGTCAGTTCCGTGGAGCCTCTGTGTGCCTTAACCACTAATTATTGCTTCCAAGATATAATGAAAGTTCAGTTTATCCAGAATATATAGAGATATATGTGATATAGGAGATTAGTGGGAGATAAGATTAGAAAGGAAGATTGGGACAGACTACAGAGCTCTTTAAATGCTATGGTAAACTTTTAAAAAATTTTTTTATGTTTTTGCAAGGCAAATGGGGTTAAATGGCTTGCCCAAGGCCACACAGCTAGGTAATTATTAAGTGTTTGAGACCAGATTTGAACCCAGGTACTCCTGACTCCAGGGCTGGTGCTTTATCCACTGTGCCACCTAGCCACCCCATGGTAAACTTTTGAGATGTTTTATTCTTTAGACAGTGAAAATTCACTGAAAATATTTGAGCAATGAAGTTTCTCAATGAGGTCACTATACCAGACAGACTATTCTGGCAATTGTATAAGGAATAGATTGAAGAGGAAGAAATAATGGAGTCAGGGAGATCAGTTAGAAGGCCATTAACAATAATTTGAGGAAAACACAATTAGGACCTAAATCATATTGAAAGTAAGGAAAATAGAAAGGAGAGGGGTCAGATGGAAACGATATTTCAGAAGCAGAACTACCAACATTTGGCTACTGATTAAGTGAGTAGGGAGAGCCAGAAATGCTCTCCAAAGTTTTAAGTTTGGGAGATAGAGAAGATGCTGATGCCAAAGATAATGTTAAATGACTCTTTGATCAGTAATCAGGAAGATCTGAGTTCAAATTCAGACTCAGACACTTGCTAGGTGTATGACCCTGGTCAAGTCATTTAACCTCTGCATGCCTTCCTTTCCTCAGTTTTATCCTCTTAGGATTGTTGTGAGGATTAAATGAGGCGATATTTGCCAAGTGCTTAATTTGGTATCTGACTTATTGTAGATATTTAATAACTATTTATTCCCTTCCTTCCTCTTATTTATGTATGTCATTGACCCCCTTGGCAGTTTAGTGACATCCATGAAAACATCTCAGAATTTTTTTTATTTTGATGCAGAAAATTAAATATATAATAGAAAGGAAAGCAATTCACATCTTGAAATAAAAGGTAATTTTTTTCCTCATTAAGATTATAGTAACCCCAGGTTAAGGACATCTTAACTAGGGAGAACTACTAATCTAAACTTGACTCTAATTAATAAGGAAGAACTCTATGCTAGAGAAGAAGTATTGGGTATAATTCAAAGAAATGAGCAATCCACTTTTGAATTCATGATAGATAAATGGGGAAAATCAGGAAAATCTAACATAGTCTTCCCTAGATTTGGAGAGAACAAGTTTCAAAGAGGTTGAAAGATATAAAATACCCCATGGTCTAAATTTCTGTTAGCAAGCCAGCCTGAGAGGGATTCTGATGGCATAGTGATGCAAGTGGTGATGATAGGAAAGCAATAGGAGTTATAGTTGTTTGGGGAATTGATCCATCATCATAGATTTTGAAATATGTTTGTATAAGATGGAAGTAAGGCCTGAAAAGTAGGATCAGGTAGCTCAAGATGAATAACAAAACAATAACTTTTCCTGTTAAGAATATTGTCAGGAAGAGAGGATTTTGGAGTAGGTGGAGTAGGTGAGAAAACTTTCAGCTCTCCAAATTTCCTTCACACAAAAAAAAGACAGAACATGGTCTCAGAGCAGCAGATTTATAAACAGGGGATAAAACAATCATCTTTTAAGATAATTTGAAAAGACTCCAGGAAAGACCAGACTGACAAATACCTTCAGGCTGATTCTGCAGAATCAACAAATGATAAGTTCTGGGGGCAACTGGCTTTAGAGGCAACCTCAGTCTTAGAAACTTTCATCTTACAAACTATAGGGGTCTGATTGTTGAGTACAAGATGATTGAAAAGCCTTATAATGATGAGGAATGCCAAGAACAACTACAGTTACCAGAATCAGGGCTGTGGTTGTGGCTATGGAGTAGAAAGAATTAGCACACACCTGAAGAGTGCAGTAGTATCAAGGGATGGGAACTCTTTTGGCAGTGGATACTTGCAGGAGAGCAAGTCCCTTTCAGTTGCAGGGCAGAGAGAACAGCTGTAGTTTATAGCCACTAGGTGGAACTGCAAAGAGCAAGATCATTTGTGGGACAAAGTGACTGGGGTCCAAACTGTGGTTTAGGAGTGGAGAGGAGAGTCCAAGTTTGGGCCCTGAAACAGATTTCAGAAATAACAGTAAGAAGGATCTGAGACTTGGGGCATCAATCCCTATACCTTGGAATTATGACTTGATTATACTAATAGTTGCTAAAAACAAAATAAAATGGTAAAACAATAAATAAATAAAAATGAGTAAGTAAGGGAGAAAGAATTCAACCATTGATAATTACTAGGGAGATAGAGAAGATCTGGGTTCATATCAGAAAATAATGGAGATAAAAAGTCAGTCCTTTTTCAACAAAAAAACGTCAAATAGTTCCAAGCACAAAAAGAGGTTCTTTGAAGAATTTTAAAAGGATTTTAAAAATCAAATAAGGGACATTAAAGAAAAATTAGGGAAAAAAAAGAATAATTAAATCAAGAAAATTATGAAAAGAAAGTCAAACAATTTGACTTGAAAACTAGAATTGGGCAAGAGGAAGTTAAAAATAGAAGAGAAAATGAAACGTCTCACAAGAAAAATAACTGATCTGGAGAATAGATTAAGGAGAAATAATATAAGGCAGAATACTGAAAATTAATGATTAAAAAGAGGAATCTTGATGCAAAACTCAAGAAATTATAAAGGAAAATTGCTCTGAGATTCTAGAACAAAAAGGCAAAGTCAAATAGAAAACAATTCACTGATCACCTCCTGATTCTGTACCAGCTGCGATTTATAAGGTAGGGAGTCTATTGCTCATACGAAACCTGTTTGAAATCTTCCAAGTTATATGGTAAGAAGAGGTGATCCCCCAGGAATTCAAGGATGCCCCCATTGTCTATCTCTATAAAGGTAAAGGGAATAGATTGTCCTACGACAATCACCAGGGTATTTTTCTCTTAGTCATTGCTGGTAAGATTTTTTTTCTAGAGTTCTCCTTAATAGGCTGATCCTTCACCTGAAAGATGGTCACCTCCCTGAGAGCCAGTGTGACTTTAGAGAGGGTCAAGGAACTAGTGCAATGGTGTTTGTTGTCTGACAAGTCCAGGAAAAATGCCAGGAGCAGAATAGAGGTCTGTATACAATGTAGATATGACCAAGGCCTTTGATATCATCAGTCATGAAGGTTTATGGAAAATTATGACAAAATTTGGTTGCCTAGAAAAGTTCATCAGTATTGATGTCAATTTTGTGATGGCTGCACGCTTGGCCAGGTTCTGGATAGTGATCTATGCTCTATTGATTTCCTGGTCATCAATAGAGTGAAACAATGATGTGTCCTTGCTCCCAAGCTTTTTAGCATGATGTTTTCAGTCATGTTATCAGAAACCTTCACTGAGGATAAACATGGCATCAAGATCAGTTATTGTACTGATGGTAAATTCTTCAACTTGAAAAGACTACAAATCAAGATCAAAGAGGAGGGAGTATTGGTGCATGATCTTCTGTTGCAGATGATTGTGCACTCAGCGAAGTCTCTGAAGCTGAGATGTCATAAAATACGGATCAGTTCTCTGCTACTTGTGCTAATTTTGGCCTACTAGTTAACACCAGGAAAGCACAGGCTTCATCAGCCAGCACCATACCATCTATATGTGGAATATTGGTTACACAAGTGCAAAGTTTTGAATACTGTGGATAAGTATATTTTCCAGGGAGGTATACACTGATAATGAGGTTGAGGTAATCATTGCCAGAATTAGCTCAGTACTTGGGAGACTCTGAAAGAATATGTGGGAGAGAAGCTCTACAGAGTCAATGTGCTGACCTCATTATTGTATGCTTATGAAACCTGGACAGTCTACCAGCTCCATGTCAGAAAACTGAATCGCTTCCATTTAAATGTCTGAGGCCAGATTTGAACTCAGGAACTCCTGACTCCAGGACCAGTGCTCTATCCACTGTGCCACCTGCTAATTCCACCTAAGCTTCCCCTTCCTAAGACAAGCTAGTATGACCTTGGGCAAGCCACTTAACCCCATTGCCTTGCAAAAACCTAAAATAAACAAACAAATAAACAAACAAAAATAAATAGTCTTAGGAAGATTCTGAAGATCACATAGCAGGAGGAGATACCAGACATTGAGGTCCTTTCTCAAACTAAACAGCCTGGCATTCCAACATTTCTACAGCATGGATTAACCATGCTGTTTGAATGCCAAATGTAAGCTTGCCAAAAAGACTATTTTATGGAAAACTCACACAGGTCAACACTCACAAGGTCAGAAGAAGTAATATGGGACAGTCTGAAGGTCTCTCTTAAGAACTTTGAAATTTCTTGTTCAGCATGGGCACAGAACCACCCATTGTGGCATGTCTTCAACAGAGATGCCTCTGAGCAAGGTAGAATTGAAGCAGTTCAAAGGAAATGTGAGATGTGTTAGTTTAGAGAATCTGCCAAAGATGTTCACATGGACTATTTCTGCCTCATCTGTGGTAGAGCATTCTGAGCTCATATTCATCTGCTCAATGACAGTGGGACACACTATCACTCATCTCTAACATAGTGATGTCATTTTGGTCTTCTTTGATAAAGAGGAATGAGTCAATTCACCAACCAGTCTCCGCTCAATTATTTTTCAAACCTTTGCAATAAGACTACTGTCTCTCTCTCCAAGGTTGCCAAATATCTCTTGGTTGCTAAATAAAATGACCTTTATCATCCTTACTGCTCTCTCTGCAATATTTGACATTGTAAATGGTTCCTCTCTTCTTTGATTTTATATGATACTGCTCTTTACTGGTCCTCCTCCTTTTTTGCCTGGTTGAATCCTCTCAGTTACCATGAATCATAATGTCCAACACATTAAGTTTGGGTGTTCTCATTGCTTTATCCTGTGTACTCTTTTCTTCTAAAATATTTCCTATGTTTTTATCAAATCGTATGGTTTTATCATATATATATATATATATATATATATATATATATGAATGTGTATATACATAAGTTGTTTATTTATCTGTCTGTCTACTTTTTTTATATTTCCTCTGAATTCTAATCCTTCTTCATTAGCGGCCCATTGAATAGTTGAATATTTTCAATTATATGTCTTTTAGGAAACAGGAAGGTGAGAGAAAGGAACAAGTATTCATTTAGGTGCCTTTTATTTGCCAGGTAATATATATACTAGGCATTTAACAAAATCTTATTTGATCCTCACAACAATCTTGGGAGGTAATATTTACATTTAATGACTGAAGAATCTGAAGCAAACATAAAGAATACTATCTATATTCATGATAAAGAATACTATTCATCCCTAAAGATAAAGCTGATGGTGTCTGAATACAGGTTGAAACATACTTTTTTTGAACTTTATTTTTCTTGAGGTTTCTCTTTTTTTGGGGGGGGTTGGGTAGAGGAGAGCTGTATTTACTTTTACAATATGAGTATTATGGCAATGCTTTGCATTACTTTTGCACACTTTTAACCTATATCAAATAGGCTGTTTTCTCAATGAGAGAAAGGGTCGGGAAGAAAGGTGAGAATTCAGAGCTCAAAGCTTAAAAATGAATGTTAAAACTTGTTTTTACATGTTACTGAAGAAAAATAAAATTAAAATGAGATGAAAAAAAGTCTTTGCTGATTCTAACTTTCCTGGATCCTTCCAGTCCCCTCCCTCCCTCCCATCCCACTTCAACATCAGCAACAAAATTATTTTTTATTTACTTTGCATACATTTTATATTAATTAATCTTATAGTTGTCTCCAACTCCCTTAGAATGTAAACTTTTTGAGGGAAACTACTGTTTGTTTTTGATTTTTGTCTTTGAACCATCAGTCCCAAACTCAATGCTTTATATTTAGGTGACACATGATAAATGCCCTCATGACTTATATCACCCAGGAACATTAAGTTATCAAAAAAAAATGTCCACAAGAGAAAGAAATAAAGAAGCAAGCAAGCAAGCAAAAACCTTGGAACTTTGGTTTCTGGATGTGTTCTCAATGAAAAATGTAAAAAATTAAAAATCATATCATTTCTTTTCCAGAAGCAAGAGATTTTTTTAAAAAAAAAATCAAATTAACATTTGTTTTGTATAGACACAGGAGATCCTATGTTAGCTTTTATCAAAGGTAGAATAATGGAGATAATATCTATGGAATGTAGTTAGCAACCAGTAGCATTAGAAGGTATTTCATCCCTTCAGGCTTTTGGTGCCTGTTTCTGTTCTATTTATCAATTATTTTTCATGAGCTATTGTGTTTGAAGAAGATATCATGATTAGGAAACCTTTCCCCCCTCCCCCAGAGCAGAGAAGTGGACTTCTCAAAGCAGACAGCTGCAGAATGGCCTAAAATCATTCACCCTGCAGATTTCTCCTGGAAACAATTTGTAATTTGAATATAGATCAATATCATTCCATACTGAATTTTTGGAGGGCACCTATAGACAGAGAGAAGAGTTTCCATCAGGCAAAGGATTCCACTTACTCCTTGACCATATGTTTACCTGCTATTTATAGAGAAGCCCAGGCTACTGTTGAGTGGATATTTTGAGAGCGCAGGGAACATGAACACATCTGAGGTGAGTTAGTGTCTGGTAGAATGATCTAGTTTATGCTCTAGTAGAATGTAAAGTTCTTGAAGGTAAGCTAAGAATTATTTCTCTCTCTCTTACTCTCCTCTCCCTTCCCCCTTCTTTGCTTTTGTCTCTTCTCTCCCTCTCTCATTTTTTCCATATTTTTATTTCTTTCCTTTCCTTTCCTTTCCTTTCCTTCCTCCCTCTCTCTCTCTCTCTCTCTCTCTCTCCTTTCTTTCTTTCCTTCCTTCCTTCCTTCCTTCCTTCCTTCTTTCTTTCTTCTTTTTTCATTTCCTCTCCTTTTTTTTTCTTTCTCCCACTTTTCCAATTTTGACTTAAAGGGGTATATCAGGTAAAAGAACCTACGGAAAACCTTTTTCCTAGCTTGAGGTCCTTACTCTCAGTTGTTCAAAAGGTGTTCTAGGGCTTCCACAGTTTGACTTTGTTCTCCCCTCCTAACCTTATCTCGACCACTACTAGAAATGCAGTATTGTGGAAGGATTACTTAAGTCACAGAACCAGAGTTTGAATATTTGCTTTTATGTTTCAGTCACTTTATATCAATTCTCTATTTATATCTTTATTGTTATATGTATTTGTCTCCCTCATTAGAATGTAGGTTTATTATAAATTGAGATTGTTTCATTCTTTGTATTTGTATCTCAAGCACCTAATACAGTGCCTGGCTTCTAGTGGGCGTGCAAAAAAAGCTTTGTTGATTGGCTGATGAGCTCTATAGGCAAACATTCCATTAGAATGGTACACCTTTATGTAGAACAAGATGGTTTTAGTTTTCTTGGCTACCATATCACATTATTGACATATTATATTTACAATTCATTAAAATCCTCATGTCATTTTCAGACAGACTACTCTGTATCCATATAAAACTCTTCATATGAAAATGATGTTTTTGAACCTCTGTGTAGGTCTTTGCATTTATCTTCAATAAATGTCAACATATTTCACTCAAAATTCAAGCTGACTCTTTTTAACATGTTAAAATTTCTAACCACTTTATCTTCAACAATCTTTTTAGATAAATAGTACAAATATTATTATCTCCATCTTAAGGATGAGAAAACTCAGATTTATAGAGGAGAGATGACATGTTCATCTTCATGCAGCTAGAAAGTATCAGAGTCAGAATTTTAAACTAAATCTCTTCATTTCAAATCCAGCCTTCTTTCTACCATTAATAAGCAGCTTCTCACTTGCCTCTGACTCTCGGTGATTGAAGGCAGATCACTTCACCTCCTTAGCACTCAGAAACAGAAACAAGAAATTTAATATTTGATAAACATTTGTACACAGAAACTAACAGCCATCTTTCAGTGTATAAATGGATTTTGTTCTACATCAGAGGAGAGAATGCTAATTCCAAACCAATGACTGATTCCTGAAGTGTTGCTTTTTAGGCAACCAACATTCACTTTTTGGTTCCTTGACTGGCTCTGAAGAATGTCATATGAATTATGCCATATTAGGTAAATGTTCCTTCATCTTTAATACTTCAACCTGGGGATTCATTGCCTTTGCTAAGTTCTCTTACCAACATGAGGCATAACCCTATCATGTCTCAATAAAGAATTTCAGAAGTTGCTATAACCAAAGATAAATTCATTCCCCAGTGAACAACCTTCTGGCAGTAAACCTCCTTGCAATTAGATCTCAAGTCTAACAAGCATATATTTCATATAGCCTTGGACTTGAAATTGAATCCTTTTCATTTTGGTAGGAACTCAAATTGTGTACTGATGGCATAGGCTTTGAAACCTAGAATCAAATGCCCACCACATAGAGTTTTCAGAGAAGGAATCTAATAGGAGAAATGATAGATTCTTAGTCTTCTTCTTGAATCCCTCACTGTACCCAGATTGGTCTGAGTTCATATGCAAGCACTCATTCACTCCACAAGAATGTATTAATTACCTACTGTGTACAAGACACTCTATCAAACATTGGAGATACTGTTGAATCCAAAGAGTGGGATGGAGACCAGAATTTGATAAGTTTGGAGATCTTTAATTTTCTGGGACTGCTTGGGGATGAAGAATACCCAAATCAGACAGCACCTGAGTGTTCAGGGGATAGGGTTTTTATAGTGTTTGGGAGGGGGTACTGAGAGCAAACAGGATACAGAAGCAAAGACAGCAGTTAGATATATTGATATATTGTCTTGTCATACTAATACAAATATATGTAAACATATGACTCAGTATAAATAGGGGACTAGACAGAGTAGGAAAAAAGGTCAGGGTCTCTGTGTTATATCTGAACATATTTCCTGAGACAGAGGGAGTTGCATATTCAAGGGCTTCCCACAAGTTTGAGAGAGTGAAGTTACTGTCTTATGGTTCCAGTAACATCTAGGGAAGGGGAGACAGTCCTGGGAGGAAGCAGGAATTTTACAGATACAACAAGATAATTAGGCTAACAAGAGTGCTTTGTAAATCTTAGCCAAATTTGTGGAATATCTGTGTACCCCTAGGGTCAGGCATTTGGCTCCTGTCTGATTATTTTCAGACCCAAAAAGTGCCTATCCAAATTTATATTTCTAAGGAGTTTCTCAGGGCCCAGAAGGAGGTCAGGGACCCCTTTCTATACAGGAATTTCACAAACATTGATATTGTACTTCAATACAAGTACAAGGAATTAAAAAATCTCTATCTGGGATGGGCTTACATTCTAATATCAAATAGATATAAAAAGATATTTAAATATGTTTTGATATTTTTATATCTACTTGTTCTATTCTTCACTTTAATTCTTATATATGCATATGTATATATGTCAGCTTCCATAGACATATATACACATATATAAATATTTGTGTGTGCACACATCTATCTATCTATCTATCTATCTATCTATCTATCTATCTATCTATCTATCCCCAAGGTTTTGAGCTTCTTTTAAATTGAGGTTAATTGCTTTTTTAGAATAAGAATAGAAGGAAGCTTTAAATTTTTTTCTTACCCCTGATTTCTTCTATAATTGACTCCAATGAATGTATGTGTGTGTTTGTGTGTGTGTGTTCATGTATGTACATAATAGTTAAATAAAAATCTTGGAGAGAAGGCATGAATATTTAGAAGATCAGGAATGTCTTCATGCAGAAGATTGAGCTTGAATTGCATATTATAGGAAAATAGTGCTTATGAGGCAGAATCAATGAGGACATAAATTCCAGGTAGGTAGGATAGACCTGGCATGGAGGTGGGACATGGAGTATCTCAATTGGGGAAAAAAGAGAAAGCCAGTTTGACTAGATCAAAATGTGTGGGAGAAGGAATACTGTCCAAGAAGACTGGTTAGGTTGGTTGGGGTAACATTACATAGGTTTTAAAAAGTAAAGAGAAGAATTTATATTTGATCTTAGAGATAATAGGAAGCCACTGGAGTTGGTTAAATAGGGGTCAAAGTATATGGTCAAGTTTGTTACTTTTTAAAAATTTGGTTTTTATCAATTTTGTTTGCTTTTACAGTACCTACATTCCTCTTTAAAGAACCTCCTATAAGCCTATGTAATCCCTAGATCAAAGGGTACAGACATATTAGTCACTTTACATAATTATAAATTGTGTTCCAAATTAGTTGTTATTAATTCCATCAAGAACATACAATGTACATAAAAACCCCTTCAGAATCTAATAAACACTTTATAAAAATTATCTCTTATGTATCTCTTTTCCTTAATCCTAATTCCTCATACCCAAAATGACTATATGTATGTACAATGTTAACCTGACTGTTTGCCTCTGAGGGAAAGCAGGACGGGAAGGGAGGGTGGAAGGAAATTTTGTAATTTAAGAATATACATTTGCATATGGCTGAATGCTGAAAAATAAAAAAAAGAATGCATTAATGTATCATTCCACAATCCCTTCAAATGTGACTATTTTTGTCATTTGTCATCTTTGCTGATTTGCTGGGTGTTATGTAAAACTTCAGGGCTTTTTTTGATTTTTCATTTCTCTTATTTTTAGTGATTGTTTTCTATTATATGGTTGTTAAATAGTTTGGAATTATTCTTCTGAGATCTATTTGTTCATAGCCCTTGAGTACTTATTTTTGTTTCCTTTGATTACTCATCTAGACATGTATGTAATGACAATTATTTTGGAAGCAGTATGTAGTATGAATTCAAAGACTGAGGCACTTAAGGCAGCAAGAACACTTAGGAGCTTGTTGATGATAATGTAGGGGCTTTTTTTTCTCCCTAGGGTCATTTGTATAATATAATTCATCTGCAATATTTGGTAAGCATTTAATAAATTCATCCCTAAAAAGCTACTTGATTTATTGAATTTTCAGTCCTACCTTGGTTGCTGTGGCAGGACCAGACCAAATATCCCCATTCCTGATCTTGGGGATGAGGGTCTCAATCAATAATAGTAGCTCTCATTTCTTTTAAAATTAAGCCTCTTTTTATTAACATTTATTTTCTCTTTCTCCCATGTCTTTCTCCCAGTGGGGGGAGGTGGGAGTGGGAACTAACTTAGTAACAATTAACTTCAGTTAAAACAAATTCTTAAAATGGCCAGGTCCAAAAACGTAAATCTCTACTGAGCATTTAAAGCATCACAGCTCTGTCAGGAGATGAGCAACATTTTTCATCTTTGATCTTCTGGAACCATGTATAGTTATTGTAGTAATCAGAGTTTATGAAGTCTCAAAATTATTTTTTATAATGTCATTATGGTATAATTGTTCTCCTAGTTCTCCTCACTTCATTCCATATCAACTTTTGCACATGTTTCCAGGTTTCTCTGAAGCCATTCATTTCATCATTTTTTTCTCTACACAATAGTCTTCCCATACATTCATATACTTTTGTTCACTTTTCTCCATTTCTACAAGGCTTATTCAAGGCTTATGAAGTTTTTTTCATTCACAACATCCCAGTAAGGTAAATCATTTAAGTATTTTCTTTAGTTGATAGAGATCCTCCAGAAGAGGTAACTGAGACTTAGGGAGGTTAGATCAGTTGTTCTGGATTACCCATTCAGTGTCAGAGCTGAGATTCAAACCTAGGTCTTTCCTAATTCTAAATCCATCATTTTGGGGAAATATACTGCTTTCCTTTAAATGTACAACATTTCTATCTATCTAGGTGATTTTCCTTAGAGGCAGATCTGATCATCTCATTTAATTCCACGATCTCCCTATTATCTCTAGGATAAAAGCATTAATTCCACTATTTAGTTTTTTAAAGTTCTTACCAACCTCCCCCAGTTTCCTTGAACATTTTGTCGCTTTCCATACTCTGTGGTGAAGTGTTGGATCCAGACTTTGCTTCCATAGTCAGTGTGCATTCCAGTATAACATACTGCTATCTACCCTTGGCTCTCATTTTGTATTTTGACCTGCAGTAAGTAGGAGTGTGTGTGTGTGTGTGTGTGTGTGTGTGTGTGTGTGTGTGTGTGTGTGTGTGTGTGTATGTAGGTGTTTATATTGATTGATTGGTTCCTACAAAACTAGAAAAACACTTGACCTAATGGACTTTAAGAGGGAAGAAAATGGTCATCTTGTTTTTATGTCTCACAGGAGTCATTTTTACATTTGAAGTAAATAAAAAAGAATACTACTTAGAATCAGAAGAATTTTGCTGACATCTTGACTCTACAGTTTGAACACATGATTTTTGCCAAGTCATTTAATCTCTCTGAGTCTCAGTTTTCTCATTTATAAAATGGGAATGATAGTGAACACATTATGAGAACTCAAAAGTTCCTCCCTCTTTTTTTTTTAAAGGTTTTTGCAAGGCAATGGGGTTAAGTGGCTTGCCCAAGGCCACACAGCTAGGTAATTATTAAGTGTGACTCCAGGGTCAGTGCTTTATCCACTACGCCACCTAGCTTCCCCTAAAAGTTCCTCTCTAAAAGGATTATATAGAGCATTATAAACTATAAATCATTGCAGAAATATAATGATATCAATTATTATTTTCTAGTTCTCCAGCAGAGAATTCAATTTGACTAGCATTTACCAAGCACCTTCCAATAAATTGGAATTTATTGATTAGGGGATGATCAGACTTTAGAAAATCACTTTGTGACTGAATAGAGGATGAACTGAAGTGGGAAAAAACTGGCAGGTAGACCAACTAGCAGCTTATTGCTATTGCCCAGGCATGATAATATGAGGGCCTGGATCATCATGCTAGCAGTATCCTCCCAAAATAGAGACATTGTAAAGGTCAAATATATAAGCTTTGGCAAAAAATTGAATTGGGGTTGGAGGATAGGTGAATGAGGAGTCAAGGATGATATCTATGTTGTCAGCATAAGGAACTGGATACATGGTGGTGACCTCAAGGGTAATATGGAAGTTTGGAAGTGGGGAAGGTATAGGGTGAGGGAAGATAATGAGTACAATTTTGGATATACTCAGTTTAAGATGTCTACTGGAAATCTGGGAAAGGCAACTGGAGATGGGAAACCAGAGATCAGAGAAGTTAGGGCTGGATAAATAACTTTGAGAATGATCAGAATAAGAGATGATAATTGAATTCATGGGAGCTGATGAGCTCATCAAGTGAAGTAGTATACAGGTAAAAGAGAAGATAATCCAGAACAGAGCCTTGTAGAACATTCCAGATTAGTGGATGTGACCTGCATGAAGACTGGGCAGTGGAGATTGAGAAAGCATTCAGATCAGGAGGAGGAGAACCAGGAATGAATAGTGTCCTAAAAACATGGAGAGAAGATAGTATCTAGTAGAAGAGGGTAAACAACAATTTCAAAGACTGTAGTGAGATCAAGAAAGATCGATTGAGTAAAGGTCATATATGTCACCTACCTACAGAAGTCAGTTTTTGAAATTGTGTTAAACATTATTATTCCATTGTCTTAACTTTTTATCCCACAATACTTCCATATTCTGCCTCCTCTTGCAGAAGGCTTCCCATCACTGTGCTGGCAGACTTCAGATCCTCAGAGAAGACTGTCGACCTGGTGTACCTTCACTATAAGGGAAAACATGCTTGCCTCCTTTCCTTACCTCTTGTGTACATACTTCCAATCCTTAATATCACCTCATAACTGATAGACTGCCATAAGATGAATAAATAAAGATTATGATCTTCATTGCATATTTAATGTCATTCTTTTCCTTCTCTAAATCTATTCTGCTCCCTATTCTGTCAAGGGCAATCCAGTCCTTCCATCTCCCCAGTTTCTCAGTTTCCTTGATATCTTTGACTTCGTCAAATGAAAATTCTCTCTCTAAAATTACCAGCGATATCTTAATCGACAAATATAATGGACTTCCTTACCCCTCATCCATATTGACCTCTCTGCAGCCTTTGAAATTATTAACCCTCTCTTCTCTGGGTTTCTGACGATGATGTATCATTTATGAAAACTCATATCTTTACATTAAAAAATTAGGAAGCAAAATCAACTAAGCTGTTAAAAATCTTCCATGAAATGTCAGTGGATTTTTATACATATGTTAAAAATATAAGTATAAAACCTTTTGACTAGTCTGTAAGAGTAGCTGATTGGCATTAGGGAAGATGACTCTTGGCTAGAGAAATTTTAATAAAACAAAAAAGATCCAAATGGTGAATAGAATTGAAAAATGTACATTATGATTTAGTAAGTACAGCCAAAGATACTTCTTTTTGAATTTACATATCCTTCTAATAAGTCTTTTTCAGTTTTGACAACCAATAAGACAAAATATTAAAATAAAAAGAATTTAGGACCTGACCTTCAAATTTCTATAGTACAAAGAATGCATTCACTATTTTTAAAAATAATGAAGCATAGGGGCAGTTAGGTAGCACAGTGAATAGAAGGCCAAGTCTGAAATCAGTCTTGAATTCAAATTATATCTCAGTCGTGTGTGTGTGTGTGTGTGTACATATATATATATATATATACATATATATATATATGTATATATATATATATAATGACCATGGGCAATTTAACTCTGTTTGCCTCAATTCTTCATCTGTAAAATGAACTGGAGAAGGAATTGGCAAACCATTCTAATATCTTTGCCTAGAAAATCCCAAATGGGGTCATGAAGAGTTAGACATGATTGAAAATGACTAAACAATGATGATCCTTCCAGTCCTTCTGGTTTTTGAAGGTATCACTGACTTTCTCTCTCACCATTTCCTCAGATCTCACTTCTATAAGAAATAGTAACCTAATTTAAAAAAATGAAGCATAATTGATCACTTTCTTCTCACTAAAATGTCAAGAGTAATAGTACAGTGGGAGCAAAAAAGTATCATTAATAAATAAAATAAAATCTTCAAAATATTTCATTATTAACTAATTCTTTTAAATGTCTATTTCTTGTTTAAATTTCTCATAATAATAATAATAATAATAATACCTAGCATTTAAATAGTATTTTAGGGTTTACAAACACTTTACAAATATTATTTTGATTTGATTTTCACAATAACCCTGGAGGTAGGTGCTATTATTGTCCTCATCTGAATTGTGAAGCTTGCACAATACAAAGTGTCTGAGGCTGGCTTTGAACATGAAGCAGATCCTCTTGACTCTAACTGCTGGGCTTCAGTCACTGCACTACCCAGTTGACCAAATAATGTACATAAATATGAACACATCAGTACACAAAGTATCCAGTTTATAAATATGTAAATATGTACATATTGGGGGTATGTAATTAAAAAGTTTTGTTGATAGGGTTATGATTAGAAGAGTTTGGAGACAATGTAGGTAATCTTTAAAGTTCATTCCATTTCTGCCATTTTCTGATTCTCTGTGGAAGTCTGTGACAGAGAGGACTATATATATGTATATGGTCATGAGAAAGCGAGGACATTCAGAGTCTGAAAGAAATTAGGGCAAACTGAAGGGGAAGCAAGCAGGGTGGGTTCCTCATGAAAACTAAATAGTGTTCTAGAGAGAAATTCAATACTCTCACTTTGGTTGAATGACTGTAGTCCAGGAGCAAGAGAAATGGAACAGAAATCAAAAGATCTGAATTCAAAACCTGGATCACTAGAGCCCTTGAACCCACCACTTCTATTCTCTGAATTTCAGTTTCCTCACAAGTAAAATACATTTGAATTAGGTGATTTTCAAGTTCCTTTTCAATTTTAAATACTATGGTCTTCCCCTTGACCAGGGTTTTCATAGGATTGTACATTTATGGAGATACTGATTTACTGTAAATTAATAGCATTTTTTATTTATATGAAAGATTTTAACTTTTCAAAAGCTTTTAAGCATATATGATTACCTCATCTGGTAAATGTTTTTGCTTCTTAGACTAATGATGGGAGAACAGTATAAGGAGGCAAGGAGAATTATGAGAAAGGAGTGACAAGGCACATATGGATGAGAATCAAAGGATTTCAATTGGTCATATTTAATTTTTCTGAATTCTTTTTTAAAGGCTGTTTATCCAGGATCAGGGCTGGCATGGTGCAAAATCCTTAGATAACTTTTGTCTTTCCCATTTTCCTTTCTTCCACATAATTTTTATGGCCACCAACTTCTCAACCTTTGTTTAGAATCTTGGTTGCTGTGATCTCTTCCACTATGTTACAAGGAGTGGCTAGGTGGTACAGTGGATAGAGTACCAGACCTGGAGGAAACTGTGGCAAGTAACAGCACAGAGTTTTTTGGACTTTTCCCATCATCCATATCCTCTACTCTCTTATGAAGTTATTTCATCTTATTTACTAATTGATCATGAATGTCTACCTTTTATCCTTTTGCAGTCATTTGAAATTCAATCTATATTGAGATCTCCAGTTTCAATAATAATAATTCTTCCATACAAACTTCCCTGAAATCCCCAACTGCATTCCTCCTTTCACCTAAGTCCTATGTTTTTTTCGTAATATCTCTTGTGGAATATGTTGACTGCTTTCTATTTTTTATGATAATTGTAATTCAGGCTATGCAGAAAGGTGATCTATTAACAGAATCAAATATCATCCTTACATAATTATTTGTACATGTGACTTACCTTCCTAGTCCAATTGTAAATTTCACAAGGGTTGTGCCTTGATTTCTGCCTCTGTCTCCGCCTCTGCCTCTGTGTACCTCTACACATGTGTATGTATTAATGTATATATGTGTAATGAAGATTTGTTACTCTCAGAGTCCTTCACTCTTAGGTGGAAGGCTGCAAAAGCTCAGAGAATATTCAAGTAAGGAGTTATAAAGATGCTGACAATTATTGTGAGGATAGGCTAAGGTTTTTCTTATCCACATGGAAGACCAAAAAAGAATATCCAATTCAAATCAGCTTCCAGGAGCCTAGGGATTCAGGTCAAATGTTGCAACCATTTCAGTAGTCCTGATGAACAAGAAATTGGCATGTTAGCCTAACTTGACTTTGAACTTGAACTTGGTGGAATATTAATACTATATAAGAACTGAACTAAGATGTGAACCCAATTTCTATTCCTCCTCAGATGCTGAAGTGGTGTAGAGGAGAAATTATTTCCATGAGGAGGAAGTGATTTTATTTTTGCTATATTTTTGAAGCGTTACTTTATGAATTGAGATGCTTGTCACTAGGCCCCTAAAGTTTGGGGGGGGGATACAGTCAGTAGAGATTTGAGCTAGTGGCAGAGAAAAGAGATTTTTCAATATCCTTAAGGTAATAGAGAGCCCTGTTGGGAGGAGGAGTAAAATGGAACAGACCTGATATTGAGAAAGTAGGGCTAGAACAGTCATGTTATCTCGCTCTCTCTCTCTCATCTATCTTTTTGTCTGTCTGTCAAACTGTCTGTCTAAAAATAATATCTAGATTTATGTCAGATCCTATATGTCTATACTTATTTATACATAATAACAAGCATATGCTTATGTGCATTCACAATATATACGAATATATACATACAGATATGAAAGTATGTAGGTACATATACCAGACCTTTCATTGGTTTAGGGAAGTAGTATCAAAATAAAATAGAAAGGGATCTCTGATGACCTTGTATTGACTCAGAAAATCACAAATTAATGTTATTTATATTATATTATATTTTTTGTTTATTTTGTTATATATTTCCCAATTCTATTTAAATTTGATTTGGCAGTTCTAGGAGGTTTGCTTCTGTTTGAGCCTCCAATTTGATATCTCTCAGTGAACAAACTCCTTCTACCCATGCAAATTTGTAGCTGATAATCTTAAAGAATTGTTTGGAGCCAGTGAGAAGTTAAGTGACTTTCCTAGGGTCACACAGTCTCATAAGTCTACACTCTGACCCTTGTGACTTCTATCCTTTTGGTGAGGGAAAAATCTGCCATTACTTCTTAAGGTCCTTCAAGTTTATTCTTTACCCAAGCATTTCTAAAGTTCCACTTGTCCTTTCCACCTGTCAGGAACTGGACTGTTCTTTATGTGACTTCTCTTTTAATTAGAATGTAAGTTCCTGGAGAATAAGCTTTTTTTCACTTTTCCATCTCTGTCCTCATGGCTTGGTATATAGTAGGCTTTTAAATCCATCCCATTCCATGACTGAAAAACCTGACTTGAATCTTCTGCTTCTGAAGCCAGTTCTGTATCTGAAACAACTCATGACTCGTCATTAATATTTGTTAAATTGGATCAAATAGAATCCCAAAGCTAAATTCATATGAATATTTTAATATAAATAATGATCTATATATGTCTTAATTCAAAGGGCCAGTTCTCAAATCATGAAATTTCCAGTAGACAATGGAAGAAATTATGGTTATGTATTATTTATATAATGTAAATTACCATTTCTTTACAAACATTATCTCTTTTGCTGAATATGGCTCACAAAATCCATAGGTTAGTCATGTAGATAGTGTTGTCATCTTCATACAGTAGAGGTACAAAAAGGGGGAATGGCTTCCCCATGTCTCCCCAGCTAATAAGTGACTGAATTAGATGCAGAACCTTAATTATTCTGTGATTCTTAATTCAGGGTTTTTCCCAGGACACCACAAAGAGGTGGGGAAGTTGTTTGGGTTTAAGAGGCTCAGAGAGTGAGCCACTCAAACCACATTTTATAAAAGACCATTGCTTAATGGGCCTTGGAACAATGGTACTTTTGAATTAATACAGAGTAAGATTTTTTTTTCTTTTTTCTTTTAAAGTACTTCATTCCCTGAGGTCACTCAGGTGACCAGTGAGGTATGCATCCTGTATTTCAGCTTAGAACCATACAGACATTTGATTGATTTTGTGACAAACATAGGCATATGAGGCACATTTCATTAGCGTGTGCACTCAGGAGAGTTTACTTATTTATTTTAAGGCAAGCATTTATTGAATACTCTTTTATAATGAACACTATTTTTATTCATCAAACTAAAGAAACTAAAATTCAATGAAATTGAGCATGATGTTTGTGTTTAACACAAAATATAAACCCTAAAACCAAAAGACTTTATTGTGAAATTAAATTAAGAAGAAAAACAAGTCTTTGAGAATTTAGGATGTGGCAGGTTATTATCTTGCAGAGCTTGTAAATACAATAGAGGAACAGATCCTGGAACTTACACAAACATATTAGAAATGCCTTATGTAAGAGACAGTTGGCATTGTAGAAATAATGTAAAATCTGGAGTCTGAGAACCTAGGCTAGAATACTGACTTATCCAAATCATTTTACTTTTCCTGGCCTCAATGTCCTTTTCTCTAAAGTAAGGAAACTAGATGATTTTTAAGGTTTCTTCCATTTCTAAATTTGTGATCCCATAAAATAAATATTTTCTCCTTCATAGCTGTTCCCTTGGGAATGATATGACAACAACTATTCCAGATGCTTCAAACTTATTAGGCTTCTTCTTGGAAAGAGATCTTCAGAGTCTATGGCAAATTTTTTGGATTTTCCTTCTAAGTAGAAAAAATGTCATACATTAGAGCTGGATTTGTATCTTTTTTAGGGTTGCTGTAAAGAAAAAAAGGAGAAAATATTTGTAAAACATTTTATAAATCCTAAAGCCATATAAACACTTGTTATTTTGGAAATAATCAAATCATCTGACATCAACTCTTGAAAATGAAATGAGTGGTACAGTTGTCCATCATTTATTCTGGTTATATTGGTTTAGAGATGAAAGGAATCTCTAAGTTCATTTAGTCAAATGCTCTCATTTCACAAATGAAGAAAGTGAGATCAGAGAAGTTAAATGACTTCACTAAAGTCACACAGTGGAGCACAGAGCTGGGACTTGAATCCAGGTCTAGTGCTTTCAAATTTAGTTCATATAATAGAAATCAGGTTGATGGTCTTGCATGATCTAGAAATTTACTATGAAAGCACATTCCAAAAAGGATCTAAAAAAATTCCTGGGATTACACATGTACTCTTATAATGTGACAAGCATACAAGGAGATTATTTTCAGTCTGACATGAATTCTGGTGTATTTGCTAAAAACAAACTCTGCTCATTCTCTTAAAACTTCCCAGCAGCTTCAGTTATTTTATAATCACAAACATCTCTTGAATATGATATATTCAGTGTTTCTAGATATTAAATTCAATTCAATATTCACTGATAATTGAGACTAATTTAAAGACTTTTTTAGGGGTAGCTAGGTGGCACAATAGATAGAGTACTAGCCCTGGAGTCAGGAGGACCTGAGTTCAAATCCAACCTCAGCCTCTTGATAATTGCCTAGCTGTGTGATCTTGGGCAAGTCACTTAACTCCATTGCCTTAAATAACTCAAAATTTAGAAAAAAACACACAATATTTTAGTATAACAGAGGACCAACTAATAAGCCCAGACCTTATGAGCATAAGTGGATTCAATCCCTATGTGAACTTTGTAACAGGCTAAGATATTCTGTAACTAGTTTTGGTCTATTAACTACATGATAAAGAATAATTCTGTGGATTGGTTGTATATACAGAACTCAGATGCTTTCAAATAGGCAATAGTCACCCAAGACCTATCTCTTGGAACAGGCCCTTTCTGGACTTGCTGGTATTGTAGAAGGAGGACGAATGTCTAACTGATTGAGGAGCCTCAGGCTCCTGGATCTAGCATGAAGCCAAGAACACAACTCACTTCTCTCTCTGTTGTCATTCCTTTTTTTATTTTTAGATGAAGGAGAATGGAAATTGGAATGTCCTTGTGAGCAATGAAAGGTTAAGAGAGTTAGTCATCAAGAGTGGAGCCCATCCTTGGTGTTGTGACTTGCATGTCCAATGATTTATGAGACCTAACTGAGCAGTAAGAATCCCTTTGTAAAAGCTAATTGATGGGGGTGGCTAGGTGTCGAAGAGGATAGAGCACCAGCCCTGGAGTCAGGTGTACCTGAGTTCAAATTCGGCCTCAGACACTTAATAATTAGCTAGCTGTGTGGCCTTGGGCAAGCCACTTAACCCCATTGCCTTGCAAAAACTAAAAAAAAAAAGCTAATTGATGTTAATTGGTTATATGAAACTAGATGCTAATCACTGTTAGCTAATAGGGGAGGGAATACATTGTAATGGGAGTTCAAGCTGGTAGCTTGGACATTAATGTATTGTTGACGAAGTTGTGAACTGGTCTAACCATTCTGGAGAGCAATTCAGACCTATGCACAAAGGGTTATAAAATCCTGCATGCCTTCTGACTCAGTCAAAACAACTGCTAGATCCATATCCCAAAGGGATTAAAGAAAAAGGAAAAAGAGTCACATGGTCAAAAATATTTATAATAACTCTTTTTGGGGAATGGTTGAACAAGTTGTGATTATGAGAAATTACTATTGTGAGGTAAGAAATTATGTTAGAGATAGTTTCAGAAAAACCTGGGAAGATTTCTGAGTTGATACAAAGTAAAGCAAGCAGAACAGGAAAACTGTATACAGTAATAACAATATTGTAATGATAATCAAAGATTAACTATTCATTTCAACATAATGATGTATGATGAATGCAAAGGACTCACGTTTAAAAATAATCTACAGAGAGAGAGATAGACTTTGAGTGCATAATGAAGCATATTTTCTTTCACTTTATTTTTATTTTTTTTTAAATAACCTGGCTAATGTGTAAATATTTTTTTCATGATTTCACTTGTTGATGGTATCATAATTGTTGACTTTCTCAAGGGATTGGGGAAGAACTAGAGGGAAGGAGAGAATTTGAATCAAAATAAAAATTAAAGGAAAAAAAAGACTTTTTTTTGGCCCTTTAGATTTAGAAGCCTAAAATGAAGATGCTGTCTGTCTTGCCTAAAAAGGTGAGACCAGGATGCTTTTACTACATTAGTGTTTATAGAGAATTTTATATACATTTTCTTATTTGATTTTCACTTCAAGCAAAAATAGTCCCATTTGCTGGACAAAATAAGAAAGAAGCAACAGATTCATCAGAGAGATGAAATAGTTTGCCAATGATCATATAGTGAATAAGTATATATAAAAAAAGGAATTCAAACCCAGATTACCTTGGCTAATAAGTTCAATGACCATTCATTTAGGAAACACGTATTAGGTACCTACTGTGTGCCAGACACTATTAAGTATTGGAATTATGAGACTAATTTAAGTATTCTCAAAAATCACACAGTAAATCACAAATTCTACTGGTTTTAAATCTAGTTCATATTATTATTATTATGGAATTATGAAGAATAAGCAATTCCTGATCTCAATCAACTAAACATATTTTACATTTTGTCCTTGAAAAGCTATTTTAACAGTGAAAAACAACTTAGGTACTTGCCTACTTAATAAATAAGGATGCTAAGTTCTAGAAGGGCTAAATAACTTTTCCAAAATCATGGAGGTAGTATCAGAATAAGGATGAGAGCATTGGTTCTTCTGAATCCAAACCTTCCTCTAGGCCTCTGAACTTTTTCTGTCATTCATGATTTTGTTTTTGGTTCTCTTATCCCCACCAAAAAAATCCCTTTCATAAGAAAGTTAATTCTGAAGTAAGTTTGTGCCAAGAGGTGAATGTTATTAAATGACTGAGCTGCGTCTGTTGATGTTTTTGTCTGGGGAGGCTCAGAAATATGCTTTTGATACCCACATAATGTTTTGACCTTCTCTCTCCTCTGAGAACTCCCCAAGAAGTTAATACTATTATAAACCCTAAACTTGAAGAGAATGCAGTTCCCATGGCAGATTGAAAACTTAAGTCAATTTAGAGGAAAATTGACTGCAGAAGTTAAAGGGACCCCAATTAAGATTGCATTAGGGGAAGCTATTCAAGTTAAGACTGCATTAGTTCCAGCCAATTCAGCTAAAGCCAAAGAAATGAAATACCTTTGGGGCCTTGCTGAAGGGGCATGTGGAGAAGTTTGAAAGTTCCATTAGTTTTGGTCCTTTCAAATTAGCACAGAGAGAAAGGCCCACTCATTGCTGACATGCCCACATAGCTAAAAAAGCCACAGAAATGGACCAGTATTGAAAAGAAGTCTTTCTATTCCATAAGGAAAGAACTTGTGAACCCAGAGAGGTTATGTGATTTACCCAATGCCACACAGTGAGATCAGTAACTCAGGAGAGGACTAGGGTAGGAATTCTGTTAAGATTTCCCTGATTTATCTTTGCATTACTTAACCATGTGATATCCTGCCAAAATCCCTGTGATTACTGAGTCTTTTAATATTTAGCTTAGCACTAGACGACATGCCTCTTGGCATCTGACTCCATTTTAATAAAAAAAATCCTTCCATTGTTTTAGGCTCCTACTGCTTTGGCCTGGAGGCCTAACAGCAGTTTGGGTTCATGGTTTCTTGATTCAGGTTATCAACAATCAGTATGAACAGGCAGAAAATTAATTCAGGAGATTTTGGTTTTCTCCTCTTGACTGATAATAGTGGGGGCCTTTGGAAAGTGACTTCCCTTCTCTGGATCTGTAAAATAAGAGGGCTTCAGTGTGGGGTATTGGTTCAGACATGGGTTTTGGACTCTCTAGTCAGTCAAATGAGTGGAGTTGGATAGGATGGTTCTAGAATTACTAATTCTTTTATTTTTTGCCTTTCTAATTATAAAATTTGGAAAATAATCTAAATTGAATTACACATTGGAAGTGCCTTTAACTCTACAAATTCTCTGTCCTGAATGCTTTTCAAGCCATGGAAAGAAAGTTGTACTTGGAGAGTTGGGGTCATAGTTCTACAGATATGAAAGGAACATAAATAATTTAGTCCAATCCCTTCATTTTAGGAGAGGGAGATGAGAAATTCATCCCTACTAGACTGGAGGTGCTTGAGAATAGAAACTTGTTTTTTTGTCTTTCTTTGCAGCTCTAGCATTCAGCACAGTGTCTGATGTTTAAATATAAGGATAGCAAGATGACAGAGTTGATGGAGTAAGAGGCCAAGACCCAGTCATTTTCCTAATTTCAAATATGTCCTAATTAACTGTGTGACTCTGAAGAAGTAATTTAACCCTGTTTGCCACAGTTTGCTCGTCTATAAAATGAGCTGGAGAAGGAAATGGTAAACTATTTCAGTATCTTTGTCAAAAAAAACCAAATGGGGTAATGAAAAGTCAGGCATGACCTAAAATAACTGAACAACAACAGCAACAACAAAATAAATTGTTATTGGCTTGTCAAAAGCCAGAAAGGTATTATCAGAATCTGGTATTATCAGTATCTGAACCAACACCCTCAATACCACAGTCATCATTCTTTGTACCCCATCATCCTGCCATCCAATGAAAACTGACCTTCAGATACTGACTCCACTACTCAAAATCTAGGTGACTTTGGACAAGTCTCTCAACATTTCTGAGACAAAGTTTCCTTACCTATGAATGGAAAGGTCTAGACTGGATCATTTCTAACATCCCTTCTACCTCCAAAAATCTATAGCTATGACTTTAGCTCTTAAGTATGTATGTGTAAAACAATGTGCTAGACACTATAGGGGATATAGAGAGATGATTATAAATGAATGAGACTGACAATAAAAGGAGTATTTTTAGAAAATAATGAGACTAATTTTTTTCTCTTTTTTAAAAAAGCAATATCTGAAATGGTTTTGTAGAAAATACTGAAATAGAATTTTGAAATATTACTGAGCATGTGCTACCTTTTGGGAATTCATATAATACTTTCTTATGATGACATTCTTTAAAAGATCAGTGAAATTTGTGATCTCTATATTATGGGTATATTCTCCAATGATGCAGATCAAAATCTATCTTTGCCTGCCCATTCTGTGTCAAAGTTGTCCATGTCCTTTCATAAATCTGACAGCAGGACCTAAACCAGCATTTTGGGAAGTCTTCTAATGTCCTTATCACATTATATGGATTTTAATGAACAATGCATTTTTTCATTGATTTTTTTCCCCCCTGTCCCTCTTTGAAATTTACTCCCCCCCCATATATTCTCTGGTGAAAAAAAAAGACTAATCCCCAAGAAATAACAATGGACAACCTCCCCTTCAGACTTAAAGCACTGGATTTAGTTTTAGTTACCATGGGAGCTAAAATGGTAGAGAAAAACCAGGAAGTTGTCTGAACTCTCTCCAGTTTCTTTCGGAAACAATGTTAAATCAAGCCTCTAAATGGATTCTGGAGTGACAGAACCTACAGAGACAAAGAGAAAAATTTTCCAGCTTAAGATAACTTAGAAGGACGTCAGAAAAAGTCTGCCTCATTTGGGTAAAAAAAGGAACACAGCCCTGTACAAATGTTGACAATGGGAGACTTTTAGCCACAGCACAGATCAACAATTGAGGTCCCTTGATCTTGGATCAGCAGGAGGGTCTCCAATTCCAGTGCAGCAGGTAATCTGCCATCCCAGGAACCGCCCCCCCCCAAAAAAAATAACAGGCATGACTAGGCTGGGCCACCCCAAAGCAAGTCACTAGCTCCTGAAGCCCTGGCACAGAAATCAAGTGACCCAGCTCAAGAAGATTGGGACAGTGTCTGTTGTATCCTAGGAGCAAAGCTCAACTTTAAAAGTCATGAAATAGACTAAAAAATGAGCCCCAAACAGAAAAGAACCCTGACCATAGAAAACTACTATGGTGACAGGAAAGAAAGAAGGGAGGACACAAAGAAGGGAAGAAATAGGATCAGAAAGAGGAAAGAAAAGGTGGGGGGACTAATAAAGAGTGGGTCGATTCAGGGAGGCAGTGGTCAGAAGCAAAATACTGAGGAGGAACAAAAGGGTGAAAGGAGAGAGGAAAAATATAAATGTGGAAAATAGGATGGAGAGAAATGCACAGTTAGTATCATAACTGAATGTGAAAGGAATGAAGTCTCCCATATAGTGGAAGCAGATAGCATCCTACAATATATCATTTACCAAAAACATGTTTGAAGCAGGGAGATTAGCACAGAGTAAAAAAAAAAGAGGAGAATTTATTATTCTTCAGCTGAAGTGAAAAAAAAAAGGAAAAAAAAAGAAAAAGAAAAAATCTAATTAAAAGAGATAAGGAAGGAAACTGCATTTTTTCAAGTACTATAGATAATTAATATTAGTACCAAACATATATTCACCAAGTCATATGCTGTTCAAATTTTTAGTGAAGCAGTTGAGTTACAAGAAGAAATAAGTAGCAAAAATATACCAGTAGAGGACTTCAACCTCCCTCTCACAAAACTATAAATCAAATCACAAAATAAACAAGAAAGAAACTAAGAAGGTGAATAGAATGTTAGAAAAGTTAGATATGATAGACCTCTGGAGAAAACTGAATGAGTATAGAAAAGAATATACCTCTTTCTCAGTAGTATGTGGCACGTACAATAAAAATTATCCACATATTAGGGAATAAAAACCTCACAATCAAATGCAGAAAGACAGAAATATTAAGTCATCCTTTTCAGATCATGATACAATAAAAAATATTTGTAATAAAGGACTGTGGAAAGATATAATAAATATTAATTAGAGGCTAATTAATCTAATCCTAAAGAATGAATGGTTCAAGCAACAGATTATAGAAACAATAAATAATTTAATCAAAGTGAACGACCACGAGACAACATACTAAAATTTATGGGATTGAGCTAAAGTACTGTTTAGGGAAGATTTTATATATCTCCTAATGCTTACATAAATAAAATAGAGAAAAGGTAGATCGATGAATTGGCCTGCAACTAAAAAAGCTTGCAAAAAAGAGGACCAACTAAAAATCCCAAATTAAATGTCAAATTAGAAATTCTGAAAATCAAGGGAGAAAATAATAGAATCAAAAGTAAGACAACTATTGAACTAATAAATAAAACTAAGTGTTGGTTTTATGAAAAAACCCTCAATAAGAATCTAAAATGACTTCTGGCCAAGATGGCGGAGAGAAAACAGGCACAGTTCTAAAGTCTCCTGATCTCTTCCCCATCTACCACATGAAACAAACCTCTTAAAAGAAATCTGACTCAAAAAAACCCAGAAAGAAAAGCCAGAAGAAAGAACACCTACCTTGGGATTTGTCTCCAGCAGGAGCTGTGGCTGAATTCGGGCGGGTGAGTCTGGGCCCAAAGGGAAGATCAGCCCCATCAACCAGACTAGCAGCTGAATTAGAACTAGGAGCCGGACCTGCTGGATCAGAGGTGGGGTTGGACCACGGGGGCGTGACTCTGCGGGGGAGCAGAGGTGCTGGTGTTGGAGCTGTGCCCCTGGAGATCCCGGACAGGGCTGGGGGGGAGAGTTCTGGAGCAGGGGAGCAGCAGACACCATCCCTGGGGTCCTCTGGTCTGAGTCCCATTACAACTCAGACTTCTCCCCTAACAAACAAATGAAAAGTACTTCTGCCTCAGGCCCAGGTGTGTGAGCAGAAGAACCAGCCCAGCTGAGGAATGACCTCAGGCCAGGCTAAAGCCCACCATTGATGGAAGGCAAAAGAATTCAATAGCTCCAACTCCTTCCTTCAAGCAGAGGGAGAAAACCTCAACCAAGGTCACAGACAATCCAGAGAAAGCAACCAGCACCTCCTATTGGCCAGCCAGAGAAACTGCACTCAGTGAGTAAAGCCTTTAGAGATCCCAAGCCCCTGTGAACCAGCCACTCCAAAAATGAGGTCTCAGCAAAATGAAGAAGGATCAGTGGAAAGGTCGATCCATAGAAAAATTCTTGGAAGGGAAAGATACTAACTCAGACCTGGAACCTCTGAGGAGAATACAATCTGGTCTTCAGCACAGAAAGACTTCCTTGAAGAAATAAGGAAGGAGTTTAAAAATCAACTAGAAAATTTGGGGGAGACAATTAATACCTTGCAACAAGAAAACAAATCTCTCAGATCTTCAAATGGGCAAATGCAAAAAGAAATTAATTCTCTCAAAACCTCAATTGGTCAAATGGAAAGCTCTTTCAAAAGAAGAATTGACCAATTAGAAAAGGAGTTGCAAAAGGTTAACGAAGAAAACTCCTCCCCCCAAAAAAAGAATGGAGTCTACAGAAACTAATGACTCCATGAGACAGCAAGAGTCAGTTAAACAAAATAAAAAAACTGAAGAAATAGAAGGAAATGTAAAATACCTCATCAACAAAACCACTGACCTCGAGAATAGATCGAGAAGGGGCAACCTGAAAATTATAGGACTTCCTGAAAACATTGAAGAGAAAAAAAGCCTGGACTTAATATTACAAGATCTAGTGATGGAAAACTGCCCTGGTATCATGGAATCGGAGGGCAAAGTAGTTATTGAAAGAGTACATCGATCCCCACCAGAAAAAGATCCTAAAATGAAAACACCAAGGAATGTTGTGGCCAAACTGCAGAACTATCAGATAAAAGAGAGAATCCTGCAAGCAGCCAGAAAGAAACAATTTAAATATCAAGGAGCCACAGTAAGGATCACGCAGGACCTGGCTGCATCAACTTAAGGGATCGAAGGGCCTGGAACGAGATATTTCGCAGAGCACGGGAGCTTGGAATGCAGCCAAGAATCTACTTTCCTGCAAAGCTGAGCCTTCTCTTCCAGGGAAAAAGATGGACATTTAACGAAATGGAAGAATTCCAAAAATTTCTGATGAAAAGACCAGAGCTAAACAGAAAATTTGGGCATCAAACAGGAGGTCCAAGAGACACATGAAAAGGTTAAAAAAAAGGGGGGGCAGTAAAAGAAAAAAAAATGCAATCCAGTAAGTTGAAACTGGCTATATCCCAGCATAGGGGTAAAAAAAAAAAGATTCTCATAAACCATGAGAAATGTAACTCTAACAGAGAGAATACACCTAGCCAGAAATGATAGACATTCATGACCTATCCATGAGACTACTATCTAATGGGAGGTAACTGGCTTTAACCCCACTTGGGAGAAAGACTCTAATAACTCTCAGGAATTTTGACTCTATTCGATAGAATATACAGAACTAAAAGGGACAGGCACTTAGAATTTTCTATGACTTAGAATGATCTAAAAAAAACACTACTGCCCTAAGGGGGACAGGAAAGAGATGGGAGGAGGGAGGGGATTGAATGGGGTAAATCTCATTACACTAAGAGGTACAAAAAAACCTATGGTAATAGTGGGGAAGAAGGGAGCAGAGGAGAAACACCTGAATCTTCTCATCAGACTTGGCCTAAATTCAACCTGAATCTTCTCATCAGACTTGGCTTAAAGTCAACCTACACATACTCAGTTAACTTATAAAACATCTAACCTTTCAAGTATTAAAAGGGGAAAAGGGGAGGGGGGATGGAGAAAGGGAAGAGGGGATGGAAAAAGGGAATGGGAGTGGGGGAAATAAGGGGAAATAACAAAAGGAAAGGAAGGGAAAAGGGAAAAAGGGAAAGGGGAAAGAAAGGGGAGGGGTGATATAGGAGGGCAAACACACTGAAGGGGATGGTTTTCAGAAAAAAAGACTGGGGAATATGGATAAAAGGGGGGGAAGGGGGAAAATACAAACATAGGGAAGATAGTATGGAAGGCAATAAAGAATTAGTAATCATAACCTTGAATGTAAATGGGATGAACTCTCCCTTAAAACGTAAGCAAATAGCAGAGTGGATTGAAAACCAGAATCCTACAATATGCTGCTTACAAGAAACTCATCTGAAGCAGAGAGATACATATAGAGTAAAGGTAAAAGGCTGGAGAAAAATATATTTTGCTTCAGCTGAAGTAAAAAAAAGCAGGGGTAGCAATCCTTATCTCAGACAAAGCAGCAGCAAAAATAGATACCGTTAAAAGAGATAAGGAAGGAAACTTTATCCTCCTAAAAGGTACCATAGACAATAATTTTAATATTGAATATATATGCACCCAGTGGGACAGCACCCAAATTCTTAGAGAAGCTGAAAGAATTACAGGAAGACATAGACAGCAAAACTCTACTAGTGGGATACCTCAACCTCCCGCTATCAGATCTAGATAAATCGAATCATAAAACAAACAAGAAAGAAATTAGGGAGGTAAATAGATTGTTAGAAAAATTAGATATGGTAGACTTATGGAAGAAACTGAATGGGGATAGAAAGGAATATACCTTTTTCTCTGCAGTACATGGAACTTATACAAAACAAAAACTTATACAAAAATTGACCATGGAAACCTAATGATCAACTGAAGAAAGGCAGAAATAGTGAATACATCTTTCTCAGATCACAATGCAATAAAAGTCATATGCAATACTGGGCCAAGGAGAGATAGACCCAGAACACATTGGAAACTGAATAACCTCATTTTAAAAAATGAGTGGACCAAAAAAGAAATTATAGAAAGAATTAACCATTTTATCCTAGATAATGATAATAATGAAACAACATACTAAAACCTATGGGATTCATTCAAAGCAACTCTCAGGGGATATATTATAGCTCTAAATGCTTATATGAATAAATTGGAGAAAGAGAAAATCAATGAACTAAACATGCAATGAAAAAAATTAGAGAAAGAACAAATCAAAAATCCCCAATTAAGTACCAAATTAGAAATTCTAAAAACTAAAGGAGAAATTAATAAAATTAAAAGCAAAAAAAACTATTGAATTAATAAATAAAACCAAAAGTTGGTATTATGAAAAAACCAATAAAATTGATAAACCTCTGGCCAATTTGATTAAAAAAAAGAAGAAAACCAAATTGCTAGTATCATAAATGAAAAAGGTGAACTCACTACCAATGAGGAGGAAATTAAAGTAATAATTTGAAATTATTTTGCCCAACTCTATGCCAATAAATTTGATAATCTAAGTGAAATGGATGAATATTTACAAAAATATAAGTTGCCTGGGTTAAATGAAGAAGAGATTAAATACCTAAACAACCCTATCTCAAGAAAAAGAAATTCAACAAGCCATTACTGAACTCCCTAAAAAAAAATCTCCAGGGCCTGATAGATTCACAAGTGAATTCGACCAAACATTTAAAGAACAATTGGTTCCAATCCTATATAAACTCTTTGGAAAAATAGAGAAAGATGGAACTCTGCCTAACTCTTTCTATGAAACCAATATGGTACTGTTACCTAAACCAGGAAGAGTTAAAAACAGAGAAAGAAAATTATAGACCTATCTCCCTGATGAATATAGATGCAAAAATCCTAAATAAAATCTTAGCAAAATGATTACAACAAGTCATCACTAGGATAATACATTATGATCAAGTAGGATTTATTCCAGGAATGCAGGGTTGGTTCAATATTAGGAAAACTGTTAGTATACTCAATTATATCAACAACAAACCTATCAGAAATCATATGATCATATCAATAGATGCTGAAAAAGCTTTTGACAAAATACAGCATCCATTCCTATTAAAAACACTAGAGAGTGTAGGAATAAATGGACTGTTCCTTAAAACAATTAGCAGTATCTATCTGAAACCATCAACAAGCATTATATTCAATGGGGAGATGACTAGACGCATTCCCAACAAGATCAGGGGTGAAACAAGGGTGCCCATTATCACCACTACTATTCAATATTGTATTAGAAATGTTAGCATCAGCAATTAGAGAAGAAAAAGAAATTAAAGAAATTAGAATTGGGAAGGAAGAGACAAAACTCTCACTGTTTGAAGATGACATGATGGTCTATGTAGAGAATCCCAAGAAATCATCTAAAAAACTACTGGAAACAATTAGCAATTTTAGAAAAGTTGCGGGTTATAAAATAAACCCTCATAAATCCTCAACTTTTCTATATATATCTAGCAAGAAACAGCAGGACGAGCTAGAAAGAGAAATCCCATTCAAAGTAACCTCAGACAGTGTAAAATATTTGGGAGTCTTTTTGAAAACAATTATAAAACACTTCTCACACAAATTAAATTAGATTTAAATAACTGGGCAAATATCAACTGCTCATGGATAGGTAGAGCTAATATAATAAAAATGACAATTCTACCAAAACTAAAGTATCTGTTTCCTGCCCTACCAATCAAAATTCCACAAAATTACTTTAATGATTTACATAAAATTGTAAGTAAATTCATATGGAGAAATAAAAATTCAAGAATTGCCAGGAGCAATCATTTTGGGAAAAGAAAATTAAACCTATCAATGAATTCCCTAAGAATAAATCTTCAGGGTCTGATGAATTTACAAGTGATTTCTACCAAAAATTTAAAGAACAGTTAATTCCGATACAGACACACACACACACACACACACACACACACACTCTCACTCTCTCTCTCTCTCTCTTTGGAAAACTAAGTGGCGTTATTACCATATTATCAGGAAGAGCCAAAACAGAGAAAGAAAATTATAGACCAATTTCCCTAATGAGTGTTGATGCAAAAAAAAGTAAATAAAATATTAGCAAAAAGATTATAGCAATTTATTATCAGGATGATACACTATGACCAGGTAGGATTTCTAACACCAATACAAGGCTTGCTCAATATTAGGAAAACTATAAGCATAATTGACCATACCAATAGAAAAACTAACAGAAATTATATGATTATGTTAATAGAAGTAACAAAATACAGCACCCATTCCTTTTAAAAACACTAGAAAGCATAGTAATAAACAGTTTTCCTTATAATGATAAATAGGATATATCTAAAACCACCAGGAAGCATTATATATATAATATTGATAAGCTAGAAACTTTCCCAATAAGATTGGGGTGAAACAAGAATGCCCATTATTGCCACTATTATTCAACATTGTACTAGAAATGTTAACTTTAGAAATAAAAGAAGAAAAAGAAATTGAAGGAATTAAAATAGGCAACAAGGAAACAAAACTATCACTCTTTGTAGATGACATGACAATATACTTAGAGAATTCTAGAGTGTCAACCAAAAATATACTTGAAATAGTTAACAATGTTAGCAGAGTTGCAGGATATAAACCAAACCCACAAAGTCATCAGCATTTTGTTGTATTACCAACAAAACCAAGCAGCAAGAGTTAAAAAAAAAAGAGAAATTTCATTTAAAAAGACTGTAAACAGTTGTAGGTGCCATATTTTAAGGACGTTAATAAGCTGGATAAAAAGAATTCAGAGAAACAAGAAGACTTTCATATTTTATGCTCAGTGAAGGAAATAGGTCTAGGAGAGTGACATAGCATTATGAAGCAAGACAATTCAGAGACTTTAGAACTAAAATCAATATAGTGACCAGTTTTATTTCATCTGATTGTTGATGAAAGAGAGATGATATATGTCCATAATGAGGCTTACATTTTCAAAACTAGTCAATATGTAAATTTATTTTTGCTTAATTCTACTTCCTTTTTTACAAGGAAATATTTTATGTTGAGGAAAAAAGGAGAATGTTATCATTTAGCAAAAACAGAAAACAAAACCCATTAATTAGTCCCTCCCCTTTTTAAGACAGAAGAAAACATCAGGAAATACTGGATACCTGCAAATATTTGAAAGATTATTATAAAGAAGATGGATTATTCTGCTTGACCCTAGAGTTTAAGGACAATGGGTAAAAGTTTCAAAGAACCAGATTTAATCCTTAGAGTCAAAGACTCCAAAAACCTACAAATAAATTTCCTAACACTTCGAACTATCATAAAATAGAATGCATTGCTTTGAGAGATAGTACAACCTAAAGTCTACAGGCAAAAAATTTATGAATTTACTTAGAGAGGCACTGAGTTCCTCCTAATTTGGACAGTGTATGATTCACCTAATACAAGTCAGATTAAAGCGTGTGAAGCAGATAATAAATGAATTTTTAGTCCAGAGGAAAGTGATACCACTGATTGGGTGGAGTGAATATACAGAAGGGAAGAGGTAAAACAATATATGGATAGGTTTGAAGTAGGCTTTAAAAGAGAAAGGCAGGTGAGGGAGTGATCCTTCCATTCTCCATTTCCTTCTTTTAGATTTTTCTTTTCTCTATAAAAGGGGATCTAAGAATTTGGGTATTTAAAAATAATATAGATTTTGATCATTATATTTCAATTATAAATAGCATTCTTTTTAAGTCTTTATATATTATTTTATGAAACCAAAAACATTATTCTGACAAGAAATCTCTAGATTTCACAAGTTGTGAAAAGGGGTCTATGACACAAAAATAATTAAAAACCCTTGCCCTACAGTCAAGACAGAGGGGAAAGAATCCACTAGATGCAGGAAGAGAAGACTGCTGGTGGGGAAGATGGTGAAACCACTTCACAAAGATTGGAGTAAGCTGCTTTCAGGGATTTGTCAACTGCTTTGAAGGTGACCCAGTGACTGTAGCAACAAGGTTACCAATCACCACTCAGGATCTACTAATCTCTCAAAAGTTGGCCAGCTTCTTCCGATGCCAGGCCACCACACAGAGTTTTTGGGTTGTTTGTTGTTTATTTGTTTGTTTCTTCTGATCTAAAGAGGTCAGAACTAAATCCTCTTGATCCTAACAAAATAACAAAATTACCCAAACTGAGATAATCCCACTTGTTCCTCTGCAACTGTTCTATTATTCTCTGATCATATTAACAAAGCATTACAATTTGAATCAGAGAACTTGTATTGAAATGACTGGGCAACTGCCTCCCTTTACCACCATAGAGATGTCACTTCATCTCTTTAGACATTAGTTTTCTTATCTGTTAAATGAAGGATTAGGCTAGATAACCTTTAAGGTTTCCTCTAGATAGAATATCTATGATTCTATGAATACCATGATCAGAAGATATTGTTGACACTCAACATGTTCAAGGTTAAAATCTTTTCTAAAGTTATTCCTTTCTTCTTGCATTTACTGAAAATTCATGTCATGACGTGGCACAGTGGAAAGAGCAATGGAATTGGAATCAGGGAAACCTGAATTCAATTCCAGCCTCAGACATTTTTTTAATGATGTGTCTGTGGAAAGTCACTTAACATTTGCCTTAGTTTTCTTAATTGTAAAAATGGACAAAATAGAACATATTTTACAGGATTGTTGTGAGGATCAAGTGAAATAATATTTGTAAAATTGCTTATCATACTGCCTGGGACATTGTTATTGTTCAGTCATTTCAGTTGTATCTGACTCTCTGTGATACATTGTGGGATTTCCTTGGCAAAGATAATGGAGTAGTCTGTCATTTCCTTCTCTAGTTCATTTTACAGATGAGGATCTGAGGCAAAAAAAAGGTTTAAATGTCTTGCCCACAGACACACAGCTAGTAAATGTTTGAGGACAGATGAACTCATGAAGATGAATCTTCCTGATTCCAAGTGCAGTGCCTGACAAACAGTAGGTGCTTAATAAATGTGTATTCCCTTCCCCCTTCTCTAGTGGATCACTGCAGAGTAGGGGAGAAGAAATGGTTAGATTGAATCCTTTAGGAATGATATTGATAAGCTAGATAATACCCATAGAAGTGTGAGATAGTGAAGACTCATTATCACATCATATCAGAGTTCCATGAAGGAAATGGAGATGTTTAGTCTGAAGAAGTGAAGACTTAAATATTTGAAGAACTGTCAGAAATGAAAGAGGGGAATGAATGACTTGCTTTGCTTGGGCAAAACAGGGAATAACTATAATGGGAGTTTTGGAGAGGGCACATTTACTGAATCCTTCAGTAATATAATCTTATCAGGGAACTGATGGACTATTCTACAATACATCTTCTGAGAGTGATGCCTAGACATATACTCCACAGATACAAATACAGAGAAATAGTTAAGGGCAGAAAGAGCTATAAGGAGTGTGACCATTGGCAGAACAGAAGAGAGTCAGACTTTAGAAAATGGTAGACCCTGGCAACCCAACAGAGCAACCCATCCCTCAGAAACATTGTATCCAAAGGTTCCTTCTTGAGGACTTTAGTTTTAGGGTTTTTTTTAGGTATTTGCAAGGCAAACGGGGTTAAGTGGCTTGCTCAAGGCTACATAGCTAGGTAATTATTAAGTGTCTGAGACCGGATTTGAACCCAGGTACTCCCGACTCCAGGGCTGGTGCTTTATCCACTGCACTACCTAGCTGCCCCCTTCTTGAAGACTTTAGAAAAGAGAGGTATTGTAGTAACAGTATTTCCTTTGTCACAGGTATACTTTGGATGCTGTGTGAAGTATTGGGAGGATGCACCTTAGGCTTGTGGGGGTCAAGGGATGTTTTACAAATATTGTTCTTGCTGAGCCATTTGAAAAATGCTTTTACTGAGCTAATCAACAATAATTTATAGTTATAAAGTACATTAAGGTTTGTGAAATGCCTTATAATCATCATCTCATTAGTTCCTTAAAAATAACATCAAGAAAGAGTACTATTATTTATGACCATTTTATAGATAAAAAAATGGAAGCTGAAAAATTTAATTGATTTGTCCAGGGTCCTACAGTCTAAGTAAGTGTCTGAGGCAGGATTTGAAGATCTTCCTGAATTCACATTGTGTACAATACCCACCACTCCACCTATCTACTTATGGGAAGTACACCAGTGAGGGCTTGTGATCTATAGTCTTAGGAGGCTGATGCTATACACTATTGGACGCTGAGAGTAGCTGTCCTCCTGGGTACCCAATCTTTGAATTCCAGGGAAAATTGAAGAATTATTACAGAATGGGGGCTATATAGAGAGTGATAGAATGGGAAGAACCGCTAGAAATCATCTCCCTCTTTTAACTCATTATGAGGAAACTAAGATAAAGAGAGGTCAGGTGACTTGTATGTAAGATAACAATAATATAGTAGACAGGGCTACTTCTCCTTTAGAGCTTACCAAATATACACTAGGCTGCCTAAGGAGATAATGGATTCCCCGTCAGTAGAGATCTTCAAACAAAGCCTGAATAGCCACTTGACTAGAATATGGTAGGGGGATTGCTTTTCACATATCTATTGTGTTAGAAGGCCATGAGGTCAGTCCAACTCTGAGATTCTGTGATTCTGGGAATCCTTTCTCCAACCATTTGTACACCATCAGGTGAATCATTTAACCTCTTTAGACTCAGCTTTCTCATCTATAAACTGCATAATGCTTGCACATTGGAAATGTTGTGAAGCTATAGGAGTTAATGTTGGTCATTTGCTTTGTAAAGATCTTTATAAATAGAACCCATTATTATGATTAGCTTAGACTTTGTGGAAGATAGGAACAAAGCAATCATCATTAGCTCACATTTCTAGGCTCTACTATTAACGAAGCACTTTCCTCATCAGCACAGATGAATTAGAATAAGCATTATTAACCCCATTTTACAGATAAGGAAATGGAAATTCTGATCTCTCTGGTTCAAGTCCAGTGTTGTGATACAATATGTAGCAGACCTATCTTTACCCTCCAGAAATGTGTACATGGGGGCACAGACCTATACATCTAGAAAAATAACAGTGTATGCGAGCAGTTAATGGATAAAATGATATGGATAGAGATAGAGAATGAACTTGGGATTTCATTAGTAGAGACAACTCTTAAAAGAGAAAATTCTCTCTTCCATTGCAAGTAGATACCTCTGCAACTCAGGGTCTTGAAACTGGGTTAGAGCAGTATTCAGTTAAGGAACTTGTCTAGGCTCATACAGACAGTATGTAGTAGAAGCAGGATTTGAGCCTATATCTTTTGGATTTGGAGATTGGCTTTCTACCCAAAGTGCTAATAATTAATGATGACAATAATAATAACAATAATAATAATTTTAGAGAAATATATCAGTCTGTTAAAAAACATTTCTGAAGGAATTGTTAGTAAAATTTGAATAGTCAGAGAATGGAGGGGAAGCTAGTTGCTGTGTGTGTTGGGGATGGGGTGGGAGGAGGTAGTGTAGAATAGCTTGGTCAAAGACACCCACAATTTTGTATGTGTGTGAATGCATGTGTGTGTGTATGTAGAAACATCAGAGTATAGTAATGTAATAAGCATTTATTGTTTCCTAGATACTGTATATTGTACTAGTCAGTGAGGTGACTCAGCGGGTAGAGCACAGACCTTGAAATCAGAACTAATTTCAAATTTTGCCTCTGGCAGGTTGTAAAAAAATCAAATAGGATAATTTATGTAAATTGCTTTGCAAAACCTAAAACATTATACATATTAAGATTATGACACAAATATGCATGTTATTATTTAACTATGTCACTATGTCTGACTCTTCATGACCCTGTGGAACATAGCATGCTAATACTGTTAAGATTTTCTAGGTAAATTATATTGGAGTAGTTTGCAATTTCCTTCTCCAGTGGATTAAAGCAAACAGAAGTTAAATGACTTGCCCAGGTTCACACAGCTACTGTCTGAGGTCACATTTGAATTCAGGTCTTTTAGACTTCAATACCTACTCTTTATCTACTTAATCATCTAGCTACACACACACACACACACACACACACGCACAGAGGCACACAGGAACACAGGCACAAGTATATGTTTTTTAATAGAATGTTAACTTCTTAAAGGAAGGGGCTATTTTTATTTGTTTTTTTTAAACACACACATGTGAAAAGGCTAGAGCTACTAAACAAATAATGCATATATAAATACAGACATATATACATATACAGATATCCATATACACATATGTGTGTATGTGCCTATGCGCTTACATATATATATATAAATATATAAGTAAATAAATAAATATATATATATATTTTCATTTCTTTTTCTGATCAGACTATTTATTCATTTTGTTCATATTGTAGTCTGTCAGTTCATTGAGGGCAGAAACTGTTTTTCCTTTTGTCTTCATATCTTCAGGGTCTGATATCCATGTACACATGAGTGCATATCTATACCTATGTATCTACCCATCTGATTATTGCTATAGCCTATTGGTAGAATGTCAGTTTCTTGAGGGTAGAGATTATTATTATTTTTGTCTTTATATTTTCTGAGCCTAAAAAGAATATTAATATAATTAATAACATTTTAAACTATTGCAAAGCACTTTATAAATATTATCTCACTTGATGAGACAGATGTTAACTACATATGTGTATATACACACATGCATGCATACATATGTAAGTTACATGTATGTGTGTGCTATTGTTCATTTGTTTCAGTTGTGTCCAATTCTTCCTGATCCTCTTTTGGATTTTCTGGGCAAAGATACTATTACCATTACCATTACCATTTCCTTCTCCAGGTCATTTTATAAATGGTTAAGTGTGACTTACTTGTCCAGGGTTACACAGATAGTAAGTATCTGAGACTGAATTTGAACTCAGAACCCCTTGACTCCACGCCTAGCACTTTATCCACTATGCCACCTAACTGCCCAAACATATGTGCAGGTACCCACACATTTATGTACACATGCACATTATATGCATTTTTGCGTATATTTACACATTTATTTGAAGAGGGAAGAAGAACTAATAATGATAAAAATCAGAAAAAGCTTCTTGGAGGAGGTGCCTAAGGTATGAGACTTGGAGAATGTTAAGGTTTCTAAATGATGAAAATGAGAAAGGCTTACATTTTAAATATGGGGAATAGTATTTGCAGGGGAATGTAACCAGAGCTTCATTTCCAAGAGAGAACACCAGGCAGGACAGTTTAGTTGAACCCTAAAGTGTGAGATAGGTCCTAAACCCATCTTCCTAAGTCCCCAGTCCCCAAACTACTCCAATATAATTTGCCTAGAAAATCTCATCAACGGTATTAGCATGCTTTGTTCCACAGGGTCATAAAGAGTCAGACATAGTGACAATGAAATAGTAACATGCATATTTGTGTCATAATCTTAATATGTATAATGCTTTAAGTTTTGCAAAGCAATTTACATAAATTATCCTATTTGATTTTTTACAACAACCTGCCTCTAAAGGGAAACAGGAGACAAATCATGTTGGGCTTTAAATACTCAATTGACAAATGTGTATTTTCTTCTAGAGATGATAGGATGACACTGATGTTTCCTGTTCAAGGCAGTTAAATAGTCAGACCTGAGCTTTGGGAATATCACTTTGGCAGTTCTGCAGAAGTTGGATTAGGGAGAAGAAAGTGGAAGTCAGAAGTCTCTGTAGAGAGAAGTGAGCAGATATAAAATATGTTGTGGAGCTAGCATCATAACAAGCTAGTACCAAAACAAATCACAATAGTTATTGAGTCCATCCTTATTTTAGAGAATAGTTAACTGAAGATTGGCACTGGAAAAACATTCAATCATTCACTAAAACTGGAAGACTCCTCAAAGGCCATCTAGTTCAATTCTCATTTAATAAAAATAATAAATAATAAAATTTATTAAATTTTACTTATATTTTATAAATGATGAAAATTTTATAAATAATAAAAAAGGCCCATGGAGATAAAGTGACTTATCCAAAGTCAAAAAGGGAGTAAGAAGCAGAGATGAGAAATGAATCTAGGTCTTCTATCTCCAAAGTCAAGATTCTATTATCCCAGATTTTCTCCCAGTGATTTGCCCATGATCACACAGGTAAAATGTGGTAGAACTAAGGTTTCATTTAGCCTCAGATCATCTAATAATAAATATTTTTATTTCAAATGTTTCTATTTTTTCCATTTTTAAAATTATGAACTTTATAAACACCAAATAAAGTGAGCTTTCCATATCCATTATAGGACAGGAAAAAATTATAAATGAAATTGAGAATTTTCTATTATATAAAACTTGCTTTTTAAAAAAAATATAATAAATTCAACATGGAACTTTCTAAGTTGTCCTGTCCCCAGTTCAGCATAATTCCTTCTGTGATAAAGACAATGGTCTGGCAGGAGCTGAGGAAACAGAGGGGATAAACACACACACACACACACACACACACACACACACACACACACACAGGATTTAGTACATCTTCCTAAGCCCCCTGTCCCCCAAAAAGGAGACATCCTTCTGCAGTTTCCCTAACATTTCTTTCAATATTTTATGGAAAGAGTTGTCCCGCTAATATGCACTTATTTTATCCTTCTCTAGCATGTACCTTTTTAACCACAATCTATAAAACACACAGTTTATTCAGTGGAACAGGATTCTGAAAGAACTTTCACTTTTCCCTGGCACTTGAATATTCAGTTTTAATTTAGAAAAAAATCATTCCCTCCTCTTAAAAAAATATCTAGTATATGAAACTATAGTTACCAAACACATACAGAAGGAGGAGGTCATCTAATTTACAAAAAACATTCCATAGTTGAAAGAGGAGTCATTTTGAAATTTAATAACTTACTTCTTAATAAGAATTATAATATTTATAGAGTGATTTAAAATTTGCAAAGAATTGTACATGCGTTATCTCTTGACCTTCACAACAACCCTAAGGTATGTAGTATTCTCATTATTCCCATTTTACAGATGAGGAAACCTTGGAGAAGGTAAATGACTTGCCCAGGGTCACCCTGAGGCAAAGTTTAAATTGAGGCCCTCCAGACTGCAGGCCTAGTGCTCTGTGTAATCCTGTGCCTCCTGGTCTACAGAAAGTATTCTAAACTTGCTGTCTAGTTTCAGCTTTGCCCCATCTGTGTGATATTGGACAATTCACTTTGCCTTCCTTAGTTTTCCCATCTGAGAATATAGAGTTTTTGGACCAGGTGATGAAGGTCCCTTCCAGTTCTAGTATTCTTGGTCATCTTCACTTGAGAGAGAATGAGGGGAAAAAAAGATGAAAAAATGAATGAATGAATGAATAATGAATGTTTGTAGCATTTATTAAAGCTTACAATGTGCAAAATGCCCTGCTAAGCACTGGATTCTCAAATAAAAAAGTAAGAGAGCCTCTTCTCTCAGGGAAGTCACATTCAAATAGGGGAAATAAAACATATGGGAGGTTTCAGTTGCTACTCAGATGAAAAGACCCTCTGATCCTCAGGGTGTAATAGAAAAGCAGATGGTCATACTTTGGTTTTTTTTTTTAAGATAAATTCATTTTAGTTTCAAATAGTGGTCCATTTGACAATGCCAAGAATTTTGGTGGCAAACATTTTCTTTTCTAGGTGTTCTATAGTTATGACTGTAGCACCTGCAATAGTAGCTGCCAGACTGTCCACAAGCATTGTTCCAAAGGTGATGACTAAGAGTATTGGGATTGAAATATTTCTCATCCCAAAGCTCTTAACTTCAGAATCTTCTTCAAAGAGTTTTCACTGAGGTCTGAGGACTGATGGTATTGCTGGTTTGATGGGCTGCTTCTGGTCTCTCCAGTAGGCTACCCTGTTTCTTAGTAGACTTACTTGCCTAACTTATGAAAGGCATTTGTTTGTTAGTTGGTGGAGATGGTTAGCCCCTCTCCAGATGATATGCTTCCTTGGATGATGGCTCTTCTAGACTGGACTGGAAGCAGTTCCTGTCAGTAATCTGGGAGAATGCTGCCAATCCCAGGGCTCCTGTGCTTAGCTGCTTGTTGGTAATAGTTGGTCAGCAGTTGTAACTGGTGGTGCTATCTCTTCACAATGGCTTTTCCCCCAATGATGGCTGTGGGGTTGGACTGGAGGAAGAGGTGGTGGTTTGAAGGGTGCTGTTCTTCCCAAATCTCTTGGACTTAGAATCCTAGGTTATCTCCATTATAATACAAGTTGAAATTGTGGTCAAGGGAGTCAGGATAATTTGACTTGCCTGACATAAGCTGCCTCCTGTTTTTCCTTGAGGATGCATTACTACTCCAGTTAGCCTGGTTTTACCTGCTCTTTATTGGAAATTGGCAGGTGAAATGAGGTAACCATGATTACATCTTTCATTAATGGAAAATTTAGGATAGAGTCCATATCTCCAAACTTCCCAGTATAATTCTTTCTATTAGTGCCCTCCCCCCCGCCAGTGAAAAAGCTCAGACTCTCAGAAATTCAAAGGTCATATAATCCAATCCATCCTTGAACCCATAGCCCTTTACCTGAACCCAGGCTGTTATCCAGCCTTTACTTGAAGAGCCCTTAAAGTACCTCCCACATCTCTCCATTCTACTTTTCAATAGCTCTGATTGTTAAGAAGGTAGAGTTAAATGGTAGACAAGCCACCCAGAGAAGAAGGATGAGCACATACCTTTAACCTTTTATTTCTGTAATATGGCACCAAGGCATTTCCATTTGACTGCCTCCTGCAGCTCAGATGATAGGGGAAATTGGACTGATTAATAATGATAGACCTATTTATTTTTTATTAATATTCATCATTTTTATAGTAAGTAAAAATGAGGAACCGAGAAGTGGATATGGTTTTCTAAAAGTCATATGGGCAATGAGCCCATAGACAAGGAGTTTAGCATTAGAGATTTGGAACTGGAAGGGACCTCAGAGATCTTTTGGACCAACCAGTCTTCTCAATTTTTGAAAGTGGAAATCAAAGTTAGAAGAGGGTAAGTGACTTGCCTTAAGTCACATACAAAGTAAATGGCATGTTTGGGATTTAAACACAGATCCTCTATCTCCAAAATTTTTTCATTGTTGTTAACATTTCGCATTTGTTAGCAATTCATTTAATCCTTACAGAAATTCTGAGAAGTAGGTGTTATTATTTCTATTTTATTGAAGTGGAGAGAAGTTAAGTGCTATCATTATCTTCATTTTGATGTTAAGGAAACTGAGGTAGACAGAGGTGAAGTACCTTGCCCAGAATCACAGCTAGAAAGTACCTGAGGCCAGATTTGAATTCAATTCTGCCCAGCCTGGGTGCACTGGCCAACTAGCTGATTGAGACTTTCTGAGGGCAGAGACTGTCTTTGTTTTTGCCTGGATTTGTATACCCACAGCTTAGTACATAGTAAAATCCCCCTAGATCTGGACCATATCTTATATTTATAAAATATTTCGCTATGCCTAGCACAATGTGAAACTCAGCATAGACATTCAAAGAAAGGGGAATTCTTAAAATTGCTTTCCTATCTGGGTTCAGTGCTCCCTACTCTTAAGAGTTTGCTTTCCTTCTCTCATTTACATTCCAAACCTATTCATTACTAATATTATTCCATATTTATTGGGTTCCAACAATATGTCAGATATGATTCAGAACACAGAATGGGACATAGCCCCTGCCCAGTGCGCTTAACAGCCTAAAATGATGTGAGATCTAAGAAGTGGTAGGAAATAGGGAAATTGCCTAGGGAAGTTGCAGTGAATACTAATAGCTTCTTGCTCTTTCAAAAAGAAAGTAAAATGATGAGGACACCATACTTGTTTTTGCAATGCAAAGGTAGATTATAGGGATTGAATTTTCCCTTTGGTTGCTAATGATAACAAATACAAAGAGCCTACTCAATAAATGTATATAGTTTTTCAATCCTTTTTAAACAAATGGAGACCATGTAAAAATGACTAATTTCACTAGAGAATGAAGGCTGGTTACTTATTTATGTATTTATCCTGAGAGAAGGGACAGGCAGGCAGGCAGCATGTTATGGGATAAAATGAGAGTTGTACTTGAAGTCAGAAAGAGCTGGGTTCAATTTCTAACTCATGAAAACTTTTTGAACATAGTCATGTCATTTAAATTCCCTTAATTTTAGTTTACTGATCTGTAAAATGTAGATAGTCCTATCTTTAGAAAGTACCTTTATCATGGGACAGTTGTAAGACTCAATGCATGTCAAGAACTTTAAAAATTTTAAGGTATCATATACCTGCAGCTATTATTTGAAGAGAGGTTTCTGTTTTAAAAGAATTTAGAACTGGCAGCCAAGATGGTAGTTTGAAGGCAGTAATTTCTGGAAACTTGTTCCCCAAAAAACTCCAAAAGCTGTCAGATTATGACTTAAGCCAAAATTTAGAGGGGCAGAACCCACAGAAAGACTGAGTGATACAATTTCCCAGTCCAAGACAACTTAGATGTTCCCCTGGTAAGGTGTGTTTCACTGGGTCAGGGGTTGGAAAAAGCCCCTGTGATTTCAGCTGCAGCTGCACCTGTAGCTCAGTGGGCTAACCCAGTGCCTAGATCCCTGGGAGCGTCTGTGTTGTAGCAGAGGGGACGGTTTCCAGACCTCCTGGCCCAGGGATCATCAGGGACAGCCAGAAGGAGTGGTGAGAGAACTCTGCTGCACCAGAGTGGGTGTAAGCAAGCATCAGCCTCAGAGTAACCCTGTGGTAAGAACCTGCAGTGGGAATTGAGGGAGCCAGCCTGCACCTCCAGAGCACAGCCCACAGACAGTAAAGGGGTCAGGGGAGACTGCAGAGGTTTCTCTGCTCTCCCTGGGGCAGGACTCAGCTGTTTGCCCACACTCAGATCCAAGTGGCAGTCTGGGCCCCACAACATCACCATAGCTGAGTAAGGATCCTCCTCACAGCTCCAGGGCAGAGGGGAGGGCCTGAACACAGGCAAGAGAGCAGTCAGAGCCTCTCATAAGATGTTGGAGGAATTAAGGTTCCCTGTGGGTTGTCCCAAAAAAACTCCAAAGCTTTGGAATTGCAGTAAATCAGTTGTAGGCTGAGGAAATGAGCAAACAAAAGAAAAAGAAGAATCTGACCATAGAAAATTGCTTTGGTCCCATGGAAGATTCAGAAGATGACAAAATCAGTTTCTATACCTCCAAGAGAAATAGAAAATGGGCTCAGGCTATGGATGAGCTCAAAAAAGACTTTGAAAAGCAATTAAGGGAGATAGAGGAAAAACTGAGAGGAGAAATGAGAGTGATGCAAATAGATCTTGAGAACCAAGTCAGCAACTTGGTGAAAGAAATACAAAAAAATACTGAAGAAAATAATATGTTAAAAGCCAGTCTAGGTCAAATGGAAAAAGCAACCCAAAAGGCAAATAAAGGAGAATTCCTTAAAAAGTAGAATTGACCAGCTGGAAAAGGAGATCAAAAAGCTCTCTGAAGAAAATAATGCAGAATGAAACTAAAGGAAGCTGATGACTGTGGAAATCAGGAAGAAATAAATATATTCCAACACCCCCCCCCCCCCAAATTAGAAGAAAATGTGAAATAGCTCATTGGAAAAACAACCAAACTTGAAGACAAATCCAATAGAGATAATTTAAAAATTATTGGGCTACCTGAAAGTCATGACCAGGAAAAGAGCCTAGACTTTGTTTTTCAATAAATAATACAGCAAAATTGCCCTGAGATCCTAGAAGCAGAGGATAAAATAGAAATTGAGGGAATTCTGCAATCACCTCCTGAAAGAGATCCCAAAAGAAAAACTCCCAGGAATATATAGTCAAATTCCAAAATTCCCAAGTCAAGGAGAAAATACTAAAAGGTGTCAGAAACAAGTAATTCAACTACAGTCAGGATTACACAGGACCTATCCGCATCTGCATTAAGGGTTCATAAGGCTTGGAATATGATATTCCAGAAGGCAAAAGATCTTGGTTTGCAACCAAGAATCAACTACCCAGCAAAACTGAACATCCTCTTTCAGGGGGAAAAGATGGACTTTCAATGAAACAGGGGACTTTCAGACTTTCCTATTGAAACCACCAGAGCTGAACAGAAAGTTTGATCTCCAAGTAAAGAACTCTGGTGAACCATACAGGGGGTAGATAAGAAGGACTAACTATGAGGAACTTAATAATATTGAACTGTTTGTATTCCTGCATGGGAAGAAAATACTGATAACTCATATGAATTTTCTCATGTATAAGAACAGTTAGAAGGAGTATATATACAAGGCACAGGAAGGAGTTGAACATATGGTATAATATAGTAAAAAGTTGGAGTCAATGGGTGATAAGGGAAAGTACTGGGAGGAAAAGAAAGGAGAAGAAGAAGGGACTAAGATATTTCACATAAGAGTTAAGATAAAGCTTTTTTCAAAGGAGTGGAACAGGGGGAAGGTGAGGGGGGGAATGAGTGAACCTTGATTTTCATCAGAAATGGCTCAGAGAGGAAATAACATACACACTTAATAAGAAATCTATCTTACCCTAAAGAAAATGAAAAGAAAGGGATGGGAAAAGGGGGAATGGGGGGAAGAAAGGGGGGAAATAGGTGATAGAAGAGAGGGAAGATTGTGGGAGAGGGCACTCAGATACAACACAATTCTGAATAGGGACAGGGTGAAAGGAGAAAGAGAATAGAATAAATGAAAGTGGAGAATAATAGAATGGAGGGAAATACAGCTAGTGATAGGAACTGTGGGGAAAAATAGTGAAGCAACTTCTTTGGCAGATTCATGACAAAGAAGGCAACTCATCCCAGAGACAAAGCCATTGGAATCTGAACACAGACTGAAGTACATTTTTTTCTCTCTCACTATTCTTGAGGTTTCTCATCTTTTTTTTGGGGGGGGGTTATGTTTACTCCCACAACAAGATTATTGTAATAAAATACAATAAATTTTTAAAAAAGAAGAAAAAAGAACTTAAAACTTCAGTAAGAAGAATTAAAAGATGTAAATTTCCAACAAAGGACTTCTTTTGTTTTGTCCATGTGGAATCAAACATGTTTTTTACTTTCCCTTGGCCTCAAGTTGACTTAAAAATCTACTATAATGAGGCACAGTAGAAAGGATTGAGAATGTTGGTTATTGATATTTTGGAGCCTCTTTATGCTGTAGAGGTGATCTGGAGTTCTCAGAGGCTTCACAAGAAAAGTAGAAGATCTGACTGAAGAGGCTCTGAATATTGGGACAGTGATAACCAATATCTGCTGTTTAAAGATAAACCTAGCCAATCACCAAAGCAGTGGCTACTTTGGGGGGGGGGGGATCTTTTGACTGTGGTAACCTTGGAAACACATCTTTCCAAAAAAGTAATATGTATAACTATACATTTATAAATCACCCAGAGTTTGCACAATATTTTTTCTTTCCCCAAATCACTGGAATAAAGACTTGGCCCCTGCCCAGTGGGCCTAATAGAATGAAATATATGAGATCTAAGTGGTAGGAAATATAAAATTTATATAGAACTTTAAGGTTTGCAAAGCTCTTCCTGTTTGCTGTCTCATTTGATCAACAGACCAACCCTGGAAGGTAATTGCTATTATAATTCTCATCTTTATAGATAAAGAAACTGAGGCAGATAGAGATTAAATTGATTACTCAGTGTTACACAGCTTAGAAAAATCTAAGGTGCAGATTTGAAGTCAAGTCCAGAGCAGTACCTAGTTGTTTATTATTGTACCTATTTCATAGATGATGAAACTGAGGCTTAGAGGGATTATTTGACTTGCCCAAGTGAGTATGGTTGGTGTATTAACTGGTAAATGGTAGAACTAGGTCTGTTGACTCCAAATCTGCTGTTCTTCCTTCTATTTTACAAACCTGAAGGAGAGAAGATTTGTTGTAAACAGTTACTAATAAAAGGTTTAGAAAAACTTGAAGGGTTTTGCAAGGCAAATGGGGTTAAGTGGCGCTTTTCTAAAAGAGGAAGAAAGAGGAAGAAAATGGAGTTTCTAAATTAAAGGCCAATGAGTTTGATGCTGATTCCTAACAAAATTCTAGAATGTAAAAGGTACTCACAAAAAGTCACAATCTCATTAAGTACAGGAAATTCAAGATTACTATCATTTCCTTTCTTTGATAGTATTATTAAATTAATAGATATTTATAGGCTCACAGGATAAAAGATTTATAGAGGATCTTAGAGGTCATGTTGTCCAACGTCTTCATTTTTCATATGACCAAAATGATATCCAGGTAGTAGCTTACCCTAAGATTTTTTAGCAAAGCATTTGAGAGTTCTTTATTCTTTGCTAAAGGAAATGGTAAATCACTCCAGAATCTTTGGGTTGCAAAGAAAACCCCAAAAGGAGTCATGAAGTCAGACATGACTGAAAATGTCTAAATAGCAAAACTTATAGTCTAAGAAAAATATGAAGATATATGCCTAGATAATAATTATATATTGAATAGTTTAAGAGCTGGTAAACTTAGAAGGTTGTCTCTAACAAAGTACCTCATAGATGTATGGCCAATTCTGCTTTTTAATATTTCCTCAATGCATTGGCTAAAGGAATCATTACTATGTCTATTAAATAGACCAATACCACAAAACTGTAATGATTGTAGCACTGTCAGAACTCAAAAATATCTTGATGAATTGAACTGGTAAGATGAATTCTGATCAATTAAATGTAAGGTTATAGTTGAACTCAACAAATGGGCAAGGCATGGCTAGATAGAAATGGACAGAAAGATGTGGAAGTTTTAGTGGATTGCAAACTCATTAAGTCAATCATCATATGATGTCAGGAAACCTAATGCAATTTGAGACTGCAGGAAGGTGATGGTTCTGCTTTTTTTCCTCATTTTTTTGGTTATCTTTTGCTTCCTGCATCATCATAGTTATCCCCAATATTGTCCCATTCCTTTCCAGAAAGTCATTCTTTATAACAAATAGTATTTTTAGAGAGGAAAAATCGACATATTGAAAAAAACCTGAAAAAGTATATAGTGTTTAAGACCTATGGGCCTCCCAGCTCAATGGGTTGAATGTGTCGTCTCATATCTCTTCATTTGAATCCTGTAACATCTTTACAATCATTACTTTTTTGGTGTGCAGTTATTTTTATTTACATTGTTGGAATACTGTGATACTTTCCTGGCTAGGCTCTTTCTAGTACATTGCTTTCAGTTGTGGACATCAAATTTTAGGAGGACATAGAACAACTGTAAAGTTTCTGAGGAAGCTAATGAAGATAGCAAAAGGTTATTTGAAGATTTGTTGAAAATGGGGAAGCTTAGCTTGGAGAAGTGGACTAACACCTGTCTTCAAGTATTTGATGAAATAGACCTGTTCTATTCTGCTCCAGAGGGCTTAAACTTTTTTTTCAAGGCAATTGGATTAAGTGACTTGCCCAAGGTCACACAGCTAGGGAATTATTAATTGTCTGAGGCTGGATTTGAATGCAGGTCCTCCTGACTCCAGGGATGGTGCTCTATCCACTGCTCCACCTAGCTGCTCCCAGAAGGTACAGACTTTTGAGGCAAGTGATGATAATGCAAATTTATTCTTTACATATGGAAAAATATTCTAATGAATAGAACTACTCAAAGGTGGAAGGAGTTGTCTTATAAGATAGTGAATTTGCCCTCATTTAATACCAATAAAAAGATGGATGTGCATCTGATGGAAATCTTGAGAGGAGTTTCTCATTCAGATGAGGGTGAGATCAGTTACAAGCATTAAGATCCCTTCCAATTCTGAGATTTGTTGATTCTTTCATTCTGTGATCACTACACATTTTTGATGAACCCTCATATGAAGAGTAATAATGAAATGTGTTCTGCACAGCAGTAGCTGCAGAATTCTGGAAGGACTAGAACCAGTCAGATTTTGCTTAATTAAAAAAAAAATTCCTAATGACTAGAATGTCCAGTAATGTAGACTCACTGGTATCTATTCATTCCAAATTCTGCCACTAATTAGCTCTGTGACCTGGGGCTAAGCATTTCTCTTTGTGTCTTTTTCTCCTCATTTATAAAATTAAGGATTTAAAATTCATTATCTTTAAAGGCTTTCCCATTTTTAAGATTCCATGATCTCTGTTTTTCACTTCTGAGGCCCCTTCCAGATCAGAATCCGATTATTAGCTTGAGAAGGGAGGCAGTATATTAGAATTGTGCTAAAATATGCCTTTTAGGTAATGCAATGATTCAGTGCAAAAATGCTGGAGTTGGGTCCAGGAAGACTTGAGTTCAAATCTGATCTCAGATACCTACTAGCTGAATAACCTTGGATAAGTAATTTCATTTCTTTTTGCCTCAGTTTCCTCATCTGTACAATAGAAATAAAAATAGACCTATTCCCAAATTTGTGTAAATAATAAATATTTAATAAAAATAAATATGTAATAACATATGATATATTTATAAAATATTTTGTAAATATGACATATTTACAAAATATTTTATAAACCATAGAATTCTACATAAATGCTTAGCTATAGTTATTGTTCCATAACAGAAGAAGCTATTTTATGGAGCCAATCACATTCCCTGAAAGAAAATAACTAAACACAGTCAAAGCAATTATAAATAATACTGGTTGGCCTTTACTGTCAGTGCTAATCTTATTCCTCTCTGTTTGCTTTATAAAATATAATTTCCATTGTACTTGATGTTTGATGAGGATGGCAGTTAGGCTAGCAGTGATGTAAATGTTAGTAGGCTGTCCCTTTTCTACTATTCTGATCACATCCCCATAAGGGCCCAGGAAACTAGTTCATGTTTTTCCCTAGAAAACATTTCTCAGTTCCATGTATTTTCTGTCTATTTGCCATGCCTGGACCATTCTCCTTTCTCTTTTCTAAGTACTGAGCTTCCATTAAGTCCCAATTAAAACTGAACCTTCTACAAGACGACTTTCCAAAATCTCTTATTTCCAATGCTTTACTTTTAATTATTTCCTATTTATTACTTTTTTGTATTTACTTACATTTTGTCTCTCCCATTATTTTTTAAAGTCCTTGGGGGCAGGGACTCCTTTTGCCTTTTTTTTGTATTGTAATGCTTAGCATAATGACTAACATATAGTAGGAAATTAGCAAATTTTTATTGTTATTGAATTGAATTACTCCTTCACCTCCACTACCATTCATGTTTTCTCTCTCTATTATGTCTATCATGTGCCCTTCCAGAAGTACATCATTTATATCTCATGCTATTTGCTATTAGAATGAGAAGTATATTGTTGGGGAAGAAATATTACATGCAAAGATTAGTAAAAATGCATTGATTTGCCAATGAGAAACCTTGGCACTCTTGGCCCAGTTCCCTTCTAATTCCCCAATCTTGTTTCTCTTTACAAGAATCCCAGACAGTTATTTCTCCCACCAACATCAATCTTAAACTTGAATATTATGATTCCATCCAACCATGATTCTGGTTGATTTTCTTTTTTCTTTTTTTAAACTGAAGGGAGGGTTGATACCTATTGATGCTTGGATCAGGAGATCTGAATTCAAATCAAATCTCAGATACTGTCTTCAATAGCCTTAGTTTTTCCTATAAAACTGTGAAATGAGGATGATACATGCATTATATCCCTCTCTTAATTGTTGTGATGAAAGCCTGTTGCAAACAGTAAATGCTTGCTGAATGAATAATTATTAGTGGAAAGAATTTTGGACTGGATATAATGAATTGCTGTTCTAGTTCTGGCTCTATGTGGGTTATATAACCTTGGACGAGTTATCTTCCTAGTCTGTATCTGTTGATGGCTGCTTGAGTGAGTTTGGGTTAGAAGGTGTTATGACTGAAAAACCTAAGCTCTGGTGACCCTCGAGCTGAAGGCTTTCCACTAACTCTGATTTGATAACACAACTATATCATTCGTGGCCTCACTTGTTGATAGCCATGTTCCAGAACCTCTTGACCCAAGTTACATCCTGCCAGGATACATCCTGCCCAAATTAGAGTTACATCATTGTTTTTATCCTGTATGCTAATTTTGTGGTTTTCTGATATAAGAATTGTTTGATACTTTTAATAAATAGCTCTGATAGTTGTCCTGCTAGCACCCCCACCTGAGTATACCCATGTTTCTTTTCCTCTCCTGAGCTGAATGAATTCCCTGGTAGACAGGAGAACCCAATATGTGTCTTGGTTTTTCCATCTGTAAATGAGATATTTGGAAAAAATAACCACTAAGGACCCATCCAGCTTTGAACTCTAAAAGTACTTTCCTGGAAGTCTTCCTACTAGATGACTTGTCTTTCTTGTCTTAGGGTAGGCAATTTCTAATGAGAATTTTTTTTAATTGATATTTTATTTTTCCAGTTACATATTATAGAAGTTTTTCAACATTCATCCACATGGATATTTATAAGTTACAGAATTTTTTCCACCTTCCCTTCCCACCTCCCTCCCCTCAGCGGCAAATAGTCAAGTGAATATTGTATATGTATATTTGTGTTTCACATGTTTATGTAGCAGTCATTTTCTATATGGGGAATTAGGACTAAGGGAAAAGAAAGAAAACTATAGGAAAGGTAGGAAAAATATGAGAAATTTTTTAAAAAGTGAACATAGTGTTCATTTAGACTATGTAGATTTTTTTTTTCTTTATCTGGATGTGAATGGCCCAGGGTTGTCCAGGTTCTCTGAACTGCTGAAAGGAGCTGCATCCATCAAAGCTGATCAACTCACAATATTGTTGTTAATGTGCACAATGTTCTCTTGGTTTTGCTCCCTTTGCTCAGGTTCTAACTAATAAGATTTTGAGAATAAGTGACTAAAATAGCCATTTAACTGTTGATTCCTGGATATCTTCCATGGGCTTTTTTCCAACAAATATGATTAGTGGCTAATTACTAATCTTTAAATCTTTCTAGTCACACCTGTAGAATTTTAACTGAAGAAGTTTTCAGTGCAAATGGATGTTTGACATGAGTCAGATAAACAAAGGCCCCATCTGGTCAATGATTGCTGAAATTCATTAGCGCTGAAGAAGTCAAGTCTACAAATCAGGTAATAGAATCCTCTAGACACAATTTATTTTAAGATGTCAACTTGTGAACTAATCTCTGTAAGTAAAGAGATAAAGGATACATTAGTAATCATTTCTGGATAGTCTCCCTTTTAAACTACTTATCACTTTACTCTCATTTCCTCTTCCCTCTCTTTCACACTAAGATTCTACTACATGATACATCTTTTAAAAACCCCTGCTTTGTACATCACTCTCCTGCCCAGAAACTAGTATCTTCCTATTGCCTACAAGACTCAAACCCACATACTATTCAAAATTCAGCACAATTTGCCCTTTATTTGTCTAAGTCCATTTCCTGCTATTTTCCTAAACTAATTTTTCACTTCCTTGGACACCCCAGAGGTGTCTCCTTCTTCTAGATGATTAGGGTTTAATTCAATGACTTCTGAGTCTCTTACAATACCCCAATACTATAGTACATTTCCTCTTCTGTACTCCTAGAATAATTTCTGTTTGAGATATTCTTCTGATATGTAATTTTGTATTCTGAGTTCAGTTTGTACTGAGTTTCTTCTGTCTCACTGCATTTGTAAGTTTATAAATGACAAGACCATTTAGAATTAAGAATCCTAATCACCTACCTCAGATTTTGGAGTCAGGAATACATGAGTTCAAGTCATGCCTCAGAAATTTACTGGATGTGTGACTCTGGGAAAAATCACTTAAAAAAAGAAAAATTACTTAACTAGGTTCATTTGAAATAAATTGGAGGACCTCTATTTTAATCCTTTAATTTGTCATTTGAGAGTTGTATAACTTTGTAACTTTGAGCAATCTCTTTACCAGTCCCAGTTCTTCATCTGTAAGAGGAGAGAGAAGACTAGAGCAGTTACTCTTAAAGTGTGTTCTAGGGACTCCTGGGGGCCTCTGAGATCCTTCCATAGGGGTCTTCTGGTCAAAACAATTTTTACAATAATAGTAAAATATTTTTAATCTCTAACATACTATATCACTAGATATAATCCACATAAATGGAAAACCACTGGACTAGAGGATCTGTAAGATTTTTTTTTAAGATTTTTCAAGGCAATGGGGTTAAGTGGCTTGCCCAAGGCCACACAGCTAGGTAATTATTAAGTGTCTGAGGTCGGATTTGAACCCAGGTACTCCTGACTCCAAGGCCGGTGCTCTATTCACTGTACCACCTAGCCTCCCCCTGTAAGATCTTTTCCAGATCTAACACTATGATCTTAGACTCCTTTGAAGTTTTCTGAGCTTAACTTTCCTCATCTGTGAAATAGGGGTGGCAATATATGTCTATAAAAACTTGTCATATAGGGTTATGAGGTTTACATGCCATCATGTATTTAAATACTTTGCAGTGTTTAAAATGCTATTTATATGCCTACTGTCTTTAACATTGTTTTTAAGGTACATATAAAGTACTCTTAAAGTCCCCAGAGTACTGGATAAATACTTAAACACTCAATCTATGATCTCCTCTATTTGGATGTTCCCTACAGGTTTGATCATGGTCCATACATGCCTTTTTTCTTTCTCACTCTCTTTGTCTCATATGTTCATATCAGTGGGTCTATTGAATGTCCTAGAGATCTTTTTCTCATATTGAGAAGATACCAGTCAGGCCCTTAGGTTATATAAAAATAATTTACTATGATTGAAGCAGGACATAGAGAAAAAGTTGTAATCTTTTGAAACTTTTCTGTGTGCTGGAGGTGTTCTCCATTCTGTATTGAGTATTTGCCATCTCCATTTCCTAAGCTATGTTGGATTTAGAGTGCATAGCCCACAGTACATAGAACAGCACCCTTGTTCAATGAGTGCTGTCTTAACTACTCCTTGAGGACTACCCCTATGGTATAAGCATTGGAGAATACCTGGAGTCAGGTGCTAAACCATTCCTGAGCACTACCCTTGTCCTCCCCACCAGAAGGGTGTTTAATTGGACTTCCACCCAGCTCTCTCTCACCCTTTCTCTTCTGGATCCCAGTGAGCAGTCCCTCACTCCTTCTGAGCTAAATCCACATTGTCTGGCCATGTGACTGGACCAAAATGGCCCCAGCTCCATGTGGCTGAATTTTTGTTGATCTAAGCTTCTTTTCCTTCCCTTTTTCTTTCTCAGGCACTTTAGACATTTAAATAGAGGTCCTCCAACTTATTTCCAATAAACCTAGTTAAGTAAATTGTTACTTAAGTAACTCATTGTCTTGTTGTTTCTCCAAAGAACTTAACCTGTAAACTTTTGTAGTAATTTGTAAACTGTTTGAGAAACCTGTGAATTAAAATTTAAGTCTTTATTACCCTCCTGAGTCAGAGAATTGGTGAGTTTTTTCACTCCCAAAGGAACTGATCTTTAAGGTCCCTTAACTCCTTTTCCTGAAGGTATTTTCTCAGCATGATGATGATGATGATGATGATGATGATTTGGGTCAGTTAAATGGCTCAGTAGAATAGAATATCAGGCACGGAGTCAGGAAGACGAGTTAAAATCCAACCTCAGATAATTCCTTACTGGGTGATTTTGGGCAAGTCACTTACTTTCTGTTTACCTCAGTTTCCTCACTTGTAAAAAGTGTGCATAATAGCACCTACCTTCCAAGATTGTTGTGAAGATAAAATGATGATGATCAGTTTTTTTAAATAACCTAATCTCTTTGGGCTTCAGTAGACCATGGCAGTATTTTAAATTCAAGAAAAGCAGAAAGAAAACTCAAAGGAAGCAGAGTAGGAATATATGAAGTTGCAATTCCAGATCAAAGGGTGACACTGATAAAGAATAGGAACAGTGCATCCTAGTTTTTGTTACCTTTGGGTTCACCTCCCCCATAGCCCATAGATGGAAATATTTCTTTTAAAAAGGTTGAAAAACACTGTACACCCTAACAGCAACATGGGAGTGATGATCAACCTTGAAGGACTTGCTCATTCCATCAGTGCAACAATCAGGAACAATTTTGGGCTGTCTGCAATGGAGAGTGCCATCTATATCCAGTTAAGGAGCTGTGGAGTTTGAACAAAGTTCAAGGACTATTCCATTCAATTTAGAAAAAAAAACAACAGATATCTTATTGTCTGATCTTGTTACCTCTTAGAATTCTTGTCTCTTCTCTAAGGATATGATTTCTCTCTCATCACACCCAATTTGGATCAAGGTACAACATGGAAACAAAGTAAAGACTGACAGATTGCTTTCCTTGGGGGCGGGGGGGAGGGAAGTAAGATGGGGGGAATTGTAAAACTCAAATAATATCTTTAATAAAAATTAATAAAAAAATAAAAATGTTGAATATTCTTAGTTGCTCAGTTTTAAGTGATAAGGGCGGTGGGAAGCATTGAACAGAGAAATTTGAAGTTATGAGGAGGGCTGTTTCTTGTCTCCCCGGCATTTCTTCATCACTTAATTAAGGGTAAGGGGTGTCCAGCATGATGTGTGTGTGTGTGTGTGTGTGTGTGTGTGTGTGTGTGTGTGTGTATTGGCAATGGGGGAAGGGGAAATGAGGGGTGGGAAGGAGGGTGAGTAGTATGTGAAGGGGTTGGTAGGGGAAACTATGTGTGAAATACCCGTAATCCTTTCCAATATAATTGGACCATCTCAAAGGTCAGACAAACTTAAAAGAGATGTTTAATCCAGGAGGGTTAGAGGATTTAAAATTTTTGGAGTCAAGGAACCTTTTGGGAGTCTAATGAAGTCTATGAACCTTTTCTAAGTATGTCTTTATATGCATAGGCTGAAAAACTTAGGATTACTAAAAGAAATAAATGTTACTGAGATAGCTTTCAAAATAATACAAAATATTTTCAAAATATTATTGATTTCCTTTGCCTTTTCATTTTTCTTAGATTTTTTTGAGGGATAAACCTGAGAATGGTATTGCTGAGTCAAAAGTTGTACATGGTTGGGTGACTTTTGGGGGTTATGAACCCTAAAACTATAAACCTTAAAATATGGTTTTAACATAAAAATTGATTCTCTGGAAATCTATGGAAACATTAATGTATAGATGGTGGACATGGAAGTGAGGGAGATTGGAATGATGATGATGATGATGTTTGTTTTCATTCTCAAAGTGAGGCAGGGGAAAGATGAAGAGAATTGTGAATGTAGAAATTGGGTGGAGTTGACTACCACCCTCTCTTGAGATGTAAATTGACTTGAAGTAGAGAATTAGGAGTGTAACAGAAACAATTTATAATCTTAAAGGATACTCAAATTGGGTGGTGATCTCTATTACCATTGATTCATTGTTTAATGTAAAATTTGTATCCTGATCTCCTTAGGCTTTACCTAATTCTTGGTCTAGTAAACTCAGGGCCACAGTCTTCTCTACCAACCTGTGGTCCAGCCAACGCTGCTTGGCTGTTTTTATCTCTCTTTCTCTCTAGCCCTTCCTATGTCTTGTAACCTATTAATATATTTTTATTTTATCTCCACCCTTGCTTTCCCAAGTCTGAATGATGATTCCTCATTGGCAGAACTGAACTCAAATAGCCAGTGACTACAAAAGAAGACCGTGATATCAGGGAATGTGATGTCATAACAAGCACATGAATTGGATTTGAGTGAAGAAATACTATGTTAAGTCATCAGTCTCACTTTCTCCTCCAGAACCATCTGAATCCAGTGACTAGATAGGAATCAGGACAACTTCAAATGGTCCTGAATCAGGATATTTACAGAGTAGCAAGGGAGGGGGAACCAGGAAATACATAACAAAAATAGACAAAAAGTTGATCATTCACATACAATGCTATTTTGTTTGAGGGAGGAGGCCTTCTTTCCTGGATTGAAGTTTAAGGAGAGCAGGACTAGTACTCCAACATCCTCATCATTGTCTTCTTGAGTTTGTTATTAACATGGGGGAAGATAGTCATTGATTTCTTATCTACTCACACAGGTGAATGTAAAGTGAAGGCTGAATACTGTCTAAAGAAATCAACCCTTTATCAGGAATATAGTTGTGAAAACCATTATTATTATCATCATCGTAATCATCATCATTATCATTACACTTTGGGAGGGTTTAGCTTTTTCACTATCGGTGTACAGGAAGAAGAAATGACCCTATGACCTGGGTTCCCTGGGCACAGAGTTGTGATTACAGCTCCCAGTGTACCCACACTGCTTCATCACTTATCTGTCACCACAGGACTTTGAGGAATGGTTATGAGTGATGTCTTTTGATGTGTGGGCAAATCTGATTTAAGTGAGATAGAGCTGCATGAAATCAGTCTCCTCACTCTCTTCCAAAGTCAGCATGATCCAGCATAGCGAGACAGAGTCAAGACAAGTGGTGATGGCTTTAGATGCAATGGATGACCTTGGCTTCTTCAAAGTCTAACCAAACTTTAAGTGCTCCATAGCACCTGCTTTATTTGTGTTCATGGCTATTAGAACCAATTGTTCTCCTCTTCCTATTCCATCAGTGGAAGACTTCATATGCTTGAGGCAGACATTCCCCGCTACTCAATGATGAGTTTGAGGCTCCCTCTGTTACCCTCAACCTGGTTTAGCCCACCTGCCAAAACAGTTCCTGGGGTATGGCCACTGTGGATGCTAAAGCTTCTTGGAGCCACAGGTGAGAGTTAGGTGACTCAGGTGGACATCAAAGGTGGAAAGCAGTCCTCATGCCAAGGTGAGTCTTCCTTGAACACACTGTACACCCCATGAACTTCAATTTTATTTAGACAGTGTTGTACCCAAAGAGCCAGAGGGAGACCAGAATTTGATGAGGTTGGAGATCTTTGTTCCTTTATTCCTGGGGACTGTCTGGGGATTGAATACTCAAATCAGACAGTACCTAAGTATTCAGGAGATAGCATTTCTTATAGTGTTTTGATGGGGAGGTACTGAGAGCAAGAAAGATACAGAGAAGCAAAGGCAGCAGTTAGATAAGGTCAGGGTCTTTGTGTTGTTTGAACTTGTTTCATGAGAGAGTCACATATTCATGGGCTTCCCACAAGTTGGAGGGAGTGAACTTTACTATCTTATGATTCCATGCCTCCAGGGGAGGCAGTCCTGGGAGGAAGTAGAAATCTTACAGATAAAGCAAGATAATTAGGCTAACAAGGGTGCTTTGTAAATCTTTAGACAATTTTATGGTATATCCTTGACCCCTTGGGTCCTATCAGACTATTTTTCAGACCCAAAGGTGCCTAGCCAAAGTTATATTTCTAAGGAATTTCTCAGGGCCCAGAAGGATGTCAGGGACCCCTTTCTATACAGGAATTTCACAAACAGTGATATTGTACTTCACGGTAACATACCAAAATGCTTTTATGATGCCCTGAAACCTATTTGTGGACCAAAGACATAATGGCACATCTCAGCTATTCAGTGCTATCTCAGCTATTCATTTACCATAGGGACGTGATTCTAGAAAGAATGGACTGAACACTTCCATAGTATTTTTAACAGACCACGCCAATCAATGCAGAAGCCATTGACCATTTACCTCAAGTTGAAGTCAGTCCCTAGCTGAAGTTCCAACTGAAGAAGAAATTTTGAATGCCATTAGTCTCCTTTCAAGTGGCAAAGCACCTGGTGCTGATTCTATTCCAGCTGAGCTCTACAAGGTAGAGAAGTTTTGAGTACTGTGGACAAGTTAACTTACCTTGGCGGTGTTCTTTCCAGGGGGGGGTACACATTGACAATAAGATTGACACACTCATTGCCAAAGCTAGCTCAGTATTTGGGAAGCTCCAAAAGACAGTATGGGAGAGAAGATGTATTAGACTGACTACCAAACTGAAGGTCTATAGAGCTGTTGTGTTGACTTCAATACTACATGCCTGTGAAACCTGGAAAGTCTATCAGGACCATGCCAGGAAATTGAACTGCTTCCATTTAAATTGTCTTAGGAAGATTCTGAAGATCTCCTGGCAGGAGAAGATCCCAGACACTGAGGTCTTTTCTCAAGCTAAACTGCCAAGCATTCCAACATTACTACAGAGAGTGCAACTACTATGGTCTGGACATGTTAGAATGCCAGACATACCTTGCCAAAAAAACTATTTTATGAAGAACTCACACAGGGCAAAAGCTCACAAGGGAGTAAGAAGTGATACCATGACACTGAAAGTCTCATTAAAGAACTTCAGAATTGACTGTACAACTTGGGAGATACTGGCACAGCACCACCCAGCATGGTATGCCCTCATCAGTGAGGGTGCTGCATTCTGTTAGGAAGGCAGAATTGGAGTAGCTCAAAAGAAACATGACATCTGTAGGTTTAGAGTTCCCACCCCAGTTGTTCAAATGGTCTATTTGTGCCTAACCTGTGGTAGAGCTTTCCGAGCTCATATTGGTCTGATCAGACACAGTTGGACACACTGTAATTTGTCTCAAACATAGTGAAGTTGTTTTGGTCTTCTTTGATATCCAAGGATAAGAAGAAACCAATTCGAAGGAAGATAACTACTTAGGATTAGTTTTAGGTTGTGTGAAGTCAAAGAAAATCCTTCAGGATTTATTGCTAAAGGGAGATTGTGTCCATAGCCTAAAGGATAGTAACAAAATTTTTCTATATCAGCAAAGAACAGGAAGCTAAGTGGATGCCTGTCAAATGTAGAATGGCTGAACAAATTAAGTTAAATAAATGCAGTGAAATGCCAACATGCCATAAAATAATGATGAAAGGAATTATTTCATAAGTGAATGTTAGATCCAGACCTGAGTTACACTCTTGCCCAAGTGAGCCCTATTGAATATCCTTTCCTGAGGAAAAATGAAAACTAACCTCCATAGACACTTTAAACAACTCTCAATCCCACCTTGGTGACCCCAAACAAACACATCCTCCATGGAAATCCCAAATGACTCAGTCCCTTTGGAAGCAAACTACCCTTGCTTCCTATATCCCAAACCTTTCAAAAATGTGCTGGAGTCTGTTCCGACCCAGCCCATTGTCCTTCCTTCAATAAATAGTTTTACATTCCATTTGTCTCCATTGCTATCCTTCTTAAGCCAAGGACCTACCTTTTGACCTTTCATTGAGCAGAACCAAGAGAATAATTTTTACAGTAATTGTAAAGAAAACCAGTTTTGGAAAACTTAAGAAAACTGAAAAATTCACTGATCAATCCTGATTCTAAAGGATTTATGCTAACCTGTGCTGCTTACTTAAAAAAGAGGTGATGAATTTGAGACACAGAATGAGGCATAAAATTTTGGATTTTGCCAATTTGGTAATTTTATTTTTTCCATATATATGTGTGTGTGTATATATATATATATATGTATATATATGTATATATATACATATATATATTTATGTAAATTCTTTTAAATTGATGGAGAATGTAAGGGATAGAAAACAAATTCTTGCTTATTGAAAAATAAAAGAAATGAAAATCAGGAAAAATAAAACAAACACCAGTGTCAGAATTTCCATGGTTAAGAATTATCTCAGAGTCTGCCTCTGCATTTCATTTTAGTTTTCTATAACTATTTATAATAAAAGAAGTACTTGGCTCTTGGGGTTAGGTCATTGGTGAATGGAAAGCTGCTTTTATTTTGGAAATATGTTGATTTTCAGAAGCCTTTCCATTCTTCAAATTCTACCTAACAATAACTGTATAATAATAAGAGAAATGATGCCTTTCTCTTTTCAAAATTTGTAAAATGCTTTTTGCAATAATCAGGTGGTAATAAAATTACTATCAGGTTGATAATAAAAAAGACTGAGTACTGCCTCTTGCCTCCCCCCACCCCACTGCCAAGGGGCTTGGGTACAGGGTAGCCTTGATTAATACTTACTGACTGATAGAACACTGCTCATGAGGTGGGTATTAAAGCTCCCCCAAATGCCGATATTGTTAAAACTGTTCAATGTACTTTCCGCACATGGATCAAGGTAGATGGCCTTAATAAAATAAACAATTGTCCTCTGAAGTGTATTCAAAAGTACAATGGATGAATTTGTTAATTATTCCTTGTTGAGGTAGACATTATATAACCTTTTCTTGTAGTTGTGATGTTTCTCACCCTCTTAAATACATGAGCATTCACACACAAATACAATTAACCCCCCAACTACAAGAACAACTATGATAATAAGCAAGCAGTCAAAAAACATCAATCAAATATAAGTTATTATTTGTGAAAATAGGTGGTTCAGTGGGGGAAAGTATGGAATTTGTATTCAGGAAGACCTGAGTGAATTCAAATTCTGCTTCAGAACTATGTGACCTTGGATAAGTCAATTAACATCTCTCAGCTTTAGTTTCCCCATCTTCAAAATGAGGAAGTTGAACTCAATGGACTCCAAGATTATTCTATCTCTAAAATCTTCCCTCTGATTTTCAACTTACAACAAGAGACTACAGTGACTGTTGTATCACAACTGGATGTGAAGATTCAGTGTGTGTGTGTGTGTGTGTGTGTGTGTGTGTGTGTGAAGCCACATATAGTTTATTTGGATTAACTGCACTCTACCATTTTCTCAGAAAACAAAATCAATAGTTGACTTTAAGTAGTTTCCCCCCTTCTATATATTTTATTCTTAACAAGAAATAAAACAAACATCTCCAAAACATATATTTCAGTGTAATAATAATTGCAATAAGTTTTTCACAACTATATTCCTGGTCAAAGATTGATTTTTTTTTATCTTAAAGTGTGCAATTATTTTATTTCCTTTCCTTGATAGCAAGAATTTCATTTATATAGGAACCTGCAGCTAGTACAGCTGTCAAAGAGAGGTGTGTTCCCATCACAGGGGACCAGATTGTCAACAAAGGAACTAAATGGCTGAGGTCAAACACCTCTTTCCCTGTCCCCTTCCCCCCATCTTCCCCAAAAGAGAAAACAATAAAACTGACAAAAAAAATCAGGACCCAGAACTTTCTAACCAGCAGCTTTGATGAGGGAGTTGAATTTATCAAACATTTATGTATGCACTGGAGCAAGAATGCTAGGAGGGAGTTAATCCCCTTCCCACCTTCCCCTGTACCCAGAATAGTGGGGTTTAGGAATGATAGGGAAGATTCCCCATTCTATAGATGGAATTTCTTGTTCTGTACTAAAAGGTACAGAAGCTGGGACAAAGATTCTCCATAAATTCAGTTAAGTGATATAACCTTCCTTTCCTCCTTTTCAAAATCCACAGACTTCAAAACCTAACTTAGTGATTTCACCTACACTGGGACATTTCATGAGACAATAGAATGGAAGTTAGACAGGAGAGTGAAGAAAGGAGGAATTATATTTTAGGGTCCTAATTCCAAACAAGTTTCCTCTTTGGTTCCCAGGCCTGGCCCTCAATTTCTTTCTTTCTTTCTTTATTTAGTTGTTCATTCATTCATTCATTCATTCATTCATTCATTCATTCATTCATTCACTTATCTATCTATCTATTTATGCATCTATTCATTCATTTATTTATTTTTACACTTTCAAATGTATTTTATTTCCTTTTCTTTTTTTTAATTAAAGATATTATTTGAGTTTTACAATTTTCCCCCCAATCTTGCTTCCCTCCCCCCACCCCCACCCCACAGATAGCACTCCGTCAGTCTTGACTTTGTTTCCATGTTGTACCTTGATCCAAAATGGGTGTGATGAGAGAGAAATCATATCCTTAAAGAAGAGAAGAGAAGTCTAAGAGGTAACAAGATCAGACAATAAGAAATCTGTTTTTTTCTAAATTAAAGGGAATAGTCCTTGCACTTTGTTTAAACTCCACAGCTCCTTATCTGGATACTGATGGTACTCTCCTTTGCAGACAGCCCAGAATTGTTTCTGATTGTTGCACTGATGGAATGAGCAAGTCCTTCAACCTTGAACATCACCCCCATGTTGCTGCTAGGGTGTACAGTGTTTTTCTGGTTCTGCTCATCTCACTCAGCATCAGTTCATGCAAATCCCTCCAGGTTTCCCTGAAATCCCGTCCCTCCTGGTTTCTAATAGAACAATAGTGTTCCATGACATACATATACCATAGTTTGCTAAACCATTCCCCAATTGAAGGACATTTACTGGATTTCCAATTCTTTGCCACCACAAACAGGGCTGCTATAAATATTTTTGTACAAGTAATGTTTTTACCCTTTTTCCTCATCTCTTCAGGCTATAGACCCAGTAGTGGTATTGCTGGGTCAAAGGGTATGCACATTTTTGTTGCCCTTTGGGCATAGTTCCAGTAGCTCTCCAGAAGGGTTGGATGAGTTCACAGCTCCACCAACAGTGTAATAGTGTCCCATATTTCCCACATCCCTTCCAACAATGATCATTATCCTTCCTGGTCATACTGGCTAATCTGAGAGGTGTGAGGTGATACCTCAGAGAAGCTTTAATTTGCATTTCTCTAATAATTAATGATTTAGAGCATTTTTTCATATGGCTATGGATTGCTTTGATCTCCTCATCTGTAAATTGCCTTTGCATATCCTTTGACTATTTGTCAATTGGGGAATGGCTTTTTGTTTTAAAAATATGACTCAGTTCTCTGTATATTTTAGAAATGAGTCCTTTGTCAGAATCATTAGTTGTAAAGATTGTTTCCCAATTTACTACTTTGCTTTTGCTCTTGATTACATTGGTTTTATCTGTGCAAAAGCTTTTTAATTTAATGTAATCAAAATCATCTAATTGATTTTTAGTGATGGTCTCCAACTCTTCCTTAGTCATAAACTGTTCCCCTTTTCATAGATCTGACAGGTAGACTAGTCCTTGATCTTCTAATTTGCTTATAGTATTGTTTTTTATGGCTATGTCCTGTAACCATTTGGATCTTATCTTGGTAAAGGGTGTGAGGTGTTGGTCTAATCTAAGTTTCTTCCATACTAACTTCCAATTATCCCAGCAGTTTTTATCAAAGAGGGAGTTTTTATCCCAATGGCTGGACTCTTTGGGTTTATCAAACACCAGATTGCTATAATCCTTTCCTGCTTTTACACCTAATCTATTCCGCTGGTCCACCACTCTATTTCTTAGCCAATACCAAACAGTTTTGATGACTGATGCTTTATAATATAATTTTAGATCGGGTAGTGCTAAGCCAACTTCGTTTGCATTTTTTTTCATTAAGCTCCTGGCAATTCTTGACTCTTTATTTATCCATATGAATTTACTTACAATTTTTTCTAACTCATTAAAGTAATTTTTTTGGAATTTTGATTGGTAGGGCACTAAACAAATAGTTTAGTTTTAGTAGAATTGTCATTTTTATTATATTAGCTATCCCTATCCATGATATTTGCCCAGTTATTTAAATCTGATTTAATTTGTGTGAGAAGTATTTTATAATTGTTTTCAAAAAGATTCTGAGTCTGTCTTGGCAAATAGACTCCCAAGTATTTTACACTGTCTGAGGTTACTTTGAATGGGATTTCCTCTTTCTAGCTCTTCCTGCTGTTTCTTGCTAGACATATATAGGAAAGTTGAGGATTTATGGGGGTTTATTTTATAACCTGCAACTTTGCTAAAATTGCTAATTGTTTCCAGTAGTTTTTTAAATGATTTCTTGGGATTCTCTAGGTAGACCTGGCCCTCAATTTATAAAGGACAAAAAGGAAATGTCAAGTGGCCCAATATTTCCATAGAAGACTCAGGAGAAAATACTCTCCCCTTAGCCTCCAAACTCTATGTCTTTCTGTACAGTCTTTTAAATGAAATCTGGAGATACAAGCTCAATAAGCCAGTCAATATAGTTATATATATCTAGGGATATTAGGAGGAGAATAAAGCAAAATATAGGACTATGGAAGAGATGTCACCAAGGAGAGATGATAAAAACAGGTTTGGTCAAATATTGGGATAGTCATAGAGCATTTTCTTCTGTCTCTCATCTTCCTACAAATATATCAAACTAGGTTTCTCCCCCCCCCCCCCCCCCCCCAGTAAGAAAACTGGGAAGTCCTTCCTGGATAGAGACTATCTGAAAACAACCTAACAAACCCTCCCACCCCACTGGACCCTTCTATGCAGCACAACAAAAGCTAATTCTTCTGGGTAAGAAGAGGGCAGGAATGAGAGGTGCCATTTCCCAATCATACATGTTGAAAACTTTCCCCAAACAACCCAGCAGCTCTGTCCTGCAATACCTTCTTCCCATAGACGCTTTCAACTCTGTAGGCCACATAGAGAAAATAGTCTTCTTCATGGTTGTTCTCATAAAGCTGGCCCATGGTGGCACAAGTAGGAGGCATAGTGTTGTTGACAAAGAAGAATAGGGTGTCTTCTGGTCAAAGGTTTATCCGCTTTCGAATTAAGAAGTAGAACTGACCAACTGTAAGGTCAGAGAGCACCAGCTCTTGTCCAGGTCAGGAACTCTGGGTATTTCTTCCAAATTTTCTCCCCTTCTTTTTTTCAGTTACTTGAAAGGATGATCCTCCTTGTATTGGAATTTCATGATGCTCCTCAGCATCTCCGATCTCCCCTGGAGGGGCCTGGCTCAGCTGAGTGGATGAATTCTGAGTCTGGCTGAGAGCTGAAAAGCCTTGGAGCTGCCAACCATTGCTGCTCTTCCCACTCAACCAGCCCAAGGAGAGCACTCAGACCAAAGACTGATTTTCTTAGCTATTGTGAAGAATGGAATGTGTCCTCTATAGATCTTTAAAGGAAGATTTGTCCTACCCTCCTAAATTCAGTTATTCATTTTTTTAAAAAGTTTTTTGAAAAGGCAATGGGGTTAAGTGGCTTGCCCAAGGCCACACAGCTAGAACTCAGGTACTTCTGACTCCAGGACGGGTGCTCTATCCACTGTACCACCTAGTTGCCCCCTACCCTCCTTAATCTGGGAAAGAGTGTCCTCCCTTGGATTTTAGAAAGGAAACTAGTCCTGCCCTTCTGGTACTTAAACTCATCAAAGAATGTGACCTCTTTCAGGCCAGATAGCATAGTAGAAGGATGATTCTCTTTGATGTATTATAAAATAATAGAATGGCCTCCAGGGAAGTTTAAAGTTTTGTCTACTCTGGTTATATATATTCTGTTCCCATCCCTTCCCCTTACTGTTGTATAAGTATCCTGATCTCCCTCAGCTGTAGATAGTTTTTATCAGAATGGCCTCCACCTATAGATTAAATGTAAATCCCAAGGAATAAAACTTCATATCTAACCTACAATTTATTTTATCCCTAAATTTTAAGGTTTCCAGTTTTAGGGTTCACAGAGAGTATAAAAGAAAAAACAGATGATTCACTAATTCATTTTAGAAAAGTCCCCTGAATTATGTAATATAGGCTCATAGGAAATGGGAATGTTTAGCCTATAAAAGCAAAGTCAGAGTAGAATTGGGACCAACAAATGAGAGATACAAGAATATAGATCAATCAAGCAATTAAATGCCTGTTATGGGCTAAGCACTAATCTAAACAGATTGACTTAATATTAAGACAAGTTTCCTAGGTCTTTAAGTAAAAGTTGGATGACTATTTTTTAGAAAAGAATGCATGTTTCTGGGAGAACTAGATGATGCCTTTTTAAATTTAATTATTCAATGACTCCCCACCTGGAAGATCAACAATTCTGAAATTGAAGCAATCATTAATTTCTTCACTTACAATACTTCATTCCATCCCCAAATCTTATTACTTCATGAAAGAATGTTTTATAAAAGCTTAGTGTTGAATATTCCCATAGTCAAAACCACATTTATATCATCACAACCAAAAATATTTGCTTATATTTCTATCCAAATGAATTTAAATATATCAGAATCTTAACAGTCATCCCTCAAACCTAAAATATACTTTCTCATCACCTCTGACTCATAGAATCCTCTCTTCCTTAAAAATGCAGTTCTGGCACCATTTTTGACATCAAATCTTTACGAATTCTCTTCAACAGCAGTGTCTTACTAAAGGACCATGTATTTAACTTTTATATTTTTGGAGTCTTCATATTTATTATGAACACACACATATATGATATAACACATTTGATATATATATATGTATATGTGCATATATATATATATATATATCTATATATATATATATCTCCTTTCCACTAACTTAATTCTTATTAGTCAGCTAATTGGTTGATAATCTTTTAGCCATTCCTTCTAAGTCCCCTTCAGTTTTATTTGTCTATCCCTGCTCTTGATATTTTCACCTCCCAATATTGTTTCACCTAACAATAAAAATAATGAGATTTAATGCATTATATGTTAATTATGATTATTATGAAACAGCATGGCAACAATGGATAATTATTTATTATTTCTATGTACCAAGCTGTTCTAAGGATTGGGGATACAAATGTAAGCAAGATGACAATCCCTTCCATCAAGGAGGATTATCTTCTAATGAAAATGCCAATATATAAAGGGGAGCTGGAAAGGAGGAGAGGGTACACTATGCACTCCATAACTGAGCAGCATGGTTTGCTGCTGTAAACCTAAAGTTAGTCAGAGTCTTAAATTTGATTAAGATAAGGCAAATCTCAAAGGTCAACCAAAGGCAGTTCATCTGGTGGAGTCCAAGTTGTGTTTTTTGGGAAGAGGTAGACCTAAATATGAGAGGTTACATATGTTAAATTAGCTAAATGGCTATATATATATATATATATATATATATATATATATATATAGTTAAGATTTATTTTACTGGGCATGGTGGTACATGTGGTTTGGTTTCCACTAATGGAAAGGCAGAGGCTGATGGATCTCCTGAACCTGGGAATTCTGAGCTTTAGTAAGGCTAAATCTGATTAGTCATCACTAACTTTAGAACTAATATGATGAGCTTTCCCTGGGAGGGGGAGGGTCATATTAAGCTACCTAAAAGAACTGACTCGGGTCAGAAGTGGAACAGGTTAAAGTTTTCATGCTGAACTGCATTAGGGGCTCATATGAGACTCAGTTTTTAAAGAGTGATTTTCAGTTGGTGGGTCCAAATAATATTTCTTAACTCAGTCAAATATTAAGGGATTTGCATTTTGATGGTGGAAGAATACAGACTAGTCAAGGACTCAAAACAACGCATGGCACATAAAAGATAATAAATACTAGCTGACTGTAGATTGATTGTTGAGCATTATTGGTTGAACAAAAGCAGATATTTATACTTGAAAAGAAAAAATTCTGAATGATTTAGATGGCAAGAATGAGATGATGATGATAGCTAGCATTTTTAAGCATTTAGAAAATTTCCTACAAATGTTCATTTATCCTCACAACAATTCTAGGAGGTAGGCTTTTCCAATAAACATTTATTAACCATCTAGGTGGTTCAGTGGATAGAGTGCTGGCCCTGGAGTCAGGAGGATGGAGTCAGCCTTAGACATTTACCACTTACCAGCTGTGTGACCTTGGGCAAGTCACTTAACCCTGGTTGTCTGGCATCCAAGGTCATCTCCAGTCATCCTGATTCATATCTGACCACTGGACCCAGATGGCTCTGGAGGAGAAAGTGAGGCTGATGACTCTGCACAGTACCCCCTCACTCAAATCCCAATCCATGTACTTGTCATAACATCACCTCCTTGATATCACGATCTTCTTTGAGAATGAAGGACAAACATCAATTTGTGACACTCTTAAACTGTAGGGATTTAAAAAAATGAAAAAAAGGCAATCTCTACCCGAAGAACTTTACAATTTTAAAGGGGACAGGAGGTGGAGAGAGGAACTATCTGGGAATGAATAAAACCAAATTCCTCTTTTGAACAGCATTCATTTTGTGACTTAGTGTTTTATATTCCTATAAAAATTTTGTTCATAAGATTTTAGGGAAATTAGTGCATCTTACAATATGTTCTGGAAAATTCATAAAATGTTCTGTATGACTTGTGGTTGTATTCTTTGGTTTTGTCATACTTCAGTCAATAGGAAAGAAGAAACATCCTTGTCCAAGATTCAGTAAATTTAACTTGTTCTTCATTATTGACTGCCAATGGATGTCCTTGGGCTCACTGAAAAACCTTGGAGCCAATTTGTTATGCATATGCATAATTTGCTAATAAATCAATTTGTTCAGATATTGATCCTCAGCTTCTAATCAATTTTAACCACAAGTTTTGGTCCCCAAGATAGTTTCTCAAAAGAACTCTCCATCAAGTGCCTGGAGGATCGGCTTCCTCTTGATTTTGATCTCAGTTCTTTTGAATTAAAATGAGTCTTGGGGATGCCTGGAAAAATTTCTCTTGTCTTGATGAAGAAGGGAGAAAATGGGATAAAGGTAGGAATCTGTGTGGGTTTCTTTTGTGAAGAATTTACCAATCTCTGATTCAGAGAGATAAGAAAGAAAATTTACAGGTCACACAAATGGTTTACAATTCACTGCAAAGTTCACAGGTTCATTGGAGAAACAGCAAGATAGTTTCAACAAGAGTAAGAATAGGTTGGGAGAATTTGGGGAGATCATGTTCCTCAGAGCCAGCCAATTTCACAGTAAGACAAGCAGTAGAAGTAGTAGAATAGGGCATAAGAGGCAGGAAAGTTTGGGAAATGATAATTCACACAGATTCAGCTGTCTTCCAAAGGCAGAGGAGTTGAACTTTAAGGAAGATGTAGTGTGTGTGTGTGTGGGGGGGGGGCCCTTGGAGATTTTTGTTGATAGATTGTAGCTCAAAGAGCAAAGATGAGTTAAAGGAGGGATATGTAGATGAGGGGTGTAACATCAAAGACTTAATCTCTTCAGGCTAAAGCAGAGATCCATTGAGGTGGGCTTGTCTTTTGCCTGGGATGGACAAGGTACTTTACTAAAATTTCATTGACCTCATCTTATAGCCTGGGGGGCTAGAATTTACTGGGACTTCTTGTCCTGGAGGGGAAAGGTACTTAACTAAAAGTTCATTGATCTGTCAAAGCTTGGTCTATGGTATTGGGGGATGGGGAGGAGATACAGGGTCAGTACAGAGGGTACAGATTAATAACCATAAAACATATTTCTCTGTCCAGAATTTCCCCTACTGCCTCGGGACCAGGGAAGTTTAGATTCAACTGAGAATGACAAAAGAATAATGTTATTAAATTGTGTGAAATTTTGCCTAAAACTGCAAGGGCATTGCCAACAAAGCCCAGCAGCAAGAGGCAAATTCCATTCAGAACAACTATAGACAACATAAAATATTTTGTAATCTACTTTCCAAGAAAAACTCAGGTACTATATGAATTTAATTACAAAACTTTTTTCACCATAAAGTCAGATCGAAACAACTGGAAAAATATCAGTTGTTTATGGGTAGGCCAAGTTCATATGATAAAAATGATAATTTTACCAAAATTAATCTACTTATTTAGTGCCATGCCAACCAAACTCCCCTAAAATTATTTTATAGATTTAGAAAAAATAACAAAATTTATTCAGAAGAAAAGAACAAGAATATCAAGGAAATTAATGAAAAAAGTGCAAAGAAAAATGGCCTTATCATACCAGATCTAAATCTATATTATAAGAGACAGCAGTTATCAAAACAATTGTGTATTGGCTAAGAAACAGAGTGGTGGATCAAAGGACTAGGGTAGATTCATAAGACATAGTGATGGGAGCAGCTAGGTGGTGCAGTGGATAGAGCACTGGCCCTGTAGTCAGGAGTACCTGAGTTCAAATCCAGCCTCAGACACTCAATAATTACCTGGCTGTGTGGTCTTGGGCAAGCCACTTAAGCCCATTTGCCTTGCAAAAACCTTAAAAAAAAAGAAAAAAAGACTTAGTGATAAACAATTCCATAATTCCAAAGACTCCAACTTCTGGGATAAGAACTCACTATTTGACAAAAAACTAGGAAAAACTAGGAAAAGTATAGCAGAAACTAGATATAGAACAAGATTTCATGCCATAAGGTCAAAATGGGTACATGATTTAGACACAAAGAGTGAAACCATAAACCAATTAGAAGAGCAAGGAAATATTTACCTGTCAGATTTATGGAGAAGAGCTTTCTGACCAAAAAAAGATAGTGAACATTATGAAATTCAAAATGAACAATTTCAATTGCATTAAAGTAAAATCCAGGAAATACCAATATTTCTGATAATTACCTTATTTCTACAGTTTTCAGATGAAATTAAAGCTATCTATGGTCATATAAAAAATGCTCTGTCACTATGAAAGGGGCTAGGGAGTTGGGACCATATTAGTCTAGCAACATGAGTCAGAGCAAGTGAATCCAACGTAGAAAAAGGAAGACAAGAAGAGAGGAGCAACATGGGAGAAAAGGAGGATAGGGATTCCACCTGGCCAGATCTTTGCTCAAACACATTTCCAGGCAGGCATGTAAGAAAATATAGGGTGTTTGGTTTCCATGGGATATGAGAGGATAATGCTAGGATCTCACAGGAATCTGATAGAACAATACAGAACAAAGGTAGAGTCTCTAGGCTACTGATTAGATTGAAGAAAACACCAGCCTATGTGTAGGAATGTGGAGGTAAAACAAAGGGAAGGGTGAAAATTGAGATGACCCTGATCAGTTACCAGCTGGAAGAGGTCTCCTCACCCAACATGAAGGTGCCTTGGTCAGGTAGAGACAGAAAGCAGCTCCAACCAGTCCTGGGTTGACCTAGGATCTCTGACCTCTGCAAGCCCACTTGCTTAATAAGGTCCATATATTAAGTACTCTCTCCTCTGACAATTGAGGCTTATCAGCATCCCATGTATGCTGTATGATCAGGGAGGGGGGGAAAATATTAAAGGAGCGTCATGAGGGGGGTTTATCTTTTAGATTGTACCCATAATGACAAGTACCTATCGGGACTCAGAGGGGAGAGGAACAAAATCCTTCCTATATTAGGTTGAACATTGTCATGATTTGGGGCTTTTCCCACTAGGGGAATTGACTGTTTCTGTAGGGATGTTAATTAATCAAAGTTCTTCAATCACTCCAGGCTAAGTTCTATTGTTATTATGGCCTTTTATAACAGGCAGGACAAGGGTGGTGCGTGACGAGTGGTTTAGCACCTGGCTCTTGTTATGTTCCTGTTAGACTAGCTGCTCAGGAAGTGTTAGGTTCCTGCTGGCCAGCTTATCTTTACCCAGGTGAACTTTAAGTGGTGGGGGAGACAACAAAGACAAGGATGACCAGGTCTCCCAGTTCTCCAAAATCTCCATTTATTTACCAGAATACAAGTACTTAAATATCCTCTCCAGTCGCTGGGTCACTCCCACTCCCATGGCACTCTACAATCAACCAGTAAAATAAGGCTCTGGTACTCAAGGACACCAGGTGATGAAAGTTCACAGTACTCCCACACACAACAATTCCTTACAAGCTCCCAGGTATTCTCCCATGCTTGTGCCACAAGGAGGCCCCCAAGAAGTGGCTAAGACATCACTTACTGCACGTGAATAATGTTTACTACTGCATCATCTCCTGCCTCAAAGGATGTGACCAAAAGTCCAAGATGGGTTAGGAAATGGAGACTGTAAAGTGCCAGCTCAGAATGGAGGATGCCTTTCACAATACAGAAAAGTTTTAAAAAGATTACATTTTTTCTGTGCCTAGAGTTTTCCTTCTCCAATTCTTTATTAGAGACTAGCAAATTAAAACAACTCTGAGGGACCACCTCACACTTATTAGATAGGCCATTATGACAGAAAAAAGAAATGATCAGTATTGGATGGATGTTGGAAAATTGGGCCACTCTTGCATTGTTGGCACTGTTGTGAACTGATTTAACCATTCTGGAGAGCAATTTGGAATTATCTCCTAAGGGATATAAAAGTGTGAGTGAGTACCCTTTGATCCAGTAATATCATTACTAGGTCTATATCCCAAAGAGATCACATAAAAGGGAAAAAGATTCACATATGCAAGAATGTTTATAGCAGCTCTTTTTGTGGTGGCAAAACATTACTCATCAGTTGGGGAATGATTGAACAAGTCATGGCATATGAATATAACGGAGTATTATTGCCTTTTAAGAAACAACGAACAGGCAGATTTCAGAAAAACTTGGAAACACTTACATGAACTGATGCTGATTGAAAGGAGCAGAACCAGAATACTGTATACCTTAACAGCAACATTGTGAGATGATCACCTATGATGGACTTTGCTTTTTTCAGCAATTTAATGATGGAGGACAATTCTAAAAGACTTGTAATGGAAAATGCTAGTCAATGCAGAGAAAAAACTATGGAGTCTGAATGCAGATCAAAGCATAATATTTTCACTTTTTTTTTTGCTTTTTTTGATTTTTCCCTTCTTTTGGGTTTTCCCTTTTTGTTCTGATTCTTCTTTCACAGTGTGACTAATAGGGAAATAAGTGTAATAACATTGTAACCTCTATCAGATTACTTACTATCCTAAGATGAGCAGAGGAAAGGGTGAGAAGGAGAAAACTACAAAAATGAATGCTAAAAAATTGTATCTACATATATTGAAAAAAATAAATAAACAAGAAAAAATAGAACTGCAGGGATTCAACTGATAGATTATTCTGACCTAAATTTAGTACTTTTGATTATTGCATACTGAGAAAATGAATGTTGTCCATTGAACAAAGTCCTACCAAGTAAATTATTAGTTCTATTGGTTTGCATTGTCTAAAAGATCATGCTTTCCACTCCTCAAAGGGCCTGCTTCCCTATTCTGTTTTCTACTTCCTTAAGTTCTTTTCCCATACCTTCTAGGTCTCCATCCTGTTCTCCTTTTACAATGATAAAAGATTTAATTTCTTTTGAATATGAGCTACTGAGTGAGTATCTTTACTCTCTAAGATATATTTATATATGATGTCATCTACTCTGGAAATATGGTATACTTAAGACTATTAATCATTTAGTCCCTCTGATCTCTCCACGTGTAGAAGAGTAAATTTGAGGAAGACTTGTAGCTGTTACAACTCAATTTCAGACCTTATTTAGGGGTTATAATTCTACCTGGAGAGTCATAATTTATTTACTGGAAATCTCACTCTTCCTGGAGGAAAGAATTGCCATTATAGAGACTGCAAATAGATATATATACCCCAATCTGTGCTGCTCCTGCTGGACCGGGGATCTCTCTAATTGGTCTTTACAAAACACACATTGGAACCATAATATCCTGGTCAAATTCACTAGACTATCACAAGCTAGGGAATCTTTAATTAGAGGAATGGAGGCATGTATTGTCTGTCCTCAAAATTGGAGCAAGTTTCAAAAGAATTTTCAAGAGGAAAATGAAATCCCTAATCACTTTCATGATAGATTCTGTAAAAATACTAAGTAATATGCAAGATTAAACCTACTCAATCATTGATACACTAGGATAATTGATTCTGCCTTTTGTTAATTACAGACAGAGATAAAATAGTATTTTGATAAAAAGATTTCATGCCTGTATGGCATGAAAAGACCATTTGTTGTGATAATTCAGTCAATTTTTAGTTGTGTACTACTCTTTTTTGGCTCTGTTTGGGGTTTTCTTGGCAAAGATATTAGAATGGTTTGCTGTTCTCTTTTCAGTTCATTTTACAGATAAGAAAACTGAGGCAGATGGGTTTAAGTGACTTGTCCAAGATCACCCAGCTAATAAGTATCTGGGTCCAGATTTAAATTCAAGAAAATGTATCTTCCTTTTTCCAGACCCAGTGCTCTCTTCACTGTGCCAACTAATTGGACCTTTGGAGAGAATTAAATATCTACCTTCAGAGGTTCCTTGGGCAACTCTATGTTTGTGGCAGAAAAGCTTATGCCGCTCTTCCCCTAAATTGGATTGAGATATATGGGATTGCCTATTTGACCCCACCAGTATCAGTTTTAATTATTCTATAGCAGGTGTGTCATGACTCATTTGGTTTTCAAAGCCTATTCCTACAATATTAATACATTTTATTATTATGGTTATTGGTAATATGGGTTACATTGTAATTATAAATAAATATTTTATTCTTTATGTGAACATTGGTAAAGTTTTGATGGGTGATGTGGCCCAGAAAAGCTAAAATGTTGGGCATCCATATTTTATAGGGTTGGTAAGAAACATTCCATTAGAAATTTAAGATCATCATGGCATAAATGCCAGAAAAGAGGTTTTGCAATATGGAGAAGGGATAAAGTTGTATTATTTCCCTATTTCCATATATTGGGATTGTTGCTTTAGAAAAAGCTGACAATATTTCTATCAAGATTGAGAAGTTGAGGGGCAGTTAGGTGGCATAGTGGATAAAGCACCAGCCTTGGAGTCAGGAGTACCTGGGTTCAAATCTGGTCTCAGACACTTAATAATTACCTAGCTGTATGGCCTTGGGCAAGCCACTTAACCCCATTTGCCTTGCAAAAACAAAAAGATTGAGAAGTTGATTCAGGCCACAAATAAGTACATTAACTCCCTTCTAATTGAAGTATTTTTTTTAATCTCAGTTGATCATGCAAAATTATATGTTTTTTAGATCTCATTATTTATTCACAGGAGAGTGGCCTTTACCAGTAGTAGGATTCAGATAAATTAACAACTGGATTCTCTGCCCTAATGATTATTTTAAGTATACAAAAAGATATACAGGGAGATAGTTTAATATTTCAAGCATTTAATACTCAAATAAGAACAATAAAAGTGGTACAGAAAACCTGATTATGTTATATTGCTCACAGTAAGCAAATGTATCCTTAATAGAGTGAAAGCAGCCATGTGACCACAGCAGTTTATGTTGGAACATATGCCGAACCAAAACTCTTTCTACTTATTCTAAATCTTTTTCTTCTGCTTCCATGACTTCTGAAATGGGCAATAAGATAACCCTTGAAATCTATATTTTCATTGGTTCATCGTGTCCCAGCTTCCTCTTGGTTTCACCATTCAGTGAACACCAACACACTCATAATAATATCTCAGGGGAATTATAGGCATAACACTGAGAGAAAACAAATGACAGCTAGTCACCCCTTAGTTGTTTGGTACTTTTTCTATTTATGTTATATGTTTGTTTACCTAAGAAGCAAAAACAAGGGAATTAAAATGTAGTATTTCATCAGAGGTATAATGAGTTTTAAGAAATGAATATATAAATAATACCAGCATGGTTCTGGCAATTTTTTTTTCACCTTTCATAGAACGAATATTAGTATGGGTGCTCAGAAAACACTGTTGCACAGATGGATATTAAAAAACGTAAGAATGTAAATTTGTGATTTCCACATTGGATGACTTCCCAGGTGCCCACCTTAGAAAGGACCCTGCTTACAAGTGCCATTTTAACAACCTATTTGCCAAATTCAACATAAAATTAGGTATTGGCTCTGCCAAACTAGAGTGAACTGCCTGAATGATTAATCAATTCTGATCCTATATTAACCAATCAGGAAAGATTGTAACAAATCTCTACAAAATCTAAAAGGTAATAACTGAAACACAATTTTCTAAACAAGATGCAGATACTCAATGGTGAGACCCTTCTTCCTGATTTTCTAGGATATTCTCTTGGTTTTAAGGAGAAGATGATGAGACCCCAACCCACTATTCTGAGTTTGAAACCCTAACCCTCTCTACCCTGAGTTCATTGAAGCCCAACACTTAAGCATTGTCCATACTTGGGACAACTTGTTTAAAAGCCCTATATATCCAGTAACAAATACCCTCACTTCCAGAGTCATAAAAGTCCAGTGTTAAGACAAAAAGTCAGCACAACTGGCATTGGTTCAGGATATAATGAATGACCTTGACATCTTAGATGTCTGAACAAACTCCAAAGTATCTCCTTCAGTCACCTTCATGGCTTGTGGAACAAATTGTTTTCATTTGCCCATTCTACCAGAGTAAGTCTTCAAATACTTGGTGTAGAAAACCCCCTATCCAATTTACTAATGATTTTGAGGCTCATCAGTTACCTGCAACCTGCATTAATTAGTCTGATGAGACAGTTTACTGATATGTGATTGCCTGTGCATGCTACAACTTCTTGAAACTACAGGTAGATTCTTAGTAGTGTTGATTGACTAGTTAGTTGGTTTACTGACTTCAAATATTAGACAGATTATCATGTATAAAAATGTTTAGGCATTCTTTGTGACTTCAGAAAGTCACAAATGGGTAGATAGTATAGGGAGGGACATCTTGCAAAAACAACAATTCTAATGTCATCATATGATGGGAAATGGGGCACTGGTAGATATGTTGTATATTAGTTTATTCTAACCTATAGATGAAACATTGGGGCTTCTATAAGTCCTTAAGGGAAGCAGATAGGAAGAGAGCTGATATATTTTGGATTAAACCATCAATGGGGAAGAATGTGTGAGAGTGATCAGAATGAGAACAGGGGAGATATATCACAATTGTGATAACTAATATTTGGTTCTTGGTCTTTTATCTTTTGTGCCATCATTGTAACACCTGTGTGTACGTTGCTGCGGGGTGGGGTGGTAGTTGTACCTGAATCCTTTCAGAGTCATAATTTGTGCTGAAGAACTCACCTTGAACTCAAACACAAACTGAATGGTAGGACATGTTAAACTGCCAAAGTTTCAATTTAGAGCTATCTACCTGACTTATAGAAACTGAGCCTATATCCAATTTCCTATTCTTAGAGTGGACTCTAGCAGCAGCCATCTGGCAAGTAACAGACTTGCTTAGCAATGTTATGGTTTGTTGCTTGAATTGGTAAGCTCAATTAGTAAACTCCTGTCCATGGGGATATCCAAATAAAAACTACAGGCTCACATTTTTGAACAGCATGATATAATGGAAATAATTTTCTTTTTGGTACCAGAAGATCTGGTTGAAGGGGTTTGGGGTGTGCTGGTAAATGTTTAACAACTAGGTCCTCCCCCTCCAAGTCCTTATGGCCCACAATTTTAAGTTTAGTCTATATAAGTAACATTTTCTCTTGTCTCTTAATGTAGTCAATGATCAAATCAACAAAGTTGAGGTTGCCTAAACCAGAATGCTCCTCCTTGTATTCAAAATCCCAACTCTAACAATTATGATCTGAGTTACCTTGGGTAAGTCATTAATCTCTCTGAGCCTCTAGCAAAGAGAATGATAATTGAATATTTTACTTCACAAGTTTCAATGTGAGGACAATATTTTGTAACTCTCAAAATACTATGGAAATATGAGCTATATAATTATATTATGGAAGGTATTCATGAAGCAAGTAGGAAACTAGACAACAGGAATGATAAGGACCTTCTTTATGCTGCTTTGAATCTGAATGCTTTCAGTTACAATCTCTCTGGGTCTCAGGTTATAATTTATGGAATGCTTTCCAGCATATTTCTACCAAGAGTGACTGATTGAAGTTGGGAAGAGGGAGGGGGGGGAAAGGAAAGGAAGATGTAAAGATGTAAAGAAAGAGATGTAAAGGAAGAGGGAGGAGAGAGTGGATCAGGAACAAGCTCAACATGTCAAATCAGGTTAGTCTAAGTAAAAGAGTAGAAGGATTGAGAAGGATTGGCAAGTTTTTCTCAGAAGAGTATTCAGACTTGGGAAGACTGAAAGTTGGTCATGCCCAGCCTTGAGCACCATGCCTGGAGAATTATAAGTTATTAACAAATGCTTGTTGATTTGACTTGATAGTACAGGCATACAGGTATAGTGGTGGGATTCAGCCGGTTCAGATCAGTTCAGCAGAACTGATAACTCATTTTATGTTGTTTGGTAAATAGGTTGTTAAAATGATACTTGTAATCAGGATTCTCTCAAAGGTGGGTGCCTGTTCAATGTGGAAATCACAAATTTATATTCCTTATTCTTTTTTAGTGTTCATCTGCATAACACCATTTTCCAAGTGCCTATAGTAATGTTCATTCCATCCATCGGTGGAAAAAATTGATGGAACTATGCTTGTAATATTTATTCATTCATTTCCTAAAACTTATTAAACCTTTGATGAAGTATTACATTTTAATTCCCTTGTTTTCATTACTCCAGTAAACAAACATATAATGCAAAGAGAAAAAGTGCCAAACAACCAGTTTGTTTGTTTTTTGTTTCTACTTTGTGTTATGACCCAAATTCCCCTGATATTATGAGTGAACTGATGTTCCCTGAAGGGTAAAACTAATAGGAAGCTGGGACACAATGAACTAATGGAAATATAGATTTCAAAGGTTATCTTATTTCCATTTCAGAAGTCATAGAAGTAGAAGGAAAAAAGAGAATGGGTAGAATGAGTTTTGTTTCTGCATGTGTTCCAATATTGCCTGCTGTGGTCACATGGCTGCTTTCACTCCATAAGGATACAGTTGTTTGCTAACTAATATAACATAATCTAGTTTTGTATACTATCTTAATGTTCTTATTTGAGTATTAAATGCATGAAATATTAAACTACCTTTTGGTATATGTTTTTGTGTACTTAAAATGGTCATTAGGGCAGAGAATTAGTTGTTAATTTATTTGTACCACTGTGCAAGCAGAAGAATTTGAATGGACAACAAAGAAGAGATGCTGATTCTATACAGACTATGGTTCTTCAAGGTTGTAAATGAAAGCATTCAGATTCAAAGCACCCTAAAGAAGGCCCTTATCATTCCTATTGTCTAGTTTTCCTACCTGCTTCATGAATACTTTCCACAATGTAATTACAGTTCATATTGTCATAGCATTTTGAGAGTTACAAAACAAGATCTGAGAATAAATTAGCATCTAGTGTGAAACAAATCAATTTGCCAAAGAAATCCTGTCCTATTTCCTAACATTGTACAGAATTGGATGGATATATCATCGTATTTCTATCTTGGCAAGACTTCTGTTGAAGGAAGCTCCTGCATCAGGCATTTACTTATGCAGCAGTTGAACCAGTCTGGGGACCTCTTTGTCCATGGGATACTCTAAAGATAAACTCTGTAGTAGACAATGGAAGCTTTTTCTACCCTGAGTGGGGAGAGGCAGCTCTTTTTCCTGCCCCTGCCAAGGGAGAAGAGAGAACTTTTTTCTTGCCAGACACGGACAGCCTGAGGGTTAGCATTTGTTGAATCTTTTTATTTTCTTATTAATTCAAAATACAAATGCGGTTTTAAACAAAGAGATTCCTTTGAATAATGAGGTGATGCCTGAGTGGTCTTGAGGTTGGTTTGGTTTTGTTTCTCACTCATCCAGATAAAAACAGCAGATCAAACTTCTATGGCATTTAAAAATCTACAAAGCACCTGTTTCCAAGTAAACTTGTAAGGTAATGACAACTTTCTTGGTTGTTTTCTTTTCCTCATTCTTTTATCCATTCTTCTTTCCTTTCTTTTCTTCCTTCCTTCCCTCTTTCCTTCTTCTTTCTTTCCTTCCTTCCTTCCTCCCTTCCTCCCTCCCTCCCTCTTTCTCTCTGTCTTCTTTCTTTCTTTCTTTCTTTCTTTCTTTCTTTCTTTCTTTCTTTCTTTCTTTCTTTCTTTCTTTCTTTCTTCTTCTTTCTCAGTGATGGAGAGCTAAAGAGCAGTTAAGAGTTATCTAGTCAAATTTCCTCCTATTACACATGAATAAACTGAATCCTAGAGACATTGTGACTTCCCATATGACTAGGTAATTTAGCTAGTGCTGAGAAACCATCAGTCAGTCAATCAACAATTATGTGCCTTATGTGCTGGGCATTGTATGTTAAAAGCTTGAGATGCTAAGAAAAGCAAAAGACAATTTCTGCTCTTGAGGAGCTCACAGTCTAATGGAGAGACAACACGCTACAAAGCAGTAATGTACAAAAAAAGATATAGAAAGAATAAAGAGATAATAGAGGAAAGGCATCAGAATTAATTGGACTAGGAAAGACTTCATATTCAGATGAGATTTTAGTTGAAATTTGAATGTAGCCAGAAATGTCATAAAGGGGCGGTGAGGAAGGAAAGAATTATAGGCATAAAGGACAGACAGTGAAAATACCCAGAATCTATAGATGGACTGCCTTGTATAATGAAAAGAAAGGAAAGCAGGGTGTAGTGGGGAAATAAGGTGTAAGGAAATTGGAAAAATAGTAGAGGAAGGATATGAAAGATTTTGAAGAATAAACAAATTTAAATTTGATTTTGAAATCATAGCCCATAGAGTTTATTGAGTAGAGGTAGGGTATGTGAGACAGAGTCAGACCTATACTTTAGGAAGATCACAATCATATGCCACAGCTTATTCAGTCATTCCTCAATTGATGGGGAATTCCCTCTATTTCCATAAAAAAAGAGCTGATATAAATATTTTTGTACAAATAAGTCCTTTCTTATTTAAAAAAAATCTCTCTGGGATACAGATTTAGCAGTGGTATTACTGAATCAAAGAATGTGTACAGTTTTAGAGCCCTTTGGGCATAGCTCCAAATTGTTCTCCAGTATCTTTGGATCAGTTCACAACTCTATCACAATGCATTTGTGTTTCAGTTCCACCGCCCCCAACAGTTAACATTTTCTTTTTTTGTTGTTATATCATCCATTTGATAGATATAGGGTGATAACTCAGAGTTGTTTTAATTTGCTTTTCTCTAATCAATCATGATTTACAGTACTTTTTTCATATGACTATAGATAGCTTTGCTTTTTTCTGTCTGAAAACCATCTCTTCATATCCTTTAATCATTTGTCTTTTGGGAAATGATTTACATTATTTTAAAATAGATTCAGTTCTCTATATATTTGAGAAATGAGACCTTTATCATAGATATTTGTGGGAAAAATTTCCATGCAGTTTTCTGCTGTTTTCTAATTTTTGCTTTGGTTTTTGTTTGTGGAAAAACTTTTTAATTTCTTATAATCAGAATTGTCTATTTTACATTTCATGATGTGCTCTGCGTCTTGTTTGATCCTAAATTCTTCTCTTATTGGATGACTGAATAATAATATATGTATGTAATATTATTGCTCTATCAGAAACAATGAGCAGGCAGATTTCTGAAAAGCTGAAAAAAACTTAGATAAACTGATGTTGAATGAAGTGAGTACAACATTATACACTTTAACAATAATATTGCTCAATGAATAGCTATGACAGACTTAGTTTTCAGCAATACAGTAATCAAAAACAATTTTTAATGACATTGTGATGTAAAATACTAACCATATGCAGAGAAAGAGCTATGAAATCTGCATGTAGATCAAAGTATACTATTTTAACCTTTTAAATGTTTTTCATTTTTTCCCCTTCTCATGGTTTTTCCCTTTTTGTTATAATTCTTTCATACTGTGACTAATATTGAAAAATATGTAACATGATTGTATATGTATAAACTTTATCAGATTACTTGCTATCCTAGGGTGGGAGAAGGGGAGAGAGAAAAGGAGGATGGGAAAAAATGAATGTTAAAATTTATCTTTACATATAATTAAAAATAAGTAAAAAATAAAAACAACAAACAAACAAATTCTTCCCTTATTCATAGATCTGACAGGTAAATTATTCCATGATCTCTTAATTTCCTTATGGTATCATCATATACCCATTTTGTCTTTATCTTGCACCTTATACAGTGCAAACATCTAGTTTCTGCCAATACTATTTTCCAGCTTTCCCAGAAGTTTTTGTCAAATAATGAGTTTTTGTCCCCTAAAACTTGGATTTTCACATTTATCATATATATTACTTTGTTCATTTACTATATTATATTGTTTATCTTATCTACTCCATTGATCCACCACTCTATTTTTTAGTCAGTATCAGATTGTTTTAATAATTACTATTTTATAATATAGTTTAAGATCCAGTACATTTAACTCACTTTCTTTCAAATTTTTTCATTGATTCCCTTAAACTTTTTGATTTTTTATTTTTCCAAATAAATTTTATTATTATTTTTAGCTCTAAAAATAATTTTTGGTACCTTGATTGGTATGATACTGCATAAATAGACTAATTTAGGTTGAATTCTCACTTTTATTAATTGGCTCATCCTACCCATGAATAGGCAATATCTTTTTCAGTTATTTAGATCTAATTTTACTTGTGTAAAAAATTTTAAATTGTGTTCATATAGTGCCTAGGTTTATATTTTCATGTATATTCTCAAGAATCTTATATTTTCCAGTTTTTTAAAATGTAATTTTTCTATTTCTTGTTTGTTGGCAATATGTGGAAATTCTGATTATTTATGTGGGTTTATTTTGCATTCTGCAACTTTGCTAAAGTTATTAATTATTTTCAATCATTTTTAGTCGATTATCTAGAATTCTCTAAGTGAAATAACACATTACCAAACAGGCTTTTTCCATAGTCCAGCTGTGAAGTGATGAGGTCTGCCTCAAAGTGGTCATAATGTCAGAAGAGAGAAGGGGACATATAAGAGAGATGTTATGAAGGTAAAATTGCTAGGCCTTGAATTAGATTGGAAGATAATGAGTTCTGTTTTGGACATGGTGAGCTTGAGATGTTTAGAGTACATCCAGTTTGAGATGTTCAGTGAGGAGGTGGAAATGCAAGATTAAAGGACTGGATAAGTATATTTGGCAATCATTAGTACAGAGATGATAATTGAATCCATAGATGCTGGTGAGACCACCAAGTGTTAACAGTATAGAGGGAGGAGAGAAAAAGATTCAGCTGAACCCTTTTGCATATCCATAGCAAGCAGTCATGCCCAGGATGAAGATGCAACAAAGGACATTGAGAAGCTAGTCAGATAGAAGAACCAGGAGAGACTAGTACTTCAAAAACTGGAGAAAATGGTGGATCAAGTAGAAGAGAATAATTGACAAAATCAAAAAGCTGCAGAGAGGTCAAGGAGAATGAGAATCTAGAAAAGGTTATTGATTTACCAATTAGGACCTTATTTATAACTTTGGAGAGAATAGTCCCAGTTGATTAGTGGCAGAGGTTAGATTATAGAGAATAAAGGAGAGAGTAAGAGGGAAGTAGAAGTGCCTATAGCCTTCTCAAAATGTTTAGGCACATAAATGAGGAGAGAATAGTAATGGACAGATCAGGTAAGTTTTTTAAGTATGAGAGAGAGACATAAGTATGCTAAAAATCACTAGGGAAGCAGCCAGTAGACAGGAAAGTTTGAAGATAAGTGACAGAGTGAGGAAGATAAAAGACGCAATCTATTGGAGAAAATAGGATAGAATGGAATTATATTATGCATATAGAAGAGTTTTGTTTTTGCTTTTGTTTTTGCTAAGGAAGATGAGATGGGTGAAGGTGGAGATAGAGAAGATATTTGGGTGATGTAATTGGGGGGAGGGGAAATGATCTCAAATTTTTTTTTCAGTGAAATTTAAGACAATGTTCTCAGTTGAAGAGGTGGAAGAGGTAGAGGGAGCTTTGAGAGATCTGAGGAAGGTGAAAAAATTTGAAAAACCTTTAATGTGAGATAATGTGTTAATTAGAGAGGTATAAAGGAATTACTTTACTGCAAGTGAAGGTCCAGTTGAAATTATTTAACACATGGTTTCATGCCACTTTGCTCAGTAGTACATGAGAAGGAGTGAAGGAAGAATATGGTAGGAGTAATACGGGCCTGAGATTATTTCATCATATTCTTTAGGAAATGAAATTACAATGTTAAAATACCTTCTTGATCGGTAGATTTCATCTCTTGACTGACTTTTTATATTGACTGCCCTCTTTGCCTGGGAAGCTCTACATCTTCATCTCTAACTCTAGGCTTTCTTATACTCCATCAAGACTCAGATAAAATCCCTGTTCTCCAAAAGCCTTTCACACTGAGGACCCTCCTCCTACCTAGCACTATTGTCTTCTTTTGAAAAATTACCTTCCATTTAAACAATATAAATCTTATATATAGTAATATGAATGGATTTTCCCTGTTTTAGAATATTAAATTTGAGGGCAGAGGTCATGTTTTTAACTTTTTTTTTAATCCTTAATGCCTGACTTAATCTCAATACTTGTTGGTCCAGAAGACTACCTAAACTAAAAAATTACTAATCATCCAATCGATGCTAACTAGGTACTCCCATATCCAGAGCACTATCCAGGGTATTGTGAGGTATGATACAAAGTTAGATAAAACAGAGCTAGGAACTGGACCTATAACTTTATTGAGAAAGAAAATTGCCAAATGGGGCAGTTCCCTTTACCAATGCAGGTTTGTCACTTTTTCTGCAACTTACATTCTTTTTTTTTTTTTTAGGTTTTTTTTTTTTTTTTTTTTTTTTAGGTTTCTGTAAGGCAAATGGGGTTAAGTAGCTTGCGTTGAGACCGGATTTGAACCCAGGTACTCCTGATTCCAGGGCCGGTGCTTTATCCACTGTGCCACCTAGCCACCCTTGCAACTTACATTCTTAAAGAGTTGCCTAGAGCTCTCAGGTTTAATGACTTGCTTAAGGTCACACAACTACTATATGACAAAAGTGGGGATTGAGTCCAGTCTTCCTGGTTCCAAAATGAGCCTGCTATCCACTATACTATGTTACCTATAGATAAAACTCCAAATTCACATCCCCTAAACTTGTAACAAGTTTCAGATATTATAGGGTTTCAGAACTTACAAGCTAGTCTAGTGAGAGCCTGACAAACAAATAAAAATAAAGCACAATAAAACAAGTGTATTAGGGAGGAGTAAACAAAACATTTTATGAGATATGAAGTATAAGGTTCTTAATAATGACAGTCACCATTTATATGGCTCTTTAAAGTTATCAAAACACTCTCTTCACAAATATTTTATTTTATTCTTAACACAACTCTGGGAGATTGGTGCTATTATTTCTTCAGTTTTAAAGTGAGGAAACTGGAGTAGAAAAAAGGCTAAGTGACTTGCCCAGGGTAACACTGCTCATAAGTATTTGAGACTGGATTTGAACTCGGATCTTCCCAACTTCAAGGTAAACCCTCTATACACTGCACTACCAAGCTGCCTTATTTATTGATTGGGGAGACCAAGGGAGGTTTCCTAGAAGAGAGTACACTTGAATTGAAATTTAAAGAATGCAAAGAAGTTTAACAGTTCAAGAAAGAATGAGAGGACACTTTGAATCAAGCCCAAGGGGTAGGTAATTTCATGGTATACCTGGGGGCAACAAAGTTGTTTGAATGGAAGGTAATAGTGTAAATTAAGACTAGAAAGACAGGATAGGGTGAGGTAATAGAGTGCCATGAATTATAACCAAAGAAAGAAGTTAAAACTTCACTTGAGAATCAATAGGGAGCTACTGTATTTTGAGTAAAGGGGTGGCATGAACAGAAAGATCTATGAATCAAAAGATTAATTTCCCATTTACATGAAGTACATATTGGAGTGAAGAGTCATTGGAAATGGGAAAATTAGATTACCATCTCAAAAAAATTGAGATCATTTCCCCCTCCCCCCAGTTACATCTCCCAGATATCTTCCTTAGCAAAAACAAAAGCAAAAACAAATGTACCATAGTATATTACCATATACTAAGTATAGACTAGTAGTATTAAAACTATTAAAATAGTCCAGATGAATAGTAATAAAAATCTGATTAAAGTTATATCAGTGGAAAGAGACAGTCAGGAGATATACTTTGGATATGGAATGAAGCCTTGTTGCCTGACAGGTGTAGGGAATAAAATTAGTTCACCTTCATTTAGAGACTGAGGCAGAGTTCTAAGCCAATGGCTCTTTATTCAAAGTGTCCATGATACCCTCTGATGAAGGAGACCTCAGATCTTCTTCACAATCTGAGATACCCTCTCTTTTCAGGACTCTACTTTTATAGCAAGTTGGTGTCTAGACACCAGTCAAGAATGGCTATCTCAAAGAGAAAATGATTCCACAGGCCCGGATAGTTTGACATTAAAAAATTACTATCTCAAATAAGGAATAATTTCATTGGTTCACATGATCCTAGGCTAGAATAAGCAAAACAATATTTCAGCAGAGTCACAACTTGAGTAAGGCAGGAAAGGTCTTTGTGAATTGGGTGACCAGAAGATGAATGGGCTACACCTAAGAATAGGAGATAATAAAAAAAGCTTTCCATGTATTTAAGTCATACTGCCATACTGGGCTTGGTCATATTGATGTCTCCTAAAAACAAATATAAATTTTACCTCCTTTTTTCCTCTTTAATAACAAATATGAATCTCCCCTTTGTATCAACTGTTTGAATGGTGCCAAAAACCTGGATGAGGAAGATTCACATGCTTTGTGAAGTCTTTAGCACAACAAATAAGGTACAAAGGTCTTGAGCTGGCATTCCTTTTAACCTAATGGAATATCTGATATTGAGTTCCATCCTGAGTAGAGGATAAACTTGTTTATAAGAAAGCCAGAAATATTTTGTTCAGATTCTATTTTCTGATAGTGGAATTTAATATGAATCCCTTTCCCAAACTCCATTTTGGGGATCTGGTTCTCTATCCATGCATGCATGGATATACACAATACAGCATTAGCAAATTTAGTGAATTTTAGTAAACATGTATGTTAATCTAATTTTGTTTGTTTTTTTTCTTGAGACCAAACTCTAGAGGCTAATGTTTGTCCCTTATTAGGACAAACTCTGGAAGTTAATACCATGTTTAATTTAATTTTTTATTAAGACCAATCTCATGGAGGTTATCAATTACCAAGTCAAGGAAAAACAAGGGTGGATGTCCTTTATTTCCTATGTTTACATAAGTGATCTTGCAATTTGCAAGATCATAACTCTGAAGTCTAATATATAGAACTAATAATTGTACTCCTATAAAATTATACCAAATTTATTGATATTGATTGGAATAGAGTGGGAATCCAAATGAACTGTTTCTCTAACTGCCTTTGAAAAATAAGGAAGAGGAAATTTTCAAATATCAGTCTAAGATTTTATATATGTAAGATTCCATAAATGTAGTAATTCCCCAGATAGAAATAAGAAAGTAAGGAGGAACAACAGCTGTAGTGCAAATAAACTTAGTCTTGGACATATTAAGTTTAAAGGTTCAGTGGGGTAATCTAGATCGAGATGACCAATAAGTATTTAAAGATCTGCTGATCAGAAGTAATTCTCCTAAATGACTTTCCTAACTTTAAGCTCTCCCTTTTTACCAGTACATCCTTCACAAAGCTGCCAAAGAAATCTAAATATTGGACTAAACTTGCTACTTTTCTGCTCAAAATCTTTTCACTGATTTCCCATTCTTTTTATACCAAAAACACAAATCTCTTAGTATGGCATGTAAAAGTCTCCACATTTTGCCTTCAAATTAACTTCCCAATCTTATGTCACTGATGCTTATTATCTCTTTATATTCCAGCTGAAATGAATTATTACCTCTTCTCCAAACTGCTTGCCATCTCCTGGCTCCATAAATTTTCATAGGCAACAGTTTCCCAAGGCTGGAATGAACTCTTCTTATTTTTGTCATCCAGATTACTTATCATCTCTAACTATACCTATTTCCTCTGTTTAGCATTTCCAAATTGCCCTCCTTGCCCTTGATCAACTGTTATACTCTTCCTCCTCAAATATTCCTGAATAATTTTGTCTGACAATGTCCTTTGCCACTGTCACTCCCATCCAGTGGACTTTACTGAATATTTGCTATATTCTCTGCTGATTCCTTCCTCTTCCCCTCTTTCCAGTGGGTTCTTGTAGGACAGGCATTTTTTTCTTTTGTCTTTTATACCTATCACCTGCCATAGATTCTTGTACTTAGTAACTGTGTAATAAATATTTGTTATAGAATTGCAGAGAAGTAAAGAATAGAGATCTAGATTTTGTAGTCATCTGAAGAAAAGTAGTATCCGTGAAAGAGACCATCAATAGTCATGATTCTTATTTGGACAAGGAGAAGTAATGGTGGACACATCAAACTTAAAAACCATTTCAGTAAATCAAGTATACTACTAATACTAATCGAGTTCAACTAGGAGACTAGTCTATGACTACAGGCACAAAATGGGGTGAATAATATAGATAATTATCTGGGTTATTCAGGTCACCAGATACATTTTTTTTTCTAATGACTGTGTCAAAAGTCAAATTAGGACCTGAATTTTCTAGACAGTTGTGTGTTTTATGTATCCAAGAGGAAATAATTCAAATCAACCTACTTTAAATAGCTAGGGGATTGTATTGAAGGAGAAATATTTGTCTAGACTTTCTGTAACATTAAGGAACTATTATCTGTGCTTGTTTGGCATTTTCTGTGGTCCTCTGACTTACTTCCTATTGTTCAGTCTAACCCTTTTCTCAAATATAAGTTCACTAAAAAATTGCAAAAGCAACCTTATCCCCTTCTTCCTACCCTTACTCTATTTGAATGGCTTTTAGTCTTTGAAGGTGTACACCTGACTCCAGTGACATTCAGGTGAGTCAATCCTTGACTCCTTCCCCCAACTTCTCTCTACACAGAGAGTGGGCTAGGCTCCCTATAGAGGTTCTTCCCACCATCTTTCCATGCTTTTGGATCCATGTGATCTCAGCTCAGCTACCTCCCTCATAGCTGTTTCCTTTCCCTTTTTCCTTTCTTAACTATTTTTGATATTCTTACCAGTCCGTTTTTGTAACTGTTTCCTCTTTGCTTAAGCTTACTATGTTCTTAAAAATTCACTTTCTTTACCTTATTAAAGAATTTTGTGAATTAACCTATGAATTTTTTGTAGTAACTTGTAAACTTTTGCAGTAACCCGTGAATTAAAATTTAAACCTTTTCTTACTCTCCTAAGTCAGAGAACTTGTTGATTTCTTCATCCAAACCAAACTCATATCCATCCTTAAGCCCCCTTCCCTGAGCCCATTTTCCCATGTTCATAAAGGTGATTTCATAATGGAGACCATGAAGGGACTGAAGGATGACTTCACCTAGGCATCTGGCATCACTTGGATGATTTAAAAGAAACATAACAACTTTTTCCTAATTGAGTGCCAGTTTTTTGGTAAACTTGGATATCTAGAACAAAGTTAGAAGTTAGAAATAAAGAAACAAAGACTTCTAAGTTAAAAAAAAAAATCTGACACAGAGCTCAGGCATATCATTTTTCTTTATATCCTCAGTATTAAGCATAGTTCCTAGCATATAAGAACCCAATAAATGCATTGATTTCCTTTTTGTTTCACAAACAAGATATTCCATCTCTCTTCCCTTCAGACATTCTCTCCAACTGTTTTTCATGTCTGGAATGCTGTCCCTCCTCTACTCTTTCTTATCCTTTCTGGTTTCCTCTAAGTTCTAACTAAACTCACATCTCCTATGAAAAACCTTCCCCTTTTATTTCCAGTGTCTTCTCTCTGCTAACTATTTTCTATTTATTTGGCATATAGTTTGTTTTTGAAGAGGGATTCTCCAAAAATGAAGAGGAATCCTCTCTAAATTTTGGTTTTAAAAATGATAATGATTAAAGATGTGTTAACTCTCAGAGCTTGTCCTAATTAGGGATAAATGTTAACATCCAGAGTTTGGCCTCAAGAAAGAGCAAAACAGAAATAGGGTAATATACACAGTTATTAATATTTCTCTAAGTTAGCTGATTATGTAAGCATGTGTGGGAAGCCCTAGCTAGAGAACCAAACCCCCAAAATGAAATCCTATGTTGGGGGGGTTTTTTATAGTTATGACTATCAGAAGCCAGGATCTGAAAAGTCTTCTCTGATCTGTCCAATTAAAGAAAGGAATGGTTCTCAATTTAGGATGAGGCATGGAAACTTAGGATAGGACAGAGGAGTTGGACATCAGACATTCCTGTAAAAGGAATGCCCTATCGGTTATGCTAAATAATTTCACAAAGCATAGGAGTCCTCCCACTTCCAAGCTATAAGTGCTTTTTTTGATGGAATTTGGAAGACAAATAGGCAAGCCTTCTATTCTTGACATTTTTTTTAACGTTCAAATTAGCATCTGTTCTTAAAAACAATTGCTAATTTGTTCTGATTAAGAAGAGGCTTTCTATGTGAAAGTTGACTGTCTAATTCTTTTCTTAAAGACCCAGTAAAATAAGTGGGGTGTGTGTGTGTGTGTGTGTGTGTGTGTGTGTGTGTGTGTGTGTGTGTGTATTTATTTATTTACAAGGGCAAAAAGTCACCCTTCACACTTTATATTTGTTTGCATGTTATCTCCCTGATTAAACTGTAAGTTATTTGAGGACCCAGTTCTGTCTTTTGAATCTTTTTTGGAACCTAGTACTTAGCACAGTGAAGGCACTGAATAAATGTTTATTGAATTGATCAGGAGGAAACCCAGTTTTCTGGAGGACACTCAGAGGCTTTGTTTACTCAAGTTGTTAAGGTATTTAAGGCATTTGCCTCTGTACTTAAGGACCCTGGTTTGCTAAGCTTCTATTCTTTATGAGACAAAATGGCCTTAGTGGAAAATATGCTGAACTTAAGTCAGAAAGACTTGGATTCAAATCCTACGTCAGATACTTCCTTGGTATATGATCCTGGATAAGTCACTTAACTTTCATGAGAGCTCAGTTTCCTCTTTTTTAAAGTGAGAATAAAATAATAATAATAATAATAACAACAACAACAACAATAATAATACCTACTTCCTGGGTGATGTGACGATCAAATGGAACACGGTAGAGAGAGTGGGTTACAAAACTTTGGGAATTATAGAAAAACGAATACTGTTGCTGCTGCCTTTTTTCCAAGCTAATCCCTCATTTGTCACACAGAAATCTGACTGACTTACACCAACCCCAGTGTCTAATAATTCAAAGGGCAGCATTATCCACAGTGCCACTCTCTCTTGGACATTGTTTGTGGGACTCCAGGAAGCAAAGGAAGGACAGAATTGAGATTATTTTCTAAACAATGTGATCCCAAACATTGCTGTATGCTAGACACAATGAGATCAAAATTTTCCAGATGGTTGTTTATAAAGAAAGAAATTATGTTCATATGCAAGAGTCCCTTTCTGATCAAATGTGCAGACACATGTCATTAACAGAGCAGTTAGCATAATTGAAATAATTCTCCTTTTCAGTTCTGAGAATACCTGGATATCAAGCAAGCAATAAGTATTTATTAAGTCCCTACCCTCTGGCAGGTGCTATTCTAGGTTTGGGGAAATACAAAGAGAAAGAATGAAACTGTAGTAGAGGAAATATTAGACAGAGAAAAATATTATGCCACTTATTCTTTCTGGGTGGGCCTTACATATCTGGGGGATGTCTGATTCATATCCTATTGTTATCTAGATAAATAACTTGGAGGGAAAACTGAACCAACCCAATGGCAATAGTGAAGTAGAAAAGGAGTGGGCAACTTTCAGAGATCTGATATACTGCATTTGCTTATCTGGGCCAGAACACTCGAAACCAGAAGAATGGCCTGATGAAAATGCTGGGGAAATACAAAAGTTGCTAAATGAAAAACAAGAACTCCACAGGGGTTACCAGCAGGATTGTTTATCCATATCCTTATTTTACATTCATCTTTAAGAAGGCAGCATTTAATTTCATTAAAAGTAAAATCTGAGCTAAACTTAGAGAGATGCAGGGTTCTTGGCTCAGTAAGAAGGCAGATGAAAATTCAATTTTTTTGCAACCAGTTACTCCATTGATGACTGGGAAATCTTAAGAACATTGTCCACTATCCAGAATCCAGGCATGCCTGCCAATCATGAAATTGACAGATAATACTGATGAAATTTTCCAAGCAACCAAATTTTGACATAATTTTCCATAAACTGTCATGACTGATGGTATCAAAGGCCTTGGTCAGTTCTACAAATGTTGTATACAGACTTCTGTTCTGTTCCTGGCATTTTTCCTGGAGTTGTTGGGCAGCAAAGGATATGTCCTTGCTCCCATACTTTTTAGCATGATGTTTTCAGCTTGTTATCAAATGCCTTCAACAAGGATGAACATGCAAGGTCAGCTATCGCACTGATGGCAAATTCTTTAACTTGAAAAGGCTACAGGCCAAAACCAAAGTGGAGGGAGTGTTGGTGCATGATCTTCTGTTTGCAAATGATTGTGCGCTCAATGAAACCTCTAAAGCTGAGATGCAACAAAGTATGGATTGATTCTCTGCTGCTTGGGCTGATTGTGGTCTAACAGTTAACACCAAGAAAACACAGGTGCTCCATCAGCCAGCACCACACCATCCATATGTGGAACCATCCATTACAGCAAATGGAGAAGTTGTGAGTACTATGAACAAGTTCACTTACCTTGGCAGTGTCCTTTCTAAGGAGATACACATTGACAATGAGGTTGACACTTGCATTGCCAGAGCTAGCTCATATATGGGAGGCTCCAAAAGAAAATGTGGAAGAGGAGAGGTATTAGTCTGACTACCAAATTGAAAGTCTACAGAGTTATTGTGTTGATCTCACTGCTATATGCCTGTGAAACCTGGACAGTCTACCAGTGCCATGTCAGGAAACTGAATTACTTCCATTTAAGTTATCTTAGGAAGATTTTGAAGATCAACTGGTAGGAGAAGATACCAGACACTGAGGTCCTTTCTAAAGCTAAACTATCTTGTATTCCAACATTACTACAGAGAGGCAACTATGATAAATACTTAGAATACCAGACATATGCTTGCCACAAAAAAAAAAAACTACTTTATGGAGAGCTCACAAGGGGGTAAGAAGTGATGCCATGACACCTTGAAGGTCTCATTAAAGAACTTTAGAATTGACTGTACAGCTTGGGAGACACTGTCACAGCACCACCACCATGCCTTCATCAGTGAGGGTGCTGCACTCTATTAAGAAGGCAGAATTGAAGCAGCTCAAAGGAAAGTTTAGAGTTCCCACTCCAGTTGTTAGAATGGACTATTTGTGCCCAACTTGTGGTAGAGCATTCTGTGCTTGTATTAGTCTGATCAGCCACAGTTGGACACACTGTAATTTTTCTCAAACTTAGTGGTATCATTTTGGTCCTCTTTGATAATGAAGGACAGGAACCAACCAACCAATTAGATAAATAGCTCCCATTGTGGGTCACCTGGAACCTATACATCTAAAGCTATCTAATTAGAATGAGAGATTGGAGCTTCCACTTTTAAAATTTGGATATTCATATACAGATACTTGAAGCTGGTTCTCCAAAAGCTTTCCCATCAAAAAGGAGAGCCCAACTCCTTTCCCAAACTCACTCCAGAGACTATTTCATTAAAAAAAGAAATTCAAATAAGCTAAGGCCTTTCCTTACCCATTTTCTCTTAGCACATATACCATACTCTGCTCCCCGTATAAATCTGGCCTTTTCCTCTACTGATTGATGATTCATTTTGGTTGCAATCACATTTCAAGCATCCTTTTCTTTCTTTTTTTTTTTTTTGATGAGGCAATTGGGGTTAAGTGATTTGCTCAGGGTCACACAGCTAGTAAGTGTTGGAGGTTGGACTTGAACTCAGGTCCTTCTGACACCAAGACCTGTCCTCTATCCACTATGCCCACCTAGCTATACCCCTTGCACCAACTAGCCATTTTTTCCCCCTTCTCCTTCCCCTTCTGTAACTGTCCTTAATTTCTCTCCTATGCAGATTACCCCCTGCTGGCTGTTGCTGATCAACCAACTGTTCTGCGCTTCTACTGTTTAATCTCATAATTTTTACCTTAACAGAATAAACCTTTTTTGTCCCTAAATATTTCTGGGTCAAGAGTCAGTCTTTCTGTGAATTCATTCACACATTCTTAAACCCTAGATTAGATTACCTCAACATTTTTTCCTTCATCAGAGCAACCCTTATTCTCATAGAGTTTATATTCTTACAGGGAAACAATTCTACTAATAATAGTTAGCATTTATTTTTTTAAGGTTTGCAAAATCTTTTACAAAAATTATTTCATATTATCCTTACAATAATCCTGAGAATTAGGTATTAATATTCTCTTCACCTGGAGAAATTGAGTAAGAGAAAGACGGAATAACTTGTGCAGGGTCAAGCATCTCAGGCTGAATTTTAACTGAGGATTTCCTGAGTAATGATAAGGATCAATGCTTTATCTTTTGTACTACCTAATTGGCTATGATAAAATGCTATTATAATTATAAGTTCATATTGAGACCAGGACAGAAATATGTTCCATTTACGATTTCTTGAAACTGGAAAACTAGACTTTGATAAAGTCCATTGGCATTCAAATAGAGCTACTTGACCATTCCTTAAATCAGAATCACTTAGACTCTCACTGATTGACTAACAACCCAAAGCCTCTCATTCATTTTTTTGAGTTTTACTGGCTTGAGTGAATGATTTTTTTTTTGACTAGGTAAGAGAGGTCATTTTTTTTGCCTTATTTTTTACTTAGCCTTAATTACTGAATGGGTATTGCCTCCAATGAATTAAGACCTTGGAAAGAATTTATCTTAAAAAAGATCAAGGTCTTCCACTTCACTGAAGCAGTCATCTCCAGTCATCCTGATCCATATTTTACTTTTGATTTATATTTTGACTCTGGAGAATGATTTTTGCACTCTCTGTCTCACTTAAATCCGATTTACTTGCAGATCAAGACATTATCTTCTTGATGTCATTGGTCTTCTTCAAAAAGGAAGGGCAAACAAGATATACACATATAAATAAAGAGAAATGGAGTATGGTCAGAGTGTATTAGCATGCTTCTCTGATTCAAATTTCCCTTTTGAGAAAGGCTGGAGAATTTGCTTCTAGCTGAATTATGATGACATATCAAAGAAATGTTCTGAAGTGCTCATACAGGCACTCTGTAACTTTCTGTTCTGTTCAGTTATGAAATTGGAACTAGGGGCACCTTCAAATGGCCTTAGATAGCCTGGACTATCTCTTCTAATACTGTTTCTTGGTTTGACATCTTACTTGGTGTTTTGTGAGAGAGTCAAAAAAAGGGAAAGTTGTTGCATCTCTTTCCTTTAGAACTTTACATGTAACCCTGGAAAACTAGTCTTAGTTGCTTTTTTTCTCCGTATTTTTTCTTTTGTCTACTCTAGGTGAAAGACTTGGAGACTCTGCTCTTTAAAAGTCAAGAATCGGAATCTCTGGGTACCTGGGCACCCCAGAATCTGAGTTTTGTAGTCAGTTCAGCATTGATGCTTTAAGGAACAAGGACCAAGCCCAAATATAATTGAGTCAAGGATTCATCTGGTAGTCATGCTGCTTCTGGATGTGAATTTAGTGGGATCAGTATTGTTAAGAAATAGTGCTATCTGAACCCACTTTCTTCTGAGTCTGAGAAGGAATAGAGAATAGTGGACTCTTGATTGGATATTGTGGGAAGAGGAATATTCTATCTTTTTTTTCTTGTTACATCTCTTAGTTAACTATCCCTTTGTAACAGCTAATTGATGATGAGAAGTTAATTTTGGGACTAGGATGCTAGTGTGATGGTTACACCACAAAATGATAAAAAAATAATAATCTTTCAAGGGTAGCTCCTCAGATGGAAAAAGCTCTCCTATCTTAGATGCAGAGAGTTTTGGTAGCTGAGGCCAAGTAGATTGTTCTCTATTTTAGCCAGGCCATCTTGAATTTATTATGAAGCAGCATGGTACCACAGAAATAGAGTGATTGACCTGAAATCAGGAAGACTTGAATTTGACCTTAGGGATTTACTAGCTCTATGATCCTGGACTAATCACTGAATCTCTGTGTGCCTCAGTTTTTTTCATTTCTAAAATGGGGAAAGCAATAAAACATACCTCACCGGGTTTTCATGAGAATCAAATGAGATTACAATTTAAGTGCTTGACAGAAAGTATTATAAATGTTGTGTTATTATTTTTGTTGTTGTTGTTACTACTACTACTACTACTACTACTACTACTACTACTACTACTACTACCACCACCACTGTTGTTCAAGCATATCCAACTCTTTGTGACCCCATTTGGGGTTTTCTTGGCAAAGATACTCTAGGGATTTGACATTTTTTGTTCCAGTTCATTTTACAAAAGAGGAACTGAGGGGCAGCTAGGTAGCACAGTGGATAGAGCACTTGTCCTGCAGTTAGGAGGATCTGAGTTCAAATTTGACCTCAGACACTTAATAATTACTTAGCTGTGTGACCTTAGGCAAATCACTTAACCCCATTGCCTTGCAAAAACAAAACCAAAAAGAAAAGCCAAAAGAAGAACTGAGGCAAACAGGGTCAAGTGATTTCCTCAGAGTCACATAGCTAGTAAACATCTGAGAAACAATTTGAACTCAAAAAGATGAAGCTTTTTGACCTCAGGCCCAGCACTATTCTTTCCATTGCAGCACTTCACTTTATTCTACTTCTACTTCTACTTCCACTTCTTCTGCTTCTACTACTATGACTACAACTATGACTACTACTACTACTACTGCTGCTGGTGCTGCTGCTGCTGCTGCTGTTGCTGCTACTACTAGTTAAATGATTCTGGACAAGTCATTTAACTTCTATTTGCCCAAGTTTCTTCATCTGTAAAATGGGGATAAACAACACTCCAGGGTAATTATGATGATCAAATGAGATTACATTATAAATCACTTATCACAGGTTCTAGCACATGGTGGCCTTTCTATAAATGTTGGGTATTATTATTCAGAGTCAGAGATAATGTTTTTTATTTTTTAAGTCATCTTTCAGTTTGTGTCTGATTTTTCATGACTCCTTTTGCAGTTTTCTTTCTATTTCTTCCCAAAGATATTGGAGTGGTTTGCCATTTCCTTCTTCAGTTCATTTTAAAGATGAAGAAACTAGGCAAATAGAGTTAAGTGACTTGCCCAGGGTCACACAGTTAATAAGTATCTGAGGACAGATTTGAACTCAGGAAGATGAATCTTAGTTGTCCCTTGAAAGAGCTATAGTCCTGTATGAAGGAGAGACTCAGTAGTCAGAGATTGTTTCTTGGCTTTCTTTGTATCTTCCAGTGCCTAGACACGATAAATGTTTGGTGATTGACTGACAAGTGCAAAGTACTGAGTTATATAGGAACTCAAAAATCAAAACAAAAAAAAAATAGAACTTACCTATATTGTAGTCACCACTTAGTATCTATACTTTTACATGTTTAAGCTTTTTTAATATACTATTTTGCCTTAAGAAATTAAATTTATTTCTAATTAGAAACTTTTTTTCTTGGGAGGTGATTATGTTTAATTGACTTACCCACATTCACATAGATAATAAGTATCTGAGAACACATTTGAACTCAGGTTCTCCTGACTCTGGAACTGGTGCTTTAACCATTGCTTTACCTAGTTGCCTTAGTTACAAAGTTTTTTAAAAGTCCAAAAAATGTTTTATATGAAAACACTTTTCTGAAGCAAAATAATTTCTCTTTGTAGACAGTGTTCCTCAACAGTGATGATTGGAAATTGGAGTGGGGAATGGGGGTGGGAGGAATGAGGTGGGGGTAAAAAACACAGTAGAGGAAGACAATCTGTTCTATTTACTTTGATTGACACACTACAGAGAGTCAAGTCCATAGTCATTAATTCCTATGATGAGTATTATTATTGAGATCAATTAGATTGAGATCAATTAGCAGCAGACATAAATGAATATTCCACACATAGCCTCCTTTAGTGAGAATTCAGACTTGGCTTTTTCCTGAGACACAGTTCAGATCCATTTTGATTGTATCTTCAACTTGGAGTTATGGTGACAATCAAAACCTGATTAGTAATGAGGACTTCATCTGTTCTCACCATGTGGAAAACAGTGTAGCTGCAAATGGTAAGAAGACAAACAAACTCATACAGATGGTATTTGTCAGTACATAATTCAAGAATAAACAGGGAAAGATCACTTCTGACTGAGAGGATCAGGGAAAGCTTCCTGAAGGAGGTGAAATGTGAAATGGGATCTTGAGGAATAGGTAAAGATTAAAAGGGAGGACCTAGAGTAGAGCCTAAGGGACCCTCCAAAACAACTGGAAATGCGGAAAATTGAGTTGTTGCTACTTTTGTATTTATAACTTATGTTTTTGATGTTGTTCAATTGTTTCAATTGTGTCCAACTCTTCATGACCCTACTTGGGATTTTCTTGGCAAAGATACTAGAATGGTTTAATATTTTTTTCTGTAGGTCATTTTGAGGATGAAGAAACTAAGGCAAACAGGGTTAGTGATTTGTCCAGGCTCACACAGATAATATCTAAATTCACATTTGCATTCAGGACTCCCTGACCCTATTGCCTGATGCTCTATCCAAGAGGAAACATGGTATCCCTAGCCTTGAAGCTAGGAATATTTGTGTTTCAATCTGGCTTTTGATACACACAGATTGCATAATTTTGTACAGGTCACAACCATTTAACTTCACATCTCACCTCCTCCAGGAAGCTTTCCCTGGTCCTCTCAGTCAGGTAACTCCTTCTGGCTATCAGTCAGTTAACATGCATTTATTTAGGGTTTACTAAATGTTGCACACTGTGCTAATTGCATAGGATACATAAAAAAAGGCAAAAAGGATTCCTTGCCCATAAGGAGCTTACATTCTAATAAAGAAGATAACACAAAAAACTGTGTGTGTGTGTGTGTGTGTGTGTAAATATATTACATATATATTACCTGAGATTCCTTCCTATTTACATAGTATATTATATAATAATCTTGTTTAAACTATATGTAGAATAATAGTAATAAAAGAATTTCAAGTCGGGGAAGATGGTCAGTCAAGAATTAAGAAATGTCTTTTATAGAAGGTAAGATTTAAGTAAAGTTTTGTAGGAAGTCAGGGAAACAAAAGGTGGACCTCTTATATTGTATTTATTGTTTTGTACTGTACTGTATTGTATTTATTATATTGTATTATAGACTTTCAGACAGTTTCCTCATCTAGAAATTCACTACATCAATGAAATCTAAGGCTTCCCTTCCACTCCATCCATGTTAAAAAAAAAAAAACCAAAACCCAAACCAAAAAAAACCCATTACTTTTGTTTACAAAGAAGAATAATGGGACCTATGGGGTTAGTTGGACCATCAAGTTCCTGAGAACCCCTCCCTAGTATAGTACCTATCTCACATGTATAGTTTCACATCTGTCAATCAATAATTTTATTCATCACTTGCTATGTGACAGGCACTCTCCTAAGTATCCTCATTCCTTTTTATTCTTTTTAGTCTTGTTTGTAGTTATGAAATATTAGATGGTTTCTATGTATACTAGTAGGCTATTAGATTATAAGCTCTAATAGGGTAAAGATCAGGACTAATTTACCTTTGTATTTACTTCAAAACAAAGAATAATGGATTTTAGATATTAGCAACTTCATAAATGACTGTTAAGTGAAAGAGTAAACATACTTGATATTTGTTCTTTAAACTTTGCAAAGAACTTTACAAATATCTAGTCTAAAGCTCAAAAAAATAACAACTTAGAAGGAAAATTCTTTCAGGGAAGCTCTATAGCTATTATCTGTATTTTGCAGCTGAGGAAACTAAGACCAAGGATGTTAATGATTTGCCCTGGCATATAACTAATCAGTATCAGAAGCAGAAGTTGGGCAGTGGCCTTGCAGTCTCCAACACTCCAATATTGAGAATATACAAGGTAAATACCTGGGTGCCTGGAGGGAGGGAGGGAAAGCATTAATAGCTAGGCCATTAGAAAAGGTTTCTGAGAGAAGTTGACACTTGACCTGAGTTTTGAAGGAAACGATTCTGAGAGGCGCCACTTAGTACAGAGAGATTTCAAAGGATCTGGTCAATGAGCTCGAGTGGGGAAAAAAAAAAGCAACTCTTCATTTTTTCATATATTTTATTTTGTTTTTAATGATATATATATATATATATATATATCAATATATCTCATATTTATAAGAAGGCAGGCTTCTCCAAACTGCCAAGGGTTATAAAAGAAACAAACCAAACAAAAAACTGAAAAACTCTCTCTCTAAATGGAAGGCAGTTTCTGAGCTCCTTTGGCTTCCACAGTGTATTAATTTTTTTTTTGCCGTCAGATATATTAAAAAAATTGTAAAATAGGGACTCTGTCTTTCTAAATAAATCTAGTTCAGGAGAAAATATAATAGCAGCAGAGAAAAAATGCATACTTTCATTTAATTGGTAAGTGTTTAAGTTCCCACTATGGGCTAGATCCTGGGAGCAAAACAAATAAACAAAGAAAATTGTTGCCCTCAAAGAATTAATACATTTATACATTATATATATATATATATATATATATAATATAATTATATATATGTTATATATAGTATTCTGTGAGTATAGGAAGGAGGAATATGCCATACTCATGGATAACTATCTATGATAATTTGAAGAGATAACAAGATAACAGGGTTATCTCTCTCTCTCTCTCTCTCTCTCTCTCTGACAAGTAGAAGTAGGAAGTCATGGATTCTTAACATGAAGATCACAGAATCATTCTTTCCACATCATGTCTTGTCTTTTTTTTTTTTACATTAGGTTCTCCATGATGATGTTGAAGTTTATGGAAATTTAATGAGAGGCTTTCTTTCTTTTATAATTTAGAAGAAATGATGGAAACACAGTGAGAATTCCATTGGGGTTTTCCTTTTATTAACTCTATCAGGATTTTGGAACAAGGGAGCAGTAATTCACTTAATAGCACCTTAGGGACTTGAAAGAGTTAATATTCAGCTCACTACTAGGCCTTGACTTATGGCCTTTGGGGAATAGAACCTTATCATAAACAAAAGAATTTTCATGGTATTGAGAACGTCTATCCAGACTCAAGTTCATTTGAGCTAAATTTTAAAATCCCCATTTTTACCACAGCTCAGTATCTCAGAATGTTGTTTCAGTGTTATTTATGGTTTCAAGAAAAAAGGACCTGGTCTGGGCATCTTTACCACCAATTTCCTGAATAACCTGGTGTAAACAAATGACATCTTCCTCCTGGGTATTAAATTCTCTTCTGCAAAGTGAGGGTCTTGGTTTCTATAGTCTCTTTTAGACTTAAGTATAATTTAATGAAAAGCCCTGAACAAAGTTACTTATGTTCTTTTAGTGCAGGTGGAAAGAGAATTTTAAAGATTCCTGTAAATTTGGTTTCTAACAGACCAGCATCAGATTTGGAGAATAAAGTTAATTTAAAGGTGAACAATGTGAAGGAAAATATTATCATCCTATGAGCCTGAAAGTACAAGAAGAAAACACCATAAGGAACTGTTGTTATTAATAGTAATAATAATAATGATAGAAGCATTTGTATAGACTTTGAGTTTGGCAAAGCATTTTTACATGTTATCTCATTCAATCTTAAGGCAGGTGGTATAATTATTTCCATTTTACAGATGAAGAAACTGAGCCTGGGAGAACTTGCATGATATGCTCAGATAATCTAGTTACTATATGTCTGTCAAGGTTTTTGAAATTAAGACTTCCTGACTCCATGTCCAATATTCTATCTACTGTACTATCTATGCCTCATAGATCAGAAGATATTTTAATTAGAAAATAATTTTACATGAAGGTCATAGAACATAAGACTGAATATTTAACCTAGAAAAAGAAGATCTGGGATTGTGTGGGGAAGAATACAATCTTCAAATTTTCAAGAGAGAACTCAAAAATCCTCATGGAAACCCATTGCACCTTGAGTCAAGTTCCTACTTCTTCATATTTTATCTCACGCAAGCCTACACTAGTTTTATTTTCCTGTTCTCCCCATGGCCATGTTATTCCATCCATATTAATCTCCTTTGCTTTTTGAATACTTATCAATTATTTAAAGCCCAAGTAAATGCCCCTTCTTCTAGGAAATCTTTCCTGGTCTCTAGTTGAAAATGTTTTGTCTCCTTGGACTTCAGATAGTGCTTTGTATACCTTTCTGATGTTAATCATGTTGTAATAAGTTGATAGTTATATTGTTGTATTTGAAAAAAATCTGAAGGACTGCCACATGGAAGAAGCAGTAAATTCATTCTACTTGGTCCCAAGGGATAGAATTAGAAAAAATAAAGATGAGTTGAAGTCTTAGAGACAGATTTTGACTCATTGTAAAGAAAAATTTCAAGTGGTCACCATAAGGGAGTAATGATCAGAAGTCTTAAAAATGGATGTTCTATAGACACTTTCAGAGGCTCTTATAGAGAGCGTTTATGTTTGGGTGTACTTTGGACCATCTAGAAGATCTCTAAGGTCAATTACAATACTGTGATTCCATGGCAAAGATCCTCGAGCTGTAAAAACATTGAAAATCATCCAGACTTAGCCACTTCTTTTTTTAGGGAGGAAATGGAATTCTGAAATGGTAAAATCCAAGGTCATCTAACTATTGAAGGAGAGAACTGTGACAATGACCCCAAGCCTTGTGATTCCTAGTCCAGGGCTCTTGGCCCTGCTACCATATTGACTCTGGCTTTTTTTCCTTCTTGCTTTGGCCTCAGTTCTCCATTTCCCAGGTTTAATTGGTTTTCCATCAATCATAATTATTCACAAACCAGAAATATACCGTCAAAAAACAAAACCCAGCTGCTGCAAAGGGAACAGGACAACAACTGAATATTCTATTTTTACTTATCTACATTTATTTGGCCCTTGTTAATCAGGGAAGAATAATCAATCTAAGTAGAATTGATGCAGTCAGCATACAAAAAAAAAAGAAAAAGAAAGGGAAGAAGAAATTAAGCCTCCATTGTAAAAACAAAGGAAGAACACTGGGAGGCTGTGAGAAGGATAAAATGAGGGAGAATATGATGTATAGGAAAAATTGGGGGCGTATGTTTAATTGATGCTGCTGCTTTCAAATGAGGCTATTATTTCTGGACTTACTCTTCATACATGAATGGATTCCTGATGTCACTGGTGGGCCAATTTCTCCCATTGTTGCTGATGATAACCCTGTTGTGTCTATGTGATTTCTAGTCATTTTTCATCCCATAAATCTTCAATAGAGTATCTATGCAAAATGAAAATGGGACCTTCCTCTGGATCTTTAAAGATTTTTTTGAGGTACAATGTAACACAAGAAATATCTGACTTTCATTTTTGCTCCCCAAATTCTTTTTTCTTGACCAGAAATACCCCTATTTGTATACTTGCTGTTGGTAATAGGTGAAATTATTAACTATTAGCATTAGAAGAGAACTCTAGTTCACCCTGGATCTTGAAAAGAATCCTCTTGATAGATAGCCATCCAATTTTTCCTTGAAGAAGAGGAAAGGAAACATTAATTCCCAAAGCAGTCCATTTAATTTTTCAACATTTCTTAATATGAGGAAGTTTTGCCTTACAGAAGGCTAGAATTTGAATCTCTTTGATGATCATCCATTGCTCTATTGCTGCCCTCTGGGGTCAGATCTAATGTTTTTTTCCCAGTCCTTTCTTTTTTGACTTCACTGTGCCTTTTGACCCTATCTATCATCTCCTGCCCAAGCAAAACAATTCTAATACATGTATGTGACAGTCCTTCAAATACTTGGATTTAATGTCTTCCCTGAGTCTTCTCTTATCTGAAGATTCCCAGTTCCTTCAATTAGTTTTTATCTGATGTGATCGTGACATCTCTCACTATCTTGGTTATTGTTCTCTGGATGATGCTCAATTGTCACTCTCCTTCCTAATAAATAGTACTTAAGTTGGAATATAGTGCTCCAAATACATCTGACCAGGGTAAAGAATAGTGAAATCATCATGTCCCTACTCATAGATTCTATTCCAGTCCCAAAATTTAGCTTAAAAATTATAATAGCTTTTTTGACTGCTATTATATTAGACTTGTACTATATACTAAAACTACATGTTCTTTTTTCATAGAAATTTGCCTACCCATTTTGCTCTTCTTCTTTTACTCTTTTCTTTGTTCTCTTTAGTCTGACTTTTGATCTTATCATTCCACTAAAAGCATTCTTTTGAAGTTAACAATAGTCTCTTACTGCCAAATTCAAATGCCTATTTTCAACTGTCATACTTCTTTATCACTGTCAATCACCTTCTTCTCCTTAATATTTTCTTCTCTGTAGGTTCAATCCTAGTTCTACTCCCCACTAGACTATTTCTCCTTTTTTTAAAAAATTTATTTAAGGCAATGGGGTTAAGAGTGACTTGCCAAGGTCACACAACTAGGCAATTATTAAATGTCTGAGGTTAGATTTGAACTCAGGCCCTCTTGACTCCAGGGCCAGTACTTTATTCACTGTGCTACCTAGCTGCCCCCAGATTATTTCTTCTTAGTCTCCTTTGTTGGATCTTTATCAATGCCATGTAACCATGGATACCCTCTCTGTTCCTGGGCCTTTTCTTTTTCTTTTCCTGCCATATTACTAAGTAACTTTATAAATCCTTTGGACTTCATTTATCAACTCTATGCAGATGACTTCCAGATAGATTTGTCCAGTTCTAACCACTCTTTTGACATCTAGGCTCATATTTCCGACTGCCCATTAGACAAGCCATACTGAATGTTCCATAGACATCTTAAACCTAATATGTTAAAAATTGAACTCATTTCTTCCCTCCCTCATGAAACCTCTATCTTTCAAGCTCCCAATTATTGTCAAGGGCACCACCATCCTTTCAGACATCTAGCCTCACAATCTAGGTTTTATTCTTTATCCTCACTCTGACTCTTACCCTTCATATATAACCTCTTGCTATTCCCGTCTATTCTACTTTTGAAATATTTTTAAAGTTTAATAACTTTATACTAAGACTTTTGAAACATTTGGTATGTCTTCTTCTCTGCTTAGATTCTACTGTCAACACAGAACAGTTCCTCATCATCTCTCATCTGGACTATCGCTTTTCCATGTCTTGTTGACATTTCTTTGTACTGGCTGTCCCCATTCATGGATTGTTTTCTTTTTTTCACCTATGACTCCTAGCTTCTTTGACTTCTTTCATGACTCTGTGCAAACTCTAAATTCTTCAGGGGCTTTTGTTTAGGGAAAAACATGCAAACAAGTTTTATAAATATGAGATAATCAACAGAGGCAAGTCATTGGTATTATGGACATCAAGGGGGATTTGGAAAGACTTCTTATAGAGGTGGGATTCAAGTGGTATTTGTAAGAACCAGGAGACAGATGTTGAAAAAAAAGTCAGGAGATGGAGGGTTGTGTGTGAGGAACAGTAAGGAGATCAGGGTCACTGTTTCACAGAGTACATGGAGAGTTAAAGGTGTAAAAAGACTGGAGATAAAAGAAGATGCCAGGGTATAAAAAGAACTTTAAATAAAGGATTAGATATTGTGGAGGTAATTAGGAGATACTATACTTTATCAAATAGGGGATGACATGATCAGACCTAAACTATATGAAGGTCAATTTGGCAGCTGAGTAGAGGATATACTAGAATGGGGAGAGACTTGTGGTAGAAAGCCAAGCAGAGGATTATTATAATAATTTAAGAGTATGTTAAGGGCCTGTACTTAGTGGTAGTCTCAGAGGAAAGAAGGGGCTTGTATAAGAGATCTTATAAATGCATAATCTATAGGACTCAGGGTCTAAGAAAGTGGGGAATCAAAGATAATTGCAAAATTGTTAGTCTCAGGGAGGATGATGGTACCCTCAAAAGCAATTAGAAAGTAAGGAAGATGGGAAAGTTAGGGGGAAAAATAATGAGTTCAATTTTGGACAAGATGAATTTAAGCTATTGATGATGGATCCAGTTTGATATGTCCAAATAATCAGTTGGAGATATGAGAGATTAGGGTTAAGTCTGACAATTATATGTATATGCATCAAGGATGTAAGGAGAAGAGAAGAGGGTCTAAGATAGAACTTTGGGGTGGAAAACTCAGTTTTAGCAATTGTAACCTAGATGAAAATGTAGCAAAGAAACTAAGAGGGAACTATCAGTCAGTTGGTAGGTGAATGAGGAGAGAGTAATGCCATGGAAACCTAGAGAAGAAGGAATCAAGGAGAAAAGAGTAATTGATAGAATCAAAGGATACAGAGAGATTGAAGATGAGTATTAAAAAAATTATTTATTTAAGGCAATGGGGTTAAGTGACTTGCCCAAGGTCACACAGCTAGGCAATTATTAAGTGTTTGAGGCTAGATTTGAACTCAGGTGCTCCTGACTCCAGGGCTGGTGCTCTATCCACTGCACCACCTAGCTGTCCCAAAGATGAGGATTAAGAAAAGTTCATTATATTTGAAAATTAGGAGATAATTATACTTTTAGAAAGAACATTTTTGGTTGAATGATGAAGTAGAGAATCAGATTGCATATAGATTGTAATAGGAAAGGAAATGGAAGAACCAGTTATAGATGATCTTCTCAAGAAGTTTAGCCTAGTATAGAGAAGAGATACAGGATGGTGACTGGTGAAGATAGATGGATGGATTGAGAATAAAGGAGTAGTCTTGGGAAATAGGAATATTCCCAGCTTTTTATTCCTTTAACTCTGTCCAAGTACTCTGTGATAGTGAGACTGATCTCCTTGCTTTTCCTCACAAAACAACACTCCATCTCCCGACAGTATGTATTTTTCCTCAGCAGAGAAAAGAAGGGTAGTGATTCAGAAACTGAATTCCTTGAGAAAAGGATAGTGTTCTGGAATTTGGTAGGTAATGGTTATCAGAAATAAATATGGATTGAATTACCCTCAAAGGAAGAGAGATTGTTGAATAATAATGGAAAAGGAGAACTTGAAATGGCAATAGGGAACAAGTAATACTTGTTACCAACTCCTCTACCTCAACCAGAGTGCAAAGGAAAGTGAGTGAAAGTGAAACCAGTGCTGGAAAAAATGGTGGAGGAAGCTGTGTTATCTGGAGGAAGCCAAATGGGGTATGTTAGAAATGGCTCAGCCTGCCTTTTTTGAGCTTATTGTTAAATTTTCAGTGAAAACCCTTACACTTTTTGAAATGAGCAAACACTACAAATGTAGTACTTGGTTTATTATTTTGTTGATTGTCTAGACTTGAAAAACCTATGGAGAAAATGCTAGCAATACAAATTAAAGTTAAAAATGTGTTCTGTATCTATCTTCTCCTATTCCAATAGTTGGTTGCTAAACATTTACCAACATACTCCTGGGATAAGTTATAAGGGAATAAAAGAAGATGGAAAGAATGAAAACTTTAAAGATGGTTTAAGGAAGAAAAGGATTAAGCTGAAAGTCAATTTCTTACCTAAGGAAGAAGCATTCCAAAGGGTATAATGGAAAGAGGGTAAATTTGGAATATGACAGTGGGGTGAGGGTTTAGGTTGAGGTGGATAGGAATAAGGGAGAAGTCAGTGGGGGGACAGAAAGAAGATTTTAATTAATGACAACTAGAGGTTCAGAATAACTTGGATAAGGACAATTTGATTGGAGAGGATTTGCTATAATCATCAAAGGACTGAGTTGAGGTAGGTTATCTTCTTTTGTGGGGCTAAGCTTTAGGGTGGAGTCTTCCCAGGGTATTAAGAAATTGAAAAGTTGAAAGAGCAAAGGTGGGACAGCTTTAGATGAGGCAACATTTTAATTAATATGATGATAAAGCCTTGGCAGTTGTAGAATTATGTCTAGCACATTTTTTCTTTTTTTCTTTTCTTTTCTTTTATCCAGTTATATGTTATGAAAGTTTTTCAGCATTCATTTACTTGTATAATTATGTTAGACATTTTTCTATCACTCTCCCTTCCCATTCCTCTCCCCTCAGTGGTGAACCTCTAATAAAAACTGGACAAATACATTTGTGTTTAACATGTTTACATAGTAGTCATTTTGTTTATGAAGATTTGTAACTAAGGGAAAAAAAAGAAAGAAAACCATGGGATAGGAAGGAAAAACACAAGAGAAGTTTTTAAAAAAGTGGATGTATCCATTCAGATTCTATTTTTGTTTTGTTTTTTTTTTCATTTTCCTCTGGATGAGGATGGTGTTGTTTGTCCCAGAGTTGTCCTAGATCTCTGAACTGCTGAGAAGGGTTGCATCCGTTATAGTTGGTCAACTCACAGCATTGTGGTTAATGCGTGCAATATTCTCTTGGTTCTGGCACATATTTTCTAATGAGAAAATAAGACGTCCTGAGGTGATGGAAAGAGACATAGAACCCACACTTAAGGGTCTTTTGGGAGGTGGTGATTACATGTTACTTTTATTTTGATTATTACAAAATTATGGCATCCTGCTGTTTCATATTTATATTGCTTTACTAGAAGAATTTTCATGATAAAGAGATGAACTTTTGTATTTGGAAACATTCAAAGCATTATAGCTTTCAAAATGTGATTTATTCTAGTTCTGTAATCTTTTGGTTTTAGCTCATTATTTAGCAGGAAAGCCTAACCTAAATATGAGATTCAGTGGGCAAATTTATAGGTTGTCCATACAACTGTAAGTCAAAGTCTAGATAAAGACATTTTTTTCATCTTATAAGTTTTCTGATATAGATAAGAATGATTTTTTTTACATTCCTACAGGTTTCACTGAAATGTCTTTGTCTTATTGTTGTTCTTGATGTCCAAATCTTATGTTCTCTTTCTACGGAAACATTACCACTGATGCGGGCACCTGATTGGATGCTTCCTAGGATATCTTTCAGGAGGCTAGTAAACATCATGCATAAATAAGTCTCTTGTTTTATATTAGTACTTACTGTATTGTTGTACAAAGCTATCCCCCTTGTCACATCTGTCAAGGAGTATTATCTTGTTTTAAAATATGTATAAGAGACATTTTGTTTAAAGAGAAATTATGAGACAGCTTTTTATTCTAACCTAATCAGATGCCTTTAGTAGCTATTAGACACAATATGGTCTTATAGTCTATTTATCTTTCAGTTAACTGCATTACTTTATAGATGTGTTCTGCCAGGAACAATCATTTATAAAATTTCTAAAAGCTCAGCTACCTATTCCCTTTTCATCTTTTCATTAAGGATGCCCTTAATGATGGTATAGATTGCTTTTGAAGGGGCTTCTAATTGTTTTGTCCAGATTGCCTTTCTAGACTGATAAGACTATCCTTAGATGATCTCAAATCTCTATAACTTGATTTTAATTCTCAATATCTTCTTGCCAGTAGAATCAGAGTCATAGGGTGGTCCCTATAAAGTCTGGCTGATTTCATGTTCCCAGGGCATGAAATGAGGCGGCTTTGAAAAAGAGACTGCTTTGGAAATTTATTTAATGGTTTCTCCATCTGCTCTAGCATTTTACAAAACCAATTTCATCTTTGGCATTTAGGAAATCATTATAAGAATTTCTTGTCATCCATCCCAATCAAGCCACAAAGTTGAAATGCTCAGTGCCAATTGTGAGACATTGTTGAGAATTTCTACATGGGCAGGATCTCTGCTTTAGTTGGAGGGAGGTGGGGGAAGGGGAGGAGTTGTTTTAAAAAATGAGAACCAAAACTCCACAAATTCTATTGAAGCATGTTTGCTTTTCAGAGTCCAAATAGTTCCCATCAAGATGAGAGAGAAACATGAGCAATCTGTTCTACTTGGTATGATGACGCCTCCAGCAAGCACCCTCTGCTCCCAGTGTCTTCCAAATTCAGTGACCCTTGATGAATGCCAACAAACCCATCTGGTGTACTGGAAGAATGAATGCAATTTTCCCACATTTGCCCAGGAACCTCTGTGTATAGCACCTAGAGTGGATTCCCAAAGCTACCTTATACTGATAGTATAGTTAAAACTAAAGCTTCTTACATCTCTAAAATTCAATAAACTTTTGAAATGAGTAAGACATCAAAATCTAGGGGGCTGAACATTTGACTTGGAATCTATTAAGGAATCTGAATGTCAGTTCCTCTCAATCTTCCTCCAATAGGAAGCAACATGACCTAGGGAAAGAACACTGGATTTGTCTTCAGAAGATTTGGATTTGAATCCATGGTTCTCCTACTTACACTGATATAACCTAGGAAAACTTATTTACTGCCTCTGGGATTCAGTTTTCTCTTCTATAAAATGAGAAAATAAGACTTCTTCTAAAGTCTCTTCCAATTCTTCACACATGATGCTCCTGTTTCTTACCTCTGCTCTCAAAGAAAATCAGAACTAAAAGAAAATTTATAGATTGTCTAGTTCAACCAACTCATATTATGAAAAAATACTAAGTCCTTAAAAGAGGTAATGAAACTTTCCTAAGGCCTCACAGTCAATTAAGTACCAGAATCAAGAGTTTAAAACCAGGTCTTCTGGATTCTTTCCATTATACCATTCTGCAGTAGAGACAAAATTTGTAAGTCAGTTGATAAGCATTTATTAAGTTCTTACTACTTACCAGCCACTGTACTAAAACCTGGAGGATGCAAAGAAAGGTTATAATGGTCCATGGTCTTGAGGAGTCCACACTCTAATGAGGGAGGTAGCTTGATGACAACTATAAGCAAACAAGCTCTATAGAGAGAAGACACAAAGTAATCTTCTAAGGAAGGTGTTGGTACAGGGAAAGAGACCTGGAAATGGTTTATGGAGAAGAAAGTGCTTGAAATGATCTTTATAGAAGTTAAAATGAAATGCTTTTCAGATACAGCCAGTACAAAGACATGGAAAAAGGAGATGAATTGTTAACAGGTTTTTTGATTCATAATATGTTTATTGCCTTTTTTCACAAGAACTGTTATCTATAGTTATGCAGTGAATAATTTGAACTCAGATTTACATTTTTCTCTATTAATTTTTTTATTTCATCATATGTAATAATGGCTAAATAGTTTTTTTGAAAGTCAGTGACCACTCTTTGCATGTAATAAATATATACTAGCCAAGCTAATCTGTATAATAATTTCAAGTCTAAGTATTCCAATATTTTCTAAGAGTGAAATTTGAAAAACAGGTATTGCTCTTCATTCACATTAAGGGTTTTTTCACCAGGAGTTCTAATGAAATCAATGAAATGAAATGATAGATTTGATCAAAAAATAAATTGTTCTAGGATATCAGAGGTGTCTTCTGTCCTAATAAAATCTCTATTGGATTACTGTGTTCAGTTCTACATGCCATATTTGAGGAAACAGAGGAAAGTGGAGTGCAACCACAGTGAAAAGAAGATTGAAAACAATGACATAGAAGGGTTAGGTGGGCAAGTGAAGGAACTGGACTTATTTAGCCTAGGGAAGAAAATATTTGTTGGGGATTTGAGAGATATTGTAAAACATTGGAAAGACTCTCATGTGGAAGAGGTTTTCAAGTTGTGCTTGGTCCCAAAGAGCAATTGGTAGAAATTTCAGAGGCTGACTTCACTTGATATAAAGAAAATTAAAAAAAAATAAAACTGTGGAAGAATGAAATGGGTTATCTCATTAAAGAGTACATCTGAAGATACCTGACAGGGGAGATGCTAGATATAACCACCTACTGAGAATCTTATAAAAGGTATTACAAATTACCTTGATTATACTATCAATCAATAAATATTAAGTAGAGTAGATGCTTAATAAATATTAAGATACTGGGCACCTTATTAAATGTTGTGGATACAAATATTAAAAAAAGAAAGAAAGACAAGCCCCAGCTTCAAGGAATTTATATTTTAATAGGGGAAGATAACAATAAAAGGAAGTCAAAAAGATCTGGGAATGAAGGAGGAAGAGAAGGGACCCAACAAAGAGACAAGATGGAGTTCTATCCAAGGAGGTTAAGGTGGTGGAAAGTGAAGAGATGGTTGAATTGAAAATTATCTTTAAATGGAAGTTTTGGGAAATCTTTGTTCCACTTTTCCTCCCTTCAGTCAGCCTGATGAGATCACAGACAAAAGTCCCCAAAAATTTTGGAAGCATGTTACAATCAGATAATAGGCTGGAGAAATGAGCAAACAACAGAAAAAAAAAGAATTTGACCATAGACAATTTTTTTGTACCCAATGGAGGATCAAAATATATGCTCAGAAGATAACAAAGTCAAAGCTTTTGCTTCCAAAGCCTCCAGGAAAAATAGGAATTGGTCTCAGGCTATGGAAGAACTCAAAAAAGACTTTGAAAAGCAAGTAAGAGAGGTAGAGGAAAAATTGGGAAGAGAAATGAGAGCAGTGCAGGAAAATCATGAAAACCAAGCTAGTAGCTTGGTGAAGGAGATACAAAAAAATAACATATTGAAAACCAATTTAGGGCAAATGGAAAAAGAAATCCAAAAGGTTAATGAGGAGAAGAATGCCTTAAAGAAGCAGAAATGGCCATATATAAAAGGGGATACAAAAACTCTCTGAAGAAAATTACTTCTTCAAATGTAGAGTGGAGCTAAAGGAAGCTGATGAATTTGTGAGAAATCAAGAAACAATAAAACAAAAAGCCAAAAGAATGAAAAACTAGAAGAATGTGAAAAATAATTGACCTAGAAAACAAATCCAGAAGAGATAATTTAAAAATTATCAGGCTATCTGAAAGTCATGACCAGGAAAAGAGCCTAGACTTCATTTATCAAGAAATAATCCAACAAAATTGCCCTGAGATCCTAGAAGCAGAGGGTAAAATAAAAATTGAGGAATCTATTGATCACCTCCTGAAAGAGACCCCCCCCCAAACCCCAGGAATATTATAGCCAAATTTCAGAACTCCCAAGTCAAAGAGAAAATACCACAAGCAGCCAGAAAGAAACAATTCATTTAACATGGCTCTACAGTCAGTACACAGGATTTGGCAGCACCTACATTAAGGGCTCATAGGACTTGGAATATTTTATTTGGAAGGCAAAAGAACTTGGACTACAGTCAAGAATCAACTGCCCACAAAATTGAACATCCTCTTTCAGGGGGAAAGATGGACATTCAATGAATCAGGGGACTTTCAAATTTTTCTGTTGAAATGACTAGAGCTGAACATAATGTTTGATCTTCAAATACAGGACTCAGGTAAAAAAAGAGAGAGGGAGGATGGAAAAGCACTAATTATGAGGGACTAAATGATGCTGAATTGTGCATATTCTTGCATGGGAAGAAGATACTGATAATTCCTATGAATCTTCTCATTTATAAAAGCAGTTAGAAGGAGCATATATAGATAGACAAGGCACTGGAGGGAGCTGAGTACAATGGTATAATGTATTATAAAGATGGAGCCAATGGGTGAAAAAGGAATGTCCTGGGAGAAAGGGAAAGGAGGATTAGAATGAGATAAGATATTTCATATAAATGAGTCAAAAAGCTTTTGCAATGGAGTGGAAGAGGGGAAAGTGAGGGAGAATGTCAGTGAGCCTTCATTTTTATAAGAAATAGCTCAGAGAGGAAATAACATATTCAATCAATAGGGTATAGAAATATTTCTTACCCTGGAGGGAAAAAGAGAGGAAAGAGATGGGAGAAAGGGGACAGGGGGAGGGAAAAGGGGGGTGTAGGTTGTAGAAGAGAGGGAAAATCGTGAAAGGGTAGTCAGACATAACACACTTCTGAGGAGGGACAGTGTGATAGGAGAAAGAGAATAGAATAAATGCAAGTGGGGAGAAGTAGAATGGAGGGAAATACAGTTAACAATAACAACTATGGGAAAAAAAATAATTGAAGCAACTTCTCTGATGAACTTATGCTAAAGAATGCAACACATTCCAGAGACAGGGCCAGTGGTATCTGAACACAGACTGAAGTAAACATTTTCTCTCTCACTTTATTTCTCTTGAGGTTTCTCTGTCTTTTTTGGGGGGAAGATATTTTCTGTTTTTTTTCTTTCATAACAAGATTATTGTAGTATTGTGAAAATAAATAAATAAATCATTAAAAAAAAAGAAAAAAATAGAGGTCTAGGAGAATGTATAACCAAGGAAACCATTACTTTATTCAGATTTTAATTTACTTTTAAAATTAGTTTTATTGATGTCTTTTTCTTTTAAATTATACTTATTTCCAGATGCAGAGTACATTCCCTGGCAAACTTAGCTCTTTCACCTCTGGAACTCATTCACTAAACCCTATTATCTCTTTCACCAATCACCCACATCTAAAAGGAAGGAACTATGATTTGTTGTTACAATTACACATTTTGATTTCTTTTTAATGTCATTTTCAACTACATTATTTTAATAATTTTACATATTGAATGACTGGATAAAAAATTTTTTAAACACATTCTATGTCAAACCCTGGAAATACAAAGCTTATGAAGTAAAGCTTGTATGCTGACCAAAAGGAATGAATGACAGGCTCATGATAATGAGATTGCCACTTCCAGGAAAATATCATGTCACCATCATCATCAGCGCTTATGCTGCCACCATGATGAACCCTGATGAAGTCAAAGAAAAGGTCCTTATCATTAATGTACCAAAAGAGAAAAACTTATAATTCTGGGTGACTTAATGCTAGATTAGGCTCAGATTATCAGACATGTCAGGGAGTCCTTGGAAGGAATGGAGTTGGAAACACAACAACAATGGTCACCTACTAATGAAGATTTGCGCATCTCATGACCTTCCCATCACAGGATGTATCTTTATTTACCTACATGCAGTAAAACTTCCTGGATGCACCTTTGTAGCAAACACTGGAATCTAATAGAATGTGATTGTAAGGAGAAGAGATAGGATGTGAGAGTAACAAAGGCACTTTCAAACATCAAGACTGGTTTGATGAAAATGATGGGGAAATACAGAAGCTGCTAAATGCTAAAAATGAGAACTCCTTAGGATTTGCCAGCAGGATAGATCATCCATTTCTAAGGATGCAGCATTTAATTCCATCAAAAGTAAAGTACAGTTGAAGCTTAGAGAGATACAAGACTCTTGGCTCAGCAAGAAGGCAGATGAAATTCAGTTTTATGTAGATAGTAATAACCCAAAGTGCTTTTATGATACCCTGAAAACTATTCATGGACCAAAGACCTATGGTGCCTCTCAACTAAGTGCTGATGGTTCCACATTGATTAACAATGGGAACATGATACTAGAGAGATGAATGAACACTTCCTCAATGTTCTTAACAGACCATCATCAATCAATGCAGAAACCACTGACTGTTTACTCTAAGTTGAAGTCAATCAGTCGCTAGCTGAAGTTCCAACTGAAGAAGAGGTTTTGAATGCCTTTAGGCTCCTTCCAAGTGGCAAAACACCCGGTACTGATTCTATTCCAGCTGAGATCTACAAGAATGGGGGGTCCATTACTCATCCAAAACCTGGCTGAAGTTTTCTAGGTTATATGACATGAAGAGGTTATCCCCCAAGAATTCAAGGATGCCTCCACTGTCTATCTCTATAAATGTAAAGAGAATAGATTGTCCTGTGACAATCACAGGGGTATTTCTCTTTTAATTATTGCTAGTAATACTCTTGCCAGAGTTCTTCTCAATTCTTGCTTGATCCTTTACCTGGAAGTTGTTCACACACCTGAGAGCCAGGGTAGAGGGACAGTCAGTTTGGTTTTTGCTGCCTGACAATTACAGAAGAAATACCAGGAGCAGAACAGAGGTCTGTATGCAGCATTTGTAGATCTGATCAAGGGTTTTGATATTGTCATTCATGAGGGTTTATGGAAAATTATGTCAAAATATTGTTTCCCAGAGAAGTTGAACAGTATTGTACATGAATTTCATGATGGTGTGCTTGCCTGGGTTCTGAATAGTGATTTCTGGTCACCAATGGAGTGAAATAAGGCTGTGTCCTAGCTCCCATGCTTTTTAGCATGATGTTTTCAGGCTCATTATCAAACATTTTCACTGAGGATGGACATGGCATCCAGGTCAGTCACCACACTGATGGCTAATTCTTCAACTTGAAAAGGCAAAAAGCCAAGACCAAAGTGGAGGGAGTGTTGGTGCAGGATCTTCTGTTTGCAGATGATGGTGCCCTCAGTGCAGCCCCTGAAGCTGAGATGAAACAAAGTATGGATCAGTTCTCTGCTGCTTGTACTAATTTTGGTCTAACAACACCTAGAAAACTCAGGAGCTCCATCAGCTAGCACCACACTATTCACACATGGAACCATCTATTACAGCAAATGGAGAAGTTTTGAGTACTTTGGACAAGTTCACTTATCTTGGCAGTGTCCTTTCCAGGGTGGTTCACATTGTCAATGAAGTTGACACATGTAATGTTCAGTATTTGTGAGACTCCAAAAGAAAGTGTGGGAGAGAAGGTCTACAGGGCCATTGTGCTAATCTCACAGCTATTTGCCTGTGAAACCTGGACAGTCTACCAACGCCATGCCAGGAAACTGGATTCATTCCATTAAATTGTCTTAGGAAGATTTTGAAGATCACCTGGCAGGAGAGGATACCAGATACTAGGGTCTTTTCTTGAACTAAACTGCCTAGCATTCCAACATTGCTACACAGAGTGCAATTATGATGAGCTGGTCATGTTAGAATACCAGACATACACTTGCTAAAAAGACTATTTTATGGAGAACTCACACAGGACAAGAGCTCACAAGGAGATCAGAAGAAATGATATAGGAACACCTTGAAGGTCTCATTGAAGAACTTTAGAATTGATTGTTCATCATGGGAGACACAGGGACAGGACTGTCCAGCATGGCCTACCCTCATCAGTGAGGGTGCTGCACTCTATCAGGAACACAAAATTGAAGCAGCTCAAAGGAAATGTGACATTCATAAGTTTAAAAGTAAATTAAAATCTGAATACATAAACTAATGGTTTCCTTGGTTATACATTTCACAAGTCATTCATAAGTAAGCACCCCAGGTGTTTCCATGAACTATTCGTGTCTGACCTGTGGTAGAATATTCCAAGCTCATATCATTCTGATCAGCCACATTGGACACACTATAATTCGTCTGAAACATAGTGATGATATCATTTTGGTTTTCTTTGATAATGAAGGACAAGAACCAACCACCCACTTGCTCCTATGGAGCAAGGATTGTATTTTGACTCTTTTTTGTATTTTAGTCCTTAATTACTACTAAGTAGGTACTTAATAAATATTTTTAATTAATTAATCCTATTAAAGTAGTATCCCTTGTAGACCAAAGGAAATCAAAAATTTACTTTTAGTCTATGTAGACCAAAATAGCAATAGCACTCACAAGTCTTTGAACTCAAGGGGCTTATATTCTAATAGAATTAGTATAAACAAAGTAGTCCTAGATCTAAATAAGAATTTTGATTCTTGAAGTTATGGGGATAGTGAGTTCCAGGGAAATATTGATTTGATTGTGGTTCCAGGCCATGGAAGGTATGCATGCATTGGCAAGAGAGTTGGTAGGAAGATAGCTAGGGTATGAAGTCAAATATTTCTGGATCCCTCCTAGACATGGTGGATCACATTAGGCACTCATCATTTAGCATTCTGGACTTCCTAACTAAGATATGAAAAAGTTGAGTCTTACTGGGAATATTCTCTGCTCCTTATAGTAAGATGGCATATGAGTATATGGATAGAAAGTTAAAAAGTTTAAAACCACTCAGGATGAATACATGCTGTATCAGTTCAGATGAGATTCTGGCTATTTTCTGAATTCTTCATGCCTATCATGTCTTACTGAATGAAAATATTTAATTGCCTTCTTACATTATAGTTCATTTAACCAATTGATGGTACCCACTTTGTTTTCAATTCTTTGCTTTGCTCAAAAGTGTTACTATTAATATTTTGTTGTTCATGGTACCTTAGTCTTTGACCGCCTGGGATGTAGTTGATTCTTGAATTTTCTGTAAGAACTTTTATATTTCAGAAATCTATATGCTATAAAACAAGGCTTGATTTATTATTTTGTTAAAGAAATTGATGATAAAAATGTTAATAATGTAAATTACACTTAATAGTGTTATATATATATATATATATATGGCCTGGGTATGAGCCCGTTATTAGGAGTGCCAGGTCAAAGGTTATAAATAATTTAGTCACTGCCTCTCACATAATTCCAAACTGTTTTCAGAAGGGTGAACCAATTTGAAGTTCTTCCAATAGTGTATTAGATTGCCTGACTTCCTATATATCCTTCAATATAGATGTTCCAATTTTTATAATTTTTGCCAATTCATTAGATGTGAAATGAAAGCTCAGAGTTTTCCCCCCATATCTTTATTGTTATGATCGGGAACATTCAAAAATATTATAGTTATTGATAGTATGAAATTCTTTTTATTTTTCTCCTTTGATTCCTAATTTATTGGGGAAAAATTTTGTTGTTATCTATGTTTTAGGAATTTAAAAAAGAGAAGTAGACAGCCTCTTGCAATGCTTTATTATTCTCTAATTGTTGAGGGATTAGGGGGAGTCCTAAGTGATTTTTCAAGTGATTCATCCAGTCCTGAGAGTACTTATCCTAAATGAGAGGGAAAACTAGATGTCCAGGAAGGAGATGCTTTGACTTGGAAGACAAGTCAGATTACCCATATTCCATTCAGATAGGAGGTCTAGCCATAATCAATCTGCTGGCCAAAGTTCTCCCTTTTAGCTGATCTCTTGCAAAAAAAAATACTCTTATTATATACTTATGTGACTGGATGATATTCTCTAGGCAGAGAGATTAAAATACCCTTTGGAGAAGGACAATAGCTCCTTTTTGTGACAAATGAAAGTAGTTATAATATGCATACTCCTTTTTAAGACCCAGCTCTGATCTGAGTCCTCATGGCTTGAAGAAATTCATTGATTCCCTCACAGATTACATGAAGGGAAAAAAAAAAGCACACATATGCTTTTCAATTAAGCCATTTTATGAATCTGTCACCTTGCCAAGAGAAGCACCAAAGGTTTCTGGGCCCAGTTAACTCATTGTGGGGACAGATGGTACATAGCAATATGGGTATGAAAAGTGGGAAAGATGGAAGGGAGAGAATGATTGAGTAGTCCAAAGGATAACTTTACCTTCAGAATTGGGCCTAAGGACAGATCTTCTTCCTTAACATAGGGTCTTTGGAGGCATTTGTGGTCTCAGTAGCAGTGAATCTGGTCCAAAGATGTTGAGTGATTTTACAGGAGGAGCCACAGTTAATTATCAGAAGAAAGGTTTGAGCTCAGGTCTTTCTGATTCCAAGTCCAGGACTCTTCCTAGTATAGCACAATGATCCCTTTACTCTCTTTTTCCCTGCGTAAATTCTCTGCCTTCTTCTGGGATCTAATCCAGCATTCTGAGCCATAGCAGGTGGCACAGCTTGATAAATATTTGTTATCTAATATTATAAAGGAGAATTTAAAAGTCCATTTTGCTGGGTCCCAAACAAGCCATTTTTCCCCCTCCAGAAATTGGACAATCTCTATAGGAAAAGCTGTTTCTCTGTTAAGGGTGACTCTGGCAGTTCTTTATCATAGGGGCTCACCCATTCTTGCCTCCATTTGGGAAGGGATGGACCCTTTACTGACTTGGGGAGCCCGGACAATGTTCTAAGTCTTGGACTTCCTGCTTTGACAGCCTACTTTTCACTCAACAGGCCCTGCTGAAGGAAGAAAAGAATCAGCAGGTTACTTATGAAACCCAAGGAAAGATAGAAAGTAGCAAAAGAACATTTTAAAGGTCTATCTTAGGGGAAAGAAAATATCCTCTATAGATCAAGTCTTCTCTTCCATTTCCTTTTGATCTTCAAATTATAAGAATTATCTAGGAGTAACATTCACTGCATATTCTACTTTTATTTTTTAATTGAAATGGATATCATTTTGGGAAGAAAAGATCCCTTCACTATGTTCTAACTCAAAAAAAAATTATCTCATGTGAAATTGGGGCAAGGGTGAGGAGCAGTAAGGCTCTGGGAAGGAATAGGTGAGGGCAAGATCTCAGGTCAGGACTCCTCAATGAGTAAACTGAGGTTTCAGAGATACACTCATTGTACATTCTTTTTATTTATTTATTTTTAAAGAAATATTTTATTTATTTTGAGTTTTACAGTTTTCCCCCTATTTTTGCTTCCCCCCCCCAGAAGGCAGTCTTAGTCTTTACATTGTTTCCATGGTATACATTGATCTCAGTTGAATGTGATGAGAGAGAAATCATATCCTTATTAAGGAAGAAACATAAAGTATAAGAGATAGCAAAATTACATAATAAGATAATGTTTTTCCCCCTAAATTGAAGGTAATAGTCTTTGTTCTTTGGTCTTTGTTCAAACTCCACAATTCTTTCTCTGGATATAGATGGTATTCTCCATTGCAGATAGTCTAAAATTGTCCTGGATTGCTGCACTGGTGGAATGAGCAAGGTTGATCATCACCCCCATGTTGCTGTTAGGGGTGTACAATGTTTTTCTGGTTCTGCTCATCTCCCTCAGCATCAGTTCCTGTAAATACTTCCAGGCTTCCCTGAAATCCCATCCCTCCTGGTTTCTAATAGAACAATAGTGTTCCATGACATACATATACCAAAATTTGCTAAGCCATTCCCCAACTGAAGGTCATTCATTTAATTTCCAGTTTTTTTGCCACCACAGAGCTGCTATGAATATTTTTGTACAAGTGATGTTTTTACCCTTTTTCATAATCTCTTCAGGGTATAGATCCAGTCTCATTGCACATTCTTAAAGTATCTATTGAGCCAAAGCATTGCAAAGCAATTCTCAAAAATGGAAAATGGTATAGCAAAAACTAGGCTATGTATCATCTGTTCCTACCATGAGTTAAATGGTCCCAAAGCCTTATCCTTGGGATAATGCTCTGAGGAAAAAAGGGGTCTATCTTGGAAACTGGTGTCAACCCTGTTGACTTTCAGAAGTAATTGAAAATATGCCACCACCCCAAACTTAAAAATATCTCCAAGAGAACTATTTACACTCCTGGGGCACATAAACTGGAAGGGACTTTTGTCACAATGCAATCTGCAGATGAGTAAACTGAGGCTTCAGAGATACAATCACTGCACATTTTCTTTTAGGTTTTCACAGGGCAATGGCATTAAGTGGTTTGCCCAAGGCCACACAGCTAGGTAATTATTAAGTATCTGAGGTCGGATTTGAACTCAGGTACTCCTGACTCCAGGGCCAGTGCTCTATCTACTGCACCACCTAGCCACCCCCCACTGCACATTCTTAAAGTGTCTGTTGAGCCAAAGCATTGAAAAGCAATTCTTGAAAACTGGAAAATAGTATGGCAAAAACTAGGCATAGACTCATATCTCAAACTTTATACCAAAATAGAGTCAAAATAGGTACAGGATTTAAACATAAAGGATGATACCATAGATTAATTAATAGACCAAGAAATTATTTTTCAGATCTATGGAAAGGGAACAAATTTATAATCAAACAAGAAATGGAATACATTGTAAACTGCAAATTGAATGATTTTGACTATATTAAATTAAAAAAGTTTTTGCACTAATAAAATCCATGCTGCCAAAATTAGAAGGAAAGCAAAAAAAGCAGGGAAACAATCTTCACAACTAGAAGTTCTGATAAAGGCCTCATTTCTAAAATAAACAGAGAATTGCATCAAATTTATGAAGTTATGAGTCATTCCCCAATTGATAGTCAATGGATAAGAACATTCAGTTTTCAAAAAAAGAAATTAAAGTTCTATATAATCATATAAAAATGCTCCAAATCATTATTTATTAGAGAAATGGAACTTAAAATAACTATGAGGTATCATCTCATACCTAATAGATTGGCCAAGATGAGAAAACAGGAAGATGATCAATGTTGGAGTGGTTGTGGGAGGACTGGGACATTGATGCATTGCTTGTGGAGTTGTGAATGGATCCTTTCTGAAGAGCAATATGGAACTGAGACCAAAGAGCAATAAAATTGTTCATACCCTTTGACCCAACAACTCCAATTCTAGGTCTATAGCCAGAAGTTATAAAAAAATGGGAAAAGTCCCACATGTTCCAAATATTCATAGCAGCTCTTTTTGTAGTAGAAAAGAATTGGAAATTGAGGGGATATCCATTAATTGGGAAATGGCTAAACAAGTTATGGTACATAAATACTAAGGAATATTATTATTCTATAAGAAACTATAAATGTTCAGACTCTGGAGAAGCATGGAATGAATTACAAGATCTGTTGCTGAACAAAGAGAACAGAATCAAGAGACAGTGTACACATTGACAACATTGTGGGATGATCAGCCTTGATGCAAGACAATGGGGAGTCACTGGAGTTTATAGAGTAGAGAGAGGTGGTATGACTGAATCTGCTTTAGGAAAATCACTTTAGGGCCTGAATGGAGAATAGATATTCTCATACATATTTAACTATTCTTTGGTGGTTGTTGTTTGTCTTCCTTCATGAAGAAGACCATAGCATCAGGTAGATGATGCAAGTGAACTGAACTTGAGTGGGGGAGGGGCTGTGCAAAGTCACAGCCTTGCTTCCTCTTCTGGAGTCATGTGGGTCCAGTGGCCAGATATGGAACTGGAGGACTGGAGATGGCTCTGGATGTTGTCGGAGACCTTGGTCTTTTTGTGTTTTTGTTTTTGTTTTTTCAGGTTTTTGCAAGGCAATGGGGTTAAGTGGCTTGCCCAAGGCCACACAGGTAATTATTAAGTGTCTGAGGCCGAATTTGAACTCAGGTACTCCTGTGAGACCTTGGTCTTTTAAAGCTAAACATTTCTAAATTTTTTGGTGCATCTTATTGGTAGAACTTTTCCCATTTTTGTTTGCTATTTTGTATGGATGAATAGGTTTGCTTGCTATTTGTAATAATGTGTTGAGTGTCTTGTTTTCCACAAGGATGAGAGAGGATATTGCAAGAATCTCAGATATCTGTGAGAATAATATATCACAAAAGCCAGGATATCTGGTCTTTGTGTAAGCCAAAAGATACAAGTCTATTTACAGGAAGGTTAGACAAAAGAAAGGTGATTAAAGAAATAACTTTGACCAATTGATGAAAAGAATGAAGCTCAGGTATCAAATTGCCTTACTAGCAGGAGATCAAAAACTAGCTTCAACTAGTCAGGGTCTGACCTAGGGTCTGTGTCCTTGTCCTTTGGGCCTGGTCTAGGAGGTTCAGGCATATTATCGTTCACTTCCCTGTGCTCATTAGTATAATGACCAGAGCAGGGAAATCATATAGAGGTGAATGTATCAATTAGATTGTGACCTGGCCAATGATTGGTATGGAGGGGAGAAACAAACCTTTCAAACTGCATATAAGACTGGACATTGTTGTACTTCGGGGCCTTCTTTTATTAGTAGATAGGGTCCATCTTTGAAAAGAAGAATTAATAAAAGCCATTTTTTATTAAAGATTTTATTTATTTTGAGTTTTACAATTTTTCCCCTAATCTTACTTCCCTCCCCCCCCACACCCACAGAAGGCAGTTTGTCAGTCTTTACATTGCTTCCATGTTAAACATTGATCCAAAATGAGTGTGATGAGAGAGAAATGATATCTTTAAGGAAGAAACATAAAGTATTAGAGATAGCAAGATCAGACAATAAGATATCAGTTTTTTTTTTCTAAATTTCAGGTAATAGTCCTTGGTCTTTGTTCAAACTCCACAGTTCTTTCTCTTGATGCAGATGGGTATTCTCCATTGCAGACAGCCCCAAATTGTCCCTGATTGTTGTACTGATGGAATGAGCGAGTCCATCAAGGTTGAACATCACCCCCATGTTGCTGTTGGGGTGTACAGTGTTTTTCTGGTTCTGCTCATCTCACTCAGCACCAGTTCATGCAAATCCCTCCAGGTTTCCCTGAATTCCCATCCCTCCTGGTTTCTAATAGAACAATAGTGTTTCATTCATATACCAAAGTTGGCTAAGCCATTCCCCAATTGAAGGACATTTACTTGATTTCCAATTCTTTGCCACTACAGACAGGGCTCCTATGAATATTTTTGTACAAGTGATGTTTTTACCCTTTTTCATCATCCCTTCAGGGTATAGACCGAGGAGAGGTATGCTGGATCAAAGAGTATGCACATTTTTTTTTACAAATAATGTTTTTTATACATTAATAAAATATTCTTGTTTAAGAGTAAACAAAATACCCCTCCCCCAAAATATAGAGTCGCTTGAGGGATAAAGGGGAGAGAGCAAAATTAAAATAAAAAAAAATAATAGTAATAATTGTAGGTATGGCCAGGTGGTGCAATGGATGGAGCACCAGCCCTGGAGCCAGGAGCACCTGAGCCCACATCTGGCCCTGTACACCCAACAATCACCCAGCCGTGTGACATGCAAGCCACCCCAACCCCACTGCCCTGCAAAAACCCCCCACAAAGAAAAAAAAAACCCAAAATAAAATAAAATAGTAATAATAGTAGGGGTGGCTGGGTGGTGGACAGAGCATTGGCCCTTGAGCCAGGAGCACCCGGGTCCAAATCCGGCCCCAGACACCCAACGATCACCTGCTATGTGGCCCCAGGCAGGCCACCTAGCCATTTGCCCTGCACCCCCCCAAAATAATAATAATAATAATAATAATAATAATAACAACAACAACAACAATAATAATAATAATAATAATAAATGTGCTTCAGTCTTTGTTCCAACACCAACAACTCTGTCTTGGGTGGATCACATTCTTTATGATAAGTCCATCACAAAAGTTACTTCCATATTTTTCCAACGTTGCCATTGCTGATCGCAACTCCCTCCTTTCATATTTCTCCACTACCATGTACTATATTTTCTCTCTCCTTTCACTCTGACTCTGCTGTAGGGTAACTGAGTGGCACAACAGACAGATCCCTGGTCCTGGGGCCAAGAGGCCTCGAGCCCCCCTACCACCTCGTAGGCCCAGCATCCACCTGGCCCTATGGTCCTGGGCAGGCCTTCCAATCCCAGCCCCTTGCAAGAAGTAAAAAAGAAAATGTGTTATATCTGACCACTCTCCCCCTATATTCCATCCTCTCCTCCATCACTCACATCACCCCCCCTTCCCCTTGTTCCCCCTCTCTCTCATTCTTACTCCAGATGCCTGTACCCCATTGAGTATATATATGTGTGTATATATATTGCTATTTGTAATAATGTGTTGACTGTCTTGTTTTCCACAAGGATGAGAGAGGATATTACAAGAATCTCAGATATCTGTGAGAATAATATATCACAAAAGCCAGGATGTCTGGTCTTTGCGTAAGCCAAGAGCTGGCAATATATACTGTTTCCTCTCCTAGCCACCTCTGATAAGAGCAAAGATTCCCTCATTCCCCCTTGTCTTCCCCCCTTCCATATCTTTGAAATAGCTCATTGTAATGAAGAAAAAACATATGAGATATCTTGGCCTATTCCCCCTCTCCTTTTTCTTTCTCCCATTACATTTCCCTTTGTTCTATTGACTCCATTTTTACACCATATTTTGTCTTCAAATTCAGTTTTCTCCTGTGCTTCAACTATAAAAGCTCCTTCTACCTGATCTATTAACAGAAGGTTCATCTGAGTATTGTCAGTGTCATTTTTCTATGCAGGAATACATGCAGTTCATCATCAAGACCCTCATATTTTCCCCCCTCTCCTCCAGTATCCATGCTTCACTTGAGTCCTGTATCTGAAGATCAAACCTTCTGTTCGGCTCTGGCCATTCCAACAGGAACATTTGAAATTCCCCTGGTTCAATGAAAGTCCATCTTTTTCCCTGGAAGAGGAAATTCATTTTTCCTGGGTAGTTGATTCTCAGTTGCATTCCAAGCTCTTTTGCCTTCCAGTATATTATATTCCAAGCCCTACAAGCTTCCAATGTAGTTGCTGCTAAGTCCTGTGTGATCCTGATTGCAGCTCCATGATATTTGAATTGTGTCCTTCCGGCTGCTTGTAATATTTTCTCTTTGATTTGGGAGTTCTGGAACTTGGCTATAATATTCCTAGGGGTTGGTTTTTTGTGATCTCTTTCTCGGGGGATTGGTGGATTCTCTCCATTTCTATTTTGCCCTCTTCTTCTAGGATATCAGGGCAATTTTCCTGTAGTAATTCTTTGAAAATGATGTCAAGGCTCTTTTCCTGATCATGACTTTCAGGTATTCCAATAATTTTTAAATTATCTTTCCTAAATCTGATTTTCATATCAGTTGTTTTTTCAATGAGATGTTTCACATTTTCTTCTAATTTTTCATTTTTTTTGGCTTTGAAGTAATGAGTACTGATTTCTTATAAATTCATCAATATCCCCGAGTTCTGTTCTTTGTCTGAAGGATTTGTTTTCCTCAGAGAGTTTTTTTATCTCTTTTTCCATCTGGCCAATTTGGCTTTTTAAAGCATTCTTCTCCTCAATAACTTTTTTGAATTGGTTTATCCATTTGACCTAAGCTGATTTTTAGCACGCTATTTTCTTCAGCATTTTTTTGGATTTCCTTAACTAGACTGCTGACTTCATTTTCATGTTTTTCCTGCATCGCTCTCATTTATTTTCCCAGTTTTTCTTGTAACTCCCTCATTTGATTTTCAAAGTCTTTTTTGAGCTCTGTCATAGCCTGATCCCAATTTCTGTTTTTCTTGGTGTCTTTAGATGCAAGAGCTTGTGTTTCCTCATCTTCAGACTGAATATATTGATCCTTCTTGGGATCATAGATAATGTATTTCTCAATGGTGTTCCTCTTTTTTCTCTGCTTGCTCATTTTCCTAGCCTAAGCCTGTTTTGGGGGTGCTTCCTGAGCTTTTGGGACACTCCCACAAAGGTCTCAGTGTGTGAGGCTCTGACCTCCCTCCTGGTCTGTGAATGACCATAAGCACCCCCCTCTGCCACGGGGCTGAGGTGGAGGGGGCCCTGTTGTTTTATGGGGGGGCCTAGACTGTGATCAGGATCTGAATGTGTTCAGAACCCCAGAGTCCTGTTCCAGGGGCAGAGGACAGAGCTGGGCAGTCTCTCTTCACTCCCCTCCCTCAGCTCAATGGGCTGATGCCCTGGGGGCTCCTGCTTATGGGCTCTGCCTGCTTCAGTTTCCTGGATCTGGAATGCAGTGGCCAAGCTGCTCGCTGTGTGCCCTGAGGGCTGGACTTCACTTGCTGTCTGTGGCAGAGGTCCCCCAGCCATTCCCCCAATTTGTGCCCGGTGCTCCCTGGGGCATAGCTCAGGAAACTCCCCTGCTCCCAGCACCCTGGGGCTGCCTCTGGGAGGCTGAAATCCTTTCACTCTGGTGGGCCACCCCTGGCAGGCCGCCCCTCCGACCCCTGGGAGCAGAGCCTTTCTGCTCTTTTCCAGGTTACCTTGAGTAGGAGAACTGCCTCACTGGGTCCCTCTGTGGTTTCTGTCTCTCAAAAATTAAGTTAAAGTCCTTAGTTTTGAAGAGTTATGAGAGAGCACCTAAAACAACAATCTGCTCTTGTCAACATCTTGGCTCCACCTCAATAAAAGCCATTTTAATCCCTCTAGACTAAGTATTTCTAATGATGGCATTGATAACAAATAATCTTTTATATAGTCAGCATTTGTGTATAAATAGCCAGTGTATAAAACAAGAACTTATCTCTCCCCTTAGAAATAACCAGGAAGTGATTTTCTTTTTGAATATTTTAAATCACATTTTTAGATCAGAGTGTTTTCAAGGGGGTAGATAGATATAGTTCTGTGTTGATATTCTCTTTTGAAGACTGAAAAGAAAAGCAACAGATCTCATGACACTCCTGGACCCCACCCAGCCCTCTCCCACTTAATTTGCTGGGAGTACAGGTATGATATCCAGTCTTTCCTCCTCTCTGCAGTGGCAAAATCAGAAGTTTCTCTTCTTGCTACCTGTGAGCACCGTGACAAGTTATGTCATTATATATCTTCCATGGACATAAATATTTTAGATGCATCGCTGATTTTTAGTAATTTCTTTCAGCAGAGGGCTTTGAGTAACTGAGGAATAGTACTGCAGGAAAGAAGGTGGAGGGAATCTGGAAAACAAACCTCACCTACCTAAAAGTTTTGTTTTAGATCTTAATTCATCCTGCTATCAAGAATTAATTGTCCTGTCTTCTTACTGGCTTTTCATCTGCTATTTTCCCCTCACACTCCTCTATTTTCATCATCTCACTCTATCTCTCCCTCCCTTTCCTTTTTTTTATGTCTTTCATTTTTATCTGAACCCTCCAGATTCCTCCTCCTCCTGCTCGTCCTCCTTCTTGGACTAAGGAGGGTACCAGGCACCGTTTTTTTCCAGCTTGCTGGTTTTACTCATGCTTCATCTCCTCCTGCTTGGTGAAACGTTGCTGACTGAGGTGCTTTTTTTCTTTTTTTTAACTGCTGCTCTGTGATAAATGTTCTTCTCGCTGGCCAAGCATGGGACAAGAGGAGGGGAGAATGTACACTGCTCACCTTGTGATAAAAGTGAAATATTCCTCAGGATTGCCATAAAGGCTCTCCTACGCATAGACAAGATTAGAACCAAAGGTACAAGCAGAAACCTGTCCACCAACTCTTCCTTGACCTCCCTCAGAAATGCAGCATTCCAGAGAGAAAGAACTGTGAATCTTTTCTAGACAAATATTAAAGGAAGTGAATCTTCTCACTTTTATTGTTTTAAAAGTTTTCTTCCTCAGACATCTAAATTCATCCCTGCACAACTGATGTTTCTCCTTGCATGAGTATTTGCTTTTGATAGGATGCTTGAAAACAGAAAAGCTTCAGAGATCCAATACAATGCATATGAAATTGTAGAATTTCAGTCACCATAGGCTGACAGTTGAGAAGAAAAGATAAAGGTGATAAAGATGATTGCTTTGTAAGAGGAAACTCTCCTTTGGAATTCTAGGCAAGTTAAGCTCTCTATTCCTCAAATATAAAATGAGGGTGTTAGAAAAGATTTAATTAAATTCAATAAACATTTTTAAAACCCATTCTATGCATAAAGGTTTGTGCTAAATGATGAAAATAGAGATGCAAAAATGAAATGAACCCTTTGTCAAGGTGTTTATATTCTATTTTTTTTGTGGGGAGGGGGAAAATGTAAGGTATACAAAGGTAAATACAATATAATAATTGTATATGCCAGAAACATAATCATAATCATGATCAAATAAATTCATCTTTTTAATTGGAGGAAGCAAATGGTGGGGTTCAAAAAAGTTTTGTAGGAAATAGAAACTGAAACAAGCTTTGGAAGAGTCTATGAGACAGAGGTGGGAAAAGAATGTTTTACAAGGGATGAGGGCATGGGTATGTACAAGCACAACTCATTTCATCAGAGTAGGAATTTAGGGAATTATTTTTATTCATTTTCTAAAGATGACCATCAATTTTAGAGAACCTTATTTTTATTCATCAAATACTTATCTAAATATATTTTAAAATTTAATAATACTAAACTAAAGTAAACTAAAAATACAAACCTCCATAATGTGAGGCAAAACATCAGTTGTTTTTTTTTGCTATTGTGATAACAAGGAGAACACAAAAATATATCCTTTTTTAAATCTTTAATTTGGATAATTAGCTAGCCCAAAATGACTAAAGAAGATTGTTTCTTTATCTTCTTTGTTTTAAAAAAAAATAAAGCATCACTTAGAAAGTGTTATGGATTTAAATTTCTTTATCATGTAATTCTAATTACCTGAGAAAGTCAATAATTTTTTCAATGTTCAAAATTGTGATTCAAGGCATTATTGGGACATTGTTGTACCTCTTAGTATGATTTTTTTATGTATTAACATTGAAAAAGTTCTTTTATATGAGCAACTTGTGTGAAGTAAAACTGAAATGCTTTGGAAAGTTTTGAAAAGAACTTGAAACACATAAGACTAATCTAATCATACTACTAATCTCTGCTGGTGGTCATAGGAAAACATTTATCATAATACTGAAGCAACCTGGCAACAATTTCCAACCCATCCAAGGACACTTTAAATTTGCTGGCAAGATTCTCGCATCATCCCTGACAATGTCTAAGCTCAGCAGTTTTCTCCTTGAAGTCACGATTTTATAAATCTCCTTTTCATAATGCTCGTCAATGTTAGTGACCATTGAGTCTGAATTAGTTTTTATTCAGTTGTTCAGTCATATATGACCCTTGATGATCCCATTTGGGGTTTTCTTGGCTATTTGCTCCACCAGGTCATTTTACATATGTGGAAATTGAGGCAAAGATGAGAAAAAGGGAAGATGATCAATGTTGGAAAGGTTATGGGAGGATTGGGACACCGATGCATTGCTGGTGGAGTTGTGAATGGATCCAGCCTTTCTGGAAAGTAATATGGAGCTAGGCCAAAGAGCAATAAAACTGTACATACTATTTGACCCAGCAATTCCAATTCTAGGACTGTATCCAGAAGAAACTGCAAAAATTGGAAAAAGCCCTCTCTTTTCCTTAATCCTAATTCTTCATGCTCAAAATTACTAATAAGTAAATTTGTTTAACAAAATATGTATGTAAAATGCTAACCTCACTGTTCCCAATTGAGGGGAGGGGTGGGAAGGGAGGGTGGAGGGAAATTTTGTAATTTGGAAATATACATGAATGAAACTAAATAAATATATTAAAAAAAAAGAAAAAGAAAACAAAAGAAATTGAGGCAAACAGGGTTAAGTGATTTATCCCGGGTCACACAATTAGTAAGTGTCTGAGGCCAGATTTGAATTCAGAAAGAGAGTCTTCCTAGCTACAGGATAGTAGTATTCTACTGTACCACCTAGTTTCCTGTAGGGGTCAGGAGACAATTTATTTCTCTTGTTCTTTTTGTATAAACATCATGCAAGGATTAAAACACCAGCAGGAGTGGACATTTTTCTCTTGACAGAGAATAGATAGTTTATTCCATATGCATATTTCTAAATCATTTTTGGAAATAGGGTACTTCAGTCAATCAACAAGCATTTTTACAGTTTTACTATGTATTATTAGTATCTATGCTAAATGTTAATATAAAGAAAGGGAAAAACCATGACCACTGCCCTCAAGGAGTTCACATTCTAATGGAGGAGGGGTGAATATACAATCAGTTTTGTTGCTTTTTGATTTTGTTCAGTTATTTTTCAGTTGTGTCCAATTCGTCAAGACTTCATTTGAAGTTTTCTTGGTAAAGATACAAGAATGGTGTTCCATTTCCTTTTGTGTGTGTGTGCTCATTTTATAAATGAGAACAAATGACTTGCCCAGGATCACACAGCCAATAAGTGTCTGAAGTCATATTTGAAATCAGGAAAATGAGTCTATCTGATTCTCAGTTCAGTACTCAGTCTACTGAGGCACCTAGTGACATAATGTAGGTACTAGCAAAATAGGATAAACTAGAAATGATTGAAAGAGGGGAAAAAAAAGGAAGGGGAAGGACTAAGAAAGGCCATTTGTAGCCAGAGAATTACAGAAAATTTTCATACCTGTTCACTGTAATAAGCCAAGATCTTGACCTAGATTCAAGAGACTTAATCACTTTCCCTACTACCTGTAAAATAGTGTTCATCATATGAAAGGAATAGGTGAATGTGAATGAATTCAGTTATTTTAGTGCCAGTAAAACAAGTTTCCCCAATCTTTTGTAAAACTTGTAAAATGATGGAGTAGTTTTGTTTTACAGTAGTCATTAGTTCTTCTTTGAATTCCTATCTTTGCCAAATTCTTCATCAGAGATTCTATTTCTTGTAAAATTTTCTCCATAAAGCAAAACATAAACAAACAAACAACCCCCCCCCAGCAAAGCCTTTGTGAAATCTGCTCCACAATGATTTAAAAAGTATAAATAACACCTCCAAAAAATCAAAGATGGATCTTGGATTATTGAATGTTCATCGAAGTTATGCTGGGATGAAGTTTAAATAATGAATATGACAATGTACATAGAGAATTTCATGGGGAAATTGAGATTGACTCCTAAAATATTTCCTATATATATATATATATATATATATATATATATATATATATGCCATTAACACAGACAGATGTGATTGGTGACTAGTCAATTTTAGAAATAGCAAGGTTGCTACTTAGTTTGCCCAAAATACACTGAGTATCAATTGGTGATTGTTCTTAGACACAAAAGACTCATCTTCGATATTGTCAAAATACCAGATGACAATGGCCATCTATCTATTAAGTTAGGAATGTCCTCATTAAGACTACATTTCCTTTAGTGAGGATATAAAGTTTTGCTGCACTATATTTGCAAGCTCACAGTTAAATCATTTTGAATATAATTTCTCTGATAGCTGGAGTTTTAGAGTAGATTATTGTATATACTTCTATCATATCTTTGTACATGTCTTCATATCTTTGGAGCACATTTTCAAGATATGGAGATAAATCTCAAAAATCTTGGCTTTTACATTGTGATCCTTGAATGGTTTCCCACCTTTTGCTAAATAGGATAATGTTAACCAGTTGCACTATTACACTTTAATTCTGACAGTGTTCAGTCAGGTAATCCTGATTTCCCTTCATTAAAACTTGACCATGAAGAATAGCTCAATATATGGAAGTTTTTGATGGTAGGTGGTTTAAAAAGCATTTGTAAGTCCTTTGCAAAACTGCTTTCCAATAAATTCTGGATCACTATGACTTTTGTTTGCTGAATCATTACAGAAGAAACTGGTAAAAGTGAAAGGATGAATCCTTTGAGAGACTATATTCTAACTACCTGTAATTTTCATAACAATTGGAGTGAATACTTCTGTTACCCCCTCTTTTATTTCTAGGGTACATTCTTCATCTATGCCAATAAGGACTCAAAGATAATTGACATTTGTGTTCTATTCTTTTTTTTTTTAGGTTTTTGCAATGCAAATGAGGTTTAAGTGGCTTGCCCAAGGCCACACAGATAGGTAATTATTAAGTGTCTGAGGCCGGATTTGAACTCAGGTACTCCTGACTCCAGGGCTGGTGCTCTATCCACTACGCCATCTAGCCACCCCTATGTGTTCTATTTTTTAAAGTATTATAGATTCAATCATCAGATGGAAACTTTATTGACTTTGATGGGAATAACTTTGACCTAAGCTGAGACAAAATCTGCTCCTGTTGGACTTTACTCAGTTTATTTTACACCTTGGAGCTATTGGCTTTATGAATTTCAAGAAAATTCTCAAATAAAGAGTCTGATATATTGCATTACTCTTAGCAAATAAACCCTATAATTCATCTCCCAACACACCTTTGCACTGGCAGTGGAGCCCTTGAGATTGACTCCATTTCTCTTCTGGACTCTAGGGGTCACTGTCAAGCATTTTAAGTTCCAAGGCTACTGCTTTGAGTTCCATTTTGTGCTCCCCCAGATATCATTTGATCAATGCACCTTATCACATCATCACCTGTGCTCTGCCAAGTCTCAGCCCTGGAGCACTCTCAATGTCTGTTGCTTTGCTTCCTTCTACATGCATACCTAAAGTTGAGCAAAAGTGGACATAATACAGCTGTTCTGAATAGGTTCACTAAAATTTATATTATACAACTTCATTGTGCCATTGCTATTTCTGTGCACAATGATCTCCTGATACTTTTCAGTTCACTCTTCATTAGTTCATATAGATTCACTTTTTTATGAAACACCCTCTACCACGTCATTTCTTAAAGCACAATAGTATTGCATTCCTCATGTGCCACAACTTGCTCAGTCATTTCCCAATTAACGAGCATCTTTATCACAAAAAATTTGCTATAAATATTTTTGTACATACAAGTCCCTTTCCTTTTTTTCTTTGATCTCTTTAGGGGTTCAGACCCAGTAGTGATATTACTGAGTAAAAAAGTATGCAGTTTTATAACCCTTTGGGCATAGTTTCAAATTCTTCTCAGAATGATTGGACTAGTTCATAAGTTCACCAGTAGTTCAATAATATCCCTATTTTCCCTCACTCCCCTCCAGTATTTGTAATTTATGATTGGTATGAATTGGTATGAACTTAAAATGTTGCACTTTTCTATCAATAGTGATTTATAGCATTTTATTTTTTATATGAGCATTGAAGGTAGCAAAGTGGCATAATGTGGATAGAGCATCGGACCTAGAATCACAAAGACTTAACTTCATGAGTTCCAATATGGTCTCATACTCACTTGCTATGTGACCCTGGGCAAGTCACTTTGCCCTGATTACCTCAGTTTCCTCATCTGTAAAAATGAGCTGGAGAAGGAAATAGAAACACTCCAGTATTTTTGCCAAGAAAACCCCAAATTGTGTCACAGAGTCAGACACAATTGAAAAATGATCAAACGATAACCATATAGGTTGTCTATCAAGCATACATGGGCAGTCAGGTTTTGTGCTCAGGTATATTCTGTTATCTCCAAAAAAGTAGCTTGTATTTTATATATTCTTTTAGTTTTAAGATATTATAGATAGGAATAGAAAACTTGTGTCCTCTTGCAGTATGCATCCTTATAACCTGAGTCCTAAATTGCCAGTATAACTTCTCCAAATACTATTTCAGACAAGCATCATGTCAGGTGTGCCCAGCACACCTGTCTACAGAATAGGCATGTAATCTTTGCCACATGTGATCTACATGTAATCTTTGCCACATGTAATCTTTAGTGAAATAACATAATAAATTTTAAACACAAAATAGCACCATTTTGTTAAATTAAGAAAAGGAACAGAAAAACTGAATTAAAATGTAATGGAAGACTGGAATGGGGTTCTAGCCCTTCAGTTTATTATCATGATACCAACCCATTAGAATACACAATAAACCTCTTTTAAATTTTTTTAAAAAATTTATGACAATGGAGTTAAGTGACTTGCCCGAGGTCACACAGCTAGACAATTATTAACTATTTGAGATTGAATTTGAACTCAGGTCCTCCTGACTCCAGGGCCTGTGCTCTGTCTACTGCGCCACCTAGCTGCCCCAACAATAAGCCTCTTCAAAACACTATGATGATGTGTAATGAAGAAAACTTCTTCCAATTCAGAGCATGTTCAGATATTCTGTGACTTTCCTGTGTACTTATTGCTTAGTGAAGAAAAGTTTTTCAGTTGACTGTAGAGCATGAATCGAGTGTTGATGAAAAAAGCTCCAATGGAGGAATTTTATCTTTTCCTCTGTCTGCTTCTGACTGTCTCTCTCACTCTTTCTGAAAGGTAAACTTTGAGTGAGGAGAAAAGTAGCACTTGAAACCTTCTATCCCACTTCAGAGAAGAAAGTGAGGCTAGTGACTTAGCACAGCAGCCCCTCACAAATCCAATTCACTTACTTGTCATGTCATCACCTCCCTGACATCATGTTCTCTTTGAGAATAAAGGACAAACAACAACCTCTGGGAGTAATAGGAGCAGTCCCACTGCTGGCAAGTTGGGCTACATAGCTGCTCCTTCCTTCCCTCTTTCTTTCCTTCCCTCCTTCCTCCCCCCTTCTCCCCCTTTCTTTCCCTTCCTCCCTTCCTTCCTCCCTTCCTTCCTTCCTTCCTTCCTTCCTTCCTTCCTTCCTTCCTTCCTTCCTTCCTTCCTTCCTTCCTTCCCTCAATTATTGAGAAACACTTAGGGTCTTGCCCTCCCAGCAATTTTCCCCCTCTATTTGAAAGTGGTCATTCTTGTCCTCTTTGTCTTATTTCTCTATCCACTGGATGGACACTGTTTCAATCAAACTGTGACCTGGGGAAGAACTAACTTTAAAAGGTCAAAATCTCCCACTGAATCCAGTGCCATCTCTAGTCACTGAACCCAGATGGTTCTGGAAGAACAAGCACAGTCCTCCCAGCCCCACCAAATTTAATTCATTGCTTGTCATGGCATCACTTTCCTGATATCACTGTCTTCTTAGAGAAAGAAGGACAAACAACAACAGCCAACACATAGTCCTGAATTTATGTTGCTATTATTTCACTTGTGTGTTTCCTATTTGCCATTCTTAAGTGAATGAGCATTGGATATGGAACAACTCAGTTTTTAACTTTTTTGAGCGTAGGAAAGTCAGATGAGAAGTCTGGCCACCAAATACAGAGAAAAGTCTGTAAGAGAATATTGAGCATTGTGAACTTTCAGCACCTGTTGTCAGAAAGCACTAGGGCATTATTTGACTTGTAATTAGAGAATGCCTTGGGATTGGGAGTGAAAAAGGGTATTTAAACCCTTGTTTAAGGCTGAATAAATGGAGAACTTTTTGGAGAAGTTTTCATCTTTGTCTCTCCCCTCTTCAGGCATTCTTCTGAGTAAAGGATAAGCTTGCCAACAGGAACAAAACAAAAGCCAGGCTTGAAGGGCAACTGGCTTGACTTAACTATGCAACAGATCATACTTGGTAGCCAAAATATAATGTTTTGAGAGCTGGGAAGCAAGTGTTCTATTTTCTATAGAGAAATGTTTATAGTAGCTCTTTTAAGTTTGAACCTACTTTCCCTAGGGATCTAGAAATGGAAAGAAAAATCAAACCTTAGGTTCTAGTTGCTGCATTTGTATTTTTCTCAGAAAATAACCTTGGGAAAACTAACTTAATTGACCATTAACAATTTTAAGGACAGCTAGGTGGCAAAGTGGGTAGAGTACTGCCCCTGAAATCAGGAGAACCTGAGTTCAAACCCAATCTCAGAAACATAATAATTACCTAGCTGTGTGACCTTGGGCAAGTCACTTAATTCAACTGCCTTGCAAAAACTAAAAATAAAAAAAAACAATTTTAATGAAAAATCAGCTGGTTAAGTAATTTAGGAATGCTAATTATTGATTAAATGAGATCATGGCAGTGACAGCAAGCAGTTTATTAGATGACTTCTAGGTGCTAAGAACTAGTGATAAAAAGATGGGAAAGAAAATCATTGATCTCAATGTAGGATTGAGATCTAATGCAGGAAACAACAAACAAACAAATATTTACAAACTATATACAAGATAAATAGGAAATAATTAATAGAAGGAAGGCACTAGAATTAAGAGGGTTTCCTGTAGAAGGTGGGATTTTAGCTGGGACTCTAAGGAAGACAGTAGGCATAGATGAGAAGGAAGAACATTCTAAACATGGCAGACAACCAGAGAAAATGCCCAGAGATGTCACTGAATGGAAGAGCATTTTGCATTTTATCTTGGAGTTGATATGGAGCCACTGGAGTTTGTTGAGTAGGAGGATGACATGGTTGCATGATGATGCATGATTTTAGGAAAAAACACTTTGGCAGTTGAATGAAGGATGAACTGAAGTGGGGAGAGATTTGTAACAGGTAGAACCCAAAATAGGTTTTACAATAGACCAAGCAGTATCAAAGGAGATACAGAGGAGTACTGGAAGGATGTTGTACTCGGCCAGAAAATATACATTTATGAAGTGCCTACTAAATGTTATTTACTCTGCTAATAGTGGAATAGAAAATGTTGGGGATACATAAAGTAGCAAAAAATGCAGGCAGAGCTACAAGCAAGTTCCTGTCAGAAGACCTGGACTTGAAACCCCAGATCTGTTAACTAATAGCTGTGTGGCCTTGGGCTTCAGTTTCCCTATAAATCCCTTATTAAAAAAGGGGTCTGATAGTTTCTAAGACAAAGGTTCTTAATGTGTTTGTGTGTGTGTGTGTGTGTGTGTGTGTGTGTTACAAACCTCTTTAACAGGCTATTGAAGTCTATGAACCCTTCTGTCAGAATAGTGTGTGTGTGTGTGTGTGTGTGTGTGTGTGTGTGTGTGTGTGTGTTAAATGTAATATAAAATAGAATTATAAAGAAAACTAAATATTTTGAAATATAATTATCAAAATAAAAATTTAAAAGCTCATGGACCCCAGGTTAAGAACCCCTTTCTTTTTTTTAAAGATTTTATTTATTTTGAGTTTTGCAAATTTTCCCCTAATCTTATTTCCTTACCCCCACCCCCCACAGAAGGCAATTTGCCAGTCTTTACATTGTTTCCGTGGTATATATTGATCCAAATGGGATGTGATGAGAGAGAAATCATATCCTTAAGGAAGAAACATAAAGTATAAGAGATAGCAAGATCACACAATAAGATATCAGTTTTTTTCAAAATTAAAGGTAATAGTCCTTGGTCTTTGTTCAAACTCCACAGTTCTTTCTCTGGATACAGATGGTATTCTCCATTACAGACAGCCCCAAATTGTCCCTTATTGTTGCACTGATGTAATGAGAGAGTCCATGAAGGTTGATCATCACCCCCATGCTGCTGTTAGGGTGTACAATGTTTTTCTGGTTCTGCTCATCTCACTCAGCACCAGTTCATGCAAATCCCTCCAGGCTTCCCTGAATTCCCATCCCTCCTGGTTTCTAATAGAACAATAGTGTTCCATGACATACATATACCACAGTTTGCTAAGCCATTCCCCAATTGAAGGACATTTACTTGATTTCCAATTTTTTTGTCACCACAAACAGGGCTCCTATGAATATTTTTGTACAAGTGATATTTTTACCTTTTTTCATCATCTCTTCAGCATATAGATCCAGTAATGGTATTGCTGGATCAAAGGATATGCACATTTTTGTTGCCCTTTGGACATAGTTCCAAATTACTCTCCAGAAAGGTTGCATGAGTTCAAAGAAGAACCCCTTTCTCTAAGGGTAATATTAGAGTAGAATGTCATTGAAATGAAGGGAGATTGTATAACATTATTCACTGAGAAAAACCTAAGCTTTGGAATCAGAGGGATATATACTTTCAAAACCTGTCTTGACTGGGGACTTCTTACATGATCTTGGGCATTTACTTATTTCTCAAGACTTCACTTTTCTCATTTGTAAAATGGGGAGTTTTAATGAATGGCATCTAAGTCGCTATCCCCTTTTACCCCCAACATTTAATCTATAATTATATGGAAAGAGATAAATTAGTCTGAAAGCAATAACTTTTAATTTTTAATAGGAAAATAGACAAAACATAATATCCAATTAAATGATGAAAATTCATTGAATACTTTTTGGTATGTTTTGTATTCAGAACACTGCTAAACACCCCTTCCATCATTGGAACTTATAGTTTGATAAGGGGATAAGATATCAACAAAGCTAGCTACCATATATAATACTACACGACAAATACATTAAAGCAATACAAAGCAAAATATCACATGAGGAAGGTCATTGATGCCAGGAATGGAATCAAAGAAGACCTTTGTTTTTACTTTTGGATAGCCTCTCAAGTTTTATTGTATGAGTCAAATAGAAAGGTACAATGTTCAGAGAAGATAGGACAAAGTCTTGATAATCTCCTTTCTTAGCCTATAGATGATCTTCCTGTGTTTCTTTAGTCTTGGGTTGGTGAACTTCAACCTGGTCATCCAAGAGCTTCTTCAGGGCCTTAAAGAAAACACTGATTGACTAATTCCATTTTATTTGAGTTTTAAAGGATGTATAGGAAATTAGTGAAAGTAGTTAGGTGGCTCAGTGGATAGAATGCAGACTCCAAAATCAGGAAGATTTGAGTGCAAATTCAGTCTCAGACACTCATTAGCTGTGTGACCCTGGTCATGTTCCTAACCTATTTGTCTTAATCCATAGGAGAAGAAAATGACAAACCACTCTAATTTTTTTGTAAAAAAAAAACCCCAAACAAACAAACCCATACAGGATCATAAAGATTTGGACACAACTGAGCAACAACATAAGGAATTTAGTAATGGGAAAGGATGATATTTAAGACAGAAGGAATGGGAATCTTGTTCAACAGGACATTTATTCAGTATGTAAGTTGAGAGAGAAGAAAGATTGATAACTTTCCTGTTTTATTATAGCACAATAAGGTTGTTCATTTTGTAGGAGGACTACTGATACAGATAGTAGCATACCTGAAGCTCAGAGGCCAAAGGGACCATTAAAAAGAACCATTGAAGAGATGATAGAAAAGACACAGATGGCCCTGGGGAAATGAGTTTCAGAAGGTTGGGACAGCTATGTTAGTTCAAATTGTAGATAAATTATCTCCAGCTCAATACATCCCATACATACCATCTCAGCACAAAGTGGCTTTCAACTCTGGAGTTAAGTAAAAAAATTATTCAGATAAAATGAAGAAAGTTCCAAGGGAGCCTCCAAGATTCCAAATTAATAAGAAATATTTGGCCTGATCTTTCATTAATTGGTTGATAGTGTATTCAGCTTCTTGATGATCTCTATTGCCTCTCTTAGAACAGGATTGTAGATTTATTAATCAATCAGTCAATCAATAAACATTTATTAAGTGCCTCTTATATTTCAGACACTGTTATATGTGCTGGCAATTCAAACTCATCATAGATTTAGAGAAAAAGGAACTTTAGTTCTAATTTTCTCAGATTATAGAAAAAAAAAGAAAAGAAACTTGGATCCAGATGGATTAAGAAACTTATTTAAGTTCATTCAGATAATAAGTGTAAGAATTGTGTGTAAAATTCTGCACTGTGTGAATCTAAGGCAGAAATGTTTACTTTCAACTCAAATGACTACCTCAGTGGGAGGCAGACAGCCCGGATCTCCATCTATTCCAGAAAAATCTTAAAGTAGGCAGCTGAATTACATAGTGGATAGAAGACTGGACCTGGAGTCAGAAAGACCTGAATTTCAATCTAACTTCAGACACTTAGCTATGTGACCTAGTAAAGTCACTTAACCTTTGTCTTGGTTTCCTCATCTATAAAATGAAGATAACAATATCTACCTTTGCAAGATTGCTTTGAGCATGAAATTAGATGATATTTGTAAAGCACTTTGCAAATCTTATAGCCCTATATAAATACTAGCTAAATGAATAAATGTTCTTACCAGATGAAATAATGATCAAGAAACTAATGAAAAAACCATAGTAAGTGGTTCCACCCGAGAATCATATAATGGACCAAACAGAAATTTAAGAAAGGGGTTTATGGACAAAGCTAACCCCAAGAAAGCCTTGCTGTTGATGGATTGGGGACACATGTCCTGGTCCATATCTGGTTCCTGGACCCAGATGACTCCAGAATAAAAAGTGAGGCTGGTAGCATAGCATAGAACTCTCTCACTCAAATACAAATCACATGCATTTCATGGTATCACCTCCCTAATATCATTGTCTTTTAGAGAATGAAGGACAAATAACAATAATAATGACGAATGGGAATTTAGGTCTTCCTGACTCCAGGTCTGATAAACTATTCACTGTACCATAAGATCACAGATTTAGAGCTAGGAGATCCAGACCTTAGAGATCATCTAGTCCAAATTGATAATTAATAGATAAAGGGAAAAAGCTGCAAAAGGTTAAATAACTAACCAAATAGTCCACAGGTGATCAATACTCTATTTGGTAGTCAAAGTTTGTCATAACCTGGTTCTAATCTACCTTTTCAGCTTTCCATACATATCACTCCCTTTTATAGTTTTTAGAATTTAACCATCATAAATATTAAAAAAACAAAGAATCCAACCATCTTGATTTCTCTCTCTTATTAGTCTATATACATATTGCTCCATGACTGGAATGTTCTCCTTCCTTACCTCTTTGCTTCTTAGAATGTTTACTTTCCATTAAAATTCAGCTCAAGTGACGTTTTACATGAGATGTTTCCTGATACCTCTAAAATAAATAAACCGTGTAAAGGGAGTGGATGATTTTCCTCAGGTTAATTGACATAACCACAGAAAGTAGGGGGCAGAAAACAGAACCAACAGATATGAACCAACAGTTCTCTTTTAGTCCTTTCTAAAATGTGTTTTCCCAAATTGAATTAGAGGGACCTAAAATTGATCGTGTCCTTGTTGGTCCTTAAAATAAAAAAGAAAAGGATTGACAGTCCTACAAGATAGTCCTAGAAAGATATCACTTTATACAGTGGAACCCCAACTACATGAGGGCAACAAGTGAAGGAGAAAATATTTCTTTTTCTACTCCCTAACCCATCAGCTACAGTATCCTTGCAGTTTAACTACCTGCTTAGTAAGAGACACCACAGCCATCTTTAGTCAGAAAGAAAGAAAGACAGAGACTGAGGGAGTTAGCTAAGGTAGCTCCAAGGAATCTTACCTTACTAGAAGATAAGAGAATGATGAAAAAACAAGAAAATTATCCTTGATAGCTGTCAAGTCATAGAAGGAATAGGCACAGAAAACTCATCTTACTGACCTGTCCAGAAGAGGTACCAAGAAAAAGCATGAGAAGAAAAATAACATTAGGATTCTGTGAGTTGCTTTGGCCAAATTTCTCTTTTTTTAAAAATTTTTTTTAGGGCAATGGGGTTAAGTGACTTGTCCAAGGTTTCACAGTTAGGCAATTATTAAGTGTCTGAGAGTGGATTTGAATTCAGGTCCTCCTGACTCCAGGGCTGGTGCTCTGTCCACTGTGTCACCTGGTTGCCCCCAAATTTCTACACTTTATATGCATGCTTCACTTGCTTCTCTGTTGCTGAATGTGCTGTTTTTTTGTTTGTTTGTTATGGGCAGAGAAGGCAGAAGGAACAATTCATAGTAAATCCCTTTACTATGCCATCTCAATAAATGCATTTCCTTTGGATTATTGAGTCTTCTGACTGATTTTGAAATGTAAGTACAGTACTTAGAACCTGTAAGTTATAATTTTAGGAGTGTAGCACCAGGGTATCTTGGATTAAAAGTAATAATAATGTTTATTTTATAATTTAGAGTGGACAAAAATACTTTCCATAAATTATATTATCTGAGTCTTCCTACAAACTTGGGAGGTAGATTATTACTCCCACTTCACAGATAAGGAAACTGAGTCAGAAAGAAGTAAATGATTTGCAAGGGGACATACAGCTATTAGGTTGTCTGAGATGAGATTAGAACCAAGTTCTTTCTGGATCCAAGTCTTGAGCTCTAGCATCTATCTATCACACTGTCCTTTCTTGGAGGGACTCATCCTTCAAAATGTGAATGTCAGATTTAAAAGGAACCCAACAGGGAGATCTACAACACAGGTGCTTTGTCCATAATATATTGTAGTGTCATGTACATTTTTAAGGACTCAATGGAGAGATTCTCTGATTGGAACTCTGCAGTTTTGATGTATGGTAGGAATCTGCAGTAGAAAAAAGTCATATTTTTAAATTATACTTTTGCTTTATACTGTGAGTGAACTGTGTTCCAATGAGTCTCCCTTATAAGTCTACCAATTTTTGGCATAATTTTTATAGGATTAAAAGCTTAGCTACTTTCATATATTACTATTTTCATAATGAATACTGTTTCATAATGAATTATGCATGTTATAGATGCTATATCCTTAAAAAACCTCATATCTTATATGAATGTGATGGAATAACAGGCAGAATTTAGGAAAACCTAGAAAGATTTATATAAACTGATGCTGAGTAAGGCGAGAAGAACCAGGAGAACACAGCAACATCCTCACTCTGTGATAATGAGCTATGATGTACTTGGCTCTTCTCAATAGCACAGTGACCATTTACAGTTTGAAAAGACTTGTAATGGAAAATTCCATTTACATGTAGAGAAAGAACTGTGGAGTCTGAATGCAGACCAAATCATTCTATTTTCACTTTTTAAAATTTGTTTTTTTCTTTCCATAATTTTCTATCTTTTTGTTCTGATTTTTCTATCACAACTTGTCTAATGTAAAAAAATGTTTAACATGATTGTAGATTTATAATCTTTATCAGATTATTCACTGTACTGGGGAAGGAGGTCAGAAAGGAGGGAGAAAAAATGTGAAATTCAAAATCTTTCAAAAATATATGTTGAAAACTGTTTTTACATGTAATCGGAGAAAAATAAAATATAAAACTCCAAAATACTCATATCCTATCAATGTGTCTTTTTCAGACTTAGGGAGCTCATTCATATTAATATTTTGTGTGAATTCAGCAAAGTTGTTTGACTTAAAGACTATGGGTCAGTAAGCTAAGATTTGCCTGATAGCCTGGATACCCCATTTAATAAAAAATGAATCCTTTTGGGGGAGTCCCACATCTCTTTGGGGACTTCTATAAGTATGACATATTTAAGTTTCTCCGCCTGTCCTAGGCCCTATGGGAATTTGGAGTGTCCTATGTATTACAGGGATTCCTGAAGCTGTTTCAAGTGTCCTAGTACCCAGAAGAATTTTTACACAGGAGAGCGTGATGTTTCAATTAAGGTGAAGGAGAGCCCTATACTTGTTGAAAGTACTCCTAGGAAGAGGTTTTTTTCTTCAGAATGAAGGAACTTGATTTTCAGTGTGTGTGTGTGTGTGTGTGTGTGTGTGTGTGTGTGTGTGTGTGTGTGTGTTTTCTTTGGTTTGAAGCAGGGCTTTGAAATTAACAGGGAAAGTACAGTTATTAGAATTTTATTCTTATGCCTGTTAAATTATGCAATCATGTATTTGAGGGTGAGTGTGAATTTCCAAGTGTACCATCTATGGTAGACCTAGATCTTTAAAGAAGGAAGGATGCTTCATTTCTGGATTCTTTAAGACTTGGCCCTAGATTTGATTTTTTTTAGTATGAGTCACTGGTGAAGGCACTAGAAAGAAGAATGTGCTATATGTGGCTTGTCTGCAAATATTTGTTTACTTGTTGTCTTTTCCACCTAGATTATAAGCTTCTTGAAGCCAGGGACTGTCTTTTATGTCTTTTTTTGCATTCCTAATATTTTGGAGAGTGCCTGACATATACATGCTTAATAAATTTTATTGATCTACTGAATAACTTTAACTCAAGTACTTTTGTATCCTGATCAGGAGTACTACATGCTGTCAAAGCTTTAGATTGCTCTTTGAGGCTTTCTTTCCCTTTCAACAATATTTTCTGCAACTGATGGCCAGTCAGTTGCTTAACAAATCACTTTTTTTATTGCTCTACCATAGAAATTGAAAAAAATATTAAATTACCCAAATCTTTTCAAAATAGGTCCCAATATCATATGGTTGTTGGATTATACTTATCATTTATATCAAGTGGTTTTGAGGTTCACTAGATCTCTGCCCTCTTGGAGACATTGTGAGTCATGCAGGGAAGAACATTATTTAGTTCTTTCTCTGGCATTTGATTAAAATTGTCCAAACTACAAGAAAAGAGACTGAGGAAGAGCTCTGTGCCAATGGCACTTTTTTAAAGGGTCCATGATCCCCTCTAATGAAGTGGACCTTAATGAGATTCTTTATGACATGAGATACCCACTTGTTCCAGTATACCTTATTTTTTAATAGGGTTTGATACTAAAATATACAAAAGAGGCATGACAGAATACAGAATTTCATTGGTTGATAAGACCTTACTCTTGAGGGTCAAAAATGACTTATCAGTAGAAGGGTCACAGGTTGAAAAGCATAGGGCATTTCTACTGACTTTGTGGTAATAAAATGGTCATCTGCTCATGTTGGACAAGAGAGAATGGTCCAGAGGTAGAAAAACAAATTGGGGGTCTTTCCAAAGCCTTAAGGCATTCTACTCATGTTGGATTTGGACATGGAATTTGACATTTCTTTGTCAGTATTCTTGTGATTACCTAAGTAAATCTCATAACTTGGTAAACAAAATGGTGAATATTATATTAAAGTTTGAGGCCCACCTATCTATCCCTAAATGAACTATATAGAATATCAAACTGATTAATATTGACTGGGATAGAGTATGGGTCCCAATGAATCATTTCTCATAGAGGTTTGCAAAAAACCTATGTGTATTTGTTTGCATGCAGTCTTCAGATTTTTTTAACTACTCTCATTCCTTCCAGTCAAGATTCCATTTTGTCTGAAACGTGAAAACAAGGAGTTGTACTTAAAATTAAGCTCCATGAATACAACCTCAAATAAGAAAAAGTCATTCAAAAGTGGAGTTGTTTGTACTTTCAATTCTCCATGGACTCTTATTCATCTGGAATGAGCATTTCAAGTCTGTGCAATTCTGGTAAGTCCATTTGTTGCCATTGCCTCATACATACATAAAATATACTTTGGCTGTGACTGACTTTACCTCTAGAATTTATTTTTTCCTGATGAAGATAGGTGTATTGGACACAATTAATCGGGCAGAAAGAACATCTAAAATATATGATGATGAAATGAATTCTTGAGTGAGATTTGGCTTATTGCCAGCTTTAGTGAAGAGATTTTTTTTTCCTTTGGCGTTCAAGCAGTTGAATGAATACAAGTAGTCAAGGATTCAGCTCATCATATTTTTAATACAGGGGCATCATCTATTTGGCAGAAACCAAGCACTTAGCTAACCTAATATAGAATATGCCTTTTTCATAATAAGGAGGAAGAATTAGGAAATTCCTGAATAGAAAGTCTTTATTTCAACCTAATTTAAGGAGTGTTCTATAGTTTGAATTTCAAGATGTTGCAAGTTCTTCACAATTTTACTTCTAGGTTCCTTTATAATCATGAGTTCTATTCCCAGTTCCTTTGCTAACCTTGATGGGTTGACCTTGAACCTTGACCTTGAACAAGTCATTTCCCTCTGGACCTCATTTTTCTCATCTCCCAAAAGAGGACAATGACAATAATGATAGGCAGTATGCTAAAAACATTTATTTAGGGTTTACTATATACTAAGCTCTGAGGAATCCAAAGGAAAACAAACAGTCTCTGTCCTCAGGGAGCATGCATTCTAATATGAAGACATGTCTATAGATACCTATTTAAGTGAGTTTAGATGGAATGTAGTTTTAGTGAAGGAAAGAATACAGAGGTCCAGCTTTAGGGACAGGAGCATTTGATTCAAGTCTTGCTTCCTAATTTTTGGAGCTACGTGACCATGGGGAGGAAATGATAAAGTAGAGAATTGGACCTGAAGACAGGAAAATCAGATTTCAAATCTCACCTCCACCCCTTTCTAGTACTGTAAACCCTGTGAAAGTTTCTTACCCTAAGCTTTCTCAACCTTAAAATGGGATAATGATGGGTTCTTGTGAGGGTAAAAAAGAAATTATTTATAAAAAAAATCACTTGTCACATGGTAGATACTTTATCATTTCCTCCCCATGGTACTTACATTCTGTTGCTAAATATCACATGCCAGTACTTGTCCAGCATTGATAAAGCACTGATATGGGAGGAAGCAAAATCAACTTAAGGTTAAGAGATTCCTGCACAGTCAGACTATCTCCAACAGTTCTGTTTCCTATCAATCAGGCCATGGGGAACAATTATGGTAAAGGCAAGTGAGAAGGATGTCTTCTTACACAACATTACCCCTCACTATAATAAACATAATTGTGCAATTCTCACCACCATTCACTTGATTAGGGTGGTCCTCTTGGATACTGAAGGACTAGTAGAAAGATGAGTCACTTAATCTCCCTGGGTATCAGTTTCCTAAACTAGTTAAAAAGAGTTGGAGTAGATGGCCTTTGAGTTCCTTCTTAGTCTATGAGTTTGGTAGTCAACAGAACACTGACTGAAGTCTTAAAAGTTTTAAATCTCTTTTCTATTATTAATCATCTATTCAACTTTAGGTAAGGTATCCATGGACATCGGTTTTCTCATCTGGAAAATGGAAGGGTTGGACCAAGGACCTCTGGGGGTATTTTCCATTCTAGATTTGCTATCTTAAGATCCCAGGATTTCAGTTCCCCACTTCTCTAATTGGAATTAGGATTTCTTGTGTTTCCTCACTTCTCTCGTTTTTTACTTATACAAACTATTCAGAATGCCATGAAGCTTTCTCTAAAGGGAAGTAAACTAACCTCTTCCAGAGCTGTTACCAAATCTGTACCAATTTGACACTGATCATACATCACCTTTTATTGTTGGCTAACTTTTCATAGGTATGTGTTATATTTACTCATTGAGATTGTATAATAAGTTCCTTGAGGTAAGGATGGGATCTTCTTTATATCCTCTTCATGTGCTAACATTGTGTCATACCTAGTAGATATCCAGTAAATGACTCTTGACTTGTTTATTTTGCATACAGTTATACACAGAGAAAAGTATTGAATTAGATACCTACTGTGAATATCATTGAGCCATAGAGTTGGACAGACCATCCAGATCATCTATTTCATTTTAATTACGAGGAGACAGTGTAAAAGCATTTGTGAGGAATATGAAAATGGCGAAGAAGAAGGGAAGGGAGTGACTTGTTGAAAGCTACAAAGCTACTAAATACCAAAGCCAATATTTGAACCTAGGTCTGAAATTTCCCACCCTAGCACTTTTCACTACAGAATGCTGTCTCTAAGCAGCTCCTTGTTGGTCTTATAAAGGCAGTGGAAACTGGGGCATGATCCCAAGTAGGAGCACTGGAAGAGTGATCCTTGCAAGCCCTGATTGTAATAGCCAGCCATGTATCTTCTCCAACATGACCATACCCTTCATTCATTATCCTCCAGTGTTTTTACTCCAACTTCATCCTCGGCTCTCTAACTCCCCACTTCAGAACTGCTTCAGTGCAAACCGAATCAACAGCTGCCTTGAGTGCCACTGGAAAAACTCTCCCTTCTCCAGCACATCCATGTACCATTCTCCAAGATCACCTTATAGATGTTAAAAGGGCAATTTTTTTTTACTATTGATAAATGATTGAAAAAACACTTATCTTATTCCTTTAACTGTCTATTTTATATATATTTCTATGAAGCATATATATAAGTAGAATAATATATATATATATACATATATATATATATATAAAACAAATAGACAAATATTGGATTATATTCTGAAAACTATTTACTGATACAAGTACACTGTTTAAAAACAAATTTGGAGACCACAATATTAGAGTTATAACTTGAAGTGAATTAGAACCAAATCCCCTGTATTTTTCTAACCCATCCTACACAAAGCATTGCTTGGTTCTCCTCTGCAATGGTATTTTGTTCACAGGTGGTTTTGTCTAAGTCTTATCCATTTCCCAACAAATCACTGGACAACACATTCCTAGGGGAGAAAGACAAAAAATAAAATCATTGCCCTTAAGAAGCTTATATTCTATTAGGAGGACTGAAATATCAGGATAAATATTCTTTAGGCTGCATGGTCTGTATGGTCTGTATAGTCACTAACATAGCAAGAGGATAATAGATGTCTAGTTTAGAGATTGTGCTAGTCTGCATAGGTAGATCTTAAAGTATAAATGACAGATAACAGATTGAAGCTACATCCTCCAGGGAGTATAGTAACATTTCAATAGGAATCAAGGCAACTAAGTAGAACAGTGGCTAAGAGTGCTGGGCTTTCTTTCCTGAGATCAAATCCAATCTTAAATATTTACTATCTGTGTCACTTTGGGGCAAATCACTGTTTGCCTCAGTTTCCTCATCTATTAAATGAGTTGGAGAAGGAAATGGCAAACAACTCCAAGATCTCTGCTAAGAAAATCCAAATGGAGTCAAGATGACTTGGACACAAACGAAAACAATGGAACAAAGTTTGAAGACTAAGAACATGTGTTGTTGCCATTACTGGCCATAGTATAACTCAAAACTCAAATTGCTGTTGTTTTAAGAATCAAGAAGTGTGGTGTAGAAGAAGGCTGGATTTGGAGGCAGAGGTCCTAGGTTCAAATCTCACCTTTGTCACTTGAGCCCTGTGTGACTTTGGACAGTTCACTTAACCTTGGATGGGTCTCGGTTTCCTTATCTGCAAAATGGAGGGCTTAGAAAAATCATCTAACTCTGGATCTATGATCATTTGGTCAAACACCAAGCAATTTTTAAAGTGGAAGCACCATGGTGATTCAAAAACAAAAAAATCTCTACCCTCAAGGAATACATGCTTTATCAGAGGGAATGGCAGGTACACATTTAAGTATAAACAAACCATCTACAAAGTAGATGAAAGAGAATTTGGGGGTAAGGTAGACACCAGTGGATGAGGGTAGGAGGGATCAGGAAAAGGGTCATGTAGGAGCTATTACTTGAGCTGGGCTTTGAAAGAAATTAAGGGTTCTAGAAGACTGAAACACAGAGGATTGTTTGGGGAGACAGACCCCTGAACAAAGTCACCAAGAAATGAGGTGGAATGTTGTATATAAGGAACAAAAGGCCAGTTTGACTGTACACTAGTGTGTAAGAAAGTGACTGAAGTCAAATACTGAAGGACTTTAAATGTGGAACGGAAGTGCTTATAATTTATCTTAAAGACAATAGGAACCCCTGGAAGTTTTTTTAAATTTCTTTAATTTATTTACACATTACTAAGATATTCTTGTTGTAAGAATAAACATAATACCTCCTCCCACCCCCACAAAAATAAAACCTCATGAGAGATAAAGTGAAAGGAGAAAAAAAATGTGTTTCAATCTGTTCTGATACCATCAGCTCTGTCTCATTTTTATGTTTATCATAAGTCCATCATAGAAGTTACTTCCATCTTTTTCCATAGTTGCTGTTGCTGATTGTATTTCCCTCCATTCATTCCTCCCATTACCAGCTATTATATTTTCTCTCTCTTTTTATGCTGTCCCTCTTCTAAAATGTGCTGTGGAACAACTGAGTGGCGCAGTGGGCAGAGCACCAGCCCTGGAACCAAGAGGCCCCAAGCCTACATCCCACCCCAGAGATCCAGCAACCACGTCCTGTGGTGCCAGACAGGCCACCGAATCCCACCACCTTGCAAAAAATAAAAAATAAAATGTGTTACATCTGAACTCCTATGATCTATGCTCTCCTCTATCATCCACATCCCCCCTCCCTTCCCCCGTCCCCCTTCTCTCCTTTTCTTCTAGATGTCTATATCCTATTGAGTATGTATGCTGTTTCCTTTCTGAGCTATTTCCGATGAGAATTAAGGCTCCCTCATTCTCCTTCATCTTCCCTTCTTGCATATCATTGCAAAAGCTATTTCTTGACTCTTTTACATGAAATATCTTAGCCTATTCTACCTCTCCTTTCTCTTACTTCCAGTACATTTCTCTTTCACCCATTGACTCCATTTTTACAATCTATTATTCCTTCATATTTAGCTCCCTCTTGTGCCTCATCTATAAAGGCTCCTCCTATCTGCTCTATTGAATGAGAAAGTTCATATGAGTATTATCAGTGTCATCTTTCCATGCAGAAATACACACAGTTCATCATTATTAAATCCCTCATAATTTACTCTTCTTGTCCACCTTCTCAATGCTTCACCTGAGTCCTGTACTTAAAGATCAAATTTTCTGTTCAGCTCTTGTCATTTCAATAGGAACATCTGAAATTCTCCTGGTTCATTAAAAGTCCAAGGGAAAACTTGGAAGAGGATCTTCAGTTTTGCTGAGTAGCTGATTCTTGGTTGCATTCCAAGCTCTTTTGCCTTCTGAATGGGTCTGAATGGGTCTGAATGGGTCTGAATGTGGTCAAAGCCCATGGACAGAGGACAGACCTTGGCAGTTTCCCTCCATACCCTTACCTTCCTTGAGCTGAGCCCTCAGGAAGCAGTTGCCCAGTGGCTCCTGCTGGGCAGTTCCACAGGCCTTCTGTTTCCTGGGATCTGGGTTGCTCTGAGGACCACGCTGAGGGCCATACTGGCTTGGGCTTCGCACTCACTCTGGCAGAGGTCTCCCTGTTGATCTTCCAAGTTGTGCTTAGTGCTCCCTGGCGTGGCAGGTCAGGGAACTGCTTCTGCTGCCAGGCGTCCTGAGGCTGTTCCCAGGAAGCTGAAGTTCCTTTGCTCAGCGCTGCTGCCCCCTGTGGAACAGCCTTCCCACTGTTTTACAGGTTACCTTGGTCTGGAGAATTGCCTCACTGGATCTTTCTGTGGGTTCTGTCTCTCAAAAATTTAGTTAGAAGCATAATTTTAAGGTTTTTGAAATATTTTGGAGAGAGCTCCTAAGAGAGGCTGTTCTCCTGCTACCATCTTGGCTTTGCCCTGAACAGAAATCCCTGGAACTTCTTGAACAAGGGAGTAACATGGTTAGACCCCACTTTAACAATTTTGCATTGGTTTTGAATGATTAATCTATATCAAATTGTTTGCTATTTCAGAGAGAGAGAGGGACAGAATTTAGAACTCAAAATAAAAAAAGAATGTTAAAAATTGTTTTCATGTGTAATTGGAAAAAATATTAAATACCCCCAAATATCCTATTAACAGCAGCTTAGAGGATGTTTTAAAGTGAAGAGGGATTTGAGGCAGGGAGATGAAATAGGATGCTTTTGTAATAGTCCTGTATAGGTGATGAGGGTATGAACTAGGTGGTGTTTGCTATATGAATGTACAGTAGGTGATATGCTTGAGAGATGCTGTGGAGTTAGGGAGAATTTCATGGTGGAAACAAAGGAGGAAAATAAATTTGTCCTCCCTCTCACCTTATATCCCACAGAGAGGCCAGATGCTATGCCAAAGAGGCAGTGGAAGGTAGTATGAAATCTATTAGCCCATTCATCTCCCTTATGACTAGCCAATTTGTACCAGTCTTTCCTGGGATTTTCAAAAGCCCCCGTAACTCCAAAAGTTGGTTTTCCTTTCCAAGTGGAATTCTGGCAACTGAAAAACAAAATACAATTTTGGGGAGATTCAATTATCAATCACTTTGCTGGGAGATAAATTCTAAATCAGTTCCCCACTCTTTAGTATTAACTATTTTTTTTCCTTTTGGGTGATATAAGGCCTGTATTTGTAATAATTCTATTATAATTATTCAATAACTTTATCACCAAAGGAAAAAGTCAGTCAAACCAATTCTAGTCCTTACCACTTACCTGTCCTTGTTACTTGAAATCCTTTCAATGCATAGTCTCAGCTCCACTGAAACAAGAAGGGGAGAGCTAACTGGTATGGAGAGTTGCTGGGTTAATTGATATAGTGTTTATATGAGAAATTTATGGTGACATTAGAGTGAGGGTGGTGAGGATAGTCTGCCCATGGATAAAAAGGAGACTGAGGAAAGGTCCCCCAAAGAGATGGAAAACAATAGATGAAAACTGACTTCCTCTCAAGCAAGAACATTTCATTCACAGCTTCTTATTAATTTGAAACAATATGATTACTGTTGACAGAATATACTTGCTCCAAAAGTGAAATACTCCCAGGTTGCTTTTGTTTTAGTATAATATTGGTGTCCAAAGGATGCTTTACATTTATCTCCCTTTAGCCTTTTCAGATTTATAATAACATGGCAAATGGCACAGGGCAACTTTGGGAGACTTGGCTGTATTTCCATGATAAGAAATAGCTTCTAATTCTATCCCAATCTTATGGTAACCTGATGAGACCATTTTCCTCTAATGATAGTTGGCGTTGATTCAGGGAGTCAAGGTTTGTAAAGCCCTTTAAAGTCCTGTCTCATTTGATTCTCATAAAAATTAGATACTGAAAATATTATAATCCCTAGTTTATGTATGAGGATTCTTATCCCTAATCCCACTTACTCTAGGATTATCTCCAACTTGCACTCCATATATGCATGTAATTATTTTCATTTAGAATGTGAGCTCCTTGTGGACAGAGATCTCCGTGTTGTCTTTATTGCTGGTTTCCTTTCTTTGTATTTCTATTGTTTAGCACAGTGTTTGATACTGATTCCTATTGATGAGTTGAATCCTCAGAACCAGGCCACATTTTTTCCCTAAAGGGGATTGATTTTCTAATCAAGGTCGATTTCCTAATGCCATCAGCTTAAGCTCTGTTAGGGTCTTCTCTCCATCAAACTGTCATTTGAGAATCTTTTCAGCCAGCCCTAAGTAGCTTTTAGAAAGGAGTATTTGATTAAGTGATATAGTAAGAATATCTGACTTACCCCGCTCCCCAAATCTCCTCCTCAATCAGATAAAAGACCACCAAGTACTCCAAAACTTTGTGACATTCTCCCATAAAATTAGAGCTCAGGGGAGACAGTAGACTTCAGCTCAGACATCACATGTTCAGTAGGGTGGCTATTGCTTGCTGGAAGCCCCCTTTTCCCCATTTATGGAATCCTCAAGGATTTCCCCTTCAGTAAGGTGAATCTAACCCATCTACTCTTTAGTCCTGATTCAAGCACTACTGGCAGCTGTGATGGGAAGATGGGAGGATCCAAGACCCTTCAGATCCTTCAAAATCAGAGAAGTTTTTCCTCTTCTAGTCAAAGGGAGGAAGGAAGGAGACCTAGACCAAAGTCAGAGCTAAGGTCTTTCCACCTCCTTGCTCCCCAAACAATTCCTTCTCAGAAGAGTTAGTTTGATACCAAACTTGCTTTCCTTTAATCTCATCCTAGCTAGCTTGATAGATGACTTCTGGGTAGTAGCAAAATTTCCTTGGTCTCTCTGACCTTGATTCTCTTGCAAAGTCATCCGTTTCAAAAGACTTTTCATACTTGGCTTAAAAGTTCAAGAACTCATATAAAGAATTAAAAGGGGTCATTTATATTATCCTTTCACTTATACGTAGATGAAGAAACTGAAGGATTGACAGATCAAGAGATTTACTTAGGATCAAGAAGCCAGTTATTATCTGAAACTATTTACACTCGAATCTGTCTGACTTCAAGTCTAGTAGGCTACCTAGTTGTCTCAGACAAGGTGACTATGCAACTAAATGGAAGATAAGTCACAGGTTCTCCCTCAAGAAGTCAATAAAGAAGTTGGCATTGTTTTATTGTGTCTATAGATTAAAGGAAATAGTAGTCCTTGAAATATTTAATCATCTTTTATTGAGGTACTCTGGGTAAGTATTTATTTGCAAAAGATCATCATGAAAATATGACAATTCATGCACCATCACTTGGAACAATATGTGGAGAGAAATTTATGTATAACTCAATAAGAATTAAATTAGCATACATTTTACAATTTGACTTTAATATAGAGGTGGGCAACTGGAAGGCTGGTAATGCATATATTGGAAAACATGATTCAGGACTAAGAAATGAGAGACATCAAAGTTTGTAGACCATATAGAAATTACCTGCCTAGGTATAATGAGTACTATATACTATATAAACTATGTACTAAATAGTATACACATCTATATATACATACATGATTGCACATATGTATATGAAAACCTACATGTATTTATATTTATAACACACACACGTGTGCACACACACACACACACACACACACACACAGAATACAAGAAGACAGTCAGAAACCTAGTGAGGACCAAATAATACCTCCTTCCCAAAGAACCTGGACTTATCCCTAGGACCTTGTGTTATGAGGGTTGGGTTTTTCACATTATTTTACCAGGAAGCAGGCCTCCATATCACTTTCCAGTCATTTCTAAATCATTCCTTCTTGTATGGATACTCTTTTCCTTTCTAACTCCCTCTAAGTGTTGCCTTTTCCATTAGAATTTAAGATCCTTGGGAGCAAGGGTTGTCTTACTTTTTAATGTTTTTTTAAAGTCTCATTTTTTCTGTATAGTGTTTAGTATATAGTAAACATATAATAAATACTTTATCATTCATTCATTCATTTAAAAAAGAAACCAAAGTGAGTGTAAGCGCAAGGAAAATATAGGGATATACAGTGGGTAAGAATAGGTGGAAGTACATTACTGGTAAGGAACTGAGTAGGAGAAGTGGTTTTAAGCATGGTATCAGAGAAATATATGACTGGAAAAGAAGGTGGAACAGTCACATCTTTGTAATGTCATGAGATTTAAAGGAAGCCTCCCAGCATGAGGTATGGATCCTTGATGGAAGATAAAGAGACCTCATAGACAAGTCATATAACATAGATGCCTGTGACAACATAGATGGGGTTGCAATCTACACCATTAAAGGGACTGTCCACGCTATGAGATTCGAGATCTATGTATCAAAATATAATGTCTGTGATTAGTTAAATTGGCACTAATTGACAGTTGAAACCTGATTATAACCTTTAGGTTGTACAAGTTAGATTTCCCATATTATAACATTTGCAGTTAATTTTTTATTTTTAAAAAATAAAAAAGTATTTTATTAAATATCTAGCAAAACATTTAATAATATTAGCATATGTCATACTTAAATAGTGTTTAAGATAACTTTTCTTCAATTCCCAGATCCATTATTTCCCTAACTCGCTAATCTTGCCCTTTTTTTGGCAGTCCTTTAATGATGGATGAAACTTTTTTTTAAAATCAGCTTATACTCTCTATTGCAATTTGACAGGATTTAACTCCTTTACAAAGAGAAAGAAAAAATAGCCAAACACATTATGCTTTGGTCTTTATGAGACTTCAACTATTTTTGAAGACCTGTATTTCAAATAGAGTATGTTATTAAATATATGGATAACCTAGGGCAATTCATTTCACATCTCTAAACATCTCTTTTTTTCTGATCTAAAATGAAGTTGTGCAATTATATGATTTCAAAGATCCTTCCATTTTTTGATTCCATTTTTCCAGTCTCTAGTCCTTTGACAGCTAGTTTTTAAGTCTTCCCATTTTTTTTTTAGTTTGTGAAATTACCCTGCTTTTCTGATCAATAACTCAATACCCTTATCATCTTACTCTAAGTCAAAGGATTAGTATGCTTGAATATAGACTGTCACCTGAAAAACTTTAATCTTTTAGAGCTGGAATTCGATTCCATTTCTATAGAATATGCATTTAAAAATCCTTTTAAACACTGATTCCACAAGCATTGATTGAGAACCTACTTATCTGCAAGGCATAGTGCTTAGTGGTATAGGTGTGTAGGTGGAGGGGATACACAAATCAATAATAATGACTCATGTTTATATTTTTTACTTTACAGTTGACAAAGAACTTCTCTTATAACAGCCCTCTGAGGAAGGTGATCTATTATTATTCCATTATATAGATTAGTTAACTGAAGCCTATGAAGTACTGAAGTGACATATCTAAAAAGTAGTGGAACCTGAGATTAAACTGCACCTTCTGATTCCAGTTTCATGTTCTTTCTACTGGATTGATTCTGAATTGGAACATGAAATCTTGTAGAAGAAATAAAACATATAAACTAATAATTATGATACAAGGGAGAATGAGTATATTGATAAAAAAGAAGTAAAGGAAGGCTTTGTAGTGATTCAGAGGAAGGAGAGATAAATTCCCCTGGGGTGGGAAGAATTTCAAAATTGGGAGGAATCTTTAATTGAAAGGAATGACTTCTGTTCCCTATACATCATGAAGGAGATGGTATTTGAAGTGAATCTTGTTGTTTGCCCTTCATTTTTTGGTTTGTTTTTGTTTTTGTTTTTGCAAGGCAATGGGGTTAAGTGGCTTGACCAAGTTTACACAGCTAAATAAGTATTAAATGTCTGAAGCTAGCTTTGAACTCAGGTCCTCCTGACTCCAGGGCAGGTGCTTTATCTACTGCGGCACTTAGCTGCCACCATCCTTCATTATTTTTTTGCTTTGCTTTTTTTTCAAGGCAGTGGGGTTAAGTGACTTACCCAAGGTCACACAGCTAGATAATTATTAAGTTTCTGAGGTCAGATTTGAACTCATGTACCCCTGACTCCAAGGCCAGTACTCTATTCACTGTGCCATCTAGCTGTCCCCCCATCCTTCATTCTTTTTTATTTTTTAATTTTTATTAAAGATATTATTTGAGTTTTACAATTTCCCCCCAATCTTACTGCCCCCCCGAATGTAATCTGTCAGTCTTTACTTTGATTCCATGTTGTACCTTGATCCAAATTGGGTGTGATGAGAGAGAAATCATATCCTTAGAGAGGAGACAAGAATTCTAAGAGGTAACAAGATAAGACAATAAGATATCTGTTTTTTCTAAATTAAAGGGAATAGTCCTTGAACTTTGTTCAAATTCCACAGCTCCTTAACTGGATACAGATGGCACTCTCCTTTGCAGACAGACCAAAATTGCTCCTGATTGTTACACTGACGGAATGAGCAAGTCCTTCAAGGTTGATCATCACTCCCATGTTGCTGTTAGGGCATACAGTGTTTTTTTGATTCTGCTCATCTCACTCAGCATCAGTTCATGCAAATCCCTCCAGGCTTCCCTGAAATCCAGTCCCTCCTGCTTTCTAATAGAACAATAGTGTTCCATGACATACATATACCACAGTTTGCTAAGCCATTCCCCAATTGAAGGATATTTACTTGACTTCCAATTCTTTTCCACCACAAACAGGGCTGCTATAAATATTTTTGTACAAGTGATGTTTTTATCCTTTTTCTTCATCTCTTCATGATATAGACCCAGTAGTGGTATCACTGGGTCAAAGGGTATGCACATTTTTGTTGCCCTTTGGGCATAGTTCCAAATAGCTCTCCAGAAGTGTTGGATGAGTTCACAGCTCCACCAACAGTGTAATAGTGTCCCAGATTTCCCATAACACTTACAACAATGATCATTATCCTTTCTGGTCATATTGGCCATCTGAGAGGTGTGAGGTGGTACCTCAGAGGAGCTTTAATTTGTATTTCTCTAATAATTAATGATTTAGAGCATTTTTCATATGGCTATGAATTGCTTTGATCTCCTCATCTGCAAATCACATTTGACCATTTGTCAATTGGGGATGGCTTTTTGTTTTAAAACTATGACTCAGTTCTCTGTATATTTGAGAAATGAGTCCTTTGTCAGAATAATTAGTTGTAAAGATTGTTTCCCAATTTACTACATTTCTTTTGATCTTGGTTACAGTGGTTTTATCTGTGCAAAAGCTTTTTAGTTTAATGTAATCGCAATCATCTAATTGGTTTTTGGTGATGTTCTCCAACTCTTCCTTAGTCATAAACTGCTCTCCTTTCCATAGATCTGACAGGTAGACTAGTCTTTGATCTTCTAATTTGCTTATAGTATTTTTTTCATGTCTAAGTCCTGTAACCATTTGGATCTTATCTTGGTAAAGGGTGTGAGGTGTTGGTCTAATCTAAGTTTCTTCCCTACTAACTTACAATTATCCCAGCAGTTTTTATCAAAGAGGGAGTTTTTATCTCAATGGCTGGACTCTTTGGGTTTATCGAACAGCAGACTACTGTAATCATCTCCTGCTTTTACACCTAGTCTATTCCACTGGTCCACCACTCTATTTCTTAGCCAATACCAAACAGTTTTGATGACTGATGCTTTATAATATAATTTTAGATCAGGTAGGGCTAAGCCACCTTCTTTTGCACTTTTTTTCATTAAGCTCCTGGAAATTCTTGACTTTTTATTTCTCCATATGAATTTACTTACATTTTTTTCTAACTCATTAAAGTAATTTTTTGGAATTTAGATTGGTAGGGCACTAAACAGATACTTTAGTTTTGGTAGAATTGTTATTTTTATTATATTAGTTCTACCTATCCATGAACAGTTGATATTTGCCCAGTTATTTAAATCTGATTTAATTTGTGTGAGAAGTGTTTTATAATTGTTTTCAAAAAGATTCTCAGTCTGTCTTGGCAAATAGACCCCCAAGTATTTTACATTGTCTGAGGTTACTTTGAATGAGATTTCTCTTTCTAGCTCTTCCTGCTGTATCTTGCTAGACATATATAGAAAAGTTGAGGATTTATGAGGGTTTATTTTATAACCTGCAACTTTGCTAAAATTGCTAATTGTTTCCAGTAGTTTTTTGGATGATTTCTTGGGATTCTCTAGGTAGACCATCATGTCATCTGCAAAGAGTGAGAGTTTTGTCTCTTCCTTCCCAATTCTAATTCCTTCAATTTCTTTTTCTTCTCTAATTGCTGATGCTAACATTTCTAATACAATATTGAATAGTAGTGGTGATAATGGGCACCCTTGTTTCACCCCTGATCTTATTGGGAATGCCTCTAGCCCCTCCCTATTGAATGTAATGCTTGTTGATGGTTTCAGATAGATACTGCTAATTATTTTAAGGAACAGTCCATTTATTCCTACACTCTCTAGTGTTTTTAATAGGAATGGATGCTGTATTTTGTCAAAAGCTTTTTTAGCATCTATTGATATGATCATATGATTTCTGATAGGTTTGTTGTTGATATAACTGAGTATACTAACAGTTTTCCTAATATTGAACCAACCCTGCATTCCTGGAATAAATCCTACTTGATCATAATGTATTGTCCTGGTGATAACTTGTAATCATTTTGCTAAGATTTTATTTAAGATTTTTGCATCTATATTCATCAGGGAAATAGCTCTATAATTTTCTTTCTCTGTTTTACCTCTTCCTGGTTTAGGTAACAGCACCATATTGGTTTCATAGAAAAGAGTTAGGCAGAGTTCCATCTTTCCCTATTTTTCCAAAGAGTTTATATAGAATTGGAACCAATTGTTCCTTAAATGTTTGGTAGAATTCATTTGCGAATCCATCAGGCCCTGGAGATTTTTTTTAGGGAGTTCAATGATGGCTTGTTGAATTTCTTTTTCTTGAGATAGGGTTGTTTAGGTATTTAATCTCTTCTTCATTTAACCTGGGCAACTTATATTTTTGTAAATATTCATCCATTTCACTTAGATTATCAAATTTATTGGCATAGAGTTGGGCAAAATAATTTCAAATTATTACTTTAATTTCCTCCTCATTGGTGGTGAGTTCACCTTTTTCATTTATGATACTAGCAATCTGTTTTTCTTCTTTCTTTTTTTTAATAAAATTGACCAGAGGTTTATCAATTTTATTGGTTTTTTCATAATACCAACTTTTGGTTTTATTTATTAATTCAATAGATTTTTTGCTTTTGCTTTTATTAATTTCTCCTTTAATTTTTAGAATTTCTAATTTGGTATTTAATTGGGGGATTCTTGATTTTTTCTTTCTCTAATTTTTTTAGTTGCATGTTTAGTTTATTGATTTCCTCTTTCTCCAATTTATTCATGTAAGCATTTAGAGCTATAATATATCCCCTGAGAGTCGCTTTGAATGAATACCATAGGTTTTGGTATGTTGTTTCATTATTATCATTATCTAGGATAAAATGGTTAATTCTTTCTATAATTCGTTTTTTGGTCCACTCATTTTTTAAAATGAGGTTATTCAGTTTCCAATTTGTTCTGGGTCTATATCTCTTTGGCCCAGTATTGCATATGACTTTTATTGCATTGTGATCTGAGAAAGATGTAGTCACTATTCCTGCCTTTCTGCAGTTGATCATTAGGTTTTTATGTCCTAGTAAATGGTCAATTTTTGTATACGTTCCATGTACTGCAGAGAAAAATGTATATTCCTTTCTATCCCAGTTCAGTTTCCTCCAAAAGTCTACCATATCTAATTTTTCTAACAATCTATTTACCTCCTTAACTTCTTTCTTGTTTATTTTATGATTCGATTTATCTAGATCTGATAGTGGGAGGTTGAGGTCTCCCACTAGTAGAGTTTTGCTGTCTATGTTTTCCTGTAGTTCTTTCAGCTTCTCTTCTAAGAATTTGGGTGCTGTCCCACTGGGTGCATATATTCAGTATTGAAATTGTCTATGGTACTTTTTAGGAGGATAAAGTTTCCTTCCTTATCTCTTTTATCGCTACCTATTTTTGCTGTTGCTTTGTCTGAGATAATAATTGCTACCCCTTCTTTTTTTACTTCAGCTGAAGCAAAATATATTTTAGTCCAACCTTTTACCTTTACTCTATATGTATCTCTCTGCTTCAAATGAGTTTCTTGTAAGCAGCATATGGTAGGATTCTGTTTTTTAATCCACTCTGCTATTTGCTTAAGCTTTAAGGGAGAGTTCATCCCATTCACATTCAAAGTTATGATTACTAATTCTTTATTGCCCTCCATTCTATCTTCCCTCTGTTTGTATTTTTCCCCTTCCCCCCATCCATATTCCCCTGTATTTTGTTTCTTAATACCACCCCTTCAGTGTGTTTGCCCTTCTATATCACCCCCTCCCCTTTCTTTCCCCTTCCCCTTTTTCCCCTTTTCCCTTCCCTTCCTTTTGTTATTTCCCCTTTTTCCCCACTCCCCTTCCCTTTCTCCATCCCCCCTCCCTTTTTCCCCTTTTAATACTTGAAAGGTTAGATGATGTTTTATAAGTTAACTGAGTATGTGTAGGTTGAATTTAGGCCAAGTCTGATGAGAAGATTCAGGTGTTTCTCATCTGCTCCCTTCTTCCCCTCTGTTACCATAGGTTTTTTTGTACCTCTTAGTGTAATGAAATTTACCCCATTCAATCCCCTCCCTCCTCCCATCTCTTTCCTGTCCCCCTTTTTAAGGAGGTAGTGTGTTTTTTAGATCATTCTAAGTCATAGAAAATTCTGAGTGTCTGTCCCTTCTAGTTCAAGTATATTCTATCGAATAGAGTCAAAATTCCTGAGAGTTATTAGAGTCTTTCTCCTAAGTGGGGTTAAAGTCAGTTACATCTCTTTAGATAGAAGTCTCATGGATAGGTCATGAATGTACCTCATTTCTGGCTAGGTATATTCTCTCTGTTAGAATTACAATTCTCAAGATTTATGAGAATCTTTTTCCCCCATGCTGGGATATAGCTAGTTTCAACTTACTGGATAGCATTTTTTTCCCGTTTACTGCTCCCCCCCCCCTTTTTTTAACCTTTTCATGTGTCTCTTGAACCTCCTGTTTGATGTCCAAATTTTCTGTTTAGCTCTGCTCTTTTTATCAGAAATTTTTGGAATTCTTCCATTTCGTTAAATGTCCATCTTTTTCCCTGGAAGAGAAGGCTCAGCTTTGTGGGAAAGTAGATTCTTGGCTGCATTCCAAGCTCCCGTGCTCTGCGAAATATTTCGTTCCAGGCACTTCAATCCCTTAAAGTTCATGTAGCCAGGTCCTGTGTGATCCTTACTGCTGCTCCTTGATATTTAAATTGTTTCTTTCTGGCTGCTTGAAGGATTTTTCTCTTTTATCTGATAGTTCTGGAGTTTGGCCACTACGTTCCTTGGTGTTTTCAATTTAGGATCTTTTTCTGGTGGGGATCAATGTACTCTTTCGATAACTACTTTGCCCTCTGATTCCATGATATCAGGGCAGTTTTCCATCATTAGATCCTGTAATATTAAGTCCAGGCTTTTTTTTCTCTTCAGTGTTTTCAGGAAGTCCTATGATTTTCAGGTTTCCCCTCTTCGATCTATTCTTGAGGTCAGTGGTTTTGTTGATGAGGTATTTTACATTTTCTTCTATTTCTTCAATGTTTTGATTTTGTTTAACTGACTCTTGCTGTCTCATGGAGTCATTAGTTTCTGTAGACTCCATTCTTTTTTGGAGGGAGGAGTTTTCTTCATTATCCTTTTGCAACTCCTTTTCCAATTGGTCCGTTCTACTTTTGAAAGTGCTTTCCATTTGACCAATTGTGGTTTTGAGAGAATTATTTTCTTTTTGCATTTGCCCAGTTGAGGATCTGAGAGAATTATTTTCATTTTGTATTTGTCCAGTTGAGGATGCTAGAGATTTATTCTCCTTTTGTATTTGTCCAATTGTACTTTCTAATGTTTTGTTTTCTTGTTGCAAGGTGTTAATTGTCTTTCCCAAATTTTTAAGCTCCTTCCTTATTTCTTCAAGGAAGTCTTTCTGTGCTGAAGACCAGATCATATTCTCCTCAGAGGTTCTAGGTCTCTCTGAGTTAGGGTCTTTCCCTTCCAGGAATTTTTCTATGGATCCACCTTTCTGCTGACCCTTCTTCATTTTGCTAAGACCTTGAGTTGGGGAGGGGCTAGCTCACAGGGGCTTGGGATAGCTAAAGGCTTTAATCACTGAGTGCAATTTCTCTGGCTGGCTAGTAGGAGGTGTTGGTTGCTTTCTCTGGAGTGTCTGTGACCTTGATTGAGGCCTTCTCCCTTTGCTTGAAGGGAGGAGTTGGAGCTATTGAATTATTTTGTCTTCAATCAATGGTGCTCTTTACTCTGGCCTGAGGTCATTCCTCAGCTGGGCTGGTTCTTCTGCTCACATACCTGGGCCTGAGGCAGAAGTAGTTTGCATTTGTTTGTTTGGGAAGAGGTCTGAGCTGTAATGGGACTCTGAGTTCCTCAGACCAGAGGAGTCCAGGGATGGTGTCTGCAGCTCTCCTGCTTGGGAACTCTCCCCCCCAGCCCTGTCAGCAAGCTCCCAGGGGACAGCACTAACACCAGTGCCTCCACTCCCTAGTTGACTCAAGCCCCTGCCATCTAGTCCCACTGATGATCCAGCAGGTCCTGCTCTTGGGCCCTCAGACTCCCAGCTCCAATTCAGCTTTTAATCTGGTTGATCCGGGGCCGATCCTCCATCTGAGCCCAGACTCACCTGCCCAAATTTGGCCAAAGCTGCTGCCAGAGACAAATCCTGAGGTAGATGTTCTTTCTCCTGGCTTTTCTTTCTGGGTTTTGTGGGTCAGATTTCTTTTAAGAGGTTTGTTTCATGTGATAGATGGGGGAAAGATCAGGAGACTTTAGAACTGTGCCTGTCTTCTCTCCACCATCTTGGCCAGAAGCCTGCCATCCTTCATTCTTGATGAAGACCGTGATATCAGGGGAGGTGATACCATGACATCCATGCATGTGAAATGGATTTGAGTGCGGTGGGCTATGCTAAGTCACCAGCCTCACTTTCTCCTCCAGAGTCATCTTTATCCAATGGCCAGATTTGGATCAGATGACTGGAAAAGGCTCTGGATGTGAGCTAATCAGAGTTAAGTAACTTGCCCAGTATCAAACAGTAAGTGTCAAGTGTTTGGGGTTGAATTTGAACTCAGGTCCTCTATTCACTATGCCTCCTAGCTACCTTAAAAGGAAGATGAATAGGGTCAGCTAGGTGGCACAGTAGATAGAGCACCGGCCCTGTAGTCAGGGGGACCTGAGTTCAGATATGACCTCAGACTTAGTAATTACCTAGCTACATGACCTTAGGCAAGTCACTTAAAGCCATTGCCTTAAATAAGTAAATTAAAAAAAAGAAAGATGAATAGTCAACAAGTAAAAAACAAAGTAGGTGGAGAAAGAATTCCAAGACTAGGAATGTATTGGTGTCTACCTCTCAGTCTTCCTATATGTGATTCCCTGCCCATACTCTATACTAAAGTCATACCAATCAAGCTGCTGTTCTTCTTACTTTAAATCAGCTATCCCCATGCCTGGAATGTTTTTTCTTTTCAACTCTATATCTTGGAATCCCTAGTTTCCTTCCAGGGTCAGCTGAAGTGTTACCTTCTACATATAGCCTTTCCTATACTACCTTGCCATGTCTTACCCGCCAATTGATTGTGCCTTCCCAATCCAAGGTTGCTTTGAGTCTGCTTTGAATATGTCTTGTATATACCTATGGTTCTACATGTTATATCTCCTGTTAGAATGGAAGCTCCTGGAGACAAAGGGCTGTTGGATTATTGTCTTTATATTGCTTAGCCCTTAGCACAGTGACTCACACAGTGGGCATTACTAAATGCATGAGATGATACATTATAAGGTCGTTGCAAACCTTAAAATGTTATGTCAATATTAGCTATTACTGTTACTTTTTCACATAAGAGCAATTTAATAAATGTTTGATGGATTCAATTGACTACTAAGACAAAGATTTGAAGACTGTAAAGACTATTACAAGCTTTTATAACATGATTTTTCTATATCATCTCACTCTCACAGTATTCCTCATGATTTTCTTTCTACCAATGCCTTAAAACAAAAACAAACAAACAAAAAACCCCAAAACAGAATTGTAACCAAACTGGTCCCTGGCAAAATTGTGAAGTAAGCAAAGTTTATCTTAAGTATTTTTTCCCTTTTTTATTAAAAAACAAAACAAAACAATGATGCCCTTTAAGATGCCCAATGATCTCAGGCTGTTTATAATTGCTCAGGATCCTCCACTTTGGTTTCTGACTTCAATGACTTAGTACTCCATCTTCATAATTCTATTCAAGTTATCTTCTCAAGATCAAAACTATTCCAGCCCTTGTCTCTTCCCCTCCACTTTCCTAGGCTCATATTAATAATATCGCAAATCTTTGTAGAAAGTTCAAAATCATTTCATATCTGTTGTCATGTTTTGATCAATCAATTAGTCAAACAATAAATAAACATGAATTAAGCATTTGCTCTGTATCAAGTACTGTGCTAACCACCAGGATACAAAGAGAAAGCAAAAACATTCCCTGCTGTCAGGGAATTTATAGTTTAATATCATAATGATACTTGTAGGAGAGATAGGAAAGATATTATTACCTGTTTAATAAACTGAAGATCCAAGACTTATAAACTTAGAGCTGCAAGAATCTTTGAGATCATGAAAATCTAATCCTCTAATTTTGCAGATGAAACTGAATGGTCCTGAAATCAGAAGGATCTGAATTCAAATTCAGACTACATTTACTACATAGGTAGTAAACCTATGTGATCTGGTAAAGTCACTTAACCTTAATTATTTTACAGAAAAAAAAGAAAGGAAAGAAAACTGGGAAACCAAGAGTTTATCATAAAAAGGAATGAAATCAAAACTTAGAACTAGGTTTTCTTATTTCACATTCAACTCTGGAGAGTGAATAGGCTGCTTGTCCATGGTCATTGTGCTTAGTATACAAGGTTACAGGTTGCCTAGTCCATTTCTCTTCTCTTTTTGCTCCAATTGGCTTTCTCTAGAATAGAGAACATTTCTCTTGATGTATTCCCCAAATGCTGATGCTTTTCATCAACTGGGATGATGACTACCTCCAGGCTGTTCCAGTCATTCTGACCCAAAGTTCAATAGTACAAGATGGCTAAAAGACAAGCATTGGTTTAGTCTAAAGTCAACATTCTGATGGAAAGTGGGATGGTCATCCAATATCTATCTATGTTTGATTGTATCTCTAACAATAAATAAGAAATAATTGAATCAGTAGAGGTCAAGTCACTTGATCAATCATTTAACAAGTATTTATTAAGTTCTTGGTCAAGTCCAAGGTTTTGTTTAATAGGAGAAATATTTCACTATTCATTTCTGCTTCAGGTATTTTAGTTGAATAAAATAACACTAAGGTCTTCTTATCATCAGTCTCTCTTCGTTGTTTATTCTTGATTGTCTTTCTTTTTAGTATTCTTATGTTATAGCTTAGAAATAACTAGTATTTTGGGGAACTGGTCTTTCTGGAGATATCATTCTTCTGCCCAGTACTCCCATTCTTCTTTTCTGAAATCCTTGTGTATGTGGAAACTTATAGGCTTGCAAATCTAGCTCAGAGACTTCTAGCTTCCTAATTTGTGTCTTCCTGCCTGTGATATCACAGGTAAGAAACAGATGAGATGTGCCAGGGGAAGTATCCCCGAGTTTGATCATAACCTCAGCCTTGCTTAGCTAACCTGATCCTGGAGTTCCCCTGATATATGACCTATCTTGAACCATACATGAATTAATGATGAACCCAAGTCCTATTAATCAATCAATCAATCACTCAATCAATCAACATTCAGTTATGAAGTGCTTATTATGTGCCAAACTGATTAGTCAGAATGTGGTATAATGATGTGTCAAGTTTTGGCATCATTCACTCTCAAGATCATGTTAAATTTCCTTCTCTGACCATAACTTATATGCCATTGAACTCTAAAAATATCTCTGATTATATCTTTTCCCTGTTCTTCCCTGCTCATATATCTTGAAGGTGTTATTTGAGGTTCCAATGAAGATGCCACTAATGCATCATTCTGGAAGATAGATGATGCTCTAGTACCACCCCATCTTTTTAAACTTGTTTCTCATTCATGCTTCCCTGGTTATCTCTATTTCAGCTGTGAGACCATTTCTTTCTTGGCTTAAGTCAAAATGCTTATTGCCTATTTCTTCAAAGCCCTTTTATGTTCTAGAAAGAGCATATTGAATAGGGGACTGACTTTGGAACCAGAAAATTTCTAGTGAATTTTATTTAGTTATTTTTTTTTGCAAAGTGATATATAGTTAAGTGACTTCCCCAAGGTCACATAAATAAGTAACTATTAAGAGTCTGAGGTCAGATTTGAACTTAGATCCTTCTGACTTTAGGGCTCGTCCTATATCCACTACATCACTTAGCTTCCCCTGTGAAACTTTTCAGTGCTCTAGGGGAACATCTTTTCCTTTGGTCCTATAGTAGTCTGGAACTGCCAAGACAACCACAGGTGACCTGAAATTCAATAAATCTAGGAGCTTTTTAGGGATGAATTAACTAAATGTTTGACCAAATATAGCAGTTTTTAAACTGATAATTTTGTATGGCCTACAAATAAATATCCAAATGGCCATTGGTAGAAAAAAGTTTCCTCACCTCTGTTCTAGACTATCCTTTAAGATTATAAATTATAGAAGTGATGACCTGTATTGATAGATGGAGTGTCCTCATCCAGGAATTATAGGTTTGATCTGTAGCCTTTATAAACCATAATGACTCTGGTAATACTTCCCTACATTTCTTACTGTGACCCAGTACAATTCTAGGTACAATGGTGGTCAAGGTGGTTGTTTTCTTTGTTTTTGAGGAGGACAAAAATGGCATCATTCTTTTAGAGTCAAATTACAGAGTGTTCAGCTATGGCCGATCAGACCAATATGAGCTTGGAATGCTCTACCATGGATTGGGCATATATAATCTACATGAACATTTGGACTAACATGTCTTTAAATTCGCACATCTCACGTTTCTTTTGAGCTACTGCAAATCTTTGCATATAGAATACAGCATCTTCTTTAAAGTGTGAACAACATGATCCTTTTCCAGTTTCTCCAACTTCTTGCAATCAGTTCCAAAGTTCTTTAGGTACAAGGTAGTTGCTCATTGTAGATACATCCATGTTCTTTGTATCCTCTGGCTTCATCCACAAATACTCGAGTACTAAAACATAAAGGCAGCTGGGAGGCACACTGGGATAGCTGGGTTTGGAATCAGGAAGACTCATCTTCCTGAGTTCTGTTCTGGTCTCAGACATTTACTAGCTGGGTAACCCTGGACAATTCACTTAAATCTGTTTGCCTCAGTTTCCTCATCTGTAAAATGATCTGGAGAAAGAGATTGCAAAGCACTTCAGGATTTCTGGCAAGAAAATGAAGAGCCAGACATGACTGAAATGCTTGAACAGTAACAGCAAACATAAGAATGAAACACAAGAATCTTATTCTAAGGGCATTTTCCAGTCTTGTTAGCAGTAAAGAGAATAAACAGTTTCATGAGAGTGGTTACTGTCCTATGACTTATGACCCATGGCATCAATGCTAAGTTCATTTGGTTCTAAGAAATAGAGTTAACAGAATGTTGTGGTTGAAAGGGAACTTCGAGATCCTCCCCTATTTCAAGTGACCTAGTCTATTAAGGTTACAAAACAAGGGAAAGATAGTAATGGATATTTATATCACAATTTAAGTTACATGTATGTGACAAACTAGGAAGTAGAAGTTATTATTATTATTATTGTTATTATTCCCACTTTTAAATGAAAAAATTGACAATGGAAGAGATTGAGTGACTTGTCCTGGGTCACTCAAATAGCAAATGGAAGGTATAGTATTCAATCTCTGACACCCCTCCCCCCTAACACCTCCAAGTTTTGTTCCAGTGTTCATTCCACCATCCCCAGTTGCCTTTCAAGACAGTGACAGGTTTTGAGCCCTGGGAGTTCTTTGAATTTAACTATGACTGTGGTAGTCATATCTCATCTGCTTCATACACCTCATCAATTTGAGCATCTTTCTGACTTAGCTATTCTCAGCATCACAATGATCCAAGACAATCCCAAAGGACTAATGATGAAGCATACTTTTTGTCTCCAGATAGAGAACTGATATCGTTTTAATACAGACTGAAACATGCTATTTTTTCAGTTTCTTTCTTTCGTTTTTTATTTAAATCTTCTTGTACAGAATGACTAATATGGAAATGTTTTACATGATTGCACATGTATAACCTGTATCTGATTGCTTACCATCTTAAAGAGGGAGGAGGGAAGGGAGGGAGGGATAGAATTTGGAACTCAAAATTTAAGAAAGTTTAAAAATTGTTTCAACATATAAATGGGGGAAAATAAAATATTATATATATTATATTTTATATATATATATATATATATATATATATATGTATATGAAATTCCTCCCTGCTTTTTATCCTACCTTCATCTGCATTTTGCAGGTTAAGAATGGTAATGCAGGAAAGGAATGGTAATGTCTTTCTTAAGAAGAATGCAATCTGTCAACATACAGATGAAATTGGGCATGAAGTAGAAAACCAAACTGCTTCCCCAGGATGCTCCAGAGATAAGTGATAGTATCTGTAACCATTCTGGGAGAGTCCTGGGTAAAAGTCACTGAACATTTTTAACATATGGGAGATTTTGTGACAGGATCTGGTGATCTTTAGAAGTCAGGAAATAAGGAGTCAGATGGTCCTTTTCAATAAGATGATAACCCACCCCTCCACTTTATCTCATATTAGTTAGTCAGCATTTATGAACAATTTTCAGGTATGCAAGGTACTTTATAAGTTATCGCATTTTATTTTTTACAATAAGCCTGAGGATAAGAGGCCATTATTCTCATTTTATAGATGAGAAAATTAAAGCTAGTAAATGACTAAGAAATAATTTATGCTCAGGTCTTCCTGATTTCAACCCCAGAACTCTAGTCCCCATGATATCTAGATGTTTCATATTACTCTTTCCATGCACTCCTCCTAACATTTATTTTTTTTTTTTTTTACAAATGCTGCCATTTATCTAGTTGGTCTATTTTTTGTTCCAAATTCATCATACATACATCCATCTCCATCTCCATTTCTTTTTTTATTTTGTTCCTTAAGCCTAGGATATTCTCCTACTCATCTCTGCCTTTTGCATTCTCATCCACCCTTTAATAACCAATCCAAATGACATCTTCTCCACAAAGCTTTTCCTGATCTTTCTCAGAACTCTAATCAATCAGCAAGCATTAATTGAGTGCTTACTGTATTCTAGTCATTGTGCTATTCACTGGGGAAAAAAAAGATAAAATATTCCCTGTCTTCAGGGAACTTCTCTTCAGGGGAAAAATATTTATTCATAGATTCATATTATAAAATACATATTTACAGATAAGCACATAAAAGAAATATACAAAATAAATGCATAGGTGTTTTGGGGGAATAACTGGATGAAAAAGCCAAGACCTCTTGAAGCAACAGCTACCTGATTTACACCTTAAAGGAGTCAGGAGTTCCAAAAGTTAGAAATAAGGAAGGAGAACATTCCAGACCTGTGTAAAAGTATACAGGTGATTATTTAGTATATTGTGAATGAGGAACAGTTAAGTACACCAGTATAGTTAGAGAACTGAGGGTATGGAAAGGAGTAATAAATAAATAATAAACATGTAAATATAATTCAGGGAAGTGAATTTTGGGAGGAAACCTTAAAGTACTATGTAAATGATACTTATTGTTATTGATGATGTGAAGAAAAGACCCATGGGAACTTGCAGGATGACTGTCCTGGGTGAGATGATGCCCATGGGAATTGTTAAGTTGCCTGATAGTTTGTTTCATTTTTGAACAATATTCTTCTGATATGGTGATGGTGATCATTAGCCATTGAGAATGATAGTATTGGTGCCAGTGGGAGTGATCAGGATGTTTTGAGCCCATCATGAGCTGCATCTGATAGCATTTCAATTTGCTTTGGGCAGAGGGTGAATTGCAGATTACAAATATGACTTGTGGCTCATACTTTAGTTTAAATCACACATTTCACACTTACTCTGCTCCCTTGTGATATTTCTTGATTGTCATTTTCTAAAAAAATTATTTTTTCCAATTACATGTAAAAGTAATTTTAAATGTTCATTTTAACATTATAGGAAATAGGAATGCTTATTCTTTATATGTAAGAATTCAATAAATTGTTTGGTTCTTTCTTGTTTCTTTGGTTTAGAAATGACATAAAATAAATTCAGGGAGGGAATACTGGATACAATTTCTAGGCCTACTTGCAGAACTTTTATATATGTGAGTTGACAATATCAAGCCCCATAAGGACATACTGGTTTGCTGCTTTGCATATCCCTGTTAGTATTAAACATCTGTAGTCTCTCTCCTGTGGTGTCAGTTGGCTACTTATAAGCTAGGAAAGCTTCTGGTCCAATGATAGGAACTGTTTCCAGAAGTCACATGTTTTGTATAGCCAAAAATGTTAAGGAGGAAGTTGGTAGCTGTATCTAGTGTCAGAACAGGGAGTTCTAGGGCAAGGTTGAGTATTTCTGTGAGAGGAAGAGAAAAGTAATGATTAAATTTGGAATCATGCCTGAATGACTATAAAATTGCATTCTCATTGATCCAGACAGTCTACTACTCGGTCTATAGCATAAACAGGGAAAAGGGCCTACATATACAACAATATTTCTAACACCTCTTTTTATGGTGGCAAAGAATTGAAAATTGTAGGGATACCCAACAGTTGGGGAATGGGTAAACAAGTTGTGGTATATGAATATAGTGGAATACTTTCATGCTATAAGAAATGATGAGCAGGAAGATTTCAGAAAAACCTGGAAAGACTTATATGAACTAATGTTAAGTGAAGTTAGCAGAAACAACCTGTATCAAATTACTTGCTGTCTTGGGGAAGAGGGAGGGAAAGGAAGAAGGGAGAAAAATTTGGAACTCAATTTCTTATGAAAATGAATGTTAAGTGGGGCACTGGCCCTGGAGTCAGGAATACCTGAATTCAAATATGACCTCAGACACTTAATAACTACCTAGCTGTCTGACCATGGGCAAGACACTTAACCCCATTGCCTTGCAAAAATCTAAAATAAATGAATATTGAAAACTATCTTTACTTGTAATTAAAAAATAAAATAAGTGAAAAAATAAAAAAATCAAACATTTAAAAAACATACTGGCTCAAAGCATGATGTGAATCTCATTGTAAATAAGGAACTTTTTTTTTTTTAGATCATAAGAGTTTGCGTTCATTTGTCACTTTCCAAAAGCACTTCCCTGACAGCTACTGAAGTAGTTCAAGTGTATTTGTTGTCTTTTTCAGATCAGGTAGCTGAGGCTAAAAATGATTTGTTCAGAGTTAAATAAGCTAGAGTTTCAGAACTATTCCATTAATGTTATTTCTGAGATTTAAAGTGAACAGATCCAAACAAAATATTCCAGATTTATTCAAGTGCAAAATACTTTGGTCATGGACACCATGTCCCTGTAACCAAATATGACATTATTATTGTTATTTTATTTTACTGGCATTCACATTCTATTTGTATTGGATTTTTCTTGCCTTCCCTTTCCTTCCATTAAAAAAAATACCTCCATGCATTTTTTCCCCCAGTTACCCTAACCCTATGTGCTTTTTGATCATCCCTCTCCCAGAACTTAGATTTTTTTTAGATGAACTGAAAATAAATAATCATAGAGATGAATCAATGTAGAGTTGAAAGATACCTCAAAGGCCATCTGGTCTAAGTTCTTCATTTGACAAAGGTGAAATCTTAGGGAAGCCACACAGGGAATAAACATCAATCATGCCTTCCTCATCATGAAGCTGATTTGTTGAACCCAAAGATTTATACTTATAATAATTGTAATCCAAAATTTATTCTCCTTAGCAAAGAAAATGGGTAGAACATAAGAACTGAAGTTTTGCCCCTACTTTGCCAGTCATTAGTCCATTCATTCCTACATCATCCCATTAACACTGAGGAGCATCCTTTTTCTTCTTTCACATTTTTCCTCCTGCCCTATTGTCCTGGGAATTTCTTACTAGGCTTTACAATTTCAAATATTATTCTTACATGACCATTCCACATTTTTATATTCTGCTTAAGACTTGCCTCTATTTTTTCATGTCATCTTCTCCACTTCCCCCAAATCTAATGTAAGGCAAGGTCAAAGTTGTAAAGATTTGTTGGATACATAATCATACGAAAAGTGAAGAATGAAGTTAATCAGGGGAAAAAAAAGTGAACTTGTCCCCGGTCTTAGTTTTTTCCTATTTTTCAAGGGTCCCTCCTTCTGTGATTTTATCTCTCCTGCTACATGGAAGAGAAAATGATTTTTGAAGTTGAGAAATGGACCTTGAACTATTAAAACTATTAGCAGTATGCTGGAAGAATACTAAATGGATGCTAATAAAACAGAGTTTAGCCATGATGAATTAAAACAGGGAGTAATAAGGAGTTTCTAATGCTAAACAAAAGTGAAATCTCTCTGAAAGGTTACCTTTAGTGACCAGATAATATAGTATTTGACACAGATTTAGGCTTGAGGGCATTAGCTAGCTAAATTTACTCTTTATTCTACCTAACTACAAAACAAAACAAATCAGGAGTGTGCTGAGGGCAAGGACACTTCCTATGGAGAGAAATTGGCCTTTGCAAAAAATTTTTTTTAAAAAAAATTCTTTTATTGTTTTCCTAGATCAATGACTTGGTTATGTCAGAACTTCTGTTTTTGTTGTGGTTTTTTTTTCCTAAAAGAGTTGTAACAAGGGGAAAAAGCCTAAAGGCTTTAACCTAAAAAGGTCATAGCAGAAATTTTTTCTCTTATTTTTTCTCTAGAATCCCAATTAAGGATTCCAGCTGAAATAGGGAAATGAAAGCAGAGAAAAGATCCACAATAATGGCCAGAGCATCCCTCTATGGCAGTGACCAAAATACCAGAAATGAGTAAGCATGAAAAAGAGCCACTGAAGACTAGCCAGAAAGAGCTTGATGGGAAAAAAAGACTGGAAAGAGATTGATGCTCTGAAAGAAATGATAGATTTTACAAAGACTACATGCCCAGAAGAGTTCATGTTATACGTAATGAACAAAGAACAGGATAATAACATCAGCAGAAGTTTGCTTTTGTTATTTTTATTATTGAGCTGTTTCAGTTATGTCTGACTCTGTGATACCATTTGAGATTTTCTTGGCAAAGATACTGAGAGCAGTTTGCTATTTCTTTCTCCAATTCATTTTAAACATAAGGAAACTGAAGCAAATGGGATTAAGAGATTTGCCTAGGGCTAATAAGTGTCTGAGGTCAGATTTGAATTCATGAAGATGAATCTAATTATCCCCCAGGAGAAGAGTACCAAAGAGGGGACTCTATTGTATTGAAAACATGAGTTGCCCCTCCATACACATCCCCAAGCTAAACACGATCCTTACAACTTTTATTACACACATATAATTTCTAGATATAAAACTATTCTTACCATTAATGGTACGTTTGTGGGAGTATAAACTCTAGATTTTTTTAAGGAATGTTCCATTGTTACTTTTCAATGATGTAACGAAAGTATGAAGTATGAAATACTGTAATATTTCATTAAATGCTCTTGCTTTGAACCAGTCATGTCCTTTGCTGATTAACCATATTGATGGAGTTCCATGTTCCTCATGCACTCACAGAGGACCTTAAACTTGTCTCATCCTTGACTGCAAGAGAATGGACTAAGTGAGCCAAGGGATATGGCGGGGAAGAGAGGAATATTCCTCTGAGTGTTTCCGGAATATGGCTGATGAATTTCCTCTATAGCCAAATTTGTCTCTGGACCTATCTACCCTTTTTCTTTTTTACTTTTAGGAACTGTTACACTCTGAAACACTAAAATTTCATTCTTAAGAGCTTTTCCTATCTTATATTGATTTTCAAATATTTAAAGGTAATTATTATGTGATTGTTATACTTTCTCTTCTTTGGGCTAATATCATTAGTTTTTCCTAACTTTTTCTCATATAATATATTTCCAGTCCTTTCATCAATCATGTTGCTTTCTGAATACCCTCAAGGGAGAAGCAGTAGAGACTCAAAGACAGTATAGTGTTTCTTTGGGTTACTGCACCAGTCAATCAAAGAGTAGATTCTCTGAAGGATTGTTGCCCCAGATTTAATGTACTATACAATTCCTAATTCCATAAACCATTCAACGCATAGCTCACAATCTCTCTGCAATAAGATAACCTTTGAATAGTTGGAGGCAAAGGTCTGCTGGAACCAGTTCTAAATAGTTTGTTTATGCTGATTGTTGCATTTTTTTAGTATGAACATTTGCAACAGAAATAGGCAGATGCTACAAATTGACTTATTTTTTCTGTTCTTTTAAAAAATTATCTAGACTTAAGGAAGCAAGGGAGAAAATGGTATTAATGTATATTAAACTTAAAAGTATATCATTTACAAAGTTTTACCAACATGCCCTTGGTCAGGAGACATAATTAGTTTAGTTTATAAGCATTTACTGGAGTAACATGGTAAAAGGATTTTTAAAGAATATTTCTCTTAAAATCAAGGGCATACTTTTCCACAAATATATATACCATGATTAGATAGAGTTAGCAAGTATAAATCTAGTATATGAAGGCTCTTCACATAGAGAATTGCAAGTGGAGGGATAGTTTGCATTTCAGTACTACAAAGTCTCTGATGATTTCTTTCTTTTTTCTGATGTTTTTCTTGTCTTGTCATTGAATTGATATTCACTGGGTGAACGATAGGCTGATTGGGAGAGGTTGGTGGTAGGTGATGAGAGGTTGGCAAGAGAATATTCTTTTGAGTTTCCTAGGTTTGTTCTGAGTGAGGTGTGGTGTCTCTTCTGGGCTTTGTACTTTATACTTCTGATCGGATTCATAGTGATTGATAAATGTTTATTGATTGATTGGCTGTTGTTTTTTCCACCTGAAATGATCAGATGGTGAAATGATCAGGGTTCTGCCAAGGCTCTTTTAGGGAAAACTAGAAACTTTACCATGGGACAGCAAGATGCGTCTTCAGTTCTACTCCTTTGAAGTCTCAGAAGTAGATTGGGAATTCCAGGTGCTGAATTCTTTCTGTGTCTCTGTATCTCTGGCTGTCTGGCTCTACCTCTCTCTCTCTCTCCAGCCCCCTCTCTCCAGGAGACTGTCCCTGGAAGCCAAGCCTTTGATTTTTCCTTATAAACTGCAAATACGCATATGTCTCCTATGGCCATAGATTTCTACTGGAAGGCACAATTGTTAATGGAAGGAAAAGAGGGAAGAAAAATTCCCTTACCACCCTTTTGCTTCACTCTGCTAGAAAAGCTCCCAAGAATTGTCTCAGTTCTCTTGGAATGGGGCCAGTTTGCTTTTATTTGAACCACCAGAAGTGTGATTAATCTTCTCAGCTAGCTATTAGAAGTTCTTCATGCTTCATCAGTTCCCTTCATCCATTTGCCAATGGTTTATAATACTATCAAGCTAATTGGCAAGTCACCAAGCATTTATTAAGTATCAGGCCCTGAGCAAAGTGCTGGGGATACAAAGAAAAACCAAAACCAGCCTCTGATCTTAGAGAACCCACAGTCTGATGGGGGAGACAATGTGTAAGCCATTGGTGACAAATGAGTTACATTCAGGATAAATAGGAACTAATCAACAGAGGGAAGAGAAATAAGGGGGGATAAAAAAACCTGAAGGAATCTAGGAAGTAGAAATGAGGATAGAGAGGGGTCTAGGCATAGAGAATAGCCAGTAAAAATACAGAGTTCAGACGTGGAGTACTATGCATGAAGAACAATCAGGAGGTGTGTGTGTGTGTGTGTGTGTGTGTGTGTATACACATGGGTATGCTGCCATATTTATATATGCATATGGCATATATATGTATATGTATCATGTACATATAACACACATATACCCATATGTACATACATACATACATATGTATATAGTCCAGTCATTCAGTGGGTTTCAATTCTTTGTGATCCTATGGATCATAATACATTGAAGCTATCCATTGAGTTTTCTAGGCAAAGATACCGGAGTGGTTTCCCATTTCTTTCTCCAGTGGATTTAGCCAAACAGAAGTTAAGTGACTTGCCTAATGCCATACAACTGGTAAACTGAGGCTGAATTTGAACTCAAGTCTTCCTGATTCCAGCCCCAGAGACAAGACTTGGCTTTATTTGACTCTGGAGGAGTTGAGGATGACATCTAAGTTATTGATATGGAGGACTGGGTGGATGGTGGTAACTGACAGTAATAGGGAAGTTGGGGAAAGGGGAAAATTAGAGGGGAAGATGAGTTCAGTTTTGGACAAGTTGCATTTAAGATGTCTAATAGATCACTAGTTTGAGATGTACATCAGGCAGCTGGAAATGGGAGACTGGAAGCCAACAGAGAAGTTAGGGCTAGATAGATTTGGGAATCATCATATAAGGATGATCATGGGAACTGATGATACCATTAAGTAAAATAGCATAGAGGGAAAAAATAAGAGGACCTGGAACATAACCCTTTGGGATACACATGGTTAGTGGGAGAAATATGGATAAAGGTTCACATCAGGAGAGCCTCAGGACACTAAACTTAATAGCTATGTGAACTTGGATAAGTCACTTAACCTCACTGCCCCAGAAAAACCAAAGGAAGGGGAGAGAGAGAGAGAGAGAGAGAGAGAGAGAGAGAGAGAGAGAGAGAGAGAGAGAGAGAGAGAGAGACAGAGAGAGAGAGACAGAGAGAGAGAGACAGAGAGACAGAGACAGAGACAGAGACAGAGACAGAGACTTAGAAGAAGCTATCAGGTTGGAGAAGAACCAGGAGAGAATAGTATTGTAAAAATCTAGATAGGAGAGAACATCTAGGAGAAGAGGATGATCAGTAGTATCAGAAGTTGAAGAAAGGTCAAGAAGAATGAGAAATGAGAAAATTCTTCAATGACTAACAATGACCCATATTCAATTATTTTATCAGCTTGTTTAGGAAACCCTTTTTCACTTTACCTTTAGATTGTTGAGGAAACCTCCAGTTTCAGTGGGGCTTTACAGCTTGTGATCTAATTCCTTTCTAAGAGAATTACCCGTGGTGTACTTAAGTGACCATATGAGTAGCCCAATTTAATTAAATTTGAGGGCTCATGTTGTCTAATGCTCAAAGATAGTGTTGGAAAGAGAGTTTAGAGCCAATTTTTAGAATGCCTTGGAAGCCAAGATAAAGAATTTTATTCTTTTCGCAATAGAAAATTCTGATGAGGGAAGGTACCTGGTAAAATGGTATCCTCAAAAGATTAATCTGGCAGCCTTATGCAAGTTGCATTGGAGGGAGCTATGACTGGAGATAATGTGACCAAGTAAGAGATTATTTATTGAGCAGTCCAGGTGTGAAGTTCAGTTACCAAATCTCTTGGTTTGGGAATAATATATCCTATAGACTTAGAGTCAGAAAATTTGACTTGGGAGTATTAAGTCACTTAACTTTTCTGTACCTTAAGTTCCATACCTACAAAATGAAGATAACACTTGCAATATTTATTCTTACATGAATGTATTTTGTAGGTACTACATAGATATGCAATATATTATTATTATTAATTAAAATTACACCACTTTATAGTGTTGTAAGAAAAATTTTTTACGTAATAAATATGAATTCTTATTCTTGTAGTTTAGTAGGCAGATTGTTTGTTTTGTCCTTCATTCTCAAAGAAGACCACAGCTTCAGGGAAATGATACCACGACAAGCACATGAATTGAGTGGGGGGGTGCTGTGCTAAGTCTGGGTCCAGTGATCAGGACAACTGGAGATGGCTTTGGATGCGAGGCAATCAAGATTAAGTGACTTGCCCAAAGTCACATAGCTAGTAAATGTCTAAAGATGGATTCACACGCCCCCTCCTGACTCCAAGGCTAGTGCTCCATCAACCACCTAGCTGCTGCCACAGTGAATGGAGCACTGGTCTTGGAGTCAGCAGGACAGGAGTTCAAATCTGACCTCAGACACTTGGAAATAGCTGTGTGACATTGGGCATGTCACTTAACCCTGATTACTCTCCAAAGGCCATCTCCAGTAGGCAGATTGGTGGTGAGTGGAAAGAGTGTTTGACTTAACTGATGGAAGATCTGGGTCCACATCTTAGTTGTGGGACACTGGGTACATCTCAACCTCTATTCGCTTCAGTTTCCTTTTCTATAAAATGAGTCCAGAATTGTCATCAGAATAAAATAAGGTAAATCATTTTGCAAAAAGAACTCTACACTTGGCCAGCCACTATTAGTATCAATGTCTAACAGGGCGACATGGCAGAGAGAATTTCATTTATTAACTCATTCATTCCTTTCCTCTTTGGTTTCTGTGTTTTACTTATTGTTTGTGGGAAATCGTTTATTTCCCGTCTCTGTCTTTGAGAACCTCAGGTGTACACCTGTCTGTGTCTGCCTCCCATTCTTCCCCAAGAAATGTCACTGGCTGTCACTCAGGTATTGTCCTGTGATTAAGGCCACTTTGTAGCTGGAGGCAACGTTTGACTCCTGTTTAAGATGACATTTTCTTTGTTGGAGCTCTGGGAGTTTTTTTTTTTTTTCTCAACCCCTTTCACTGTTGTCTCAGAGCCCAGATTCCTGTCACTCTGGTCTTAAAAAGAGATAAATCTCTAAAGAGGGGAGAAAGCCAGACAATGTTTTCAACACTTCTCTGTTGCCAATCTGTTATTCCTTGGGGAAAGGAGCTCGTAATGCAACCAGCGTTCTGGCTGGTGGCTTCATTAGAGCAAGTGGCATCTGCATGGGGCCCCTCTCCTAGGAGGAGCTCTGTCATTCAGGACAACAAAAGGAGCAAAGAGGTTTTTCTGATGACTTTTTGTGTCCCTCTGTCTTTTCTCTGTAGCTACATCTTGTCATCCCATCTTTGAGTATCTCCTTTTCTAGTGCAGATCAGCCTGACTTATCATCATTTGCTTCACAAAACTATTTGTTGATTCTGAAAATCTGGATTGGAGCTAGAAGTGATCCTCAAGATCATCTAGTTTAACATTCCCATTGTAAAGAAGAAGAAACTGGGGCCTAGAGAAGGGAAATGACTTGCTCAGAGTCATACCAGTAGTGAGTATGGTGCAATAGAAAAAGGAATTAGATATACAGTTAGAGGTTTGGGGTTCAAATATGATTTCTGTTTTTTATCCATATGATCTTAATCAATTCACTTTATATTTCTTTACCTCAGTTTTATCATTTGTTGAATCTGGGTCTTGGGCAGATGGTCTCTTTTGATCAGAAGTCCTACTTATGACCAAGTCGCAGGTCTGGACTGGGGCTTAGGCTATTCATCTAGTTTGCTAATGATACTCACAATTAATGCATATTACACCTGTGATTAGAGACCATTTAGAACTTTGATCAGATCCTGATTTTTCCAGTGGATCAATAATGTTGGTATTCCTTCGAATAATGTAGTCTATAACTTATCCATGTCTACTTAGTCCATGATGTGACTATCACCAATGTTTTCTTATAATTTCATTAATATCTTGGAAACTTTCATGTTCTCTTTATATTGGGTAGATACCAGTGGAGATATGGACTGCTCATTGAATATCTCCCATTCCTGCTATATGACTACTAGTTCTGCTTTTTCAATCATACCTTTCTCTTCCTCTTTACTTAACAGTGTACTTGATAGGGATGTGTACACACACACACACACACACACACACACAAATATATATATATATATATGTATATATATATATGATAAGGTTATTGACTTCATTACCAGAGCTACCTCAGTCTTGGAGGGACTTTAAAAGAATGGGTGGGAGAGAAGTATTAGACTGTCCATCAAAATGAAGATTTACAGTACCATTGTGCTGACCTCATTGTTGTATGTTTGTGAAACCTGGGCAGCATACCAGTGCTAAATCATAAAATTGAACCACTTCTATTTGAATTGTTTTAGGAAGATCCTAAAGGATATTCTAGAATGCTTAAGTGATTCTCTTTGTGGTGACAAGGAACTGGAAATTGCAGGGATTCCCACAAATTTGGTAATAGCTGAACAAATTGTGGTATATGATTGTGATGGAATACTACTGTGCTAAAAGAAATGATGAATTCAATGATTAAAAAAACCCCACAAAAAGACTTCTATGAACTAACAAAGAGCAAAATGAGTAGAGTCAAATTATACAAAAATATTGGAAACTGAAGTCCTTTCCTTGAACTGAACCTCCAAGCATTCAAACTCTACTGCATAAAGTGCAATTCAGATAGTCTGGTCCTGTTGTTTGAATGCCACACAAATGCTTGGTTAAATGATTATTTTACAGAGAACTCATAAAAAGCAAGAGCTCACGCAGAGATCAGAAGAAGCAATACAAAGACATTCTCAAGATCTCTCTGAAGAGCTTTGGTATCAATTGTAAGACATGGAAGATACTGGGGGAATGGTATGCCCACATCAAAGAAGCTTTTGTACTTTATGAGCAAAACAGATTTGTGATAGCTCAAAAGAAATATAAAATGTGTAAATTTAGAAACATTTCCTTCTCTAATGGTGATATGAACTATTCGTGTTCAGCTGGTAGTAGAGAATTCTGAGCTTATATTTGTCTGGTCAGACCTGTACATTGACCCCAACATCTTAATGGCATTTTGGTCCTCCCTAAATATAAAAGACAAACAATTAAAGCTCAAATAACTTCATGTAGATTCTCTGAGGACTATTTTTGCTTTCAGTCTATTATCACATATATCTCATCTCTTCAAAATAAAATTCTTTGAAAAAGTTTTTCTTATTGAAAGAGCTGAGTTCCTTTCCTCTCCCTCTCTTCTCAGTCCCTTGCATTATGGCTCCTGATCTCAACATTCAATTGTACCTCCTGTCTCCAAAATTACCAGTGATAAAGCTCAAAACAGATTCCTGACCTAGATATTAGAAGAACATAGACCATATTACTTATTGGACTTATGATTAAGGGAACAATTTATGAATAAACAAGAGATAGAGAGCAAAGTAAGGTGTAAAATGGATAATTTCAATTACATGAAAAGGTTTTTTACAAATAAAACAGATGTAGCCAATATCAGAATGAAAGCTGAAAATTGGGAGGAAATTCTATGGATAGTTTATCAGATAAAGGTCTCATATCTCAAATATATAAGAATATAACAAAGGATATGAACAGATATTTTTCCAATGAAGAATTGGAAATTATAGCCATGTGAAAAAAGCTCTAAATAATTATTGATTAGGGAAATAACAATTACAACAATCTTAAGATATCATTTTATATCTACCAGACTGGTTAGCAAAAGGGGAAAATGACAAACATTAGAGGGGATATGGAAAAATTGGGACAATAATTCATTGTTCATGGAATTGTGAATTGATCCAACCATTTTGGAGAACAATATATGGAATTATACTCCAAACTATCTATATCCTTTGACCAAGCAACACCACTTCTTGGTTTATTTCCAAAGATGATTAGGGAAAAAGGAAAAGAACCTTATTTGCTCTAGAATGTTTATAGTGGCTCTCTTTTGTAGGGACATAGAATTAGAAGTTTCAGGGATACTCCCAAATTTGGGAATAGTTGAACAAATTGTGAATATGATTGTGATGGAATATTATTGTGCTGTAAGAAATGATGAGTTCAATGATTAAAAAACATGAAAAGAATTTTATGAACCAATGAAGAGCAAAATGAGTAGAATCAATAACAATTATTAAGAATGACTTTGAATGAATAAATTATTTTAACTGTTATAAATACTCATATTAACTAGAAGTATGTATAGAATAATTTTATAGATATGCAAATATATATTTATACATTATATATTTATAAATATTTCTAATTGTATTTAATGGTAGACATCTCTAGGTTGGGGGAAGGGAAGAAAAAGAAAAGAAATTTGCATGATAGTTTTGTTGCAAATTTGAAAGGAATAGCAAGTTATACACAGTAGATTTGCAGTTTCGTGTGCAATTTTTTTCTTGTACTATGCTATGAAAATGTTTGTTTTATTCCATAAATTAAAAATAAAATAAATTTTGAAAAATTACTGTTCTTTTAACTGTTAGTCTCTCCTTAGTTCTTACACCTCTTTACCTCTCTGTTCAGTTAGCATTGCTAATTATGCCCTCTCCTCCTGGATATTATTTCAAAAAAAAATCCTGATTTTTTTTTATGGGGAGTGACTTCTCATATTCTTTGTCCTATCTATTTGATCACTATAACACAGACAACTGTGCTGAATCATCAGTCATATTCCACTTTTTAATTATGGGTATATCTTAAAATCCTGTTCCTTTCTTTCAACATTATTTCTCCCCTTTCTCAGTCTTCATTTCCTTGGATCTGGTTGCATATTGTGCTATGCAGTATCAGAGAACTGAGGCAAAAATTCTAATTCTGTCTCCCTGTGAAAGTTAGATCTTCTTTGGGGGTCTTGGTTTCTTTATATCCAATATTAGAAGTCCAGGCTAAATGACTTCTATCCCCAAGTTCTATGATCCTCCTAAAATTTTCTTCCTTAACTGTGGTGACACATCAGATGGTTCTCTTCCTTTTTCTTAGCACACTTCTCTGCCTCCTCCCAGTTTCCCTTCCTTTATGATGTGACATGATAGAATTAGAGTTGAAAGGAACCATATAGATCAAATAGAATAACCTCCTCATTTTAAAGATGAGGAAACAAAACTAGAAAGAAGTGACTTGCCCATGTCCAAATAGAGGATCTGAGATAAAAACAGAGGTATCTGATTTTATGACCAGTATTCTTTTCAAGGATCATGCTAACCTCAGTCTTGACCCTCTCTTTTCTGTATTTGATTTTTTGTCTTTCTAATGAAACAAAAAAATTTGAGTGTTAATCCATCAATACCTTAAATCAAATTTATTTATGAGATTATCTTCTTTCCTAGCAAGACATGGAGGGGATGTAACATAGGACATAAATGCTGACTAGGGAAGAGAAGAATTTCACTCTAATGTCAACCCAATGGACTGCTGCAGGAGAAAGTCTTGGGTATCTGTAGCATTATGAGGATCAGAGAGGGCATTTTGGGGATTATAATTGAGTAATGTATAAGAAAAACCATTGAGGCAGAGCTGTGAGCCAATGGCTGAGATGTCCCTGGATCCCAGGACTTTGTTTTTATATGTAATATAAAAATATTAAAAAATCCAAATATGAAAAAGAGGCATGGTAAAATTGTTTCATTGATCGATAGACCATTGATTGTTCTCGAGAACCAAAATGATAGATCAGCATGAGGGTCTTAATTGGGTGAAGCATGTGATCTCTCCATTGATTAAGTAGTCATATGATGGTCATATACTCATGTTGAACAAGAGAAAATGGTCCAGATATACAAAAATAGTTTAGGGGACTTTCTAAAGAATAAAGGCATTTCACCCCATCTGAGTTTGGACACGGAATTTGAATAAAACAGGGTGGAGTTATCATTGTCAGATTCTTGTAGCTGTACAAGTGAGCTTCATATCTAGTAAACAATAAGTGACCATTACGTTAAAATTTGAGTTTCAGTATAAAGACCTCCTACTAGGTCCTATCTGATCTAATTATTCCTGGACGATTTATGTAAAATATCAAGATGATTAATACTGATTCAAATAAAATAGAGGTCCAAATAAATCATTTCTCTCAGCATATACCCTAAAACAGTGAGTGCTGAATTGGTCAGGGAAGTTCAGGAGGTGAAACCAGGGAAGCCTAAGGGTTAGTTAGGCTTTTGTAACATAGGATTTCTAGGTTTTTAAGAGCTTTTAGGTTAGACATTCCTTGCTGTAAATGCATTTTCTAAATCTGTGTAAAAGTCCCTAGGAGGGGAAAGGCAAGGAGATGGGGAATGGAAAGAGGAAGGGAAGGAAAAGGGGAAGGGAAACAAAAATGGGGAGGGGGAAGAGAATAAACATTCATACAGTTTCTAGGTACTATGCTAAATACTTTACAAATATGACCTTATTTTTATTTCCTATTAAGAAAACAATCTGGTTAATTCATCTTTTCCATAAAAGGTTGTATAGGTGAGGGAGGAGTAGAGGTCTTGCCTTATTTGGAAGGACTGATTTGGAAATGCCTTTGCCATGATTTTTAAATGTGTCAGACAAGGCAGGGGAGTTGTACCTCTGACAGATAAATGATAGATATTTTCAATGGGATGGGTGAGCAGACTTCTTCTGTGGCTAAATTCACTTGTCTAAAAGGCAAATTCTGAATCACAGCCCTCATAGAGTGTGGTCTGGAGGTCTAGAGATCAGGAAGAAGGTGACTCTTTCTCATCTCTGGCCCCTACATATTTAATTGCCAAATATTTATAGAGCATCTTGTAAGCTCTGTGCTGAGGTTTTTGATAAGTATTTTATAATACTAATGATGTTCCTCCAACGAGCACCTTAAGCTGCATATCTACTTAATAAAGGCATTGTGAAATCTGCCCATTATTAATCTCTCAGCACAGAAATAATCCTTTACTCATTCCAGTGTTGCGTTCTTACCAGCCAGTTGTGTTTCTGAGCTCCTGAGAAGCACAAAACCTGAACTGGCTTTGTTCTGGTCAGTTCAAAAAAATATCTGGGAGAAAAGAGGAAATGAAGGCAAGCAGTTGACACTTGAAGCTATGAGGAAGAATGGGCAGGTGTGGACAAGCTCTCTTTCTCTTCTTTATTTTTGTCTCTAAAGTGGATTGCTGTTGAGGCATGTCTATTCTGAACATTCATTAAACTTGTTTGCTATCTAATGCTTTCTTGTTTCAGACAACAGCAAGCATCTTAACAAAAAGCCACCTTGGGTGTATTATGTGTGCATGCACATTCATAAATATACATATGCTTTCATATACATATATATGTATGCATATATACTATATGTGACACATTTCAATATTATGTCACACTTAGTATATATGCATATAGCAGTCACACATAGTATATATTATATAGTATGTCATGTAGTATATATATTATGTAGTATGTCACATAAGCATATATTATTATATAGTATGTAACATTTAGCATATATATCATGTAGCATGTCACATATAGTATATATATTATATAAAATGTCACATTTAGTACACATAGTGTATATATTATATAGTATGTCACATATTGCATATATTATATAAAAGTCACATATAGTATATATTTATTATATAATATGTCACATGTAGTATATATTTTATAGTGTCACATATATTATATATTATTCAATACCTATATACATATATACTACATGTGATATAATATTGATAGGAGACAAAGAGAGAAACAAAGAAAGACTTAGAGACAGAGAGACTGAGAGCATTTGCTTTACAAAGAGAGGATGGGGAATACCAGGGAAAATAATCTTAAATTGTAAGATGTGAGACTTAATTTAAAAACATCATCATTTCCTTGTGTAGTTAGCTTATTGTTTACTTGTCTCATTTTACCAAGCTATACTTGGGAATGGTACATTCCCTGCTATTCTTTACCTCCCCTATAATGAGTGAATGGATGTAAGTATGAATGAATAAGTGGAAAATCAATTAACAATAAAATAGCTAACAATGATATATAGCTTATTATTATATCTATAATATGATATAGCTACAATATTATTTCTATATTATGACATAGAGATACAATTATTATTTCATTAGGTCCTCATAATAACACTGAGGTAAGTGTTCTTTATTATTCCCATTTTATAGATGAAGATACTAAGGCAAATGGAGGTTTAAAAGACTTGCCCAGTAAAGGATGATTTGAGGCCAGATTTGAACTTGTCTTCCCGATTCCAAACCCTTCCTGACTATATCATCTGCCTGTGAACAAACATTTATTTATCACTTATTTTATGATATTCACTTAGATAAATGTTGGGAATATAACAAAAACCAAAAACCAATGCTTTCCCTCAAGAAACTTAAATTCAAAGAATATACAACTTCTTAATACATTTTATACATAAATATACATTTATACATTTTATGCTTTTATACAAGATATAGAGAGAAAGGCACCAGCAGTTGAGGAATAAGGAAACGAGCACCTTGTGTGGTATTTGAGCTCTGAGCCTTAAAGAATGCTAGGCATCCCAAGAATCAGGGTAGATAAGGTAGAAGTTTCCAAGTATGGGAGACAGAGACAAGATACAGAACACTGTGCATGAGAGAAAGAAGCAATGTAGTTGAACTCTTGGAGGGTAATAATGATTAGAAAGACTTGAAAGACTATCCTCAGGTTACAAAGTGATACAAATGCCAAAGGAGTTCATATTTAATTGTAGAGATAGTAAGGATCTCCTTTGAATATTTAGTGGGTGTATGTAACATCGTCCCACTATGTTTTTAGTAAGACCATTTTGGCAGCTGAGTATTCAGAGACATGAGGAAAGCAGTCAGATTAGAGGTTTGTTAACAATATTCCAGGCAAAAAGTGAAAAGGACCTAGGCAAGTAAAAAGAGAAATATTGTAAAGCAAAGAATGAAAAGATATGGCTACAATTTGGATGTCATAGTCTTTGAGAATGAAGGACAAATATGTGATAATGAGAGGAGTTGAGAATGACACAGAAGTTAAGGAGTCTGGATGACTGAGAGGAAAGTTGTTTAAAGGAGATTTTTTAGGGGGAAAGATAAGGAATTCTGTTTTGGATATATCAAGTTTGAGATGCTTACAATTTGAGATGCTCAAATGGCGATTGGTGATGTAAGCCTGAATCTCATAATTCAGATTAGAACTGGATGTATAGATATGGAAACTTGAAGATTCCCAGAGGAAAAAAAAAACAGACCCAGTCATGATCATTGAACTCATGGGAGTTAATGAGAACACGAAACAAAATGGGATGGAGATAAAAAAAAAAAGGAAGATCTGGGACCTTCAGGAGAAAATCAAGACTATTGGATGCAACCTGGTAAAGATGAAGCAAAGGAGAATGAGAAATCCCAGTTGGTTGAGTCATAGTGTCACCATTTGTAATTCTAGATCTTGAGGATATTGAGTCTGGAAACACTTGGGAATTGAGCTGAAATGGACTATATTGTATGGGTGTTCAAATTAAATTTGACAATATTATATTGAATTTCTGTGAATGGGGGACTCATCAGATTGTCTAAAGAGGAGTGAAACAGCTCAGATCAGGAATAGACAGAACAAACTTCCACTCAACCAGTCCCTGTACGCCTTTGTTTGATGAGGTGGGGAGGAAGAAGAGAGGAGAAGAAAGAGAAAGAAGACAAATACAATTACAGAATAGAATGACAACAGTGATGAAGGCAACAGTAATAATGACAGCTACAAGAAGAACACGAGGAAGTTGTTGAATAAACAGTAGGAGAACGAAGAGAAAACAATGACACAAAAATGTAGAGGAGAGTGTATAGTGCAGAAAGAGTGATTGGTAGTATGAAAGACTGTGTAGAGAAGTTAAGAGAGATGGGAGAAAACCATTAGATTTGTCTATATAGATGTCCTTGATGGCTTTGGAGAGAGTACTTTCAGCAGAATTATGGGGTTAGAAACCAGACTGAAAAATGAATAGAAGTAATTAAGGGAAGAGAAAGTGGAGGTACTATCTGAAGACAGATTCAAAGATATAGGACTATTACTAACAGGGATGTTTGGATCAAATGAGTTTTTTTTTGTTTGTTTTGTTTTGTTTTTTAAGATGAAAGAGTCCTGGATATATTTAGAGGCAGCAGTGAATAATGCAGGAGATAGGGGAGATTGACTAATAGGGAAATCACTTGGTAGAGGAAGGGGTACAAAGCATATAGGGAGGAATCAGGTCAGAAAAGGGGGAGTATTGCAGAGTATTGGAAGATTTTCTGGGTATATAGCAAGATGAGATATATGGGAAATGGTTCAGTGAACTGGGACCAATTGGACAAAATGGTCTGGCTAGGTTTATTTCCTTTTAGTCATCATTCAAGATGACTCTACTTCAAAATAGGAATTGAAGAACTGAGTGGTTTACTTTCTCCAGAGACTTGGGTCATGGATTCTAAAAATTCAGTATTGAAGGTAATGGTCCAAATGAGGAAAAATAGGGCAACAGTAGGAGGAATAATGGCAATATGGCCTAGATAGGTACCTAGATAGGATATGAAGCATGACTAATGCATTCCCTTATCATAGGAAATGCTTAAGAAATATTCACTAAATGAAAGAATAAGTGAACAAATGTGCAAAAACAACAAAAATGGATTCTATTTCAATCTTTATGCATGAGATAATAAGAAAGTTTCAGGACAAAAAAAATCAGAAAATAGGAATTGAAATTTCAATTCAAGCAGTTACTAGGTGATTAGACTGGTAAATTGAAAAAATTCTTTTGAATCTCAATTTCATCTTTAAAAATGGGGGGAAAATTAAATCTGCAAAAGTCCTGAGAAATTATTTAGGCACATTCTCTCATTTTTAAAGAAGAAGAAACTGAGGTCAGAGAGTTGAAATGACTTATCCAAATACTAAAAGTTCTAGAATCCAGATTTGCCAAACTCCCTGTCCTACTCTTTCCCTTCTAGGACAACTCCTTCTGTTTTCTCTTCATCTCATCTTCACATAACTGTGGTGTCATTCATATAAACAAAGGCAATGCTACTGCCCATTTGACTGTAATATTTCTGGAAAAAATGACTTAATAAAGCATCTTGTGACTCCATTCAGTATCCTTTTGACATCTCAGTCAAAAAATACTCCTCTCCTGGTCACCATTCCTCAATATGTATTGTCTTGCATTTTGTATTTGCATTCCTATTACTCTGGTTTTTTGTTGTTTTTGTTGTTCAGTCATTTCCAACTCTGTGTGGATCCCATTTTTTTCTTTGTTATTTTCTTTGTTTGTTTGTTTGTTTGTTTGTTTGTTTGTTTCTTTGTTTCTTTCCTTTTTTTGCAAAGATCCTGGAGTGGTTTGTCATTTTCTTCTCCAGTTCATTTTACATATGAAGCCAACAAGGTTAAGTAACTTGCTCAGCTGGTAAATGTGAGAAGCCAGATTTGAACTGATAAAGATGAGCTTTTCTGATTCCATACTTAGCACTCTATCCTCGTTGCCACTTAGCTGCTCTAGTAATAATTCTTTTCCACCATCTATCCACCCATCCAATAGTAAGAGACCCATATTTTTACCCAACCATCAATGGAGCTTGAACCTGGTTTTAGTTGAGATATCCACACTTCCTACATAAACCCTCTGTGACTAGATGCATGCTTCACATTTGCAAGTCAACTGGATAGAAGACAAATTCCTACATGCTGGCAAGCTGCTTCCTTTAAAGAAACCAGAGTGAAAACAGCCACCTCAAGCCTATTTGATACACAGAAGGGTACTAATTTTTCTTGATTTCCCCATAGCTTCTTAAGCTTAGTCCCACATTTCTGGCATTTGACCATAATTTGTGCTTCACTCTCAGCTCATAAAATTTAGAGCTGAACTGCACCTTAGAGATCAAACTTGTGCAATTCCTTCATGCTTCAAATAGAGAAACAACCCTTAAAGAGGTGAAGTAACTTTCTCAAGTTCATTCAGCTAAAAGGAGCACTCTCAATGGTCCTCTAATTCTAAGTCCAGAATCCTTTCCACTTAGTTCTTCATTTCTTCCACATTTCTATCTTGCTCATCCCTGTGACCTGACTTTGGTGTCTTCAATATCCATATCAAGGTTTTATGTCCCTTGGGCATTCTTTACATCTAATACTGTATCATTACTGTCATTCTTTGTCCTTGTTAATAGCATCAGGATTTTTTACCTACATCTGAACTACTTAACAACACAGTTGAGCCAGGGTGAAATAGCTCAATAAATTCTGGTTTTCAAATCAAAGGATCTGGGTTTAAATCTCACTTATAGCATTTATTACCACTTCTTTTGCCCCATCATTATCTTCTGTTCATTTCTACTGGACTCTCCAATTCTCTTTGTTCTTTGCTACTGTAGGTTGCTTTCCACACATTATCCATCTTGAGTCATATTTTGCAGTTAATACCAGAGGTGTGAAGAACCACAGCATCCTGTGCCAGTCTATTTCTGTGGTCCTCAAGTAGTTCTCAACTTGTGGTTAAGCCCTTGTAGCTTCCCAGTGGTTTCATGACTTCCTTAAGCTCCATCCCTCACAGCTTGGCATTTTTTTACTGTTTCTACTTAGATCAAATAGTTGAAACTATCCTTTTAATCTTAAATGACTGATCCAAAGGAATGAATTTTATTTTTTATCTGCTTCCTGATAATTTCCCAACCAAAGCCAGAAAATGAAATCCAAGATTTTAGGAAAAGAGGTCTCTAAACAAAAAGTATGTCTAACTGTGGTAGAAATCTAAGTTTGAGCAACTCATACTTGATCTTGGATCATCTTTTTTCCCTTATTGATTAATATTTTGCTTCATTTTTTCCAATTATATGGTATGAAAGCTTTTCAACATTCAAAATTTCCTTTTACCCTCTCTTCCTACCCTACTTTCTTTTAGTGGGGAACTGTCTAATGGACTCTGTAAATAAAATTTGTGTTTAGAATGTTTACATGTTAGCCATTTTCTGTATGAGGAATTAGGACGAAGGGAAAAGAAAGAAAATCATGGATTAGGAAGGAAAAACATAAGAAAAAATTTTAAAAGTGAACATAATGTTCATTCAGATTTTGTAGGTTTTTTGTTTGAATGTTTTTGATCTTAAATCTTAATGTTTCTGAGATTCAGCTTCTCCATGTGTAAAATGTGAATTATTACTGGTAATTGAATTTTTTTGGGAAAAATGATTTGGTACTCAATGATCAAATCTTGTTTGAAACTAGAGCACTCAAGAACAGGAAAAAAGTCATAGTCTCTGGACATTGGGGTACATTAGGAACTTTTCTAACCTAGTATACATCTGACAGTTTACTTGTAATAGAAAGAGCTCAGATTTCAAATCAGTCAACTTGAATTTAAATCCCATCTTCACTAAATACTACCCAGGGTTTGAACAATTTATTTCTACTTTTTGGACCTTGGTTTCTTTAAAAAAAAGAGTGACTAGATGACTTAAAAACTGCTTTCTAGCTCAAAATCTCGGGGCAGTTACATGGCATAGAGGATGGCTGGCCCTAGAGTCAGGAAGTTCTGAATTCAAATCTAACCTCAGACATTTGATACTTATGAGAGTATGACCTTGGGTAAGTCACTTAACCCATTGCCTTGCAAAATAACCCCCCCAAAACCAAAATCTCATAATCCTAGAGATAAGAGGAGCTTAAGGAAATCATGAAACCACTGACTCCAAGTCCAGTACTCTATCTATCCATTACTACTACTTACCTTTCTCTGGCATCCTCTAGTTTGTTCATCCTTCCACACTTTTATGGATACATAATTTAATTGATGTGGGCCTTACTTTTTAATGGTGTCAATTAAAATCCATTCATAGCTCCTCATCCTGAATGACACTTCTCTGTGTCTTTTCATAAATCCTCCATATGGAATTTATATCTAAGTTGCTTGACATTCTGTGGGTACCAATAGAAAAAAAGGGGTGGTCCATCAATAGATCTCATATTCCTTTTCTGTCACATATTTTGTTCATAATATCACTATTGCCATTTCCTAATTATATGCCACAAGCCTAACAAAGTGGATAGGGTGTTGATTCTGGCAGATGAATCTGATTTTAAATCTCTTTTTTAAACTGCCTTTTACTATATGCTAGTATCAACTGGCTTTGAGCAAGTAATTTAACCTCTATTGGCTCAGTTTCCTTAAATGTAAGATGAAGCAATTATACTAAATATTTTCTCACTTTGGTTACCTGAAGTCCCTTTCAGACCTAGATCTGTGATCTTTATCTTATACTTTATGCTTTATGTGATCTACAAGTTTAATTTCTTGATGCCAACTATTTGATACCTGAAGTATTCCAAACTTTGCAGCCTTTCTTAACACATACTTAATAAGCTTCTCAGTACAAAAAAAAACCCAATACAGGAAAAAATGATATAAACTAGATATTCAAGTAAGCCTAGAGACAGATTAGGAGTGAGCCCTGGGTGGAATTGTGCATCCTACTAGGGACTGGTGGTAATGGTACTTCTTCCAAACTAGTAAAGTCTAATAGATTTTTATAGTATTCTTATCTGGGTATAACATGCATTGGAGAAAAGGAGTAAGGAAAAATCTAGAATTGAGGGTTGGTGCTGATTCATGCTAATAGAAAACTCTATAGAATTAGAAGCTAGTTGTTATTCAAACTCCCCACTATAGGAAATTACTGGTATTCCTCTCATAGGGGAACTCAGATGTTTAACTTCTCTGAAACTTCTTCACTGAGTGGATCAGGGAATCTCCTGTATTCATTATATAGCCTTACCCCATCACCAGAGAAATAGTGGTATTTTAGCAATGTCCTTTTGATTCAGGAAAAGCTTGGGTTCATTAATTGATGTGAAAATTCTTCCTTTAAACCTTGATTCCTTCAATACAGTCTCTGGTCTCTTTAATATCCTGGTCACCTACCTCTCCATGCTGTTTAATTCAGTTAATAACCTTCTAAAAAATGGGGCATGTCTAGATCCTATTTAAAAAAAAGAACAAAACATTCTAAGTCTTTGGATGTAAAGAGCTATAAACATTGAATAAGCCATTATATACAGGCTGAACACTTACCAGAGTTAACATAAGCCATCTACACTGAAGAAAGGAAAGATTTCTTAAGGTCACTCTTTCTATAGCCTATGAATCTTAATAATTAAGGCAGCTACTTGAGCTCCCTAGTTAATCTCTCTCCTTTTCCCTTTCACTTCCCTCAAAGAAACAAAGCTGCTTATCTGCTAGTGGGCACAGAAAAAAAAATATATTTGAGGCTTGAGGGAATATATCTTTCCTTTTTTTTTTCATTTACAGAACTTCACAAACACAAGTCTCTTCTATTATGCAAATTGACAATGAGCACAAATAAGGATTTCCTACTTTGAAAACCTCTTTCCTTGAGGAATCCTTCAGATCCTGCCAGGGACAAAATTTCTTCCATAGACTTGCTTTCCTATTTTCCTTCATCTTCCTGGTATGGGATGAATTGGGGAGGGAAGAGAAACCAGAAAGGGAGGGTAAAATCTTCCAGAAAACCTATCATTTGTTCTTTGCACTGAACCTAGCCTTCTCTGAAGCTCCTTTATCCTTTCTCTTGAGTGAATGAATTGCTGTAATCAGTTTTGACTTTTGAATTAAAAGATTGCTACTTTGTCCATAATTTATCATTTATCTTTTTGGGAACTAACTAGAAAAGGGAAGACACTGAAGAAATGGGAAGCTTTATTACCTTGGCATGAAAGTTTCTTCTTGAACATATTCATGAGATACTAGAGGGATCTACCAGAGCTGGTGAGACATTTGGAGCTTTGTATACTTTAAAGTACTAAATGAAATCTTTGTTATCCAGAACAACCATCTCTTTTAACAGAGTAGGAAAGTGAAACCCAGAGAGAGATAAATTGTTCAATAATGCCTGGCTGTATCTTTTACTCTTAGTCTACTGGTGTTTCCATTTTACCATAGGTCATATAGATCATAGACCTAGGGATAGGAGGGATCAGAGAGGTCATGGGATCATAGGATCATAGATTAGAGATGGAGGGATGACTCCCTTCATTTTACAGATCAAGACCATCAGAATGAGGGAGAGTTGATGATTTGGTTAAAGTCAGTAGGTAGAAAAAATTGAAGTGGAATTCAAATTCAGATCTTTTCACTCTAAAGTCAGTGTTCTTTTTTCTACACCATGAAGAATTCTTCTTCTCACACAAATAACTAAAAAAATTGTTCCATAAAAGCCTCATGGAATTTCAAAATCAGGAGAGGTTTCTTTGGACAAGACAAAACTAAGGGTGTTTAGGGGGCGGCTAGGTGGCGGCTAGGTGGCATACTAGATAAAGCACCAGCCCTGGAGTCAGGAGTACCTGGGTTCAAATCTCAGACACTTAATAATTACCTAGCTGTGTGGCCTTGGGCAAACCACTTAACCCCGATTGCCTTGCAAAAACCTAAAAAAAAACCTAAGGGAGTTTAAATGATTTCTCTGTGGACTCAGATACAATAAGGAGCAGAGCTAGGACTAGAAATCAGATTTCTTGATGTCTGGTATGTTGCTTTTTTCCATTATACTATTAGAGGGCACAATTATCAATTATCTAATAGGTTCAATTAAGGCTAAGTAATGAATGGGCCTAAGGGCAGGACACTTTTTCTAAGGGATCAGAACCAGGGAGTTATAATAACACCCACCCAGGAAAATAATTAACTTAGGCTTTCTTATGACCTTGTCAGCTAACTAGGTGTGAACCACTAAGTGATTTTGTAACTTGGTTTGTCATTATAAAATGGAAACAGCAATGCATGAATGATTTATCCCTATAAATTGGGTATTACTTACAGCAAAATCTAATTAATGAAGACTAGTTGGGAGAAATTCAGAATACAGGAAAAAGTCAGAATATGGTAGAAAGCATGATGGATTTAGAATCTGATTTCAAATTCCAGCTTGTCATTTACTACTTTTATGATCTTGAGTAATTCACTCAACCTCTAGGGTCCTCAGTTTTCTCAATTGTAAAATGAAATAGGTCAAGGTCACTTTAAATTTTAGATCAAGGATTACTAACCCTCTTTGATGTCATAGATACCTTGGCAGCAAGGTAAAACCTATGAGAATCTTCCCAGAACAAAAGTTTTTTAAATAAAATTAACTGCTTGGATTAAAAAAGGATCAATTGTATTGAAACACAATTATCATGATAATTTAAAATTCATGGTCCTACAAAATAAATTTAAAAAATTCATAGTCCCTAGGCTAAGAACCACTATTTTGCATCTATAATGCAGCAATGAATGATCATTTATTAAGACATGATTATGTTCAAAGCACTGTTTAAAGTTCTTGATATACAAAACAGTAAAATGGAGAGAGTCCATATTCTCAGGGAGCTCAGATTCAATTGAGGGAGACAGTTCATATAGAAGGTTTCAGTGCAAGTAAGAGGGAAAGTTCCCATAATGCTTAGAATATAGCATCAAAACTGATACTGATACCCTGATATGATTTGATCAGTAGAATATGATTTCCACTGATCAAATTATATCAATTTCTGATATTCAACCATTTGATATGTGCCAAGGACTTTAGTGGCAAGAACTATTTTTTCCAGACCTTAAGAAGTTGTAACTAATCAGGTAACTAAACTTCCAGGATCATAATTCACTTTACTGAATCTCAGCATAACCCTTTCTGTTACTTCTCCTCCAAACCCCCACTCCCAGTTGGGTAGCACAGTGGACAGAGCCTGAATCAGGAAGACCCAAGTTCAGATCTGCCCTCCAGACACATTGTGTTATCCTGGATAAGTCACTTACCTTCTATTTGTCTCATTCTCCTCTATAAAATGGTAATAATAATAATAGCATCTACATTCCAGGGCTGTTGTGAGGCTCAAATGACATTACTGTGAAGTATTTAGCACAGCAGTTAGAACTTAGTACATGCTACTTAAATTTTAGGTGTTATTATCAGCCATGTGAATCTAGGCAAATCATTTAACCTTGTCCACCCTCAGTTTACTCAATGATGAAATAGAGATGATAATACCTACTTCTCAAGATTGTTATGAGGATTAAATATAATAATATTTGCAAAACACTTAGCACAGCACCTGAAACATAGTATGAATTACATAAATGTTAACTATCATTATCATCATCACCATCTTCATGAGCATCAGCAGCAGCAGCAGCAGCAGCATCAGTTATGTGAACCTAGGCAAATCATTTAAACTTGTTTACCCTCAGTTTACTCAATGATAAAATAGAGATGATAGTACCTATTTCTCAAGATTGCTGTGAGGATCAAATGTAATAATATTTGAAAATATCTAGCACAGCACCTGATATATAGTATATATTACATAAATGTTGACTATCATTACCACCATCACTACTACTACTATCATCATTGATAACACCACCACCATCTTCATCATATATCATCAACACCATCATCATCATCAGTTGTGTAAACCTGAGTAAAACACAACCTTCTGCACTCAATATATTGCGTTGCTCCATCTGGTTGAGATGCAACAAAGTATGTATGCTGTGAAGATCAAATGTAATAATCTTTGTAAAATACTTAGCACAATTCCTGATTATATATATATATATATATATATATATATATATAGTATGTATTACTGTATATATAAAGTATGTATTATATATCTGTATATAGTATGTATTACATAAAGGTTGACAATCATCATCATCATCATCATTACTGTCATTACCACTACCACCACCACTGTTCTCATCATCATCAGTTTTGTGAAGCTGGGCAAATCGCAATCTTGTTCACCCTTAGTTTCCTCAATTGTAAAATAGGACTAATGATAGCACCTACCTTCCAGGGTTTTTGAGAGGATCAAATATGATAATACATGTAAGATACTTGATACAATACCTGGGATTTAGTAAATGCCACATAAATGTTAAGCATGATGATGATGCCACCTTGTTAGATAAAACCCACAAATACATATATTTATTTCATTTATTTAAAATTATAGTGAAAAATGAAAATAAACACACTACAAAAGTCTGATTCTAAAACTCTGACTCTAAAAAGCAAAATGATTCTTGGTTCTAAGAGGCCATGCTAATGGAAAGCAAGCTCTGGCAAGTTCTACCAAGCTAAAATCCTAGTGAGAGAGACCATGTTTGCTGTGCGAGGCTCTGCTTAATTCAGTAAAGAGAAGCTTGTTATCAGTAGGTTGACCAATAGGTGATAAATGCTTTGACTGTGGGGAGTCTCAAAATAATGAAAACTTTAAATCTGCCCTCCATCTTATGATCTTTTTTCTTTTTTTTTTTTTGCACTGGTGGAGACAGAGTGCTGACAAAGGGACAGGGTGTTAAAAATCATGTCATTTTTATACCACCTATATAAAAACTACTTTAAATGATACTACCCATGATTTTTGCTCAACTCAAATGTCACTTCTTGCATGAAAAGATCTTTTTAAAAAATTCTACTGCCCTCTTTCCCAAAATACCTTGTATTTACTTTCTATTTTTCTTAGGTATTCTTATATCTATACATGTTATCTTCCTTGATAGAATAGAAGCTCTTTGAGAGTAGGGACCATTTCATTTTTTTCATTGTGTTTCTGGCACCAGAATGACAACTAAAAAGTGTTGGGGTATATGAGTGTTCAGAAAAGACTAATAACTCTGTTATTAGGTATGTCCAATCCTTTTTTAGGGCTTCTCATCCACCCTTGGTATCCACCTGACATCCAACTATCACTTGTGGATCCAAGAAGTTGTAGCATATGGAGTGTTCAAACCCTGGTAAACCATTTCAGCAGACAGACTAAATGAGATTGATGGTAACCAGAAAGCCTCAAACCTGTCAGTGACTTAGAGTAACTGCTCTAAGCATGTGAAGACTTCCTCACTGGAATAGGTAGATGTGAACAATTTGTCCCAATGGGCCATGAAAATGGAGGAAGCAGGCACTATGGAATACTTGGAACTTGGTTACACATCAAAGATGCCAAGGTTATGTACTCATCACTGGGATGTGGAATATGTGCATGTCTATGGATAACACAAAATACAATAGACCTATAAGATGAACAGCTTTTGTTGAAAGTGATTGTTGCAAGCAGATAACACAACCAAATACCAACCTTAAATGAAACAAGGCTGGCAAATGAAGTCCCAGTTATCAAATAGTTTTTTACATTTTTTACAATGGCCACAGATGGGGAACACTATGAAGCTGGCAAAGTGTTTGCATCTAATCTAGAAAATAAACTTATATGCTGCCTGAAAGGAGTGAGTGAACATAAAAATGCAATTGTTACTTGCAGTAAAACACCACAGCACCATCATCAATAAGTGTGTTCCCACTATGACAAACTCTGATGATCTTAAAGGAAAAAAAAATTTAAGACCTGGAGACTCTCATCATCAATGTACCTAAAGAGAGCAAGTTTATAATTCTTAATAATTTTAACATCAGAGTAGGCACATACTATCAGACAAAGCAGGGAGTCCTTGGTTGGGGGATTGAGATATAGCAACTGCAATGGTCACTTACTACTGAAGACTTGTGCATCTCATGACCTCATCACCAACACTTTCTTCCATTTACCTAATTGCAATGAAACTTCATGAATGTACCCTCTTACTAAACATTGGTATTTAATAGACTATGGCATCATAAGGAGAAGAGACAGACAGGATGTGAGAGTGACAAAGGTAATGTGTGATAGAGAATGCTAGATGAATCATACATTTATCTTCTCCAAGAAAACATTAGCATCCAACAAAAACAGGAGCCCAATGCAAAACAACTACCATAATACTTGATGTCAACAGATTAAAGCACTTCTCTGATGTCAACAGATCAGAACACTTCTCTGAGTATAAACAATTTGTTACTAACTTTGAAGTTAAGTTAAGTCAACTTACAATTGGTAAAAGTAGGGCAGAAAAACAGTTGGCATCTTTCAGAGATTTAGTGTACAGTAAAGTAAATTTAAAAGTATGGGACCGAACACTTGGAAACATCATGATTTTCTGGATGAAAATAATGAAAAAATTCAGAAGCTGCTAAATGAAAAACAAGAACTTCACAAAGTTTATCAGCAGGATAGATTAATTGTCTTATTGCCATCAAAAGAATAGTGCAAACAAAGTTTAGAGTGATTCTTGGCTCAGTAAGAAGGCAGATGAAATTCAGTGCTTTTATGATACCCTGAATGTTCTTTATGGGTTAAAGAGATATAGTGTGCCTCAACTAACTAAATTCTACCAGGGCCACATTGATTAATGATAAGGGCATGATCCTGGAGAGATGTACTGAACACTTCCATAGAAATCTCGAAAGACATCACGAATTTTTAACCATATATCCCAAGATGAAGTCAATTCTCTTCTAACTGAATTTCCAATTGAAGAACAAGTTTGAATACCATTAGGCACCTCCTTTGTAGCAAAGTTCCTGATACTTATTCTATTCCAGTTGAGATTTACAAGGCAGGGGGTTCACTGTTCATACAAAAGTTGATTGAAATTTTCTGGGTTTTATGGCAAGAAGAGATTATCCCTTAGGACTTCAATGATGGAAGGAAAACAAAATGGCTTGTCCTGTAACAATCATTGAAGTGGAAGACTCAGTTCAAATGCCACCTTCCACATGAAACCTTTTTTGAGTCCACAGGTCTTTACCTCAAGATTATCTTATATTCATTTGCAAATATTTAAATATATGCTTTTGTCTTACCTTTTTAGATATAAGCACCTTAAGGAAAAGAATGATTTTAGCTTTTGCTTTTATATACCCAGTACTTAAGTACAATGTCTAGTGCTTACAATTAGCTGTTGATTGATGAACTGATGAAACATAGGAAAGAGATTTAAATGAAAAAGTCCCACACTTCACTCATAATAGATTACTTGTGATTTTTACCTCTTATTTAACAGAAATATGAGCTCTGCTGCACCTGATAGAAGGAAAGAGATGAGAGGATGTAAAGAATTAATAGATTCTCTTGTGCATTATGTTAGAGGAGCCATTGTAGATTGTAAATCAGATCATAAGGTAAATCAAGACAAACAAGAGATAATTCTTTACAGAAAGATTGCCATTCTCTTGGCATAGGTTACTCTAAGTATACTTAAAGTAGCTGCCAGGATTTACACTTGGCCTGTTACTTATGTGAGTTGTCTAACTAAAGCCCAATATGCCAATCTTACACTGCTGACATGTTCTTTCCTTTCTTACTAAAATGTCTTTTTGTGGGATAGTTAACAGTTGTTACCTGTTTCCTAATAATCTATCAATCTAAATAAATAATATTTTAGACAGCACTAATCAGGGATGCTTCTAACATGACAACATTAGTACTTAATCCATAAACTGAGTCTGGAGATAAGCATAAAATAGGAGAAAGAATTCAAACATTTTTAACAAATATCTTATACTTGGAGAAGCCCAAAGGCAAACCTAGAAGAAAATGGAAAATGCATAATAAGAGCCTTAGAATAAAGAATGTCCTTGGTACAAGGATTAGAAGAGAATCTGTAAGAAATTAAATGAGATATAAAGTGAAATATGTAAAGTGAAATAGCTAGGGAAAAAAAGGTGGCAAGGACAATTAGTACTTTAGAATATCTAGTGGTTAACCATTACTCAAGAATTAAACTCCCTGAAAATTAGGATTAGCTAAATTAAAAACAAATTAAATATTAAAATAAAATTGTTTAAAAAATTATTGGAGTGTGTCTTTCTTAGTCAATGCCAGCAAGATTTTTGCTAGAGTTTCCTTAATAGGCTGATCCTTTATCCTCAAGATGGACATCTACCCAAGAGCCAGTGAGGCTTCAGAAATGTCTAAGGAATGATTAAAATGATGTTTGGACCTACAGGAGAAATGCTAGGAGTAGAACAGTGGTCTGTTTATAACATATATCAATCAGACAAAAGCCTTTGCCACTATCAGTGGTGAGGGTTTGTGGAAGCTCATGGCAAAATTTTGTTGCCCAGAGAAGTTCATCAATATTTTATTCCATGATGATGCTCTTGATGGGTTCTAGATAATTGATGAAGTTCTCATGCTTTTCTAATGGAATAAAGCATGACCATGACCTTGACCTTGCTCTCTCTCATGCTTTCCAGTAGGATGCTTTCAAGAAAGATGAAGCAGCATCAAGGTCAGTTACTACACTTATGGTAAATTGTTTAATATGAAAAGGCTATAAGCTAAGACTAAAGTGAAGGGAGAGTTGGCATCTGACTTTTTTGTTAACAGATGATTGTGCACTTAATGTAGCTTCTGAGGTTGAGATGCAATATACTATATATTCAGCTCTTTGTACTAACTTTGACCTGACAATTAACATAAAGAAAACAGAGGTCCTTCACCAATTCAGTATTGTACCATTTATGCCTAGAAGCATTAATTATAGGAAATGGAGAAATTTTGAGGGATGCCCACATAGATGATGAGTTTGATGCATATATTCCCCAAGTCTTTGAGAGGCTTCAAACAAATATGTAAGAGAGAAAAGGTCTTAAGATTACTTGCCAAGCTAAAGGTGTTCAGAGTTGCTATGCTAACCTCATTGTTGTGTTCCTATAAAACTTGACCAGTAAACCAACACGTGCCAGGAAACTAAATCATTTTCATTTGAATTGTCTTAGTAAGAATCTGAAAATCTTAAGGTAGTAGACTCTCAGGTCCTTTCTCAAACTAAATTACCAAGCAATCAAACTCTAGCTGACCATGTTATTCAAATGCCAAATATATGTTTGCCTAAAAAAACTATCTTACAGAAAACTCACCCAAGACAAGTGCTCACATGGAGGTCAGAAGAGCCAATATAAGGACATTCTCAAAGTCTCTTTAAAGTACTTTGGTATCAATTAGGAGGCATGGGAGACACTGGCACAGAACTGCCCAGTATGCTTGCATCAAAAGAGGTATGGTGTCCTAAGAGCAAAGCAGCTTAGCAGAAGTTCAAAAGAAATGTGAGGTGAACAAATTTAGAACCAACTCCTTTCCCAATGTTCATACAAACTAGTCAGACACACTGTACCTTGACCCTGACATCATGATGTCTTCTTGGTCCTCTGCAAGTCCAAACTACAACAATCAATCAAGTGCTAAATAATACTTTTTGATTAACTGACTAAACCATTAAGAAAATCAGTGATAAATGAATTGATATACATCAGCAAGAGAGTCACATTAAGACTGATCTCCTTTTGAATGAAGTCCATATACATAAGGGAGTTACAGTTAAATGGAGGGATAGTCCTTAGGTTCCCCTTGTCAGTATAAATAAAACTTGGAAGAGTTGGTTTTATTAGGTACGCAGTAAGGTAAATTGACTCTTGGAAAGTGAAGAAATTTGCTCATATAGGGACTCACAAGGTCATTTTTCCATGGGTCACATGAGTACCTCACTTGGTTGCGCTTATTATAAGCATTTAAAAAAAAGTGAAGAAAATTACAACTTAAACAAAAATATTTGTTGCACAGAAGAGGAAGAAAAATTCTCCCTTAGCAACTGCCTCAAATCAATATTTGGTTTCAGTGTAAAAGAGGGTAAAGGGGAGGACTATGAAAGATACATTGGAAAATGTGATAAGGGATCAAGAAATGAAAGCATCCAAAGTCCTAGACTATGAAGAAGACTTAAACATGTAAATCATGAATGCTTTTTTTCCAAAAAGAGGGTCACAAGTTGAGGATTAAATGACTTCATAAAAACTGAAATTAATTATATCTAAACACATGAGAAACAACTGGTTTACATCTAGTTATAGTAAAAATCAAAATTGATATCAAATTGGAAAGAAAAAGATGAGAAGTATACATGATTATAACATCTCTAGTCCAATCTATTTATCTGATCACTCTAATGTGAAAAATTGATATAAAATAAAGATACTAACAATTATAATTACCATTTCTTAGTGAAGGTTAAGGATATAAAACAATCACCAGAAGAAGAAGGCCAAAGGAGCTGAGAAATTACCTTGTCAAAGAAACTTTTATCTCCTTTCCAGGAGACAGGACAGACAGTCACAGAAAGCTTTGATTTAGATTATTAACTCAATTATAAAATATAAACTCAATTATAAAAAAAATTGTGGGGAAAAAAGATTGGTAAAAAATTGCTTCATGAAGCAAGAAGCTATGCCATATAATATTCTAAAATGAAAAATCTATCCTTCCCTTTTGTCTTCTTTGAACTTAAATTAATAAACACCCCTCTAAAATCATATATGCAGTTGTACATTAACTTGGGATTCCTTATAACCATATTTTATAACTGTTCAGGGATTTTTTAAAATAACAATCCTTTTTTCTCAGTAACTCAAATGTATTTATACTATGTGCTTACAGTTGGCTGCCATCAATTCAGCAAAATCAGCAAACACCTAATCAGCTTTATTTCATGCTATCTGGTTCCTTTTGTGCCCTGCTTTTAAGGCTCATATCACATTCATGCTTCCATTACTTGTGGCTGCCTTTATATTTCCACTGACTTACCTATGGATCTGGCACTTAAAAGATGATCTGCAGTAGTGGGTCAACTGTCTGCTCCCCCACAACTATTCCTTTGGAATTTATCCTATGGAAACTGCCTGAGGTCAGTGTTTGAACTTCAGAATTACAGATCTAAGAGCTCCATTGGTCAATCTAAGCTAAGCAAAGAAGATGGGGTGCTAGATTATTCTAGAATACTAAATTGGTATTTAGCAAAATGCAAAAGGAGAAATATTGATTAGTTTATTTACAATGGAAGTGTGGTCTGATTTGGATTCCTCTTTTCCTGATTGTGGTAGTGGAGCAAGAGGGGATAGGTCCAATCAGGAGAAAGAAGATGAAAAAGTTGCTTAGTAAATTAAAACAAAGGAAGCCAGATGCTCTTGAAAAAGTATTCCTATAAAGCCATATGCTCTTGAAAAAGTATTCCTATAAATCTAAATTGCTTTCTGAAGAATCCTTCTATCCTGAAGTATTGGGTAGCAGGACATACCTGGATCTCAATAATCCAGAGTCTGGAGTTTCCTGTTAACACTCCTTTCCAAGCAACTCATTCACTTTCTTTCATGAAGAAAGGAATCACCTCCATGTCTGACCAGATCACCTCTTCTGGACAGTGTTAGAAAAAGTCTTGTTCTTTATAAGAATACCTCTTATTTATCACCTCTTATTCTTTAGCTTTTCTTTTTCTAAACTTCATGAAGGATGACACACTGAATTGATAAAACATTGTTGTATCTTTCATGCAATAGTATAATTAATTATATTATTGTTTCTCTTTCCTCCTCTTCCCAATCCCTTCCAAATCAGCCAACATCCCTCTAAGAAATTCTGTGAGCTTTCCTGTATGGCTTGTCTAAGTCTGATTCATCACATCCTAGATTGTCAGTAACCACAAAGTAAAATGATCTCTGCTCTGAGATGATTCAACAAAAATTAATTGCAGTAGAAGCACTGTACTAGATTTGGGCTGCGTGTGTGTGTGTGTGTGTGTGTGTGTGTGTGTGTGTGTGTGTGTGTGTATAGAGGCGGGATGGAGGAGAAAGGGTTCTGAAAGGTAAAGATGAAGAAATAGTGCATCCCAACCACAGAAGAGAATTTGACTGAACTCATGGAAGCAAGGGATGGAGAGCTGAGTTTGGGGAACAGCTTATGGCCCAACCTATGACTCTCCATTTGGATTACTGGTTAAAGGATCATTGGTAATTTTACAGAAAGCAATCTGAGTCAAAAGTCAGATCTCAGGGGGTTAAGATTTAAGTGGGTGGCAAGAAAGGGGAGCAGGGTAAATAGTAGCTTGCCCTATGAGTTTATCAGTAAAAGGGAGAAAGGCAAGGGTGGATAGGGTTAGGAGGATCAAGCAATTTAAAGAAAAATTTTTTTCAGATAGGATAAATCCCAGAAGTTTTGTGTTATGGAAGTGAAGAAATTAATAGATAAGAAAGAAAAGGCAAAATAATAATGGAGCAACCTCCTGAGAGAGACTAGAGATGAGGAGAGAAACTTTTTAGTCTAGAAAGATGATTTTAGAATGTGATGATGGTGTTTGTCTTTTGTTCTAGAAGAAGACCATGACAAAAGGGAAGTGAAATAACAAGGACGTGAATTGGATCTGAGTGAGGGGTGCTGTGCTAAGTCACTAGCCTCACTTTCTCCTCCAGAACCATCTGGGTCCAGATATGAATCAGAATGACTGGAGATGGCCATATTTGAATTCAGATCTTCCTTACTTCAGAACTAGCACTCTTCTCATTTTACTATCTCGCTGCCCCAATTTTACAATATAAAAATCCTTGGGGGTGGGGACTACCATTACTTTTTGTATTTCTAGTACCAGAACTTCCTTCTTCCCTTCCTTCTTTTCTTACTTTTTTTCTTTGTATAGTGTTGCTAGTATGTAGACAACTTTAAATGTCAGCATTCCCTGATTGCCAGCACAATAAATACATTTTTCCTTTCCTATTATGATCAGGGAATTTCTGGCTCATTTGATTATTTTGGTTCATAGAGTATCCTGATTTTTTAAAATTAGATTTATGAATACCTCATTCATAATAACAGGTGTTGGTCCATTTTTTCAACCAGGTCCTCCATGTTAGGACCAACTAACTTTTGTAATAACAATAGCAATAATAATAATAATAAAAGCAAATGGAAGCAGTACAGCATAATGAATAGAGTGTTAATTTTGGAACCAGGAAGATCTGAGTTCCAGTACTGATTCTGACAATTACTACTTATATGACAGTGAATAAATAATTTAACCTCTTAGTTACTTCATCTCTAAAATGGAGGGGGAAAGACTGATTGCAGTAAATATTGAGGGAGGGGAAGATGTCTTTATGATATCAAAAATTGCAACTATGAGCACTTTGGTCCCATCGAAAAAAAATTTTATACAGGGTGATTTGTGTCTCTTGTTATATTTTAATCAAATAGATTTGTTGATGTTTTATATTTATTTAGCTGCTATGGCAGCCTGATCATATCTTCCATCAACTACTCCCACCCTAAGATCTAGCTTAAAAGTCATCTCCTGTGTTAACCCTTCACTTATTACCATCCCACCACAACTAAAAATGATCTCTTTCTTTTCTGATGTCATTGCACTTTATACTTCTCTTAGCTGATATTAATATAACACTAAGATTTGAAAAATGCTTTATATTTATTATCTAATTTATTAAAATAGATTTTTTGTTGCTCTTTTTATTTTTACATGTTTGCATTCCTTATTTGATCCACAAACCAGTTTGGTAAGTTGCTTCTAATAGGTTTTATCACCATTTTTATATGATAGAGATCTCAGGGCCTCCAAAAGATCTCTTACATAGATAACCTAACTCAAGGGTCAATTTCCCTCTTTGACCTGTTATAGCCCCACTCTAGAAGTCATTCTTAGGAAATGTCCAAAATAAAGCTTATTTAACATTTGTTTCTAGCTTTCCCCAAATGTAGGTAATTTGATCTGAAGCTCTCTTGCAAGCATACAATGTAATAAATGCATATTATATAGGACAGCCTTTATTTTACCCCAAAGAAACTATGAAAGACTCAAAGGACTCACAGGAGTCCATAAAACAGATAAAGAAAACACATAAGGACTCACAAGAGCCCATCAATGGATAAAGACAAACATAAAACAAAACAATCCCAACATTCCGGTGCATCTCTTTCTAATCCCATTGAGACACTCTGAGGGATTGAACTCCCCAGGGAAGATACTTAACAGCTATGATTCATTATTATAGCCTGAGTCTGGGAGAGACAGGAAAAATCCATATCTCTTGCTGCTTCCAAGACCCCCAAATGTGGCTTTAATCCTTTAGCTGTAGGAGTCACATTGGTTACCGTTTTCTTTCCTAAAGAAGGCATTGTTCAGGAACTCCGTGAGAGATCTTTCTTTAGAAGGCTGATGGCCAGGTGCTCAAATTCAGAAATTGTTTGTGAGGGAAGTGGAATGGAATAAGTGTCTATATAGCTCCTAACACATATCAGACACTGGGCTATGCTTTACAAGTATTTCATATGATCCTCACAATAGTAGAGAGAGGTGGGTGTTGGTATTATCTCCATATTATAACGGAGGAAGCCAAGGTAAACAGGTTTAAATGACCTGCCAAGACCACTCACTGAATGTCTAGGCTGAATTTGAACTTTGTTTCCCTGACTCCCTTAGATGGTTAATAATTTGACTTTCAGGAAATCATGTTTCTCTGGTTAGAAGACTAGATTCTAGGGTCTACATGAGGGAATGATATATTCAGATTAATTAGGGGAATCATTCTGAATCATAATAGTAGCTAATGATTCTATAGAGTCTTCACTTTATATTTATGTAATTATTATATAATTTGATCTTCACAACACACCTGGGAGATTTATCCAAAAGTTATTATCTCCCTTTTACATTTGTTTTTATAAATGAAGAAACTAGGGTAGACAGAGTTGAGTGACTTACTCACAACTGTGCACTATCTGAGCCTGGATCTGAAATCAGATCTTCCCAACTCCAGGTCAGGTGCTCTGTTCTCTTCATCTCATCACCTGGTTTCTTATCTCAACAACTTGCCCTTGGTAGGTTGTTATATAGCCTGCTTCAGACTGAGGCTTCTTTCCTATGGTAAGACTTCAATAGCAAGACTGTGGCCATTGAGCATGAAGAGATCCAGAAAATGTATGCCACATAAAAGAACATGAAGGTGACCAAAGCAGAGTGACCAGAAGCTGGCAGTCCATATAGACAGGATTAGTCAGAGGAGGAATCAACATCTGAACCAATCTACTTGTGGAACTGCTCTTGGAGAGGAGGCAGAGATGAGTCAGAATTGCCCAGGCTCATGAATAATCTTTATTACTTAGACATTAAACACGGAAGAGGATTAATTGTAAGAGAACAATGGAAAAGCCCCATTGTCTATCTGCCAGAACAACTAGGCATATGATTGATCTCTAAGTCTGGGCTTGCCTTCTGACAAAGGGGAGGTTTGGATCCAAGCCCCTGAACTGTGTTTTTTTGGGGAACTCTGAGTTTGCTCTGTCTGGGAAGAAAGGATGGGCATTCAACCCATACAGGTTTGAATATAGAGTACATAAATATATTTGATCTTATTTATATATTTATTTTTGATTAAAGAAGAAATGGACATTATTGTATCTTTTTTTTTAATGGGAAAGTCTCTTGAAACAGTGGAGATAGAAAAAGAAGTTTAGATTTTTTTTTTCCCCAACAGGCAGAACTGAGCAAAGGGTCTAAATCCATAATTTGGTAAACTCTGAGACTGATTAGATAAGCAGTGACTCTCACAAAGGAAGTGGAGCTAGATAAGAGAGGTAACCAGCCTTTGGAGACACTGAGAAATTGTTGTATCCTGAAGCACCTTCTGGTGTTGGGTGGGAGAAAACACAACTGTGAACCACGTGACTGACATGCCTATAGCCTGATTACTGAGCAGGCTACTGGTCAGCAGTGCTCCCTGGTGGTCAAATATACATCCACACTAACAGACTCAGAATTGGAAAGAAGCAGAGTTCATTTAGTTAAATGTTACTTATTAAGGAATTTCGTCCAAAAGTTTCCTAGAAGGTGCATCCATCCTCTTCTTGCCATTCCTCCCAGATCCAATAACTCCCAAGGTAGCATATGGTACTTTTGGACAACTCCAATTCTTAAGAAGCTTTTTTCTGTTGAGACAAAATCCTTAACTTCTTCTACATATTGCTCCTACTTCTGCCCTCTGAGACAGAACAGAATGCATTCCTTCTACATCACAACTTTTTCAGAATCTTGAGGATGGCTACTGTTTTTCTCCTCTGAGTTTTCTATTCATAAGACTAAAATACCATTTCTTCCACTGATGATGAGATGTGTAAAATTGATATCTTACACCTATAGTATTATAGTCCTGTAACAATGAGAAATTGTGGGGGGTTTTATATAACTATGAACTGCCTGAGTTCTTTGCATGTATGATACTTAGTTTTTCAAATTCTGAAATATTCCAACTCAGTTCTATTTAATTTGATGTACTGAAGATTCACTAACTTTTTACTGAAACCTTGAGTAATTATACTACTCCTATTTATTAGGGCATGAAAACCAGTAATTGCTGCTCACAAGATAATGATAATCACAAAATAGTGATCACATTAATTTAGAGATTTTAATTTTTTCAATGAGTTTTCACACATACTCTGTCTTTATACTCAGAGGCTACCTGTTAATCTATTTTAGACTTGCAAGTAAGATCTGTCATAGGAACATAAAAAGTGAGAAGAGAGATGTAGAGCTTGATGAAATTTCAGAAGTCATCTATCTAGTCCTACTCCCTTCCCCAGTTATTAAAAGGAGGAAATTAAGCCTGAGAAAAGTTAAGTGACTTGTTCAAGTTCAAAGATGAGCACTGATAAAGGATTTGAACCTAGCTTTTTTTTTAGTTCAAAGTTAGCATTCTTTCCCCTTTTAAGAATATTTTATATAAAAAAATTTAAAAAATTAAAAAATGATAGACATTGTCTTAATGAAGTTTTCAGCTTGGTTATTTCAACTAAAATAGTGGGTATCATTTGTATTAGGGGCAACTAAATAATGCAGAAGATAGAGTGCTAAACCTGGACTCAGGAATACTCAAATCTGATCTCAGATACTGGAAGGGTGACCCAAGTCACTTCACCCTATTTATCTCAGTTTTCTTATATTTAAAATGAGTTTGAAAAGGAAATAGAAAATCACTCCAGTATTTCTGCCAAGAAAATCTGAATGGAGTTCCAAAGAATTGGACCTAACTGAAGAGACTGAATAACAGCAAAATTATTTGCAAGGGCTTCAGTTCCTTGCAAAGCATTTTCAAAAGTAGTCTCATTTTTCAAGTCAAGTATTTAAATATCTAATATTTACTAAGTTGCAGACATGGAGAGAAGTATAGATTATAGAAGGAAGGCAAATAAAATTCCTCTCTTCAAAACTCACAGTCTAATGGGAAAGACAACATACAAATGACAATGGTCATCCCCCCCATCATCTGTAGATATCAACAAAGGGAAGGAACCATCACTAAGAGGAATCAGGAAAGCTTCTCTTAGAAGGTGGACTTTCACCTGAGGATTAATAGAGGCCGAGGAAGCTTGACTTCTCTGATAGGATTTGGGGATGAGAAGAAAATTTCAGGCATGGAGATGCAAGTGTCTTGTGGAAAAATAACCAGAAGCTTTTCATTGCTAAGTCTCAGAGTACAAGGAGAATAAGAGGGAAGAATGCTGGGAAGGTAGGAAGGAGCTAGAGTATAAAGGTTTTTTTTTTTTGGTAAAGCACTTTACTTTTATTTATTTTTTATTTTTTTTTACATTACTACAATAGTCATGTAACAGTAGATATATCCCCACCCCCCCAAAAAAAGAAAGAGAAACTTCAAGAAAAATGAAGTGAGAGAAAAAAGAAGGGAGTGCTTCAGTCTGCATTCAGATACTATCAACTCTTTCTTTGGGATGGATACCATTCATTAACATAAGTCCATCAGAGAAATAGTTTCAATATTTTTTTCTCACAGTTGCTATTGTTACCTGTTTTGTTACCTATTCCTCCCCATACACATTTATTTTATTCTCTCTCTCTCTCTCTCTCCTTTATCCTAGTCCCTCCTCAAAAGTGTATTGTATCTGACATCCTCTTCCACAATCTTCCCTATCTCATGTTATCTACATTCCTCCTACCATCCCCTTTTTTTCATCCCTTTCCTCTCCTATTTTCCTCTAGGTTAAGATAGATTTTTATACCCCATTGAGTGTTTATGTTATTTCTTCTCTGAGCCACTTCCGATGAAAGTGAAGATTCACTCATTCTCCCTCACCTTCCCTCTTTCTACTCCATTGCGAAAGCTTTTTCTTGTCTCTTTTACATAAAATAACATAGCCTATTCTACTTCTCCTTTTTCTTTCTCCTATATTCCTCTCTCATCTATTAACTCCATTTTTATAACATATTATACCTTCACATTCAGCTCCCTCCTATGCCCTGTCTATATATATGCTCCTTCCAACTGTCCTAATAAATGTGAAGGTTCATATGAGTTATCAGTATTATCTTCCCATGCAGGAATACAAAGCAGTTCAACATCATTTGGTCCCTCATAATTTGTCTTTCCCTTCCATCCTCTCTATGCTTCACCTGAGTCCTGTACTTGAAGATCAAACTTTCTGTTCATCTCTGGTTGTTTCAACAGGGACATTTGAAATCCCCCTATTTCATTGAAAGTCAATCTTTTCCACTGAAAGAGGATGTTCAGTTTTGCTGGGTAGTTGATTCTTGGTTGTTAAGTCAAGCTTTTTTGCCTTCCAGAATATCATATTCCAAACCCTACAAACCCTTAATATAGATGCTGCTAAATCCTGTGTAGTCATGACTATAGCACCACAAAATTTGAATTGTTTCTTTCTGACTGCTTACAATATTTTCTCCTTGATTTGAAGTTCTGGAATTTGGCTATAATATTCCTGAGAGTTTTCATTTTGGGATCTTTTTCAGGAAGTATTGGTGGATTCTTTCAATTTCTATTTTACCTCCTGCTTCTGAGATATCAAGGCAATGTTCCTGGATTATTTCTTGAAAAATGAAGGCTAAATTCTTTTCTTGGTCTGGTAACTCAATAAGTTTCAAATTATCTCTCTTGGATCTGTTTAGCAGTTCTGTTGTTTTTCCAGTGAGATAATTCACATTTTCTCCTAGTTTTTAATTCTTTTGGTTTTGCTATTTTGTTTCTTGATTTCTCACAAAGTCACCAACTTCCTTTAGCTCCATTCTACATTTGAAGGAATTGTTTTCTTCATAGAGCTTTTGTATCTACTTTTCCATATGGTCAATTCTGCTTTTTTAAGGCATTCTTCTCCTCATTTGTCTTCTGTACTGCTTTTTCCATTTGACCTAAACTGGTTTTCAAGATGTTATTCTCTTCAGTAATTGCTGACTAGGTTTTCATGATTTTCCCATACCATTCTCATTTCTCTTCCCAATTTTTCCTCAATCTCCCTCATTTGATTTTCTAAATATTTTTTGAGCTCTTCCATAGCCTGAGACCAATTCCTATTTTTTCTTAGAGGCTTTGGATACAGAAGCTTTGACTTTGTTATCTTCTGAGAGTGTATTTTGATCCTCCATGAAACCAAGGTAAATTATTTATGGTCGGATTTTTTTTCTTCTGTTGTTTGTTCATTTACCCAGCCTATGACTTGATTTTAACTTTTTGTTAAGGTGGGGCTTTGCTTCCAGGGTGGAGGGCATGGTTTCCCAAGCTTTTGAAGGGTTTTTTGGCAGTTGTTTTCAAGGACACACCCAGGTAGCTCAGTTCCTTCAAGATCTTATGAGAGACTGTGACTGCTCTTTCTGGCCTCTGTTCTGGTCTTTGGATGACCACAAGTAATCCTCTTTCTGCCCTGGAATTGTGAGAAGGGTCCCTGCTCTATGACATTATGGGACCCCAGACTGCGACCTGGATATAAGCATGACTGAAGCAACAGAGACCTGCCTTGGGGATAGCAAATGGACCTCTGCAGTTTTCCCTGACCCCCTTCCCATCTGTGGGGTGAACGCTCTGTAAGCAGCTGCTGGGTGGCTCCCTGCTGGGTGGCTCTGCAGGCCCACTCCTGGTTCCTGGGGTGGAGGCCTGTGTTGAACTGGGCTCTGGGCTCAGTCTGGTGTGGTGGAGTTTTCCCATTGACCTTCCAGGTTATCTTTGGCAATCCCTGGACAGAAAGTTCTCCAAACTGCCTCAGATAAGGTTCCCCCAGGGACCCAGGTGTCTCAGGCTATTCCTGGATGACTGGAACTGTTTTTTTTCCCCTGCAGCCAGGTGATGCACTGAGGCCCTTTCTAGCTCTGGTATAACAGATTTTCCCCAGATCTTACATGTTGTATTGGACTGGAAAATTGTTTCACTCAGTCTTTCTGTAGGTTCTGCCACTCTAGAATTTTTAGAATTTTAGAATTTTAGAATCATTATCTAAAGGCTTTTGGAGTGGTCAGGGGGAGAGCTGCTGGGATTTCCTGCCTTTACTCCACCATCTTGATTCCCCCTTCTCCCCCCCCCAAAGGGTTTTAAAGGTCTAACAGATAAATTCTGAGTCACTGGAGTTAATTAAATAGAAGGTGTGGTGTGTGTGTGTGTGTGTGTGTGTGTGTGTGTGTGTGTGTGTTTGTAGCACAGTCAAGTATGTGCTTTAGGAAGATCACTTTAATAGCTGAGTGGAGAATGAATTGGAATGGGGAGAGACCTGAGGCTGGGATATCAACCTGAAGGCTGTTGTAATAGTTGGACCTGTACCAGGGAAGGCAATGTCAGATGAGAGAGAGAGGGGAATCTTTATAAGAGATGTTAGGAAGGTAGAATTTGGCAACAGACTGAATGTGGGGGGAAGGGGGAAGGTCGACACCTAGGTTGTGAGTCAGAACGATTAGGTAGAAGATGGTACCTTCAACAGTAAGAGGGAAGTTAGGAAGAAACAAGTGGAATAGGGGAGATGATAATGAATTCAGTTTTGGATATATTGAGTTTAAGATGCAATTGAGTTTAAGGCTCAAGAATTTAATGGATATACAGTGTGATATAGTCAATAAGCAGTTGTAGATATTAGACTGCAGCTCAGGAGAAAGGTTAGGGCTAGATCAATAGATCCCAGATTTATCTGTACAGAGATAATAATTGAATCCATACAAGCTAATAGGCATTCTTTTCATGCTGCCTACATTAATTCAAGGTAAAAATACCTTGAAGTCTCTCCCTTCTCCAAGTCATCCTCCACTAGGCTCCCAACATGGTTTTCCTAATGGGTAGCTCTGTCCAATTATGCCAAACCCCAAATCTAGAAAATTGAAGGTTTCTTGTAAGCTTCTGAATGAAATATATTTGATATATTTATTTGTTTGAAATTTAAAGTTCTTCTTAACAAGGTTGATTTCTTTTCAGCCTTTTTATGTGTACATTTGTGTATAATATATGAATATATGCTTTATGTATTTATATAGTATATGTTCACACACACGTATATGAGAACACATATAGGGCAAGCCCATAGAAGGTGGTCAGAAGAAACAATGCCAGGACACCCTGAAGGTCTCTTTTAAGAACTTTAGAATTGATTATGTTGCATAAGAGACACCCACATGGGACTGCCCAGGAAGGAGTGCCCTCATCATAGTGGGTGCTGAGCTTTATAATAAAGGCAGAATTGAAGCAGCTCAAAGGAAACATGAGATATATAGGTTTAGAGTAATCACTCCATGTGTTCACATGGAAGATTTGTGCCTGAACTGTGGAAAAGCTTTCTGAGCTTCTATCAGTCTGATTGGAGTCGGACACACTGTAACTCACCTAACATAATGATGTTATTGTGATCTTTAATAATGAAGGACAAAACTCAACCAACCATATACATACATACACACACACACACACACACACATATATATATATATATATATGTATATATGATTTGTTCATTTGTTTATTCACACACACATATATACGTTGGTATATTTGTTGACTAAACCTTAGAATGTAAACTCCTTTCAACTAGAGATTATAACTAGAAAGAGTGAATATATAGAAAATAAGTTTAGAGCTGAGTCTTGAAGAGGTCAAAGAAGTCAGGAGGCAGAGATGAGGAGTGAGACAATTCCAGACATGGAAGATAATCAGTGAAAATGCCTCACAGAATGTTGATATATGAGGTACAATAAGAAGGCCAGTCTCAGGATATTGAAGAGTAATTACATGGAGGAAAGTCAAGTATAGAATGATTAGAAAGGCACAACAGAGCCATGTGTGAAGGACTTTAAAAGCAAGAGGATTTTTACTCTTGTTTTTCTTTAAAGTTCTTGTCTGGTTGGTTTTATGATGCAGCTGATTCATCAGATATACCATGTGCCCTTCCATCCTTCTTGGAATGATATTTTTTCTCAAATTTTCAAAGACTAGGGCCTTCCATTATTTATGGCCATTTAGCAACACCAGTAGAATAGTGGTATTAGAAAGCTGAGTCTTTGTTTCTGGAGAAGTTTAAAATATTGAGTAAAAACTTTTGGATTTAGTGCAATGGAGAAACATTTAATGGATAGGCAGCAGTAGGAAGACTTGAGTCCAAATATCATTCTAATTCTTTACTAACTTTATGATCCTGGGCAAGTCACTTAACCACTGTCAGCCTTAATTTCTTTATCTGATAAACTGGAAATAATAAAATTTATTTCATAGAGTTATTATTAGGATTAAATTAGATAACATGTCATGTGTTTTGCAAACCTTGAAGTCCTCTATATATGCTAACTATTTTTGTTTAACACAAAGAGACTGAAGTTTGAATTCTGACTTCAGTACTATCTAGAACTGTAACTCTAGGCAAGTCACTTGACCTTTCTGACCTTCAGTTTCCTCCTCTAAGAACTGAGGATAATATTATTTTAACTATCTAATAGGAGCTAGGATTAAATTGATAAAATATGTCCAGTATAAAATATTTTGTAAATCACAAAGCCCTGTAGTTCTTGATACGATTTATCAAAGCACATAGGTGGCACAGTGGATAGAATGTTGGACCTGGGATAAGGAAAATCTGAGTTCCAATACAGTCTTGGGAACTTACTGTGTGATCCTGGACAAGTCACTTAACTTTCATTTGCCTTAGTTTCCTCAGCTATAAAATTTGGGATAATAATAATAGAAACTACTTTTCAGGATCACAGGAAATAATAATTGTAAATATATGCAATATATGAATGTTATATCTATATATGATGGCTACATCATTATTGGTGATAGTTTATTATTATTATTATTATTATTATTATTATTATTGATATTTCTTTACAATAGAGTAGCAGATAGAGAACTAGTCTGGTGCTTCTGATCTATACTAACTAAATTTCTTGTTATTTCAGTGTTCTACATAATTCCTTAAGACTATACATCTAGATGGTAATCTACTTTGGAAGAGAATGTTTCCTCTGGGAATTTCCTACCTTCCGATAAAAATCTCAGATTTAGTTCTTTCTTTTTTTTTGTTTATTTGTTACATTATCTTGAGAGATCTAGGACAGAAAATGTAGGGTAAATAAATTTTTAGAGAGGACAGAAGTAGTCTGGGATATTATTGTATTGTGAGGGAATTATTAACTAAATAGATAATGCTTTTATTAAGTTCTTAATATGTTCTGGACTCTGTACTGAGTTTTGAGGAGACAAATACAAGCAAGGAAGGTAATTACTACTCTCAAGGATATTACATTCTAAAGGGAGATGGTAGTACATAGAGGGGAGCTAGAAATGAAGGAAGGATGACATGGTAAAGATATGCTGGTTCTCTTTAAGGTAAATTGAAAACTCACTGTTAGAGGCAGGGAAATTAATACTGGAGTTCATGTTTATGGGAGAGGATGAAGAGATGAAGATGATCAGGGATTGTAGATAGCATGATGAGGATATGTCCTAGAAGTGATATATCTTGGTCATCAAAAAATAAAGAGAGGGACCCAAAGGGCAAGAAGTGACCAGCAAAGGCAGTCTCCTAAATCCAAGACACAAAGTTCTTGAGCAGGTACTCAGACAATGAAAGGGAATATAACAGAGATCATTTTTCATCCTATTCTTAAAGTCAAAAGGCAGGAAACTCAATTAAAAGGAGCACAAAAAATTATCAGACAGGAAGAGACAATGTCTAAGCTGTATATTCATGAAAATGCCTATATTTTCTTTGCTATGGGTTGGATTGATCTCAAAACCTAAGTTGGGGGTCAACATGCAGGCAAATTGTGAGAATTAGAAGGGTGTATAGCTGGTCATCCAGATCGGTTATTACTATAGAGAATATTGAGTTCTCAGACACTAGGGATCTGAACAACTTTCTTGGAGTAATGTGGGTTGCGTTGGCATTTGGCTGGATTTGGAGTCTCTTTGTAACTCTCAACCTATGGAAACCATATGACACTGAGTGGTGACTGGGGTATCAGGAGATATGGGCTGGAAATAAAAATAATAATAATATGTACCTAATATATATATATTACATATAATATTATATATATATATGTATAGCACCATGTGAAATGATTTATAATAAAGATCTCATTTAGACCTTATAACAATCCTAGGAGGGAATAATCTTATTATCCCCATTTAACAGATGAAGAAACTGAGGTAAACAGAAATGAAGTGACCTTCTCAGGGTCACACAGCTAGTAGTGTCTGAAGTTAGATCTGAACTCAGATCTTCTTGATTCCAGGTTTAGCACTCCATCTAACTACCTAGCACTAGCTACAGGTATGGTTTTGAACTCATCTCATTTTCCTCATCTGTAAAGCCAGGGGATTGGAATGATGAATTGTCATAATTCCTTCCAACTCTAATATGCTGTGATCTGGGATTAAGTTTTGTCCAAAACAGCATTCATAATACCATCTACTAAGGCACAGAGGGATTGCAATCTCCATCAAAGAAGGGAGTTAGTCTGCCTTTGAAATCAAAGATTCTTGAAATATAAAAATAAGAGCACAATCTTGCCCATCTCATTTTGCCTACCTTTTGTGAAAGAGAAGATGAAAACACACGCGATTATGGGTCTTTGTAGCAAGAATTGAAAGGATTTTTCCATGTAGGTTGGGAAAGTGAAACTGCAGACCTGGAAGTCAGAGGATCTGGAGGTTAGGAGTGGACTGCACCTGCAGGATGAAAGACAAGATGTGCTTGATAAAGACCGAACTTTTTTGACTTCAGTATTGCCTACACAGGTACCCAAGTGTGCTTTCTGAATCATGCATATAATGAGAAATCTTAGTGACCTTCCTGTAGTATTGTTGCTGCCCTCCAGCAGAGAATAACAAATAAAGACCCACCCCCTGTCTCAATCAAATGACAGGATTGCACAAGGAGTTTCCAAGGTAAAACCTTGAATACCTTCAGTAAGTCATAGGTATTTTGTGCAGAGATAATCTATAGAGCTCTGCTCATGAATACAGAAATGGTCTGGTTGAAGAAAGGGTGATGAGTGAAGTCAGGGAATTCACAATCTTGGCCTTCACTGAAGGAGCACCTGTTGCTCCACCAAGAAGTCCATTAGAGCTTGCCTTATTCCGATGCTCTAATGTTTTCAGTGTAGGACATTCTGGCTTCAGGCATAGAGTCTAAAAATAAGAGTAGGTCCTAGTGTTACTGTATTCCAGTGCTACCAAGCCCAAATATAAATGGGCACATATTGATTTAGAAAACATAATAAAATTAACTATGCTCTATTGTTCTATTGTTATCAATTTTGTTGTTAGATATACTATTACAAATTTGATACCTCTCCTGGAGGTATTCATTTCCAAATACTTGGATTTTTGCCATGTGAATGAAGGATTAAACTTTTTTTTTTTCTGTTTGGCCTCAGAGAACAAAGTTAGATCCAATGAGTTAAAATTTATAGTTAATGTCTGAGCATTCTTTGTGACTCCCACTTGTATCCTCCTTTATGCTTAAGACCTACCCACACTTTCTCACCCTGTGTGAATTTTGTCCATTTTCTCCAAAAGAGTTCTTTGAAACATTCAGATTCTTTTTTCCTACATCTCTTGACAGAATGATTGTATATAAACACCCATGGAAAATACAACATATTCATAATTCATCTCTCATTCTTTCTACATGATCATCTGCCTCCTTTTTACACTGATATTCATTTCAGGGCTTCCCATTTTAGGAAGGATGCTGAAAACTTACTACTCTAGTGGAAGGAATTTACAACTTTGGAAGGATAGAGACTTCCATTTGATATCATTATACTGAATAGTATTATTTCATTTGGAACATAAGATGACTTGGAGAATTATGATATTCATTTCCAAAGACTTGGATGATTGTCATATGAATGAAGGATTACACTTTTGTTTTTCTGCCTGGCCTCAGAGAGCAAAGCTCAATCCAATGAGTTTAAATTTACAGGAACGTAGATTTCAGTTAAATATATGAAACAATTTTCTAATAATTAAGAATAGTCCCAAAATGGAATAAACTCTTTTGTTGAGTTTCCACTTCAGTGCACCAAAAGTTTTATTTAAAAAAATTTTTTTTTTATTTTTTGCAAGTCAGTGGGGTTAAGTGGCTTGCCCAAACCCATACAGCTAGGTAATTGTTAAGTGTCTGAGGCTGCATTTGAACTCAGGTACTCCTGACTCCAGGGCCGGTGCTCTATCCACTGCGCTACCTAGCTGCCCTGCACCAAAAGTTTTAAAATGAAGTTGGGTTATAATTTGTTTTAGAGGGAAACATGCTTCAGGTTGGACCAGATGATGTCTGAGTTTTATCTCCCATCTCTATAATTTTATGATTTTTGGGTTGTACTTTTGAATTACATTTTCAGATTGCAAAAAGTATTACTTGCAGAAACTTTTGGACTTATCAGTACATTTTGATGACTCTGTAATATCATTGATATTACATTATCATAGAGAACTCTCTCAACAATGCAGATCATGGGGCAGCTAGGTGGCGCAGTGGATAAAGCACCGGCCCTGGAGTCAGAAGTACCTGGGTTCAAATCCGGCCTCAGACACTTAACAATTACCTAGCTGTGTGGCCTTGGGCAAGCCACTTAACCTCATTGCCTTGTAAAAACCTAACCCCCCCCCCAAAAAAAAACCCCAATGCAGATTATGACCTATCTCCACCTTCTAATTCAGTCTTTAGCAAAGTGCTTGATGCTTAACATATACTAGACCTTAACAAATGCTAGTTGATTAACTGTGTAACTCCAAGTCCTTTTCTTGTAATACAATGCATCTATTATTTCACTGACATAGGTATGTTGCTGTAAAACGTGTTATGTTAGCATATAGTTGACTTAGACTTTTCCATCTTGACTTTCTCCCTCATCTTGTATAACTAAGGAAATGTTATGTTTTTTTCTAACATTGTTAGGAAAACTTGTTAATTTGTGCCTCTCCTTAAGCATACAGAGACTATCTCACATACACTGTGTTTGATCAGTGTTTCCCCATATCATGTGTCCTGTGTCCTGTAAATTATGTTAAAGTTGTCATGCCCCAGACAAGGACCAGAACCCTCTGACCCTCTGAGGCATACAAATAATATTGAGAAAAGAATAATGTTATTCAAAAAATAAACAAACTGCCCTTGACTATTTCTCTCTCTCTCTTTTTTAAAAGTTTTTCAAGGCAATGGGGTTAAGTGGCTTGCCCAAGGCCACACAGGTAATTATTAAGTGTCTGAGGCCACATTTGAACTCAGGTACTACTGACTCCAGGGCCTGTGCTCTATCTACTGCGCCACCTAGCCACCCCCGTCCTTGACTATTTCTGACATGATTCCCTAAACCAGTCCTCCTCAATGGCTCCCTCTTCCTTTGCTCAAGTATAAATAAACTTCTCTGTCCCCCATAACAATGGGTCACTGAGTCTGTAAATTCCTTCCTCTGCTTAACCTGAAACTATACTCCTTCAGGTATTTCATTCAACAATCCTGATCACAATCAGTTAATGTCTGAGCATTCTTTGTGACTCCCACTTGTGTCCTCCTTTATGTTTAAGAACTATCCACACTTTTTCACCCTGCATGAATTTTGTCCATTTTCTCCAAAAGAGGTTTTTGAAACATTAAGATTCTTTCTTCTAAATCTCTTGACAGAAAGATTATATATAAGCACCCATGGAAAATACAACATATTCATAATTAATCTCTCATTCTTTCTACATGATCTTCTGCCTCCTTTTTACATTGATAGCATGTTGTTGCTTTTTCACACCCATCATATTCCATTGCACTATCTTTTTCATGAAGTATGGCTTTTTATTCTTTGGCAAATATAGTATTTTGCATCTCTCAGACATGCAGCAGCACCATAAGATTGCTATTAACCAAGATGGTCTTTTGTTTTAGTAAGAAGTTTGGGGACCATTAAAATCACTTAAAAAAAGAACAATCCATTTTTCTTCCATTTTCCATTCTATTTTGGGACTTAGTTCACTGCTTTAATATGAAATAGTGAATGATCAACTCTATAGATTATCTCTCCTACTTTAACATAAGTCTCAAAGTCTTTGGTATGGGACTTTCTTTTTTTTCTTACCTTTTTTTTTTTTAGGTTTTTTTGCAAGGCAAACAGGGTTAAGTGGCTTGCCCAAGGCTACACAGCTAGGTAATTATTAAGTGTCTGAGACCGGATTTGAACCCAGGTACTCTTGACTCCAGGACTGGTGCTTTATCCATTGCGCCACCTAGCTGCCCCTAGGACTTTCTTTTTAGTGGTGCCAGAATAAGAAAAGGAAAAAACAGAGATCTTGCTCTTCTGGTTTGCAGTTTTGAGAGTGATATGCCTTTTAAGACTATCTTCTAGTTCCTAGATGAAGAAAGATATTGGGAGAAATGTCTACATAAAAAGTAGCTAGCAATCTCTGTCACGTTGCTATTTCTAATCTACCATACTACAGACTTTGGGGATATTTACCCTTGGCTGAGTTGCAATATCTAAGTTAGACCTCTTTCACTCTATATTCTCTGATATATATTCTCCTATTAATATCTTCTCTGATAATTTTGTTGCTTTTGTGTTGCTATTGACATGAATAAGTGGGTTTATTCTCTATTTGCTATGTGTTTTCATTATAGAATTAGCATTTGATGGGAAGGGAGTAAAGCCCTGGAGATATATATGGATTCTCCTTTCTTATTAAGGAGTAGTAATCAGGAATAAAACTTGAACTTGAATTTTCCTCTAATAATATTTAAAAGAGTTTATATATATATATACATATATATACATATATATATATATATATATATGTATATATATATATTTAATTCTAATCTGGTACCCTTTCTCTCTGAAGAGAATAGAGTGACTAACTTCTGAGTATTACCTTCAACATCTTGCTTCCTGTTCAGTCAGGAATCAGATTCTCCTTTGGAGAAATGTAAGGAGAAGGGAAGGCTAAAACTATATGTATTCTAGCTTTCCTTCTAGCTACATCTTGACAGACCCAAGAGTCACATAAGAATTTCATAGACACAACACAGTAATCACACACTCCATATACCAGTTTGTAGCAGGTTCATCATTACCATTATCATCACTGTTGTTGCCTTGCTTACTTAATATTCAAATGTTTTTAGCTTTCTTTGGAAATTCATACAGGGGCAAAATTTTACACTGACCTCCTTTACCAAATGAAAACCATAGTATCTAAAACATATAAAACCTATTCAACAATCTCAGCTCTTCCCAATAATCCCTGTGAACTGACAATAGTTCTATTTTTTCCTCTGTTGATGAAATTATAGACATTGCAAACATTCTTGTACCAAGGGGGAAAAAAGATAAATTTACCCTGACTGCTTACTTTACCAATTAGAGTTCCCAATTTGCCTTTAGAAAAAAACAAAGTTTTCCTAGAGAAGCCTTGAGATATTTGGTTAAAGAAGTAACCATGGAAGCTTTTTACAAAATTGTAACTTGTTCCAATGCTTGAAAAAGCAGACATCTTTCAATTATTTGTGTCCAGTTATATTGTAATAGTCCAGCTAATTAAAATAACAGGGACCAATTGCTATGAATGCTCCTTCCGTTTCAAAATTTGACCTTCTAAACCATTGGATCTCTACTAAAGACCCTCCAATACTTCCTTATGGGAAAGAGGTGTTCTGGAGTTATTGAAAGCTTGGTCAGTGGTGCACAAAGCATTATAGGTCTTGCTAAGCTGGAAAGGTTCTGAGTGTGGACCCAAAGAAAAAACTCAGCTTGTATCATCTGAAGATTAACTAGCTAAGTGTAAATCAACTCATCATCACTAAGTTGACCATCTGGCAATAGCTTTGGTCCCATTTAGAAGGTGATCAACTTAACATAGCATGAAAAGGTTACAATTTGCATTGGGAGAAACAGTACCCACAATAATGAAATTCTGACCTTTCAAAATTTTGAAAAAGAGTTCTCATGTCATCTTGATGTCATCTTATAAGAGTTAACATTCAATGCTCCCATGAAACCAATCCAAATTTACTAAAAAGGAATCACATATATCTGACTGTAAACATCATGCCTAGTGGATACAGATTAAAATAACAAATATATAATTTAAGTATGGAATAAAATTTAATCAAATGAAACACTTAAATTTTCCATTACCCTTCTTTGGAGGGTATAGTAAGTAGGATGGATCTGGGCCTTTGATTTTACTAATGTAAGGAACTCTCAGCAAAAAAATTCCCTTGAACTACAAAAATTAGCAACCCTCCTACAATCTGTAGTCTTGAAGAATTTCCTGAAGCACTGAGAAGCTAAGAGATTTACTTAAGGTCTCATTACCAATAATCTTGAACACATTTTCCTGGCTCCAAAGACTATTCCTTGAGTCTCTCTCTCTCTCTCTCTCTTTCTCTCTCTCTCTCTCTCTCTCTCTCTCTCTCTCTCTCTCTCTCTTAGGTTTTTGCAAGGCAAATGGGGTTAAGTGGCTTGCCCACTTAATTATAAAGTGTCTGAGGTCAAATTTGAACTCAGGTAGTCCTGACTCCAGGGCTGGCGCTCTATCCACTGTGCCACCTAGCCACCCCCAGCTCTCTTTCTTTCTCTCAATTTTTGATTATTATTATTTTTATAATGAGTGAATATCCATTCTCTCTCCATCTTGCCTTCTCCCACCCCCACTACCCAGGAAAAGAAAAATAGAAAAACAAAGTAATTGTAATAAATATGCATAGTCATGCAAAGCTAATTCTTATATTTACCATGTCCAAAAAAATGCTCAATATGCACTCTAGTCTATCATCTTTCTTTCAGGGGCTAGTTAGCCTGTTTCATCATTATTCCTCTGGAATCAGAGTTGGTCATTGCAGTGTATTTTCAAAGTTGTTTTTCTTTACTATGTTGTTAATGTTGTATAAATTGTCTTCTTTTGTTTTACTTACCTTACTCTGCATCATTTCATATAAGTGTTCCCAGGTTCCTTTGAAATTCCCTCTCCATCTTAGCTGCTTGACATCCCCAAAATACTTTAAGATTCATCTGAAGTCCTATTTTCTTTTTATTATGTATTTATTTGTTTATTAATTAATTTATATTTATTTATTCATTCACTCGCTCACTTGCTCACTCATTCATTTATTTATTTATTTATTTTTGCAAGGTAGTAGGGGTGAAGTGACCTACCCAAGGTCACACAATTAGGTAATTATTAAATATCTGAATCTGGATTTGAACTCAGGTCCTCCTGTCTCCAGGATCAATACTCTATCTGTTGTGTCACCTGGCTGCCCCTAAAGTCCTATTTTCTAAAAGAAGTCTTTCACAATCCTCCTTAATCTTAGTACCTTTCCTCTAAGATTATCTTCAATTTATCAAGTCTAGATTTTGTTTGTACAAAGTTATTTGTTTCTCTAGTTAAGCCATGAGCTTCATGAGAGCTTTGGGGGTTTTATTTTTTTTTATCTTCTTTTGTATCTCAATTGCTTGGAATAGTCCTTTTATAAATGATAACTTCAATTCTTATTGCACAGTGCCATTTCATTTCATTCATATATTATAATATTTTTTAGCATTTTCCAATAGATGGGAACTCTTAGTTCTTTGACACTGTAAAAAATATACATGGATTTTTGTCCTCTTTTTTTGATTTCTTTGGGGTGCATCTTGTAGATGTATTTTTGTTTCAAAGGGTGGTCACAGTAATTACGGGGACATAGTTTCAAATTCCTTTCCTTAATGGTGTAGTCATGCACGGCTCCCCCAGCTAAGCCTTAATGCAATAATTTCCTGGCAATTGATTAAATGTTTTTTATCTCTGTTACATCTTTCTTTCCATAATAGAGAATGGAATGTCATCTCCAAAGCCTCATTGCCCAGGGTCAAAATTCTATTGGAACAAAGCCATTCATCTAGTTCCTTAGAACCATGGGCATCTACTCTGCCTTTTGAAGACCACTTTCTCTTTGGGTAGCCAGGTACCCATAATTGTACCAAGCCTTTTTTTTTGGATAGAGATAGAATAGTACAATTGTTTTCCTCAGCATTCACCCTCCCTGCTCCCATTCCCCTGGTCTGGGTCTTGCCATACAAATGAATTTCAAGTCTACAGAATAGCTAGAGACAGGGTTAAAACAAAAGGTGAGGCGAAGTCATTATGAGATTGTTGTTCTGTGTCTTAAATCCTTTGTTTCAAGGTTCTGCTGTTCACTTATGGTTTTTTACTGCATAACTGGCAAGTCCCCAAAACTCCTTTATGAGTACAAGTGCCATGTGACAAGTATTGTGTTAAGCTCTGAAGCTACAAATAAATACAAGCAAAAGGAAACTACAGTCCCTGACCTCGAGGAACTTACACTGTAATGGAAAAGACTACATGAAAAAAAGGAGTTTAAAAAATCCCAAGAGAAATAAAAAAGGAATAAATTAAGAAAAGATAAGGACTGGAGTAGAGTCTTTGAACTATTACCCCTCATCCACATCTCTTAATCACCTCATCTTTGCTCTTTGAGCTACCCTTCTCATCTGCCAAGCATTCAAATGTTAACAGAGAGGACAACGTCATTGTACTGGCCACATAGTTCAAATGCTGCATGTACCCTGTCAAAAAGACTATTTTGTGGAGAACTCAGACAGGGCAAGTGCTCATAAGGGGGTGAGAAGAAGTGATACTTGAATACTCTGAAGGTCTCTCTTAAGAACTTTAAAATTGATTGCATAGCAGGGAGGCACTGGCATGGGACTTCCCAGCATGGCATGCCCTCATCAGAGAAGGTGCTGCTCTCTATAAGCAAGGCAGAATTGAAGCACCTCAAAGGAAACAAGAAATACATAAGTTTCGAGTAAACACCCCAGGTATTCGCCTGAATTATTTGTGCCCAACCTGTGGTAGAACACTCTGTGCTCATATTGGTCTTATCAACCATAGTTGAAAACATTGCAATTTGTCTCAAACATAGTGATGTCATTTTAGTCTTCTTTGATAAAGAAGGACAAGAACCAACCCCTCCCATCCAAGTATCACTAATTATCTCAGCTTTCTGCCTCTTTAAAAGGTCACCCTCTCCTCAGTTGAGACACAGCCTCTCTTTGGCAGACCAGCTCATTCTTCCTTATTGTCTATGCCCTGATAGTGGCTCAATCTCCTGTTGCTGCTGCTAATCTCTTTAGGGGATTAGTTGCTTCCAACAACTGCCTGCATTTTTTTGGTCTCCCTTAGCTTCTGATAACCACAGTAATAAAAAAAAAGGAGAATCCATGAAGAGGATACATGAAGAGGAGAAGGAAAGATTGTGAAGAATTTGAATACTAAGCAGATAATTTTGAAATTTATGAAATAGGTAGCAAATGAAACATTTTGAGGAGAGGAATAATATGATGATATTCATGGAAAAATCCTGAGTTTGAAACAGAAAATCTAATCTCTTATTATACCTCAGTTATGACTTGTGGCTTTAGTCAGTCAATATTTCTGGTTTCAACCCCCTCACATAAATTTAAGGACCTGGACTAGATGATCTCTAAGCTCTAAATTCTGTAGCCCTTTACAGAAGGAAGATCTATTTGATGGTTGTGTGAAGGATATATCTTAAGTAGTTACAGTGTTGTAGAAATAACCCTGGATTTGAAGATGGATGATTTGGGATAAATCCTGTTTCCTGTAATGGAAAAGCTGAACAAATGTGGGGATGGAACTTCAATTTTCTGGATGCACACCACACATATATGCTAAGTGATTAGAATTAATAACGCTTTTATGTTTTCAAGGTACTTTAAATATGTCATCTCATTTAATTCATACAGAGGATATGTGCTTTCATTTTATTTTACAGATAAAGAGACTGAGACAGACAGAGGCTAAGTGACTTGCCCAGGGTTATGCAACTGTTAAGTGTCTGAGGCAGAGTTGAACTAAGGTTTTCCTGATTCTATGTCCTCTCCTCTAAGTTTGATGCCACTTAATTGATATATACATCTACCTACATGTACATGCATATATATATATACCCATAGACATATATATATATATATATATATATATATATATATATATATATATATGTTTGAACTAAGATTGATTTGAATTTGAATCAAACTTTATCCTTGGCAAAATAGAAATAGTGAAGCCAGAGGAAAATGTTTGGGGGACTGTGATAGAGTATTGGTTTGGAGCCCATTGAGTTTGGGATGGCAAAGGGACCTTGAAGTAGAAATATCCTTGAAGGACTGAAGTTTGGAAGCAGAATTCCAGTTGGACATTTTGATTAGAGAGTCATTTCTCTAAAGATAGTAGTTCAAGTCATGTGAAAAGAATTACCTTACCAAGAGAGACAGTATAAAGAGAAAAAGACTGAAAGGATAAACAGATAAAGGGATTTGGAAAAAGAATCAAAACTAGTGAAAATAGAGGAGAAATATTTATAGAAGGTTAAGAAAACCTGCATATATGGTACCTCAAAAGTCAAGAGAGAGAGAAGACAACAGCATTACATACTATGTAAAGGATTAAGGGACTGAGACATGAGAAAACACATCCAGTAGAATGGGAAGGATGGAAACCAGGCTATAAGGGATAGAGGAGACAATGGATTGTGAGGAAATGGAGGTAATAAGTATAACTAATGTTTAAAAAGAAGTTTGATCATGAAAAGGAGGAAAACCAAACAAAAATGGGGAAGTAACTAGTTGTGGAGAAAGATTGAGGGAAGACTATTTGGAAATTGGTAAGACCTGAACATGTTTATAGGCAGAGACAAAGGAGTGAGTAGAAAGGGAGAAAGATTTGACTTCCTCCCTTAGGGGTAGAGTGCCACTCATATTCCTGTAATATGAGAACTCTGGAAGTCAAAAAGACCTTGAATTGTTAGTATCCAGTAAATAAACTCCTTTTGCCTCCAGTCTAGTCTTCTGTCTGCCATCGATCCACACTGTCCCTGCCTCATGGGTTTACAGCAACTTCTCAGTCATTTAATGAATGCTTATGGGGTAGATTATTCCCCTCTAGTTGCTGCAAAAATTCTATAGATTTCCCCTAAATTTTAGATTCAAATACCAGGGAATCAACTGCATAAGAGACAGGACACTAAAGGTAGAGGCTGTCTTATGTAATCAGTATAGGTACCTTAGTATAAGCATTGAGGAAAGGGTACCCTAGAGCAGCCCATGTTCTTCAATGAAATTAATTTCCAGCCAATTTCCAGAGCTACAAGGCATCATTATCTTTTTATCAGGCTGGGTGATATGCCATCCATGTGCAGAAGCACTGAACATGCAATAGGCTTTGTCTTTGGGAATATTACCAGTGAACCAGTCCCAAATTCTGACTCTGAACATCTAATGGTGCCTCCATCAATCTCAGTTCATTGGGAGCTTTTGGCTTCCCTGTTTACATTTTGTCATCTGCTCTTTGGTCCCTGGATGGCATAAAAATGGCACTAATTCTACTTAGCTCAAACAGATGCCATTTCAGGGAGCAATAAAGTAGCAGCTGCAGTAGCACAAGAAGGACTATATAACTGTTTCTACAGCTGATTGTCTGGAGCTGTTGGGTTTCAAAAAAAATAAATAGAACAAGTTGGTGGTAACTTCTGTCTGAAACTGTAGGGAGACAGAACATTGAAGTGGAAAGTAAACAAAATGTAGTCTGAAAATATTTTTCCTGACCCAAGCTCTACTACTTACTATCTGTATCCTCTTGAAACAGTCATTTGATCTTTTAGACCCTCCATTTTTTTGATGAAGGTATTAGGATTAAAATATATGTATTACAAATAGAGATAGTTACTTCTTAGAGTTGATATGAGAAGACACACTTCATAAGTCTTAGAACACTAATAATAATGAAAGCTTCATTTATATATCACCTCAAAGTTTGCAACATGATTAAGTTATGTTATATCATATGTCATATCATATCATATGGTAGTTAAGTGAAAACAGTAGACAAAGCACTAGATGTGGAATCAAAGACATGAGTACAAATTGATGTATTATCAGTGTGACCTTGGGCAAGTCACAACCCCATTTGCTTGGTTTCCTCATCTGTAAAATATATTGGAGAAGGAAATGGCAAACCACTAAAATATTTCTATCAAGAAAACCCCAAAAGGAGTCATAGTCAGATACAACTAAAAAATACAACTAAACAGTATCAACAACAAAATTATATCATATATCATATCATATCACACCATATTGTATTATAAATTATAATATAATTGTCATCTTTTGTATTTACAACCACCCTGATAGATAAGGAGTACTATTATCACCATCTTATAAATACGGAAACTGAAGTCTAGGGTTATATGGTAAGTGTCTGAGGTCAAGTCTAATACTCTATCCATTTTTTCTCTAAGTGTTATAAAAATTTGGGTCTCAGAATTAGCAAGTGTATTAGTCCCACAATATAATCAAAATTCAGCCTTACTCAAATTCTGTCTTAGCTTTTATCTATTGGGTTCCACTCTTTTTTTTACCCAAAACTCACTGATATTTTACTAATGGCACTCCAAGTCATGGAGGTTAAATGCCAATTTAATCAGATTTAATAAAAGTGTGATTAAACAACAAGTTCAAAATACACATATTCCAAGTTCAACAGTGTGCTCTCCCTCAACTCAACATGCATTCACAAAAGGTATGATAATTTGAATCTGTACTCCAATCCTCTCTTACTTTTTTTAGGGCCTATTAATACATGGAATCAAAACTTTCTTTCCCATTCTTACTGCTGTCATTTAGGAGATATTTGCATACTCATTCTGAGCATAGATTTGTAATTAAAATCCCAATATTCATAGAAAAATGGAGCCCAGTGGAAGGGAAACTGGTGTGATTTAGTTTGTCTCACATATTTTTCATATCATCTCTTCACCTTGAAAAACTTATGCCTATTTTGAGTCTGGCATTTTCTCTGAATACCATCCACATATGCCTTTCCATTCCTCCCCCAAACAATCTCTGGTACAAAGCATTTTAGGAGGCAAATCAGGTAGAGAAAATCATGTTAGATGACTTCTGGCAAGAGTAGTTGGCTCTATCCTCTTTTCTCTCTTCTTTGGAGAATTTTAGCCACAGGAATTCAAAAAATTTCAATCAGTTACCCAGAGAAAATATGATGGATGGAGGAACAATGAAAGACGAGTGACCAGGTATATCTAGTAGGGAATGATGAAATGTTCATGAGAAACTCTTAACTAGGGATGAGGAATGAGGGAATTCAAATGGTAAAAAAGTCAGCACAAGCCTATATGGAATTGGTACATAGAATTAGTAAAGTACAAAGAAAAAGAGCTTCTATCAGTCCCTGAAATATCTCTTATATATGAACTTTGGTGCTATGGGGAATAGTGTTCAATATAAGGTCTAAGAATAGCCTAGTTGCAAAATGTTACATCATTTAAAAAAAAAAAAGAAGAGATTGAGATAAGATACATTTCCTAGCTATGGTGAAGAGGAAGATCCATAAGCAAACAAGAGTCATTCCCCAAATGGATAAGGGGTCAAAGGATCAGAGCAAACAATTTTCAAAGGCAAAATTGCAAACTAGTATCCAATTGAAAGCTTCAATCTTTAAATAAACGAGAAAAAACAATGAAAGATGACAAAAGTGGGAATGTTCAAGGCTAGAGGACATTTATTCCAATACATTGTTGTTAAAATTATGAACTGTTCCACACATTGAGGAAAATATTTTTGAAAAGTGGCATGATATAGAATTCTTGACTTAAGAGACAAGATCTTAGCTTGAATCCTGCCTTTAAATTCTAGGTGTATAACCCTAGACAAGTCACCTAGCCAGTTTCCTCATCTATAAAATAAGGAGTTAGACTTGATGATCTAGGCCTCATCAAGGACCTATCTAGTCCTAAATATATAAAACTATGATGATTGTATACAAAACAAGAAAAATGATTAGTGTTCATTTCCTTTGGAACAGAAATTCTATGCTAGTCATATAGTCTAAGATCATATTTAGTTTCACCTACACCAAAACATTCATAGTAATATTCTTATTGCAGTAGAAAAGAACCAGAAACAAAGTATATTCACATGAATTGGGAAATGACTTGACAAACTATGATGTAAAAGGATATAATAACTTCTTGAGAATTGATAAATATCAAAAGTCCAGAGAAGCATTGGGAATTTGTCTATGAAATAATGCAGAAGTAGGCAGATAGTGCGGCTAGGTGCACAGTGGATAGAGCATCGGCCCTGGAGTCAGGAGTACCTGAGTCTGGCCTCAGACACTTAATAATTATTACCTAGCTTGTGTGGCCTTGGGCAAGCCACTTAACCCCATTTGCCTTGCAAAAACCTAAAAAAAAGAAGTAGGCAGATGATTCATATAACAATTACAAAAATACTAGCAAAGCATTCATAATAAGCTTGACCTCAGAAAAGTTGAGAAAATGAACCTTCCTGCTTTTTTTTGCAGAAGTGGGTGGTGATTTTGGTATGTAGAGATTGCTGTATTTGTGGGGGCAGGGGGGAGAAGTGTTCATATTCCAAAGTGAAAATTATATAAAATAAAAGATTACATTAAAATGATATTTTAAAGGAATATTGTGGGCATTTTAAGCTAGAGGTGTCTTACTAAAATGTAAGTACACCTACATGATGACAAATGGGAATTAAATATTAGAAAGTTGTGTCTATGGAAAATATAATGAATCCTGGAGGAATGGAAGACTCCTGGGAATACATTGAATATGGCTTATGATAAGGTAATCAATTGCTGAGAGCTGAGAATGGCAGAAAGTCAAGTTATGGAGGACAATAATAGACATTAAAAGCAATGACAGGTACTGTTGCTTGGTGACAAGTGCAGGAGATAAAAGCTGTGAGAAGCTAACAAACTGCGTTGTGGAGAAAACAGATGGGGAGAAGAAACATCTGACCACGGGACCTTGCAGAAGTCCTATCCAGACCAATTCTCTGTGAGTTCCCAAGCCAGGGCAGGGCTCTGCTTACCACCTGGTAGATTTTATGAGTTGTTCAAGGAGAACAAGCATCTCTGGTGGGGGGCTAGCCAAGCCTTTTTCAGCACTGCTCATTCAGCTTCATTGTCTTTCTGAAACTCAGTTCTCACCTGTGACTCCAAGAATCTTTGGTGATTTATACCCCAGTAAAACCTTCTCTGCAGATAGGCTAAACCCAGTTTGTGGGTAACCAAATGGGCCTCAGTGAGACAGGAGGATATCTACCCCAAGCATGTGAAGACATGACCCTATGGAATGGGCAGATGAGAACAATTTGAAGGTAGTTGAAGAAGGCACTGGGGAGAGCTTAGAGCTTGATCAGACATCAAAGACACTAGTCATCCACTGCATCCTGGATCAGGTTACCAGGCATCTTGGTTTTTATCCTATCACCAGATTTTGATGACCTTGGAAGAGAGAATGAGGTTTATGACTGCAATTCTGTCTCTCTGAAATCCAATTCATATACAAGTCAAGGCACTACCCCTGTGATGTCACTGGTCCTCTTTGAAAAGGAAAGACACAAAACAGAAACAGATAATTACTTTCTATGTACTTGAAAGAAACTTTTCTGTTGCAAATAAAATGTCATGTCTTGAGCTTTGTAACCACAAAATTGAAAATTGATTCTAATTCTAAGTGTTTTTTAAGTTTTAAGATAACGATAAATTTAAATGTTGCTATTAGGTCTGTATCCCCCCCCAAAAAAAATACAAAAAGGAAAAAGACCCATATGTACAAAAATATTTGCAGCAGCTCTTTCCTGGTGGCAAGAAATTAGAAATTGAGGGGGATGTCCATCAATTGGGAAATACTGAACAAATTATCATATATGATTGTGTTGAAATACTAATTTTGCCAAGGGAAATAGTGAACAGGATGCTCTCAGAAAAATCTGGAAAGACTTACATGGGCTGATGCAAAGTGCAATGTACTATGAATAAAGTAACTGCAATATTGCAGGATGAGATCAGTTATGAATGACTTAGCTATTGTTAGCAATACAATGATCCAAGACAATTCTGAAGGATTTACAATGAAATATGCTAGCTATCCCTAGAGAAAGAACTGATGATATCTGAATGCAGTGTGAAGCATATTTTTTTCTTTTCCATTTTTCTTGAGGGTTTTTTGTCTCTATGCTTTTTAACAACATGATTATTATGGAGATGTTTTGCTTGACTACACATGTATAACCTATAATGAATTGTTCAGTGCGAATGGGGGTAGGGATGGTGGGAGAGAATTCAGAACTCAAAAATTTAAAAACAAATATTAAAATTTTTTTATATATAATTGGGGGGAAATGCTAAATAAAAAGATTTTTTTAGGTATTTGCAAGGCAAATGGGGTTAAGTGGCTTGCCCAAGGCCACACAGCTAGGTAATTATTAAGTATCTGAGGATAGATTTGAATTCAAGTATTCCTGACTCCAGGACTGGTGCTCTATCCACTGCACCACCTAGCCTCCCCAAGATAAATTTTAAAAAAATGATAGTTAGATTTAATATTCCTTTTTAAAGACTCCCTCTCTTTATAAAGTTCACTCACCACCCACATCTGGGACCTAAAGGCCAAGCTAAATTTAAATACTGCTACCAGGTCTGCATCCCCCCTAAAAGGAAAAGGACTTATATGTATGAAATATTTATAGCAGTCTTGTAATTACCTTCACCTTTGTAACCCAAATTTACTTTCCAGGAAAAACTTGATTAACTTAAAAGGTCAGGTATTTAAACTACTATAGTAGTTCTCATCACCCGAGAACCTTTGTCTTATAACTAGAATTATACATCTTAACTGTGTTTAGGGAGTTTCAGAAGATCAAATGTTTTAATCTCAATTCTGACTATGTCATAAACAGCCAATCAGAAGAAGATACACACACACACACACACACACACAGACACACACAAATATATCACCTGGGATTTTGCTCTATCAACTTACTAATTATATAAAATAATCCTTTCAGCATTCACATAGGAGTCTTTGTTCACTGGAGAGGCCATTGATTTAGTTTATTGGTTACTGCTAACTTAATTAATAAATTGATCACTCTCAGTATTTTATCTCTCAGAATTTTTATCTTGATATACACCTGTGCACTTGTAAGGTAGGGACTTGGTCTCAGAAACAAAATTTTCCAATTATCAGAGTTCAAGTAATATACCACAAAAGTGAGAAATTCCTCAGTATGTTACTAACTGGACCTTTGAGTCAAGCAAGATCTTTTGAAACAATTGTGAAAGTATATAATAGCAACTGAAAGAATCCATCTTTATTATATTTGGTGACTGAAATGTAGCAGAAATGTTGAACAATGGATCAAGCAGATTATTGGTAAAATGTCATCTGAGATTTTTATGGTAGTATGTTGTCATAGGTAAACTAAAAGAGGTTCCATACAGCCCTAGAAAAGTAATTTTTAAATTTTGAAAAAGTCTGGTCAGGTCTTCATTTTTCCTTACTGTGGTTCCTTTAAATTGAGCAGTGGGATATGACCTATTATGGTGTCCTATCCAAAAGAGGCTATACTTGAACACATTGCCTATCCCTTGATTACTTGTCTCTCTAGAGACCTAACTTTGTGCCCTTCTCTCAGGCTTTTCTTTGGCTTTAAATATGATTTCTCCATTCTGATTTCCTTCATTTATCTCTCCTGTTAGGCTTGGTCTTTTACTCTCAGTATCCAACTCCAGTCAACCTAGTTACTCATTGGTTTGCATTTTTCATGTATGTCTTATAAGTGCTTTTTCATAACCCCTTGCTTCCAACAATGCATCTTCACCTAGGTTCCAATAGACAAAAGAAATCATTGTTAATAAAAGAAAGATAATACTAGCAAAGGACTTTACTGTATATCTCCATCAATTTCTTTGGTAAGCATGTATATATTCTCCAAGTAACTTTCAACTTTGCAGGTAGCTAAAAAGAAAGGGCCACTGAAGCTCAGATAGATATATATTGAGGAATTTCTATGCCATTATTCTGGGCCACATGAAGAACTCACCCCAACCAGATATAGGACCTAAGTGGAAATTTGATTTGTGATGCAAAATTAGATAATAGATGTGAAAATATTTGAAAAAAATAGTTCTATACTCATACAAGCTATATTTGGAAGAATAATTAGAAATCTCAGTGATTAGTGTTAGTAAATGTCAAATGGAATTTGAATTCAGGTTTCCTGACTTAAAGACCAATTCTCTTAGCACAATACCACAATGTCTCTACTCATTCATTCATTCAATTAGATTTATTAAGTATACTTGGTTAGGTACTAGCAGAATTTCAGACACAAATAAGACATGAGCCCTGCCCTCAAGGACATTACAATCCAGTAGGAGATATAGGATATAAATACAAACAAATTTAAAATAAAATAGAATGTAGTCATTGAGTGAGAAAGTCACAAAGAGACCAAATAAAAAAGAATCAAATGAAATAATATTTGTAAAGTGCCTAGCATAGTGGTTAATGTGTAGTTATATTGCTTATATTGCTGTTTAGTTGATCAGTCATGTCTGACTCTTTATGATTTCATTTTTTTTTTGTTTTTTGTTTTTTGGGTTTTGTTTTTTTTTTTTGCTAAGACACTAGAGTGATCAAGTGACTAACAGTGTTAAGTAACTTACCTAGGGTCATACATCCATTAAGTGCCTGAGTCTAGATTTGAATTAAGATTCAACTGCCAGCACCCCTAGTAAAAAGTTAACAAATGTGCATTTTTGTTCTTCTATAAACAAGGTGCTATAAGAATTAATAGAAAGTCAGTTCCTATGGAAGTTCTCTTCCAGTTACCATAATTAGGGAAGGTTTCATGCAAGTTATGATATTAAGTTGGACTTTGAAGGATGAATAAGATGTATGAAGAAAAGATTGAAGGTAATTCATAGAAAAATGAATAAAGTATCCAGAAGCAGGGAAGAATAGGACTAATTTAAGTTCATAATATTATTATAGTAATTATTTAGTTATTCAGCACTATTAGAGAAATTCATGTATCTATACCTTAGGTCTTTTAGAATAATAGCTTGCATCTCTATCACACTTTAAGATTTCCAAAGTACTTAAGAGATATATCATTTAATCCTTACAACAACCCTTGGAAGGTATTATTATTACTCTGCTTTTTACAGAAGAGGAAACTAAGATAATCTGAGTTTAAATGCATTTTCCAGGGTTTACAGGGCTAACAAGTGCCTGAGGAGGGATTTGAACTCAGCTCTTCATGACTCCAGTTCAAGCACACTATCCAGTGAGCATCTAGTTGCCCTTTGAACGTCAGAACTTGATTTCAATTAAAATTTTAATTAATAATATACATCTTTCTATATTTCTGTGCCTTTTTAAACTGGGTGTTGTGGTGGAGATATCCTAATGTGAAAGATGAAGCCTGGTTTTACTCTTGGCATTCTCAAAATTAGATGTGTGACAAGTCACTTGGCCTTTCTGAGACTCAGTTTCCTCTTTTGTAAATATAGAAATTGAACTGAATAATCACCCTCCCAGGTCTAAAATTCTTTAGAATAAACATTTTTTTCTTGATTGCTCAGGTTCACCATTATGAATAAAATTATTCCAGTACTGTAGCTTCAGGGTTGGTCTATTGATCCTTATGGGTCAGTTTTGGTCTACATGGAAAATTCCAAGATTGGTTTGTTTTTTGTATTCCAGTGTCTGTTTTCTGTAGTTTAGTTCTATCTCTTACTTTATCAAGAAGCTGCCAACTCTTACTGCTTATTGCTGTCAGGGTGCATGCTTCTAGCAGCTCCTTTTATCTTTTCTTGCCCAGATATATATACTTAATATATACCAATTTAAGAAACTAAAACAAAACAAAACAAGAAAACCCTAATCACTTAGAATAGTGTATAAAATAAAAAGAATTAAGGTCCTAGGATTTTGAGCAATATGATTTTTAGTGCAAGAATTTTGTGATGTCTATTTCCTACTGTTTTAAGACCACTTCAGTTTTACTTTTGGATCTTAGTTGTGTTCTATACAGTTAAAGTTGCTGGTTAAGGGACCTCTAGATAAATACTGCATATCATAATTTACGAGTATTAATAATTGGACAAATGCTCCCCCCACTTTTCTATTTCAGTTATATGATTATTAATAAAACAACTTCATTGTTTAACTCAAAGTGTTTTAATGAACTTCATTTAATTTAACTCATAATGCTAATAGAAGTGATTTTTAAACATAATTTTTTTTGTTATTGAACTCAATTTGAAGTGTTGGTTTTATTCATTTATTTGCATTAAACATTATTAAACCTTTCTTCAAGGGAGATGAGGGAATAGGTATTTATTAAGTTCCTGCTATATGTATGCACTGTTCTAGGTACTTTAGCTATATCTTAACAGATCCTCAAAACAATTCTGGGGAGGCAGATGAGACAATTATCCCTATGTTACAATTTAGAGAAGTCAGATAGGCTGATAAGTGATTAGGGTCACACAGCTAGTAAATATCTAAGACTGAATTTGAATTCATCTTTCTGACTCCAGGCCAAATGCTCTGTCCATCCACTATAGTGTTACAAAGGGAAGGGCAACTATATTTTCCCTTACTTGATAATGTCATGTCATTTTAGAATGAGTGTGAAGATGCAATTACATATTAATTCTTCCTTTGTCTTCCCCCCAGGTATTATGTAAGGACTCTCATATAATTATGAAATAAGTATATACTTACAGTGATATATAATCTTATCTTTTGCCATCCTTTACCTCCATGTATAATGTAAGGACTATCAGGAGACAATGTTCATCCTACCCTAAATATTTGAAACCACTTGATATCTAAGACCAATAGATTCAGACATCTCTGTCCTTTCCTCTAGATGAAAACAAGCTATCCCCAAGATCAGTGGATGACCCATAGGATATATATATCATGTCTGTATATTTCAAATATTCCATAAGTACTTATGAAAAATGACTTATTCAGAAGACTTGTACTCCATAGAGGTTTCTTTTCTCCATATGCCAACTGGTACTTCTCCCTACCTTTTCTTCTATGAATGAAAAATAGAGCCTGTAATTGACTTGTATCCCAAATTGCAAATTGTTTGTTTTCTTGCCAAAACAATTTCAACGAGAATCCTCTGCCATTTGCTGATAGGCCAGCTGATTTACAACTGAACAAGATTCCACAAATATGTCAAATGCCATAAAAGAGATGGAATCCTAGCATTAACCTGGTAGGTCTTTCCTGATGGTGTATTCATTGGTTGGATTCACTAAATTCCTTTTCCAATAATTCATCAGGTTAGCAATGTGACCTCTGAGCTCTGTAAGTCTGTTATCAGAAAACTGAATCCTACCAAATTGAACAATCAGCCCAAGGATGAACCATATATCTGCTAAATGGATGACCAATCAAGATAAGTTTGTAAAAACTTATCACCAATAGACTAGGAAATGACACAATATTTGACAACAAAAATTTCTGAATGCTGTCTACTTGGGTCAAGGTGAGTCATATTCTTTTTTATTCTGAGAGGCAGTATTTATACCAATAAAATCATGGACTTTTTAACATGTTTATTAGATGATATTCTGGGTATTGTACTATGGGTACCCTGCTGCTAAGACTTCAGGACAGCCTATAAAGTTCCACTGTGGCTGCTAAAAAGACATTTTCTCCAGCAACATTTTTGAAAATCCTTCACTTCACTCTGCCTCTGTCAAAACAGCCTTGGGCTACATCTGTATGGGGCCAGACACAAGTCAATTATCCAGATACCACAACACCTCACCTAACTCTAACACTGCAGTTCGGCAGCCTCCGTGATTGGGATGTCCACTCTCAATGAGAAAGTCAGTAAAACAAAGGATTCTGAGCAGCCCAAATGGATATTATTAAACTATACAATATAGCTCACACACTGTGATCATAGGGGAGCCCTTCAGATTCTCACTCAGAGATTGTGTTCTTATATTCACAGAATTCTAACAACTGTGGTGCCCTGCTTTTCTAGCCCAAAGCACATTAGACACAGCAAATTAGAAAAGGGAAGGGAAAGGTTCCTAGAGGAAAGCAAATCAACAGCACTGAGAAGGAATAACTTGACAGTACGGGAAGAATAGGCAGGGAAAATGACATAAAATGACATAATGAAATTCAGTAGAGCAAATACATCAGTAGAATGAACGTTCTTTGAGGGCAGGGTGATAAAATGGATCCCCAGTGACTGATCTGTTATCCTGTATATTATTGCTAATAAATACTGATTGATTTGAATTACCTACTATATGAACTATCCTCTAAGGTACAAAGAGAGAATATGACATAATCCCTAACTTCAATGGCTTTACAATCTTGTAGAGAGTCAGAAGACACACACACACACACACACACACACACACACACACACAAACAAAAGTATATATATATGTATTTACATACACACACAAACAAAATTATATATATGTATTTACATACACACACACATACACACACACACACACATATATATATATATAAAACTTACCTCTACCACAAAACTCCCTCTTTTTTCCCATTCTCTTAAAATTAAAGTTTGAAACCTTGGGGCCATCTTTATTTCTTCCTTTCCCTTTCCTCCTGTATTTAACCAATAACCTAGTGTCAGTAGTTCTATACTTACATCATTTCTGTCTTTTACCTCCTTTATAATCACTCTACCATCCTAGTTCACAAAATTTTCACTTCTCATCAGGACTAGCATAATAGTCATCTAACTGGAAAACTCATTACAGATTCCTTCATCTGTAAACTGTCCTCTGCACAGTAACCAAAATCATCTGGCTAAGGTGCATCTATCAACAACAACAAAAAAATCTTTGCTCAAAAGTTTTTAGGACAACATACAGAATTCTGAATCTAGTGTTTAAATCCTGCCAGCCTTGCCCCAATCTACCTTTCTAATCTTTATTCACATTACTTCCCCTAGTGCATTTTGAGTTCCAGTCAACCTTTAATTATCATCTATTTCTGATTTAAAATATTTATACATTTGGAGTGTATCGATATTGAAGGAGGGCAAACAGCTCTGATGTGAGGGCTTACTGAGTCCTTTTTAGGACTGGTCGTCCATACTTGGTATCCACTTCTCGTCCATCTCTCACCTGTGACTGACTCATGCTATAGCATGAGCAGCAGACACATCCTAGTAAAATCCTCTTGGCAGACAGACTAAATCAGATTGAGAATAACTAACCTCACACTTGTCAGTGAGTTGGGGGTGGGTGTATTCCAAGCGTGTGAAAACCTCCCAGTGGAAAGGATGGATGAAAATCATTTGTTTCAGTGACTTTGAAGGTGGCTAAAGCAGGTACTATGGTCAGACACCAAAGATACCAAGGCCATCCATTGAATTCCAGGACATCAGTTATATTGACTTTTGTTCTGCCACTGAATAACTCTGAAAGAGAGAGTGAGGCCGAAGTCTTTGTGCAACTTTACCTCAGATACATATATGTCAAGACAACATCACATGATGTTATTGGTCTTCTCTGAAAACAAAGGACAAGCACAGCAATGATCTATGCCATTTTATAAGCCCAAATCAAAGCCTAGAAGGCATAAAGTAAGTCTCCATTGGTGCACATTATTCAAATTTACACTGAATATTTCTATTGGTTTGGAACCAATGACCATATTTTACATGATTATAACTTCAAACATTGTAAGTTGGAATACACATTCCCACTTCAGAGAATTCATTATCTTTACAAGTTTGGTCCTAGCTTTACCTTGATCTCTTCTGAGATGGTTTCTCAGGAACTTCATTTTTCTCAAGATTTAGTTTGGCTAACATCTTTTTTTCTGAAGCCTTCCCTTTTCCCTTACCAACTATGTGACCTTATGCAGGTTACTTAATCTTTCTTGGTCATAATTTCCTCATTTGTAAATTTAGTGATTTGAGCTAGATGTTCTTTAAAGGTCTCTTCTAGGGTCAAATCTAGGGTTCTATGATTCTGTCCCATTGTTCTTTATGTATACCCTTACATTAAAAACAAGTGAGGGCTATTTTTAATCTTCACTACCTGGTGGGGTGCCTTGTATATACTTCAGTATTTCAATGGATACCTGATTTCATCAGAGTTGATACTTCTTTCAGTACAGTTTATCATAACTTTCTTGTCTTATGTGATTATATCTTCCCACAATCTTCCATAGGGTTGCTACCCAATGTGATAGAAGCTTTTCTCTAAACCTTTAATATTATTCAAATAACACTGCCATATTAAGCTATCTACTTATTCATGTTTGCTTTTGATATATGACCTGCCCATTATATATTTCTAGGGATGTCCACATACATGATGAGAATGACACATGCATTGCTATAGTCAGCTAGTTGGGAGTTGGGAGTCTCTGAAAGAATGCAGGGAGAGAAGAGGTATTAAACTGCCAATCATACTGGAGGTCTACAGAGCCCTTGTGATGACCTTATTATTGTATGTCTGTGAAACCTGAAGAGAAATTGTTCCAGAAAATTGAACTGCTTCCATTTGAATTGTCTTAGATAGAATCTGAAGATTACTTGGCAAGCTAAGGGACCAGACACTGAGATAATTTTTGGAACTGAGCTGCCAAGCATTCAAACTCTACTGCAGAAATTGTAGAAAGATGGGTGGCCATTTAACTTAATGTCAAAGGTATGTTTACCTAAGATAATTTTAGAGTGTGAAGATGGGGAGAAAATAGATTCCAAGGAAAGGCAGCTTAAGGATCTATGTGGTTTTATTTTGTGAAGAACTCACCAGTCTCTGACTCAGGGAAGTAAGGAAGGCTTAGACTTTAATCCAAAGACTGTACAATTGACTTTCAAGTTCTCACAGAAAAATCCACAAACTACTACAAAAATGCACATTAGATCCTTGGTAGAAGTAGCTAGAGAGGATATTTCTTAAAGGAGATAGTTTCTAAGAAGGTAATAAAGCAAAAAGATATGGGTTTAGAGAGAATAGCAAAAGGGATGGTTAAAAGTTGGGAAAGAAGGTGACTAATAAAGTTAAGCAAAAAAGAGACATGAGAAAGAATAGCAAAGTTAAAAAAAAAAGGGAAAGAAAGGAAATTTAGATCAACATAGATCACATGGAACCAACTATATTGGTCCAACAGAATGGCATGTTCATTGCAGAATACCTGTGCTCCTCAAGCTCCACCCTTGTCTCACCCACCACAGAAATGTATTTGAACAAGGTTCTACCCAGACTTGGCCTCTTTCCCTACTTAACTCCCCACTGAGCTGCTTCAATGAACATGCCACAGGGCTGGTCCCTAAGCAGTGGCTAATCCCTGATGTAAGACAATACTCCCTGAGCAAGAGCAATGTTCAGTAGTGTTATGCAAGTTCCTGCCCCAAAGGTTATGATCAAGGTCAGCCTTATAATTAAAAGTCTAATGTGGCTTAGGAAATGGAGGCCACAACTGCAGAATAGAGACTCCCCCCACCATACAGAAATATTATATATATATATATATATATATAACTTATATTATATTAGAAAAGTTTCTAATACAAAAAAATTACAACATTTCTGAGGCCAGACTTTCCCTGCTTCTTAGTTGGATGAGACAAGTGCTCACACAGAGGTCAGGAGAAGTGGTACAAGGACACACTCAAGGTCTCTTCAGATCAAATGTGAAACACAGGAAACAATGGCATAGAACCACCCAGCATGGCATACCTAAATCGAAGAAGGTGCTATACTCCATGAGCAAAACAAAATTACAGTAACACAAAGGAAATATGAAATGTACAGATCTAGAGAAATCTCCATCCCAAGTGTTCGTAAGGACTATTTGTGCCCAACCTGTGGTAGGGCCTTTTGAACTCATACTGTGTTACTCAGTCATAGTCCAACACACTGAATTTTGGCACCAACATGATGTCATTGGTCCTCTTTAAGTGTGGAAGAAAAAACAATTATGGGTTCAAAGAACTTGTTTTATAAATTTCATATATAATATGTATATATATAAACAAATATACACATGCACAGATATGCATATGTATATGTATATATAGGAATACACACATACACAAATATATAAACATACACTACATTTATTAACATATTTACACTTGTACACCAGAAACATTTATAAACTACATTTCAGTACAACTAGTTTCTTTTTCAATCTTATATATTTTGTACAATGCATTAAAAAAATGTTATCCTAAAAAAAGCTTTACCAGACTAGAAGAATCTACCATGCACACACACACACACACACACAAACACACACACAAGTTAAGAACCCCATAGGTGAAATTTTGGTGCCACTTTTTTGTGTTCAAGTTTTCACTGGTGATATGCTAACCTCTTATTTGTGTTCACCGTGTCCTTTGGGTCATCTATGATTTAGCTTCTTTGGAGATTCTGGTGTTTCATGATTAATAGCTATATAATATAAAGACAAAAATATGTTTAAAGTTATGTCTATTTCTGGGAGTACTGTGCATTTCCTTTTTTCCCCCCTGTACATTTCTTTTTTCTTTTCCCTAGGTAGCACAGTGAATAAAACATTGGGCCTGAACTCAGGAAGAACTGAGTTCAAATTCAGTTTCAATTGAGTTCAAATTCTTACTATTGTTTAAGTCAATTAATCTTTGCTTCAGTTTCCTCATCTGTAAAATAAGATGATAATAATAACCTGCTGTGAGGATCAAATGAAATATTTATAAAGTTCTTAACTCTGTGTTTGGAACATAGTGGATATTATATAAGTATCTAAAGAAATACTTCTGTAACTATGTAAATTCCTTCCTCTTTCCCTCCACATATACAATTCTAATATCAGATGATGTTCATCTGTGGTATCTGTCCAATTTGCTAATATACAGCTTTATTTTTTTTCTCCTACTCCTTATGCTGATCTAATTATTCATTTCATTCAATTGTTCTTTTATTTGTCTATTTATTTCTTTGCCCCCCCCATCAATAGTTAAGCTGAATTCTCTTGAAGAATGTCTATTAAATATTTCAGGATATGAATACACCCAGTACAATATGTCCCATTATCAAGAACATTTTGAAAGTCTCATCATCAAAAGGGAATCTATTCTAGTTAACTTATATTGGACATCCTCCATTATAGCAACTTTGAACACAGAAGGTACTTAATAAGAGCTCTCTGAATTGAAGAGACTTGAATTAACCAACGAAATGAAAATCAGAAAAATTTCCAGGAGAAGTCATGCAGAAAGGAATGAGAGATCCTGGAGGGAAGGCTTGCCTCTTTCACTGCATTGTGTTCAACAACACAAGGAATCATTCAAATGGTTTAAATTCTTTTAAAAATGTTTTGTTGCTTAAAGAAATAAACAATCAGCCACCTGGAAAATCCAGCTAGGTAGAATAACAAATTCCTTTAGTTTTCTGTAGAGCAAATGTTATATTGTATTTTTGTTTTAGCATTTAGAACTCTTCTTCCTAATAAAGAGATTAACCCAACCTCAAGGCAATTTACCATAACACGTGACATGTTCCTTCTAACTTATCAGAGAGCGGACAGGATTTGTTCAAAGAAAATGTATTTCATAAAATAGAAACAACAGAAAATTCTAATGTTAAAAATGGGGTATAATATCTAAGAATTATACCCTAAGAGTAGGAAGAGAGCATGCAATAGAGATATGTTGAGAATCCATGTATACAGAAAATATATGACAAGGGATGGTATGAAGGGAAATTTATACCTCTAACTCTAATGGGCTTCTACTATTTTCTGATGATGTCATTGTGCTGCTCTGCTGGACAGTTGCATGCTGGACATCACACTTCTGCTTCTCATTCTTAATTGTGATGCCTGCTATTTTCAGGAACTTTCTTTTTCTTTTGAAATTTCTTTTAAAGTGTTCATATTGCTGTTATCTACTGTCCTCAACTATAACCTTAATCTTATGTATTGTATCTTCCCTATAGAGAAATTAATTAATTCTTCTATTTTCCTCCTCCTCCTCCTCCTCCTCCTCCTTCTCTCTCTCTCTCTCTCTCTCTCTCTCTCTCTCTCTCTCTCTCTCTCTCTCTCTCTCTCTCTCTCCCCCTCCCTCCCCCTCTCTCTCCTCTCTTTGTTTCTTTTCTCTTCCATCCATTTGCTCTACCTCTGTCTCTGTCTGTCTGTCTGTCTGTGTGTCTGTCTCTCTCTCTCTTTTAAGATTTTAGCTCAGAGTGTCCAAGCATCTACTCTTTTAATGAAAAAAGCTATGTTTCACATACTCAACCTTTGAACTAGGTTCTTTTCTTCAAAATGAGAGAAGTCTGTAAGCTCCTAAAGACCTCTCCACTAAATTCTAACATCTTCTGGAACACTGAACCATCAGCCAATTAACTAATTATAGTCTGGCAGACATTTGGTAGAATTTTTAACTCACTTCATCTTGCTATCAGGGATGGCTGCATCCTTCCTAAATTTCTATCTAATTTAGAATTTAGTAGACCCCTTTTCCTCCAGACAGTTCCTAAAAACCTATTTGCTTTTTAAAAATCATTTTTTAGTTCTTCATTCTAAGAACAGCTTTGTTAATGTTGGCTTCTCTTAGACCCTCAAGATCCTCTGCATTTTTCATTAAAAAAAATAGGTAGTACTAGAGAAGTCTGAAAGAGCTAGACTGAATCATTTTCATTGTTTTCATCCAACTCATTATTCCAATCACCTCCTTTAACTTGTAAATACATCTAGCAATAGGGGCAGCTAGGTGGCTCAGTGGATAGAGCACTGGCCTTGGAGAAAGGAGGACAGGAGCTCAAATCTGGCCTCAGACACTTGATACTTGCTAGCTGTGTGACCTTGGGCAAGTCACTCAACCCAGAGCTATCTCCAGTTGTCCAGATTTCTTATCTGGACATTGGACCCAGATAGGCCCTGGAGAAGAAAGTGAGGTTGGTGATTTAGCACAGCTACCCCTCATCCAAATCCAATTCATGTACTTGTCATGGCTTCATTTCCCTGATGTCATGGTTTTAAGGACAAAGTTCCCTACAGGAACTGAGTTCAAATTTGTTCTCAGACACTTACTAGCTATGTGACCCCAGGCAAGTTACTAAACCATGATTACTTCCACCAAAATAAATAAATATATTATGTCCAGCAACACTGATCCTAGTTTTTGAGACTCTTCATATATGAGTCAATAGATCCACAAAGTCTGAGTCATTGAATTCTTTCATTTGAAGAAGATTGGTACTGCAAAGAAATTATTTTTGACTGAAAATTACATACCATATAAATCAATCATGCAACAATAAGAGAATCACCAGAACATGCATTTTTCCTTTGTGAGAGACAAAGTAGGAACTGAAGATTCCAAAACTCTTATGTATCTTCACAGCACCTTTTTCCTGGAGAATTTGAGATGTGTTTTACCCTTATATAGCTATTATAAAACTTGTTTCAAGTGCCTCCTCTCTTAAATAATGGAACTCAATGAGAATATGCAAATACTTCATTGGAATCAAGAGAATGCTGATAATGGAAGTAAGTTGTTTGAATATATCTTAACCTGATTCAGTGTGATAGACTCTACTTGTACATTAAGCACTTCCCCTTTAAATGCAATGAAAACTAGGTTGATTTCAGCTTTGAAATTATAAATATGTGTGTGGTAGAAATGGAAATAAATTGGTTGAAACTAGTACTTGAACAGGTGAACTGAACCAAAGTTTTGATAAGTAAGGCATATGAGTGCTGTGGGCATGCAATCCCAAGATGATGGAAATTTCTATTGAAGCAGAGACAGTGGAGGCCCCAGATATCAAAGCAAGTTGAGTTTGGTTTGGACCCATGCCTCATCAGTGGGGGCAACTCACTCTAACAATACGCATGCAACCCAGAGTCTTATACATGCAACTCATTGCCCTTGGGCAATGAAAGGTCAAGAGACTTGTCCTGGGAGAGAAAGTCAATGTAGCTCAGAAACAGAACTTGAACTGAGATATTCATGACCCTCTCACTACTACATGGCATTGTTTCTCAGAAGAGCCAAGTAAGAATGAAAAAGTACAGGAAAGTGGATATGTGGAGGGTGATACCCTAGGGAGAGGGCCAGCTAGGACTGCTTTATTTATTGGTGAAGAAATCATGACTCAGGAGTGTAAAAAAAGACCATAAATTTGAATTCACAGATTACTGCAGAAAGTTACAAATTAATTCACAGAGTTCTTTAAGGAGGCAGCAAGGTAATTAAAGTGAGTTTTCTGGTAGAGATAGTGAAGCAGCAGTAGTTGCCATGCATGACCAAGGGGAGGGGCCAAGGAGTGATCACATCTGGATGTGATTAGGGTTAGGCAAACAACTGGAAGTGACTGAGTTCAAGCATGCACCTTGGCAGGCTACCTGCTTACAGGGTGAAGGGGGGGGGGGGCTGAGATTGCTCTCAGTGAATTTGCATTTTGAAGAGACTGAACAATGGGAAGGAAGTCAAAGGCCTACAGAAAATGCTAGATAAGTACAGATAATATTTCCTTAATATTACAGGAAATGCCAGACTAATATTTCTACTTCAACAGAGAAGGGATGTCCTGAAATCCCACAGTGGAGGGTAAAGCAGAGGCTTGAAGAGACAAATGAAGTATGTATTATATTTCTCTAATCAGATGCTTGACATGATATCCCTTTAGCAAAAAGGCATTTCCTATTATGTGGAATAGTTATGATTTTGATATATTGTTCTGTTTTGCAATATTTCAATAACAAATGATTTTGTAAATATGGGAATTCCTTTCAAAAATTTGTATCATAATCCTTCAGTACCTTGGAAGATGGTCTTCAAAGGTTGCTATGATTGGAAGCATAATATCCCCATGGTTAACTATGATATGGTCTTCAAGGGTTGCCATGACTGGAAACATACCATAGTTAACCATGGGGATATGATGTTTCCAAACATAGCAACCCTTGAAGACCATCTTCCAAGGTGTTGAAGCAGTATTCAAAACTTCTCCATTTGCTGGAATTGATGATTCCACATATGGATGGCATGGTGCTGGCTGATGGAGCACCTGTGTTTTCTTTATGGTAGTTGTTAGGCCAAAATTAGCACAGGCAGCAGAGAATGGAACCATACCAAAATTGTTTGCATCTCAGCTTCAGAGGTTATACTGAGAGTACAATTATCTACAAACAGAAGATGAGGCAACAATATTTTTTCCAGTTTGGTCTTAGCTTGTAGTTTTTTCAGGTTGAAGAACTTATCATCACTGTTGTAGCTGACCTGGATTCTGTGTTCATCCTCAATAAGGCTGTCTGATAACATAGTTGAAAGCATCATGCTAAAAAGCCTGGGAGCAAGGTCACATCCTTGTTTCACTCCATTAGTGACTGTGAAATTTTGAAAGCATTATCCACTATCCAGCATGCCATCATGAAGATGACATACAATACTGATGAACTTCTCCAGGCAACCAAATTTTGAAATTATTTTCCATAAACCCTCATGATTTATGGTATCGAAGTCTTTGATCAGTTCTACAAATGTTGTATATGACTAAAAGAGAAACATTCTTGTGATTGCCACGGGACATTCTATTACCTTTATCTTTATAGAGATGGACAATGGAGGCATCTTTGAATTTGTGGGGAATAACCTCTTCATGGCAAATAACCTAGAAAATTTCATTCAGCTTTTGGATGAGCAATGAATCTCCTCCTTCCACCCCTCCTTATAAGTATCAGCTGGAATAGAATCAATACCAGGTGCTTTGCCACATGAAAGGAACATAATGGCATTCAAAATCTCTTCTTCAGTTGGAACTCCAGCTAGGGACAGATTGACTTCACTTGAGGTAAATAGTCAATGGCTTCTGCATTGATTGATGACAGTCTATTAAGAATACTATGGAAGGCTATCTCTAGAATCATGTACCTGTCATTAATCAATATAGTTCCATCAGCACTGAGTAGTTGAGATGTATCATATGTCTTTGGTTCATAAATAGCCTTCAGGGATCATAAAGCATTTTGATTTTTATTAATCACATAAAACTGAATTTCATCTGCCTTCTTACTGAGCCAAGAATCCTACATCTCTCTAAGCTTCACTTGTACTTTACTTTTGATGGGATTGAATGCTGCTTTCTTAGAAATGGATAAACTATTCTGCTGTAAATCCTGGGACATTCTTATTTATTCTTTTAGCAGCTTCTGCATTTTTCATCATTTTCATCAAATCAGTCTTAATGTTTATGAGTTGCCCACTCTTTTTCTGCTCTACTGTTGCTCAGTTTTCCCTCCAAGTTAGCAATAAACTGCTCCTTTTCAGCAAGACACTCCTGTTCAGAGCATGATGGTGTGCTTGCCTGAGTTCTAGATAGTGGATGCTCTCAGATGTCTCTTAATATTAATTCTTCTAGTATTCATTTTGCCTTGGTGGTGTAGTTTAGGTTGAATGTGAATGTTTAATTTGGAGAGGATGAGTCTGTGATCAGTCCAACAATCTGTACCACATAGTGCCTTTGTCACTCTTACATCCTATCTCTTTTTCTTACAATCACATAATTTATTAGATTTGTGTTTGCTTCAAGAGTGCATCCAGGAAGTTTTATTGCATTTAGGTAAATGGAAAACAGATTTTGTGGTGAGGTCATGAGATGTGCAAGTCTTCATTACTAGATGACTATTACTTGCTTTTGTTTGCAACTCCATTCATCCCAACTCCCTGCCATGTCTAGGAATCTGACCCTACTCTAGTTTCCCAGAATCATATGCTTGTCATTTTTTTGGTACATTGATAAGGTACATGATAAGAGTCTCCAGGCCTTCATAAATATTTTTTCTCTGGCTTCTTCAGGGTTTTTTATGGTGGGAGCATAAGCATTGTTGATGATAGCATGGCATTTTCCTGATAGTGATAATCTCATTGTCCTCAGCCTATCTCATTCCTTTTGGTTGGCATTCAAGCTTGTTGATGAGATTAGTTTTGATTTCAAAACCTAATCCAGTTTCACAGTGTTCCTCTTCACTGTGGCCACTCCAGAAAAATATAAATCTAGCTCTGACTTCAGTAAGCTAGCCTCCATTTGTCAGCCTTGTTTCATTCAAGGCTCCAATTTGGGTATGATACCTGCTGAGTTCTCTTGCAACTAGAGCTATCCATCTTTCAGCCTATTGGATCTTATATTGTCTTTGAGTGTGCACACATTCCATGCATCAGGGATGAGTGGAATCTCTTTTGAAGCTTTTGCATTTTTTTTTGTTTCAACCTTGGGGTGGGATCCCTACCTGTGGAGGTAATCAGGTCAGGGTTGGGTAAGCAGACAATTTTGGTAAGCAGACAATTTTTAGGGCACTTTCTAGTCCCTTCCTCATACCAGGAAGTGAGGGCAACCCTTAAAAGGGCTGCTCAGACACCCAGAGGGTTGCCTAACCCCTCTGCTGCTTTCAGTGAGGAAAGGACTTTATGGCCTGGGCTACCTGTGTGCAGAGTTATGACTAGAACTCTCAGTGTTTTCTCATTCCCTGTTCCCACAGGACTGAGTTAGGAATGGAAAAGTGGTATGACTGATACCTTTTGATTCATGAGTAAATTAGATTGAGGCAGAGTTGCAGTTTGGCCTCACTCTCTTTTCCAAAGTCATCATGGTCTAGGGACAAGACAGAGATAAGACAACTGGTGATGGCTCTAGATGCAGTGGATGACTTTGACATCTTTGGCATATAACCCAGCTTTAAGCTCCTCAATGCCAGTTTCAGTTACCTTCATGGTCACTGGAAAGAATTGTTCTCATCCTCCTATTCTACCAGTGGAAGACTTCACCTGCTTGGGGTGGACAACTCCTCTCCCCTAACTCACTGATGAGTTTGAGAATCCCTTAGCTACCCTCAATCTGGTTTAGCCTGCCTGCCTGCCAAAAGAGTTTATTGTGGCTGCTGTGCATGCTACAGCTTCTTGGAGTCACAGGTGAGAGTTGGGTGATTCAGGTGAACATCTAAGGTGGAAAACAGTCTTTAAAAGGGCTTGACTGCCCCCACACCAGAGGTATTAGTCTTCCTTGGGCACACCCTATACCCCTTGCGTTCAGGGAATGGAAAATGGGGTTGAATGGGCAACATACCTCTTGCCTAATAGAGTAGAAAGAAGAATGTGTTGACTTCTTCACCCAGGCCCATTCCTACATAATACCCTACATAGACCCATAATACCCTTTTGTAAGGGGTTTATTTTTCCCCAATTGCTGAAAAACTCCTCCTAGATCTTCATTCACAACTAGCTTTCTGTTATATGAAAATTCTCAAGGTACCATGACACAATTTGGGGAAGGTCATCTGAAATGACTTTGTTATGTACAACTACTGGATCTCTCGAAGTAAATTGAATACTGTTTGAAGGCAGGGATATGGTCTTCTCTTCCTTTATTATAATCAGTCCAGTCCCCAAGCATAAGTAATACCTGACATACTAGGATTTCAGGGAACTTGTTCTAAAATATCTTCCTCCCTACAAGTAAGAGAAAAACTAAATCTAGACTCTGAAGGGACCTGAGAGAGACAGTTTGTTCCAACCCTTTAATTTTAAAGATGAAGAAATTGATGATCAGGGAGGTTAAATTTGCTGCTCAATATCACAAACAGGTGGTAAATATGAGACAAAATTTTGACCAGTTCCTCTGATTCTAGAGTAGGGTGCTTTCTTCTGTACCAACAATTCAATTCAATTTAATTCAATTTGTTTCAATTCAATTCAATAAGCAGGGAGAGAGGCAATAAATCTGTTGTTATTCATTTTTCATTCAGCCCCTAAAGTGATTTTTATTTCTAAAATGCTGGTCCAAGCATGTCACATCCCATGTGATAAACTCTAGTGGCTTCTTATTGCCTCCAAGAACAAATACAAAATGCTGTTTGACAAAGCTCTCCAGGGACCCTTCCTTCCTACCTTTCCAGTTACCTTTTACTACACTTCCTAATTCTTTTTTATTCTTTTATTCAGTATCACTGGCTTCCTAGCTATTCCATGAACAAGATACTCCATCATTTGACTCTGGCCATTTTCTGTGATTGTTCCCCTATGCCTAGAATGCTCTCTCTCCTCAGCTCCAATTGTCCCAATTAAAGTCTCACTTTCTATAGTCTCTCTTAATCCCTTGACTTTGCCTCTTTTAGTTATTTCCTATTTATCCTCTGTGTGTGTGTGTGTGTGTGTGTGTGGGTGTGTGTGTGTGTATGTAGATATATATGTATATATGTATATATAGAATGTAAACCTTAAAAATTTAGGGTTAAAATAAAATAACAGAAATATGTTTGACATGGAGTATATTCTCTAAGATTTATAGAGAAATTTATAATGGCAGTCATTATGGTAATGACCAAAGGAAGAGAGAATGGAGTATTTATCCATAAATGAAGGATAAGGAAAACCATTAAACCTCCTTGGAGATCTGACTAAGGTTGCATATTATTAGGCTGTTCTATTGCTCCTCAAAGAAATTCAAATATAACTCCTAATACAATACTATTTGGTCTAAAGGAGGATCTATTGTTAGCTCTTCCTGGATTAAATTACAGTGAGGGCAGGACAAATTTTCCCTGTTCTAATCAGTTGTCTACCTGAGTTTGTAATTAGCATATGGGGAGATAACATTCCATTTCTTACAACAGAAAGTCTTTTTTACCAGAAATATAGGTTTGAAATACTTATTAAATTTTATGTTAATATTTATCTATAGTTAGATAGCTGACTAGCTAGTTAGATAGAGAGATATAGCTTGCCTTGTATATAGTTGTTTGCCTGATGTCCTCACATTAGATTCTAAGCTCCTTAGGGCAAGGACCATCTTTTAACATCTTTTTGTTTCCATAGCACTTAGTTCAACTGGGTCACACAGTAAGTAACTGATAAATATTTATTGAATGAATGAATGCAAATAACTTGTAGACAATGGAAAAAAGTCTTCTCTCAATGACGGGGTAGGTCAACAATGAATACCTATGCAAAGGCCAGTCCTATAGTCCCCTATAAGTCATACCCTAGTGTCTTCCATGTTGATATTTATTATGCTCATGATATGATGTCTGTTATGTAATAGACTTTATATGATGTTCATTATATATATATATATATATACATATTTGTATATATATATTTTTACACACACACACACACAAACACGATGTCCATTAGGAACATCAATAGGTCCTCCAGATTCTTTTTTTTTTTTTTGGTGCTTTGCAAAACTCAAAGCAAACTTTAAGTGTCAATTATAATAGTACATTATGTGTCAGCTCTCCCCATCCCCCATTACATATGCAAAGTACTTTGCAAAGCATAAAGCATTATATAAATGAGAACTATTATTGTTTTAAGTCAAGTTGTATTACTCATCATAATCCAAAAATATCTAGCATTTTTTATCTTTTCATATCCTTTATTTATCCTAATCCCTCTGCCTGAAATAACCTCTTAAGCTCTGACTCAAAAGTACAAGAAAGGAATGTGCTGCAAAGGAAGGTCTTTGGGTATGAAAACTTCAAGTTTTGGTCTAAATAATGATAGTTTGTTACCCTGGGCTATTCATTTAAACTCTCTATTCCTCAATTTCTTCATCTGTAAAAAGGGGCAATAATTGTTCATTTTTCTGTTTTATAGGAGAAAAGCATTTTAGAAAATTCAAAGCAATGTTACTCATCTTCCCAAATCCAAATCAAATGTCACCTTCTTTATTAATATTCAGAGGAAATGTGTTATAAAGTGTGTTGGATCGTATCTAGGTCACAAAGACCTCGAATCAAATTTTGTCTTCAAGATTTAGTAGCTGTGTCATCATATCCAAGTCACTTAATCTTTTTGAGTCTCATTTTTTTCATCAGCATCATCGTCATTATCATAATGAAAAAGTGTAGTACACATGAAAACTATATAGTTTTCTGTGGGTAATTAATATGCCTTGGGACTCTGGGACTCAAATAATACTTGTAGTACACTGTTAGGAAGATCAATAGGTTCTCCAGATTGCATTTCCTTGGTGCTTTGAAAACCTCAAAGCACTATTTATGTGTTAATTATAATAGTAATTATTAGAATAATAACAGCTAGCATTTGTATAGTGCTTTAAGGACTACAAAGTATTTTACAAATACTAGCTCATTTGATTCAACAACCCTGAGAGGCAGGTGCTATTAGTATTCTCATTTTATAACTGAGGAAACTGAGACAAATAAAGCTTAATCGATTTGCCAGGTCTTATATCTAGTAGTAGTATGAGATCAGAATTAAGTTCTGGTCTATCTCACTCAAGATCCAACACTCTAGCTGCTTCGATATTATTTATCATTCATCTCAAACATAATATCTGCTTCCTCTGTTACCTTACAGAATTTTCCCTACACTTCTATTGTTCTTCATATGGGGAGGGAGGTTGATATTAATGGTAAAAATAGTTCTGGTCTCTCAATACAGAAACCTTGGTTCTAGTCTCATTTCCAGTACTTATTAGCTGTATGACTGTACAAATTGCTTCAACTTAGACTCTGTTTCCCAATCTGTAAAATAGGTGTTATCTTATTTAACTTGAAGGTGAAAGGTATTTTGTAAACAATTTATGGCTTTAAACTCTAAAGAAATGTGAGTTCTATGTTACTAAATGAGTGCTGGGTAGCCATGCTTATTATTTGAATGGACTTCCTTTCTTAGAATTGTTTGCTACTTTTACTGAGAAAAACTACAGAATGTTTTATAAAATGAGAAATGCTAATGAAATATGGGGACACCATGGGATTTTTCATGCTTTCAGTGAAAGGATCATTATTTTCCTCTAAATTTTATTTCCCTAATTCACATCCCCCAGCTTGCCAGCACAGTGAGAAATCATGGGAGAACCAATTCCTTCAATAGAGGATGCAGAAGAATTTGCATTTGCTATAAATAATATACATGCATTATTTCATTGGGACTCATTGTTTTCACACTAAAGAAAAAGTGAAGAGGGCGTTAACACTTATACTCCAATTTTTTTTTTCTTGGAAATCATAAAAAATGTGAATCCCTCTATCACCAAGGACTTCTAGGTACAAGTATCTAGAGAGTCCATATTTTATATTGGACTTGGAGTCAGAGGGTCATCAGGAGACCTAAGATTAAATCTCATTCTCTATATGGATTGGATGATCATGAACAATTCATTTCCCTGCCAATTGCTTCCTCTGTAAAATGGGTATACTAGCATGATTACTTCTTACCTCATAATGTTATTATGGGCAATTTACTTTGTCAAATCTTAAAGTTCTACAGAAATGTAAGCTATTATTTTTGTTAAGACTGAACAAAATTCTGGTTTGAAGCAAGGAGCATTCTCATAATGGTATTTCTAAACATATAGAATTAATTATTGAGTGATGATTTATCTTGAACTTGGAGAGGGGTAGGGGACATCATCCCAGTCATTTTTAAATGTACTTAGGCTATGTTTCTAAAAATCACTTTAGTCTTTTTTAAAGTTTATCTATTTTTAACATTCATTTTTGTAAATTTTTTTCCAACTTTCCCTCCTCCCATCCTAGGATATCAAGTAATATGATATAGGTTATACTGTACAATTATGTAACACATATTTCCATATTAGTCACGATGTGAAAGAAGAATCAGGACAAAAAACCATAAAGAAAAAACAAAAAACAAATTTAAAAAATGTCCAAGTAATATGCTTTGATCTGCATTCAGATTCCATAGTTCTTTCATTGGATGTGAATGGTATTTTCCCATCATAGATCTTTTAGAATTGTTTTTGCTGTATTGCTGAGAAGAGCTGAGTCTATCATAGTTGATCATAATACAATGTTCTCCTGATTCTGTTCTCTTCACTCAGCATCAGTTCATACAAACCTTTCACTTCATTCTCAGCAAAAACATTACTGAGGGAGAGGGTGGCTAGGTGGTAAAGTGGCATAGTGGATAGAACACTGGCCCTAGAGTCAGGAGTACTTGAGTTCAAATCCGGCCTCAGACATTTAATAATTACCTAGCTATGTGGTATTGGGCAAGCCACTTAACCCCATTGCCTTGTTAAGAAAAAAACATTACTGAGAGGAAAAATGTAATTTGTGGAGTTTGATTTTCAGTAACGTTCATATGCATATTTTGAAATGAGGGGCCATGTCTATTATTAGTACCTTTCCTTACCTCTTCTGTCTTTCCCCTTCCTCCTTCATTTTCCTCCTTTCTTTTTCCTTCTCCATTCCCTTTTTCCTTTTCCCCTCCTTATTCCTTTCCCTTTTCTTGTCCTTCTCTTCCCATTTCTACCTTCCTATTTTCTCACCTCACCTTAACTTGATTCATCTCATCCTATTTTATTTCATCTATGAATATATCTTAATTGTATATTTACTACTCTATGTCTGTACATCTGTCTTGGCTAAGTACTAAACATTATTTTAATTCTGTCAGAAGATCTCCTGACCTTTTTGATGATGGAACTTTTAGTGACTTTTAAGGAAAACCAATCACTGCCAGATATTTTTAATATTTCTATTTACAAGACCTCAGAAACCCAGGTAGAATAGTCATTCCCAAAAGATCACTTTCTCCCATCCCACGAGCATGCACATTACAGGGAAAAGGCACATTCACAAAGGGAAAGACAAAAGGAGCACCTAATCCCTGCAGTCATGCTGTGATTTTAAGAGAAAAGTTGATTTTTTCCTTCCCTTTCTTTCTTCTAAGCATCGTAAGACTCTGCACAGGCATGTAGAATCGTCTTACACAATTTCCATCTTAGTCATGCTATGAAAGAAGAATCAGAACAAAAACCCTCAAGAAGGAGGGCTGCTATCAAAATATCAACAATAGAAGTCCAACTTTGCTTATATGTGATGACCATAGATAACCCCAGAATAGGCAAGAAGCTTAAGTATTTAGAATTACTTAAACTCAGAATCAGAAAAGCCCTCAGAACTCATGTAATTCAATTAGTACTTTTGTGATGTGCAAAATTGGAAGTGTTAGGAAACCCCCTCAAATCTTCAAATCATCTTTATGGAACATGTATGTTTTGAGTCCATGAAACATTTATGGAGCTAAATTAATCTCTCTCTCTTGACCAACTGCTGTGGCACATGTTTAGTTCTAAAATTTTTTCATTCTGGGACTGATGAAGCAATTTCTTTATTTGTCCTTTAGCTTTTGTTATGTGGTGAGGGAGGAGGAAACTGAGCCAAAGAGGATTAACCACTGAGCAGAAAGCATATCCCATTCAGTAGATTTTAATCTGAAAAAAAAGAGTCAGTTTTGACTTTCACTCTCCTCTGAATGAGGAATTTGCAACCCATGCAAACTCCTTAAAACTTTGGGCAGGGGAGCAAAGGCATGATCTCTCCCCCAATATGGTGGCTGCTCATAGGTAACAGCAAAAGTCTGTATACATTTTGGTGATCCTGAGACTCAGTCTCTAAGGCCTGACTTTCTCTCTTGATTTGTTATCCCTCCCCCACTCCCCAAACACAGATGACCAAGCAACTGCTCTAGAGGATGCAGAAGAATTTGCATTTGCTATAAATAATATACATGCACTATTTCATTGGGACTCATTGTTTTCACACTAAAGAAAAAAAGTGAAGAGGATGTTAGCACTTATACTCAAAATTTTTTCTTGGAAATCATGAAAAATGTGAGGCCCTCTATCACCAAGGACTTCTAGGTACAAGTATCTAGAGAGTCCATATTTTATATTGGACTAGGAGTCAGAGGGTCACCAGGAGACTTAAGATTAAATGTCTTACTTATTCAAAGTCATTGATGGGTTTAGATGAAATGCTTCCTGCAATCATCACAATGCTACTCAAAGGAGATGCTAAACTACCAATTGGAGTTGGCCTGTCTTACCAAAAGATTAATTAATTGACCTTGAGACAACTAGTTATTCAGTCAATATAGAGCCAAGGTGAAGGTGAAATGCCAAAAGTCCCACAAAATTTTTCATGTTTAAGTATGAATTTCCATAGGGAGTCTAATTAGACTTCATATGTTATTATATATTTTAAATTTTTATCAGTAGTATGTTTTAAACATTTATTTTGCATGAGGAAAGTCAATAATTCTGTATTTGATTTACCTTGTTTTGAATACTTATGCATTCTTAATTCATTGATGAAATATTATATATCACAGGGCCAAGAATAGACTTTTGAATCACTCTAATATTAGACTCCTCCTTTCAAATAATCATTGAACCACTAATGATTTCTATTTGAGAACAGTTGAGAATCTAATTATACTTTCACCTACTTCACATCTCTTCATCTATTTCACACACAAAGAAATTATTATAGTCTATCATAATTTGTTAAAGACCATTAAAGTCTAGCATTCTCTCAATCTTTATTTATAGCATTCTCTCAATCTTTCAGTCTGGTAGAGATAGGGATAGCAATTGGACCTATACACAGAACTTCTAGTTTAAGGAAGAAGTCCAAACCAAAGATGTCTTTTTTGTCTTTTTTTTTTCTACTCTAGGACCATACTCTTAACTTATATTCACAGGACTTTCTCTACCATATTTTGGTGCTGAGACCTTCCCTACCTCCTTCCCCGAACATACTTTGTAGTTCTTTTTTTAGATTTTTTCTTTCATCTTTAAAATATAAGCTCTGTGAGGGCAAAATTTTCTTTCTGCTTCTATTTGCATTCCTAGCACTTAGTACAGTGTCTGGCACAATAATAAGTACTTAATAGAAACTTATGAACTGATTGATCTAAGATTTCAATGATTTGGGTGAGCAAACATCTATCAGTTCACAGCAGTCTTTTCTCTATAACTTACAGTTTTAGAGAGCTATGTCAATATGTAACAAAGGCTCTGCTTGAACCCATGTCTTTTAGTTCTCTATCCATGACTCCTTGGCTATCTCATTCTAGTAAACATATCAAAAAGAAAGAAAGGAAGAATGAAAGGAAGGAAGAAAGAAGAAAATAAAGTTAGCTGACCATGGACTTTTGTAGTTAAAATTGTTCCTGCTCTTTCTGATTATTGTTCCTTTTCCTATTTTTTTATTATTATGATTTTACTACTGGGTAAATAATAACTAATCTAGTTCACTGATCTACGCTTCTATTTTTTTTTTACTCAAGACCAGATTATTTGATTATTACCACTTTGTAATATAGCTTGAAATTACATACTGCTAGTTCATCTTCCTTCACCTTTTTTTATTGATTCCCTTAATATTCTTGGCCTGTCATTCTCTCAGTTGAATTTTGCAATTATTTTTCTAATTTGATTGGAATGACACTGAATAAGAATATTAATTTAGGCAGAAATGTCATTTTTATTATTTTGATACAGTCTAACCATGAGCAATTAATAATTCTCCAAAGCTAAGATCTGCCTTTATGTGAAAAACATTTTGTAATTATATTCATGTTAGTCACTGATTTGTCTTGGTAAGTCTCCTTAGTATTTTATAATGTCTGCAGCTATTATAAATGAAATTTCTCTTTCTATGTCTTCCTGCTTGGTTAGATTTTGAAAATATATAAAGAAATGTTTATGATTTGTGTGGGTTTATTTTCTGTCCTGCAACTTTGTTAAAATTGTCAGTTATGTCAATTATTTTTTCAGTTGGTTCTCTAAGTATACCATCATATTATCTGCAAAGAGTGATACTTTATTTCCTTTTTTTGCCCATTTTTATTCCTTCAATTTCTTTTTTTCTTGTCTTATTGCTATAACTAGCATTTCTAATATAATATTGAATAATAGTGGTGATAATGGAAAATCCTTGCTTCACCACTGATCTTATTTGAATTGCTTCTAGTTTATGTCCATTACAGAAAATATTTGCTGATTTAACTACCACTTATCATTTTAAGAAAAATTCCATTTATTACTTTGTTTTCCAGTATTTAAAAGGGTAGAATTTATTTTGTCAAAATCTTTTTCTACGTCCATTGAAATAATATATGATTTTTATTGTTTTTTGTTATTGACATAGTCAATAATATTGAAAATTTTTCTTATACAGTCTTGTATTTCTGGCATAAATCTTATCTATTCATACTGTTTGTTCTTTGTTGTATATATTATTGTAATTTCCTTGCTAATCTTATATTTAATATTTTTGTAAAAACATTAATTAGGGAAATTTCCTTTAAATCTATTTTTGCTCTCTCTGATTTAGGCAATAAAAGCATATTTGTATTATAAAAGGAGTTTGGTAGGACTTTATACTTATTTCAAGTAATTTATATAGTTATTAGAATTGTTCTTTAAATATTTGGTAGAATAGACTTGTAAATCATTTATAGCTTAGTCAATTTCTTTTTCAAAGATAGGGTTATTTTAGTATTTTACTTCCTCTTCTGTTAATCTGGGTAATGTATATGTTTCTAAATATTTACCAGTTTACTTAGAGGATCAGTTTTACTGATATAACTCTTAAGAGCTGCTTTAATTTCATCTTCATTGAGAATATATTCAATGAGTATATTCACCCATTTTATTTTTTGATACAGGTGATTTGGTTTTCTTTTTTAAAATGAAATTAACTGGGGCAGTCAGATGGCGCAGTGGATAGAGCACTGACCCTGAGTTCAAATTCAGCCTTAGACACTTAATTGCCTAGGTATGTGATCTTGGGTAAGTCACTTAATCTCACTGCCTTAAATAAAATAAATAAACTAATGAATGAAATTAACTAAGAGTTTATCGATTTTATTTTTTAATAAAACTAGTTCTGAGTTTTATTCATTAATTCAGTGATTTTAAGTTTTCAATTTCATTGATCTCTTTTTTTGATTTTAGGATTTCTATTTTGTGGTTTAATTGGAGACTTAATTTGTTATTTTTCAAGTTTTTTAGGAATAGGACCAATTTTCTATCTATTCTTTTTTATTTATTTAAACATTTTTAAAGATATAATTTCCCCTTAGTATTATTTTTCCTATATCCCACAAATTGTGGTATTGTCTGATTTTTTTTGTCATTATCTCCAATGAAACTTTCAATTGTTCCTATGATTTTTCTCTTTGACCTACTTTTTCTATAGAGTTTGATTACTGGTTTCCAATTATTTTTTTAATCTATGCTTCCATGGCCTTTTATTGAATATGATTTTTATTTCATTAAAGTCTGAAAAGGTATGTCAAACACTTCTGCTTTTCTGCATTTGTTTATGATGTTTTTATGTCCTGTGACATGGTCAATTTCTGTCTCAGATATAAAGGAGAAAAAAAGGTATACACCTTATATTCCCATTCAGTTTTCTCCAGGGGCCTAGCATATCTAATCTTTCTAAAATTCTATTCATCTCCTTAACTTCTTTCTTGTTTATTTTCTGTTTAGATTTTAGCCCTGAAAAATAAAAGTTGAAATCCCCCACTAGTATAGTTTCGTTTATTTCTTATTTTCCTTCATTTAACTTTTCCTTTAAGAATTTGAATGTTATATCATTTGGTGCATATATGTTTAGTATTTCTATTTAGTTGTCTATATTACCTATCTAGCAAGATGTAGTTTCTTCATTTATCTTTTTATTCTAACTGTGCATTTCATTCCATGCTATTTTCTCTTTCTCTTTTTTAAGCTGTCCTTTCCCCCAAAATTTGTTTTGCTTCTGACCATTGCCTTTCTTAATCTGCTTTTCATTTTGTTGTGACCTCTTTTTCTTTTAACAACTTTTGCTCTTATTTCCTTGTTGAATAAATAGATTTATATACCCAATTGAGTGTATATATGTATTCTTCCCTTTTTGAACCAATTCAGATCAAAGTGAGATTCAAGCATTACCTATCCCATTTTCTTCTTCACGGAAAAGGTATTTTATATGCTTCTTTTGTTTGAGACAATTTCCCCCCATTCTTCTTCTCTGATCTCCCTTTACCAAATGCAACTCCTTTTTTCATTCATCGTGTTTGTGTGTGTGTGTGTGTGTGTGTGTGTGTGTGTGTGTGTGTGTGTGTGTGTGTTGGGGAGGTACATGCCATGTTCTCTGTCTCTATTGGTTAATTGGTTCTTGTCCTTCATTATTGAAGATCAAAATGACATCAAAAGACCAAAACCACATGATTATACCTCTGTCTATGAAGAATCTGTACAACTAATCTAGTAATGTTAAAGTTTATAGGTATTACATGAATCATCTTCCAACATAGGAATATAAACAATGTAAACTATTTGAGTCCCTTATTATTTTCCTTCATTTTTCCCTTTTCTTGAATCTTGTATCTGAAAGTCAAATTTTCTATTCATGTCTATTCTTTTCATCAGAAATACCTGAAAGCTTTTTATTTCATTAAATATTAACTTTTTGCCCTGAAAAATTACACCAATTTTGCTGGATAGAGTATTCTTGGTTATAATTCTAGTTCCTTTACCTTTTAGAATAATGTACCCCAAGCCGTCAACCTGATTAATGTGACAGTTGCTTCCTCTTCCAGATCATGGCTTTATGGTATTTGAATGTTATCTTTCTGAATGCTTGACATATTTTCTCTTTTATTTGGAAACTCTGGAATTTGGTTATTATATTCCTGATAACTTTATTTTGTGATCTCTTTGAGGAGATAATCAGTGGATTCTTTCCATTCTTTCCATTTCTACCTTATTTATATATTTGGATAGTTTTTTTTAATAATTTCTTTTTTAATCTTATTTTTTATTTTTTGCAAGGCAATGGGGTTAAGTGGCTTGCCCAAGGCCACACAGCTAGGTAATTATTAAGTGTCTGAGGCCAGACTACTCCAGAGCTGGTGCTCTATCCACTGTGCCACCTAGCTGCTCCTATAATTTCTTAAAATGTGATTTCTAGTTTTTTCCTTTGATCATGGATTTCTGGCAGTTTAATAATCCTTAAATAATTTCTCCTCAAGTCAACTGTGTTTCCAATAAAATATTTCACATTTTCTTTTTTTATTTCATTTTCATTTATCATTTCTTGATGTCTCATGGAGTCAGATTCCACTTGTTCAATTACATTTTAAGGTATTATTTCTTCATTCAGTTTTTATATCATTTTTCCCCTCATTTGATCAATTCTTTATTTTTTGTTTGCTTTTGTGCCAGGCAATGGGGTCAAGTGACTTGCCCAAGGTCACACAGCTAGGTATTTAAGTATCTGTGGTCGAATTTGAACTCAGGTCTTCCTGACTCCAGGGTTGGTGCTCTATCCACTGTGCCACCTAGCTGCCCCTTGACAAATTCTTTTTAAGGAGCAAATTTTAACAGTAAAATTTTGCAACTTTTTTCCATCTGACCAATTCTATTTTTGTTAAGATTTTAGTTTGTTAGTTTCTTCACATTGTATGTGTGTGTGTGTGTGTGTGTGTGTGTGTGTGTGTGTGTGTGTGTGTATGTGTCTGTTTGTCTTTTTCCAGGTTGTTTCTTTTCATAATTTCCTTGCACCACTCTCACTATTTTCCTCAATATTTCTATTACCACTCATTTGATTTTTAAATTAATGATTTTAGCTCTTCTAGAAATTCTTGTTGGACTTGTGTCTAATTAATTTTTTCTGTTGAGACTTTGCTTCTAGTGTTTTTGATATCATTGTCTTCTAATCTGTTTTCAAGTTACCATTGTAACTTTTTTATGGTCAGATTCTTTTTTTTTATTATTTACTCATTTTCTAAACCTATATCTTGACTTTGACCTTTATTTATATTAAAGTTGGGCTCTGTTCCCAGGCTGCAATTGGGGGGGTGGACAAGAAACCATCCCAAGCCTCAAGCTTTTTTACCTTGCTATTTTCAGAATCCATTCTAGAGGTTGGCAAGTTTTAGGTGCCTCCATAGTGATATGATTCCAGAAAAGGCATGGTCATTCCTTAGCTAGTCTATACTTTGATCCTTCCTCAGGAAGGGTCTCTGCTTCCTTATAGTTATGAATGATCCTATTTCTCTGGCCTCTGTTCCCATAATATTTTTTTAGGTTTTTGCAAGGCAAATGGGGTTAAGTGGCTTGCCCAAGGCCACACAGCTAGGTAATTTTAAGTGTCTGAGACCAGATTTGAACCCAGGTACTCTTGACTCCAACACTGGTGCTTTATCCACTACGCCACTTAGCCGCCCCTTGTTCCCATGGTTTTGAAAGCAACATAGATTCCTGCTTCCTTGGGACAGTAAGCTATACTGCTCCTCAGGGACCCTGCTGTCTTATGAACAAAAGTGATAATATTTCCTATAGTCCATACTCCCTTTGAACAATAAGTAACACTGTTCTTCAAGACCCCTGCTCTCTTGGGACAGCAAGCATTCTACATTTCTCTGCAACTGTGACCCAGAATTGTGAACTGGCAATGGAGTTGCCAGACAATGACTTGTCCTGTACCCAATGCAAGTACAGGAGTCCTCTCTAATCTCTTTCTACAGTTGCCAGCTTTTCTTATTATCTCTGGTTGAGATTCCTAAAGCTGTGGCAGTTATAGTCTGTCTCCAAGGCCTACAGCTACTATTGCTTCCTCATGACTTCTGGGCCAATTCCTACCCCAGTATTATAGATCTCCTCTTCTGACCTCCTATGTTGTCTTGGGCTGGAAAATGCCCCACCTCGACCATTTGCTGACTGCCACTCTAAAATTCGCTATAAAATATTATTTTTAAATTGTTTGGAGGGAAATGTTGGGAGAGCTTGGCTGCTTCCTCTACACTATCATGTTGGCTCTGGCCCCAGAAGTGACTATCTTTCCTTTTTTGAAAATTAAGTCAGCATTACCCTTTTTTAATCCTATGGATTTTTTATGCCACAGAAAATTTTTAAATCTTCATATTTTTTTAAAGGATCATCAACAATGATTAGAAAATCATATTTACCAACTCTTATTATTCTGGAATATAACTTATCTCACTCTGGTGACTTGAACTAATCAAGAGCGTTCAGCTATTATTTAATTCTCTACACATTTTGATATAAATTCCTTGGAGTTATTTACTACAACTTGCTTTTTCCTACCCCCTCAGTTTAGCTGCAGTACCTTCTTTGTTTTACCCAAAGCAATAATGTGTAAAGTGAAAAACCTATGTTTAAGTTATATTTCTATTGTGAGGAATCATCATTTTTATGTTTTAGCAAATAAAAGTGTTGAATGAGCTTGAGTTGCTGTGGCAAACTTCGATTGGAAATACAAACATTCAAGTACATTTTTATCATTATCAGCAACTAACATGGATTAATCAATCACCTTTATATACTGTGTGCAGGTCACTGTGCTATTGTGTTTGGCATAAATATGTGAGTTTGAACTTGGGAAAACATCTTATTTAGATAATAGGAAAAATACCCTTAACCATAAATATGCCAAATAAGGACCTGATTTTAATTTGCCAACTATTCTTTCCATCTGTGTACATCAGCTAGTATCACATCTTTAGCTAGTTCTTTATCATATTTCAATGCCGAGAAGAGATGACTTTTTACTTGTATTAATTTCTAAACATTTTGAGACATCTGCCTCAGAATTTTGCATATTTCACATTTCATAAAATATTCAGAATTTTGCAAAGTGTTAAAATGTTCCTTTAAAGGGACAGCATGTGGGTGGAAAGGAGTTTACTCCAAATTCAACGCCAATTAGGGAAGTCATAACTGAAGTTTCATTGCCCCTTGAATTTTGTAGGTGACCACATAGGATATACCTTATCATGGGCTCTACTCTCCTTTCTGAAGTAAATGGTGCAGTGCATAGAGCACTGGCCTTGGAGTTAGGAGGACAGGAGTTTGAATTTAGACACTTGATACTAACTAGTTGTGTGAACCTAGGCAAGTCATATGATCCTGATTGCCTTGCATCCAGGACTGTTTCCAGTTATCCTGATTCAAATCTGGCCACCAGATCCAGATGGTGCTGGAGGAGAATGTGAGGCTGGTGACAGCATGGCACCCCCTCATTCAAATCTAATTCATGTGCTCGTCATGAAATTACTTTCCCGATATCATTATCTTCTTTTATAATGAAGAACAAACATTAATAAGGCATTCCAGTATTGTAACCTTGAGAACATATTTTGAAAATTAATGTCCCCTTATAGTATTTTGACCCTAAACTGTGCTTGGAGGATAGGATATAGCTTGTTTGACATTTGAGTAAGTACTCTGTATCTTGCATGATATCCTACATAATATTATGGTCAAGAGGATTAGGAGGAAGATCAACTGATGTTTAAACTGGGCCTCTCAGGTCATTTGAAAATGAATACAATAACCATAAGTCCAGAGTCAATACTCAGCATTACATATTATAAAACCCATTATAAAACATAATTATAGAACTAGTTAAAAAACCTGCCTGATCTGGTTTTGGGGAGCACACAATGAATTCAATTAAAATATTATATTAGTTGACAATGTTGACAAAGCTACAACCTTCATCCTATTACTAATTCCATGATTAATTCTAATTCTGGTTTCTTATTCAAGGAAGGGATATGTTCTGATATTTTCACATAAATTAGTATAAATGCAAACTATCTTCAATTATACTTCTCTCTATTTTAAAAAATAAACAGAAAAAACCCCCAAATTTCTTTCCTTATTAGTTTTCTCTCCTCTTTCTTTTTCAGACTTAAATAATCCATTTTTCTAGCTATGAAATTTACCAACAGTATAACAAATAACATATATATATTTAAATATTTAAACAGTTTATTGCAGTAAGAAAGATCATAGTTGGAATCATCAATAACCATCAACTGTGAACTACTGACTCTAAAAACTCTAAAAATATTTAGTTTTCTCAGGAAGGCAGTCAGAATCTGACAAGAATTCTCTTTAGGATTCCTTTTCTACAGCATAAGAGTTAAACTCAGTTCTCCTAGAAATTATCTCTTAGCTTCTCTCAAAGATGCCTCTCAGGAAAGATGTTTTCCGTAGTCCTTTCTCTGTATTCAACATAATCTTTCTCCAAAGATAACCAAGAAGATTCAACTGTAATTTTTTTCCCAAGATTCTATTCCCTCTTAAAGATACAGTAACAGTTTTCATAGTTTTTTTGGACTGAAGTATTAAAGTTGAGAATCTTTATAAATATAAAGTAATTCTTGAGTGGAAGTGTAAAGAAATACATATTTATTAAATGCCTACTATGTACTAGACATAATTCTAAGCATTTCAAAAATATTATATCATGTGATCCTTATAACTACCCTGTGAGGTAGGAATCAATTTAAAGTTGAGAAAACTGAGACAGATAGGATTTAAATGACTTGTGCAAGGTCAGACTTGAACCTGTCCAGATCTGGACATTTTAACATTAGTCATGGAACTCTAACATGAAAGAGCTCTTAAAGGAATTAGCACTTGAGGAAATAGACAATTTTTTTTAGGCTTTTTTTTTTTTTGCAAGGCAAACGGGGTTAAGTGGCTTGCCCAAGGCCACACAGCTAGGTAATTATTAAGTGTCTGAGGTCGGATTTGAACCCAGGAGTTATCCTGGGTTATCCTGACTCCAGGGCCAGTGCTTTACCCACTGTGCCACCTAGCCGCCCTGGAACTATACAATTTCAGAGGAGAACATTAAGAAAAGAGAAAATTTTAGAACAAGAGACAGCCTGTACAAAAAATTGACTGGAAATAGAAAGCATAAGGGGGAGTAATGGGAGAGCAATATGGCAAGATGGGCTAGAGGCAGCTTGTTTAAAGTTTTAAATGCCAAACAGATATATTTATATTTCATCCTAGAGGCAATAGGGAGCCACTGCAGAAGAAAAAATAATTAAGGAATATCAATTTAGCAACTTTATATGAATGGATGGAAGAAGGAAGATAATGAAATAAAGGAAACCAATTAGGAAGCTATTTTAGTAGTCCAACTTCTGAAAAGAGATCATGGTCTGGCTTAGGTATTGACTTAGGTATGACTGAAGAATAATAGGGCAGTTAACAATAGGGATGGTTTGGGAAATGGGAGAAAATGAATTCTATTTGGCTATAATGAACTTGAGAAATCTAAGGAAAGTCCAGCTAGAGATATCTAAGAGGCAACTGATAACATTACAGCTCAGAAGCTATATTACATCGGATATGTAGATTTGGCAGAAACATGGATAGAAATGGTAATCAGAACAATGGGAGTCAATGAAATCAAGTGCATTACTAATCAAACTCAGAAGATACTGATTGATAAACCAGTGTGCTGTTCTATTAATCTATAATACAACATGTAATGGTTTGAAGAATGATATTTATCTTTAGCTCAAAACATGCACTCCTGGTGGGCAAATCCAATTAGTAGATTATCTTAAATAAAAAAAAAGAAAAGGGAAGGGGACTAGATTTTTTTTTATACTAATACCTGACATTGATAGAATGATTTAAGCTTCATAGTGCATTTTGCAGATAACTCAATTGACCTCACAACAACCGTAGGAGGTAGGTAACATTAACTCTATTTTACATATGAGGAAACTGAGACTTAGAGCAAAAAAGAAAAATCTTTGCTCCTGTTAATACAGCTAATGCTAAAGGCATGATTTGAACCTATGTGTCTCCTGATTTTAAGGCTTGCAAAGCACCCTCTTCACAACAAACCCACTACCAACAAGGTAGTGCAAATGTTATTATCTTCATTTAATAAATGAAGAAAGTAAACCTATGAGTGGTTAAATTGCTTGTCTTGGGACACATAAATCACTAGTGAGTGTTGGAGGTAGGAATCAAATGTTATCTTTTAAATAATAGTCCAGTGTCCATTAGGTCACATTGTCAAATGAATTCTCTTTTTCTGCTATTTTTATATTAGAATATTTCTGCTTGATCACTCATTCATTTATTCTTTTGTTAACTATTTTGTGAATGTCAGTCAAATGAAAGGTTCCACATTATTGTATTTATCATCATATTGCTCTTCGGTGACAATCTTGACTAAAAGAGAGAGCTGAGGGGCAATTAGGTGGCACAGTGGATAGAGCACTGGTCCAGGAGTCAGGAGGACCTGCACTTCAGACACAATGACTGGTTCCTATCCTTCAATTTTCCTTTTGCAATATTTTTCATATTCAATATCTTTATTCACTAACTTGTCATTGCCACAATTCATCATGATAGACAAGATTGGTTATATATTCTGGCATTACAAGGTATCAGATATACATTTAGCTCATAAAACATTTTATATCAAAATTTTCCTAAGAGATTTTAGAAAATACTCTAGGCCATTGACTGTAATTTAGGAAACATATCAATTCTATTTGCAGTTTATACAAAGAAACAGTTTTTGGCTGGATTTAAGGAAAGCCCTACCTCTCAAATTTCTTAATCATGAATGTTGTCCAAAAATATTGTAGGCTGATGTGGGAGGTAGTGAATAGTGGATTTTCCATCTCTGGAGGTTTTTGAGCAAAGATGGAATGAGCTCATAGATGTGTAAGATGTTCCCATAGATTAGATAAACTATTAGGTTCCTTATAACTGTTGGGTTTTCAGATTCTAAGATAATTACAAGTTTTATGTATGATGGAGCCAGGAATACCCGAGTTCAGATCCTGAATGCATGATCTCAAACTTAACTTTTAAGTGTTCTAGGAAATTTTCTAAGTCGTTGCAGAGAAGGTGTCAAGCTGAATTAGTAGAAGCAATTTCCTCATTTGAAATATTCCTATAATAATAAAATACAACAATTGGATCACATATTCAATCCATATCCCTATTCTTTTAATACTTATTAATTTCTATTTCAGAGACTAATATTCTGTTCTTTGTATCAAATTCTGGGTCAATCTTATTTGGTTCCTGGAACCCTTTTATGTTTTCAACTTGAACTATGAAGTTTTTGATCTGACTTGAAATGAAATAACACACACACACACACACACACACACACACACACACACACACACACACACACACATATATATATGTATATATATGTTCTTTCTTCCCATTAGTATGTGAGCTCTTTGAGATCAGGGGTAGTCCCTGTCTTTCCATTCGTATCCCCAAGCACCCAGGGCTTTGCATTTACTGTATTCAATCATTGTTTTCTTTTCCCTTTCTCCCTCTCTTCCTCCCTTCCTCCTTTCCTTCCTTCCTTCCTTCCTTCCTTCCTTCCTTCCTTCCTTCCTTCCTTCCTTCCTTCCTTCCTTCCTTCCTTCCTTCCTTCCTTCCTTTCTTCCTTCCTTCCTTCCTTCCCACCTTCTCTGCCTACAACTGGAAATGTTTAGCCTAGAAAAGAGGAGGCTTAAGGGAGACATATTAGTTGTCTTCAGGTCTTTGGAAAGGTTTTACATGGTAGAGTGGTTAAGCTTTTTTATTTGGTCCCTCATGGCACAATTGAGAGCAATAGGTAAAGTAGCAAAGAGTTAAATTTGGTCTGGATATAAGAAAAAAAAACTTGCCAAGTAATTACAGATAAGAGGATTGGACTGTCTAGGGAAATAGAGGATTCTTTCTTATTGAAGTTCTTGAAGCAAGGGAAGAATGCTTACTTATCACATATAGCATAAAGATTTCTTTTTATATATGGGAAAGACTGGATTGCTAATAAGATTATTTCTCACTCTGAAACTTTGCCAGGCAATATCGAAGAGAAAGAAAATTCTTGTTTATCTCATAGCAATTTGACAATTCTTTCTCTTTAGAGCCCCTTAGCACCACAATAATTGGGCAATCAATATAAAAAGGCATTAAAATGTGTCTTCTCAGTCTTCTTTCATTTATTTCATCATTTGATCATTAGTTTATTTATTCTTTTGTCAACTATTTTGTGAATGTCAATCAAATGTAAGATTCTACAATATTGTTCTTATCATTATGTGGCTCTTCAGTGACAATCTTGACTAAAAGAGAGAGAGCTGAGGGGCAGCTAGGTGGCATAGTGGATAGAGCATCACCGGTCCTGGAGTCAGGAGGACCTGAATTCAAGTCCAACCTCAGACAATAATTATCTAGCTTTGTGACCTTGGGCTAGTCACTTAAACCCATTACCATGCAACCCCCCCCTGCCAAAAAAAGAGATAACTGACAATAGCTACATATATAGCTAACTAGTTCATTATATATTCATATGCACATATACACAAATATATATGTATATACCAGATAGTATGCTATATTTATTTACAACAAATATTTACATTGAAAATTAGAAAAATTTGGGGCAGCTAGGTGGCGTAGTGGATAAAGCACCGGCCTTGGAGTCAGGAGTACCTGGGTTCAAATCCGGTCTCAGACATTTAATAATTACCTAGCTGTGTGGCCTTGGGCAAGCCACTTAACCCCATTTGCCTTGCAAAAACCTAAAAAAAAAATTAGCAAAATTTCTGCCAAAGATTTCCCTGTAAACAGTATGCCCTTATCTCAAGAAGGCAGCTTGACTTTGTCAGTACCTTTTACAGCTCCACCAACTAAACAGCCTAACATATAAAGGTACCTTTGCAAAAGGGGAATTATGTGAATATAGACAGGGCAATGCAGATACATAAGGAACTCTGCTTTGTAGTAAAAGGAAATACTATGGTATACTGGATAGAATACTTAACAATGAGTCAGACCACCTGAGTTCCAGTGCCAATTTTATTACTTTTTCACTTTGCCCTTGGAAAAGTCACTTCTTTCTGAGCCTTGATTTTCTCATAATAAAATGAAGGAGCTGGTAATGAAAAGAGTTTTGATTTTTGTGCCAGAGGCTTGGGTATTCTATCTCTGTTATTTTCTATTTAATCTCCCAACTCAACTAAGTCTTTGAATTTCTCCACCTTCCCACCAACTGTCTTGCTTACCTCTAGATGATTCTGTTTTTGAGGCCTGATCTCCAGACTGATGAGTCTATCACTGAGATCATCATTCTTTTTTTTAATAGTTTATTTTTTTTCCAATTACATACAATAGTAGTTTCCACCCATCTTTTTTTGTAAGGTTTTGAATTTTACTATTTTTCCCCACCCTCCCTTCCCTCCCTTCCCCCTCTCCCTCCAGAAGGCAGTCTGATCATCTTTACATTGTTTCCATGCTATTCATTGATCAAAATTGAATGTACTGAGAGAAAAATCATATCCTTGAGGAAAAAATGAAATATAGAGATAGCAAAATTATGTAGTACATAAGACAATTTTTTAAAATTGAAGAAAATTGTCTTTGGTCTTTGTTTTAACTCCACAGTTCTTTTTCTGGATACAGATGGTATTCTCTGTAGCAGATACCCTAAAACTGTCCTTGATTATTGCACTGATGGAGTGAGCTAGTCCAAAGATGATCATTACCCCTATGTTGCTGTTAGGGTGCATAATGTTCTGGATCTGCTCATCTCACTCAGCACTGAGAAGTCTTTCCAGGCTTCTCTGAAATCCCATCCCTCCTGGTTTCTAATTGAACAATAGTGTTACATCACATTTATATAACACAATTTGTTCAACCATTCCCTAATTGATGGACATTCACTAAATTTCCAATTCTTTACTACCACAAACAGCTGCTATGAATATTTTCGCACAAGTGATGTTTTTACCCTTTTTCATGTTCTCTTCAGATATAGACCCAATAGTAGTTTTGTTGGATCAAAGGGTATGCACATTTTTATTGCCCTTTGGGCATAATTCCAAATTGCTCTCCAGAAAGGTTGGATAAGTTCACAGCTTCACCAACAATGCATTAGTGTCCCAGATTTCACACATCCCTTCCTGCGGGGGTCCAGCCCCTGCAGGGTCCTTGGAACCTGACAGGAGGGATAGAGTTAGTGAAATGAGTTGAATCAACAAGTGGGTAAAGGCAGGAGCAGGTTGACTGACTGTCAGCTGCTTGGATTTATTTTTATAGTTTCAGAATCATGTATGTTTCAAGCAAGCAAGCTGAAATCATTTCCTTGGTTACAAAAGTGTACAATTTTCATCAACAATCATATAGTTCATATGGTTACAAGTTTTAATCATGTGATTACAAGTTTAAGTAATAATCATATAGTTAATTGATTTCTTATCCCTACTCAGAACATGATGACCTTAAACTGTCTGTTACCTTATTTATTACTACATTGTATAATTGTTAATTCATTTAATTAATTATTATTATTAAATAATATTTAAATATTATTAAATTATTAAATAATATTTAAATATTAAATAATTATTAAATAATTATTATTAATTAAGCAATTCATTTAATGGAAAGTTTTTTATATTTTTTGTATAAGTAATGTTTTTAGATACACTTCCTTAACAATCTGTAGTGAGGGTCTTTATGCTTGTCCACCCATCTGTTAACTCTTATAATAACCAATTTTTCTTTCATGCCTTGTTGGTAGAAGCCACAGTTTCTGTGACATTTTTTATTCTTTCCCATGAAACTAAGGCTGCTGGAGTTCATGTGTCGGTCACCTGTACTAACTATTTTCTCACCATCTTTTTCATATATTCCTGTGTATGGTAAGGGGGGGGGACCATTAATTTCCCTGGAATTCTATCTGACCCATCTTGTATCTGTTCTCCCTGTATATATTCTGGCATCTCCTTGGAATTCCCAGTGCTGGGTTTTCCAGAGATTTTATAATGTTGAAGCCTTTTGTGTGCCTCAGAGAGAGGCAGTCCTGTTAAATTTGGACAGAGTTTATAATCTGTTTTATTCAAGGCATTTTTCTGAAATCCTTCCTTTATAGTCATTCCAGTATTAGGGTGAGTAAATATTGTAATCAATAATAAACCCATAAATATTGGTATGCATGAAATCCCTATATATATTGAAGAAGGAAATGTTGTTCCATCAGGCAGTATGACTGCCTTGAGTCTTCTTGCTGCGACTGTGTTTAGCTGTTTAGCTGTTTAGCTTAGGGACCCTGGCTCCCAACACCTTCCAATATTGGAGACCATCATTTCTTGAAGGGCCCCAGTTATGCTGCTCATTTCACTCCCAATTCAACTTACTTGCCCTGGATTAATATTGGTTCTATGATGTTTTAAGTTTTATAAAATTCTTTCTTTGTATCAAATTTGTAAAGTAGATAGTGCAAGTGTTATTACACCTACTTTATGGACAAAGAAAAAGTTCAGAGAAGGTGAAACAACTTTTCATGCAAATAATACAGTTGGGACTACTTCTCTTTTCCTCACTATAATACAGCATCCCTCTTAACCTCAGAAATTAATGCTTGTTCAGACATTCATTCATATTCAACTCTTCATAGCTCTTTTAATTATAGCATACCAATATTGCCAATGACATTGTACTAGCAAAAACATTGGAGTGGTTTACCTCTTCCTTCTTTAGTAGGTTAAGGCAAAAAGAAGTTAAATAATTTACCCAGGATCACAGAGATGGTAACTATAAGAGGCTAAATTTAAACTCAGGACTTCCTAATTCCAAGCCAAGGGCTCTATCCATTGATCCACTAATTGTCTAATCTTATATAATTTAGACTGTTTAGGTGTTGGAGCTGCCTTCCTGAGGTAATCGAGTATTGTTTAGGTGTAAATCTTTGGCAGAAATTTTGCTAGTTTTTAGTGTTTAATCAGTTAGTTAATCAATTAATTTTAATTAGTTAATTCATTTGATTCACAATAACTGATATTTTCCAAGTACATGAAACAACCACAACTACTATCACTTCTCATGCCCCAGTAGGTTGGAGAACCTTCCAGATCACTAGCCCTACCTGCAACCTGTCTCTTCCTACCATTCTTCAGGAGAGCAACCCAAGTAGAGCCAGGACCATGTTGTCATCATTACCAACACTATTATTCTCCAAACAACACCAGCAGTAATGCCAACAACTGAAGGACACTGAAAGGAAGGGAAGTCATCCCAGACAATACTATCCTCTTCCTTTATAGCAGGCATGGCTACTGAGAAACTGGAAAAGAAAATTCTCATCACCAAATTCTGGGCATTGTCAAGTAGTTCAGTTTCAGAAACAGATATGGTTTTATCAATCAAAATGACACTAAAGATGTATCTGTACTTCAGCCTTATCTTCCCTCTATTTTCTAGCCAAACTAGATTACTTGCCATCTGGGTTACTGGGTTTTCCAACTGCTTTTTGGCAACTAAACCCTCTTATATCTGCTAAATCTCTTTAGAATGTGAGCTCTTTGAGAGCAGGGAGTCTTTTACTTTTATATTTGTAATCCCAGTGCTTTGCACATTGTAAAAACTTTTTCATTCATTCTTTCATCTATTTATTCTCTCATCTGACATGCAGTGCTAGCCTTGAGGGTTGCCTTAAGAATAGCTCAAAGTTTGAACATATGAGATAACAGACTTCTAGAGAAAGAAGATTTTTCCTGAGCAACATGTCTGCTGAAGGAAGAAAATTATCACCCACAAGGCTTGTGAAGTGAGAGAGCAAAGACATGACATAATAGAATGAAAGATGTGGTTGTAGGTAGGTAAGGACAGAGAAAAGAGATTTAAGTATCACCTGCTATTGCAATAGACCTGAAAGAAAAGTTGTTCATTTTAAATCTCAAAAGGAATTCTCTTCTTGGGGTGTCCCAACTGCAGGGAATATTATAAGCTGGGAGGGACAGTATGATCTGGGATGTTTGAATGTTACCTCAGTGGTAGCCCTAGGTTCAATTATTTTGAGAATTAGTATGGATTATTTGCATGTTTTCCCTCTCTGTTATTCTGAAAGTCCTTTGCATGTTCTGCATTTTCTGTTGAGTGAAATAGTGGCTGTCTGATCTAATATGTATTAGTTACTTTATTAAGGAGAAGTTGAAAGTCTTAAAGGAATACCTCACTACCCTTTGCTTTATTGACGAGAATAAATGAAATGTTAAGTTAAAGAAATATGTCATTGTTTTCATCCCTGTTCCTGACTGAATCAATCAATCATCAAACATTTTTCAAGTACACATTATGTACCAAACAGGGTGTTAGGTGATGAGGATACAAATACAAAAGTTGACATAAACTCTGCTCTCAAAGAGCTTAATTCTAATGGAGGAATAATATCTATTTGTCTATCTATATACTTATATTTTTATACTTTTATCTTTATTGATATAAATCATAGCATTTGAGATAGTTATAGACATAGATTTATGTATATGTAAGTTTTACTTTAAAATATGTTATTATTATATAATGGTGCTATTATAATATATGTAATAAAATATTCTATGCAAATGTTATGGTGTTATTATAATATATAATTGTATTGATGTTATGTTATTGATTCATAGAAGTGAGGAACTCATGACCCTCTGACCCCAGAGTGTAAGTATAAAAAGAAAAAAAACAGATTTATTAAAAAGTTACCATAACACAAAATAGAGAAAATGAAAGAAAGTTAAGAATGCTGTAAAGACCACATGGGGATTAGATGAGATATTTTAAGCCAGGCAGATCAGTTGCTGATTAGATTGTGTAGGAAAGGTAAGGTATAAGAGAGAGCCACATGCCAGACTCCCCAAAGTGCCCTTCCAGGGTTGTTGGAATGGGTGGCATTTTGACAGTGATCCACATCTAGTATTAGAGAGGTTATTGTAGGAGGAGCTTCTACCTGGTTTAAGGTAACATACAGTGCTTGCATAATTTAATCTGGCCCATGGTGAGCTTGTAATTTGCAAAAACAAAAAAAAAAAAGACCAGAAAGGAAACATTTTAACAGTACAAAAAAGATTACAAAATTTATTTCCAATATATATGATTAAAGTATTTCTCTATGCCCATAATTCCCCTTCAACAGTGTTAATATATTACTATAATAGATATTATAACATTATATTTTAGGTATATATTCTATGTATATTACTCTTTATAGTATATGTTTATAACTGTAGCTGCTGGCTACTCGAGTTCTATTCTGCCTATGAGGAATCACTATTCAGACTTGGGAAAGCAAGGGTGGAAATAAAACAAAAATTTATTAAAAGAAGTTACAACACATAGGAAGGGAATAGGTAGAGAGGGAGGGAGGGAGGGAGAGAGAGAGGAAAGAGAGAGAGAGAGAGAGAGAGAGAGACAGAGAGAGAGAGAGACAGAGAGAGACAGAGAGAGACAGAGAGACAGAGGGACAGAGAGAGACAAAGAGAGAGAAAAGAACAGCCAAGCAGCATTGGCCAACAGGTCAGAGAAGATTGCAGGCCTTAGTGGGAGTCCAATCCTGGTTTTTATGTCTTGCCTCTCATCCAGAGGGCAAAGGGTGAACTCCCTTCCCCTTATTGGATCTGGAATTAGGTAGAAGGTGAAGCTCAAGGAGATCAGGATACTAATTTTACATTAAACAATGAGTCAATGGTAGTCAATTTATATCTCCACCCAATTTCTACATTCATAATTCTCTTAATCTTTCCCCTGCATCATGACTATATATATATAAAATATATTACTGTTTTACATTTATTATTGTAATAGGTATAATATCACTATTATATGTTGTAATAACATTGTTATAAATTATAGTAATGATATTGGAGAAAATGTAATAGGCTAAATGTTTGGGGTTTGAGTGAAAATGAATGAATTCATTAAAAAGACAAACTGGGGGCTGCTAAGTGAAGCAGTGGATAGAGCATTGGCTCTGGAATTAGAGGACCTGAGTTCAAATTTGACCTCACTTAATACTCACTTAGCTGTGTGACCTTGGGCAAGTCACTTAACTCCATCACCTTGCAAAAATCCAACCAAAAAAAAAAAAGACAAACTAAGACCCAGAAGAAATTTTAGGGACAAAAATGCTTTATTTAAGACTTACTGTAGGGGCAGCTAGGTGGCGTAGTGGATAAAGCACCGGCCTTGGAGTCAGGAGTACCTGGGTTCAAATCCTGTCTCAGACACTTAATAATTACCTAGCTGTGTGGCCTTGGGCAAGCCACTTAACTCCATTTGTGTTGCAAAAACCTAAAAAAAAAAGACTTACTGTGGTAAGCAGAAATCAAAGAAGAGAGGAGACAGAGTGAACAAAGGCAATTGCAAGTGACTAATTCACCTAAAGGATGAACAACGGGACAGTCAGACAATAAAGAGGAGAAGGAAGGGGCAAGAGATGAGAATGGTTGCCCATTAGCTGCTGAACTGGTGAGAACAATGACTTCAAGGTGTAAAGACTGGACTTATAGGAAAGCCACACAGTCTAATCTGCTGGGAAAATGTGGAGAGGTTTTTGAGGCAATTCCCATCATTTTTAGTGGATTTACATTTCAAAAGGAGCTATCTTCCACAACTTCTACTACCATTTATCTAGGTACCCAGTTTCTGTGGGAAAGACCCTAAGGGTAGTTTTGGGAAAGACTAAGATATTCCATTAGGGTCTGAGTCTTACAATGGGCCTATTTATCTAAGCTATCAAAATGGGATGGGAATCAGAAGCCCTGTACAGAATGTGTCCAAGGTTCACCACATTATTTCCCACTCAAAGCACTAATCAGATGAGCACAGGTAATATTTTTTTAATATTTCAACTTCATCAGTAAGACTATTATATTTATTATCATAACACACACATATTTATGTATATATATGCATATATGCATATATATATATATATATATATCCACAAATCTCTGGTTATCCTCTCTCTCTTGAATTTGGGAGGAATCAAGAAAGACTTCATGGAGACATTGGTATTTGAGATGCATCTTTTTTTTTTTTTGGTTTTTGAGGACAATAGGGTCAAGTGCTTTGACCAAGGTCACACAACTAGTAATTATCAAGTGTCTGATATTAGATTTGAACTCAGGTCCTCCTGACTCAAGGGCTGGTGCTCTACTCACTGTGCCACCTAGCTGCCCCTTTCACCGTGCCACCTAATTGCTCCTGAAATGCATTTTAAAAGAAATGAAGAATATGACGAATCAGAGATAAGAAAGGAGGGCATTCCAGGCATTTGAGACTTGGAGACATGTTGCAGGGCAGAGACATAGAAATGGGTTTTAGAGTGTCATTTGTGAGGACAAAACTGATCAGAATGTGAGGACTTTGAGAGCAAAGACTACTTGAAAATGAAAGGCTGGGTGAGAAGATGACTTCACCCCAGAATTCAGATTTGTGGATTATAGTCTATGGATTCTGGAGCAAGGATGATGAACTTTTATTGACGTTAGGAAAAATGTATTTGCCTGGAGATTTGTGGATCTAATCAAAAACTGAAAATGGAATTTCAAATAAAAAACTGCCAGCATTAACAATCCCAAACAAGCTTGTATGTATTTTTAGTTTATTAACTTTATGTGATACACACATGTTTCCATATATACACGCATAGACACATATGTACACACTTTAAGGTATGCACACATATACAGGCATACAATGTATATATTCACTATATGCATATATGTGAATGTGTGTTTACATAATATATAGACATTTTTGTCTCATCCATTCAAATGTAAACTCCTTATAGACAGTGATTGCTTCCTTCTTCGTACTTTTAGCCACACTAGAAGTCAGCACTGTGCTTGATGTACCTTGATGGCATTGTACATACTGAGGTGGACCTGGAGTCAGGCAGATAAGTTTGAATCCTGCCACAAATACTCACTAGGTATGTGATCATGGATAGCTCAGTTTCAGTTTCTTCATCTGCAAAATGGAATAAAAATAGCTCTTGCCTTCCGGGATTGTTGTGAAGATTAAATGTGATAATTGATGTAAAACTTTGTAAATCTAAAATGACTATATAAGTGATAGTTATAATTATTATTATTATTGTTATTATAAATGAAAAGTATCACTGAATGAAGACTATAATGGGAAATGTTTAACAAAGCAAAGACAACAGTAACAGTTCTTGTCTCAGAAAGTGACACTAAATACAGAATTTAGATTGTAAAAAATCAAATGAACTAGAAATAAGCTCCTTAGGCGTAGGGATTGTTTTTTATTCTGTTTTGTATACTCAATGCTTAACATAGTGCCTGACACATTAGTAGTGCTTAATAAATATTTATTGATTGATTGGAATAGAAGACAGAAGAACCAGGACCAATGGATGGGTATTACAGGGAAGTAAAGTTTTACTCAAAAAAAAATTCTCTCTTGAAATATAAGCCAATTCAAAAATGGAATGTAGTTGTCCAGTTGTTTCTGACCCTTTGTGATCTCATTTGTGGGTTTCTTGGCAAAGAAACTAGAGTGGTTTGTTATTTCTTTCTCTAGCTCACTTTACAGATGAGGAAACTGAGGCAAGGAGGCTTAAGGGACTTGCTCAGCTAGTAAGCATCACAGCTAGTAAGTATCTAGGCTAACTTCTATCCACTGTATGACCTAGATACTGGACAAAAATGGAATAGGTTTTTACTTTAGGCAAGTTAATGTTCCTGCTCATTATTGTTTTCATATGAATCCTGGGTTGGAGGAATGGAAATCACTGGTTGATAATATTATATTGAGATTTGTGTATGCCAGTAAAGAGCTGTACTGGAATAACTTGAGGTCTCTTCATTTTGTGACTTTCTTTTGATTTATGATCCTATGATTCTCACAAACAAAAATATTGTGACTTTTGAATCTTCATGATAGTTCATTTATATCTATCTCATTAAAAAACTTACACTTTAAAAGCACTTTATGACTACAGAGGGTTTTCACAAGCATTAAGATTTTGCTTCAAATATAAGGCACCTATTCTCCCTAAATCTTCCTCTTATTTTACTCAGTTATTGCTTCTAATTAATCACACACCCTGATTGCCTTTTATCAGGGTAATTCCTGCTCCATGAATGGAAAAATTAGTAAGTCATACATGGATCTTCTGTGTGACTGGATTTTAACTGAGTGGGAAAGCATTTTTTTCTGAAGCTGTTTTCTATGGCTTAAAATTTTTAAAAAGTGCCATCTTTCAGACATGATGGATGATAGTGAGATAGAATATTACGAGAAGAAGAAAACAACAATGAAGGTGATGAAGACAAAGACAGTAGTGTTAATAAAAATGAATAAAATATCTTTTAGAGATTATAAAAGCACTTTCAGACTAAATATATTTTATCAATAGGTAATTTTAAATTCTCCTTTCAAAGGAAATTTTTCCTTAATTAAGGAGTACTTCTTTTATTTGGGAGCAATCTAGTTTATCCAAAATAGTAAGTATTTTACTTGGACCTCAGGGTCAGCTAGGCAGCATGTATTTAAATCTCCTAGTATAGAGTTAAGAAAACTGAGGCTGTGAGGAAAAAAATCATTTGCCTCTCATCTTAAACTCATAAGTGATGGAGTAAAGACTTAGGTTTTCTTTTCTTTTTTCCTTTCCTTTCCTTTCCTTTCCTTTTTTTTTGGCAGGGCAATGGTGTTAAATGACTTGCCCAAGGTCACACAGTTAGATAATTATTGTGTTTGAGTCTGCATTTGAACTCAGGTCCTCCTGACTTCCAGGCTAGTGCTCTATCCACTGCACCAACTAGCTGCCCCCAAAACTTAGGTTTTCTTGCTGAGAAATGTATCACAAAGGAGGTTAAGCCAAGATGGTAGAGGAAAGGCAGGGACTCACCAGAGCTCTTCCCCAAACCCCTCCAAATACCTTTTAATAATGACTCAAAAAATTCTAGACAGAAAACACAAATCTATGGGTGAAACAATTCTTCAGTCAAAGACAATTTAAAAGATCATCAAGAAAGATCTATTTGCACTAGGGTGATAGAGGAACACAGTGTAGAGAAGATCCTACCGGTGCAAACCTGCCCCCAGCAATCCAGGAACAAGCAGCCAGGTAAATGAAACACTGGCAACAGAGGTGGTTTCTAGATCTCTCAGCCCATGGATGCCAAAGATAACTTAGAAAGTCAGCAGAAAAGGTTTATCCACACCAGAGTGGAACATAGACCAGTAGAGTCCAGTTCAGGTGCCAGTGCAGTACCAGCCCCAGAAAACCAGAAGCAGGTCTTGGGAGCTACTCAGTAGCAGCTGCTTCTGGAGCTCTCAGATGGTATGGGGGTCTCTTTGCTATCAGTGAATGAAGAAGAACTCTGTTGTTTTGCCCATACTCAGCTCTAGTCATAGTCCTGGGATCTAGCATAGGAGAGGAGGAACAGTAGAACAACTCATTATTCACTGGAGAAATGCAAATTAAAATAATTTTGAAGTCTTATACCCATTATATTGGTTAAAAGGACAGAATAGAAAAATGACAAATGTTGGAGGGGATATAGTGGAAAATAAGACATTAATGCCCTCTTGATGGAGTTGCAAACTGTTTTATCCATTCTATAGAACAATTTAGAACTATACCCAAAAGGCTATAAAATCATATTTACCACTTGACCTAGGCAATGCCACTATTAGGTCTGTATTCCAAAAGAGATGAAAAAAGAAAAAGGATATATATATATATATATATATATATATGTATATATGTATATGTATATGTATATGTATATGTATATACACATATATGTATGCATATACATGTATACATATGGATATTTATAGCAGCCCTTTTTAGCATCTCTTTCTTGTGGCAAGGAATTGGAAAGTGAGAGGACAGCTATCAGTTGGGGTTTAAATGAATAGGCTCTGCTATATGATGATGGAATGCTATTCTGTTACAAGAAATGATGAGCAGGATGCCCTCATAAAAACTGGAAAGACCTACAGGAGCTGATGCAAAATGAAATGTATTGTGTATATAATAACAGCAGTCTTGTAGGATGATCAGCTATGATTTGAGTTAGCTTTTCTCAGCAATACTGTGACCCATGACATCTGTGAAAGACTTATGAAAAAGAATGCTTAACCTTCCCCAGAGAAAGAGTTGATGAAGCATATGTTTTCCCCCTAACTATTTTTGCTGATGTTTCTTTTTCTGGGTAGGGCAGGTCTATGTTTTCTTTCATAAAATAAGTAATATGGAAATGTTTTGCATGACTACACACTTAAAACCTTTATCAAGTTGCTTGCTTTCTGAATGGGAAATGGGAGGAGGGAAGAGAATTTGGAACTTGGAGTTTTCAAAATAATTGTTAAAAATTATTATTACATTTAATGGAAGAAAACTAAAATACTAAATAAATAAATAAATAAATAGAAATGAATGACAAGAACATGGGGTATTTTTGGAGTTATAGGACTTCAATTCCATATCCTAGTTCAGCTATTTACTCACTTTGACCTTGGGTAAAACTCTTCAGCTACTCAGAGCTTCAGTTTCATCCTCAGTAAATGGGGATGGGGGAGGGAGAAAGGGGCCAGGTTCCTTTTTCTGAAGCTACTTTTGTGATCTTATCCAAGCCCAGTCTACTTTTCAATACCCATTCTACCTGCATAGATTTTATTCCACTCTGTGATGTAGCAGTTTTTGATATACACAACTCTATATGTACAAATACATTTATATATAATATTTATATTATATACACACATGCATATATAGGCACAAAAATAAATATCCATCCATCCATCTACATGTATATTTGTATATATGTATGGATAACTTATGCTTCCTTATAGATTTTATATAACCTGATAAGAGGTTTCATGTGTCATTTTCCCCTTAAGGCAAGGCATGGAACCTTGTTTAAAAATATTTATTAGAATGAATTAGATTAAAATGAACGTGAATCATCTGAATGGCAATGGAATAAAATATGTAAACAAGTAGGAGGTTATTGACTAGCTGTTTTCCTTCTTCACTTTGAAAATAGTAGCAAGTGATTAGGGTCTTGTAGAAACACTGACCATCAAGATTGGCTGGTAGATCTTGGAAAAGTTTCTAAAGGAATTGGTCACACCTCTCCCTGGAATACTATTAAAATAGAGCATTTTTTCATTTATTTGGAGACTCGGTAAAGGAGATCAAAGGAAACTAATCAGGCTCGTTGCTAGAAGGTCAATTACTAAAGTTGAAGCTTCAGTATTTTGGCCACATAATGAGAAGATGATACTCATTGGAAAAGTCCTTGAAAATATTGAAGGTAAAAGGAAATAGGGCCACCAGAGGATAAGATGGATAGATAATACTGTGGAAATGATAAATATGAATTTGAACAGACTTTGAGAGATGGTAGAAGACAAAATGACCTGACATACTATGATCTATGAAGTCATAAAGAATCAAACATGACTAAATGACTGAACAACAGCAACAATAATCCTGCTGGAGAATAGATTATAAGACTACAAAAGGGTGCTTGATAGTATAGCTGAAAGAGCAAAAAAAGTGATTTTCAGCTCTAAAGTGCAAAATCTAATCACCCTATGACCTTGGTTTAAGCCCTGACTCTATCATTATCATTATCTATTATTAATCATGTGATTATAGACATATATTTATGTTCCATTGCCTCTCCTTGATTTCCTCTTTTGCAAAATATAACTGCAATTTTCATGACTTTCCTTACTGGGTTATTGTAAGATGCAATGAGATAATACACATGAAGCATTTTGCAACCATCAAATGCTATATAAATGAGAATTATTATCATAATGATGATAGTGAAAAAATTTGGTAACCTACTACTCAATTTGAAGCCAAAAATCAGTAAGTGTAGAAGGACCCTGTGTAGTTGATAAATTTCAACTGTTTAATTTTGAATATCTCCAGGGATTTTATGTCTATATTTACAGCCATCTTTACAATGGCAAGAACAGATCACAGTTAGTATCCCAACCTTTGGTTGTAAGATCCAGGAAGGTCAACACCTTTGAATAATTAGGGTATATATGTGAAAAAGGCTATTCACAGGATCAAAAATTATTGCAATTGATATAATGTTAGTTTTCTATTTCCATAGGTCTTTAAGCAGAGGGTTGCCAGGGGTTGGTAGAGGAGAGTCTCATTCAGGTATAAATTATATTAGATGAAGGGTTCTTAACCTAGGTTCTTAACATGAACTTATTTTTATTTTTTGAAGATATTTTATTAGTCATATTTAAATAAAATTAACTTCCTTTGTATTGATCCATATTTTATTTTACACACTTTAAATTGTAATTCTGAACTATGGTCCAATTGCTGTATTAGATTACCAAAGATCATGTCCATGATCCAAATGATCAAAACCCCCATGACTACACGATCTATGATGTCCCTTCCAACTCTGGGATATCACAATTCTGAAAGAGACTTGAAATAGTTGGCATCAATCTGTCAAATAATTTATCCTAATTCATTAAGAGACCAAAATGTATTCCCCTTCCAATTTTCATTGATTTCCTTAATATTTACCAGTAGTCACAGAGTCAGCCAATTATAAAATGGTTAATTCAGTTTAATTGTCATTTCAAATGCCTTCTATCTCCATATCAACACCATTGACATCCATTTTTCTTCAACCTTTTTCTGAACTTTCTTCCTTCTCAATGGTGTACTCTCTATACCCATCCAACACTACAATTCATATCTCAACTTGTCAAAGTCTTAATACTTTCTTCTTATGAAAACCTGCTCCCTTTGAACAACTTAATAATGGTTAAAATGTCTATAAATTTAACATGAGGTATCATATGAAGTGGTGGCTAAAAAATTAATAAATTTAAGACTACTTCAATAGAAATACATATTTAATATTAGGAAGTTGAAATTCCCTTTTTATACTGCCTTAGTCAGAACATATATCTGGTTTGCTTTTCATTACAGGAAGACACAACAGCTTGATAAGGAAATTAGAAAAAAAACAGATCAAGTTCATATGAGGGTTAGAGGATTGTAGATGATATGTGAGGATTTCTTTATGAAACTGGTTTATTTAACCTGAAAATAAAGATGACTTAATGGGAGTCATCATACTTGCCTTTAAATTTGAGAGGGGTTTCCATTTGAAAAAATTTTTAGACTTGGTCTACTTAGTTCCAGAAGATAGAAGTAGAAGGATAGGGATGCACTTAAAATAATTACCTATTTATTATTATTATTATTATTATCATTTATTATTACCATTGTAAAAACAATGAAAACAAATTAAGTTCCTGCTTTACCCTGCTGGAGGTGTCTAGGCAGAGGTTGGGTAATAAGGATGTTGTGATCACAATTCCTGTGTTGGAAAGACAATTAAGAGGATGGCCTTTGAGGTCCCTTAGAAATCTGAGGTTCTATGACTCTGAAAGAACTGAAAATTAATTCACAATTAAACATCAACAGTTAGTGAAGCTTTACTTTTTTTTACTTTTTTTACTTTTTTTGCAAGATAATAGGGTTAAGTGACTTGTTTAAAGTCCCACAGCTAGGTTAATTAAGTGTCTTAGGTCAAATTTGAACTTAGGTCCTCCTGACTCCAAGGCCACTGCTCTATCCATTGTGCAACCTAGCTGCCCCCAAAGTATTACTTTTATAGAGGTGTTTACACTGCACCAAATATTGGATTATTTGCCATATTCCAAAGGAAATAAGGTCTAAGGAAAGAATTTCTTCCACTGATGAACTGGGGAAGCTGATATTTTTGGAACTTTGTTTCCCCTCCCTGAAATTAAATATATAAGCAGCCCTGAGACTCTCTAATTGTAAATTCATTTTTCCTCTCACTTTGTTCTCACATCCCACAATTTTAGTTAGAAGTGACAGCAGAAGAAATCTAATTCAGCCTATTCCCCAAAGGAATCTCCACTATCAAATACTAGGAAACTGTTTCATCCAGCCTCTACTTGAATACTTCCAACAAGAGGAAACTCAGTATCTTATGGGACAGTTTATTCCATTTTTCCATAGTTCAATTGTTAAGGAAGGGTTTTTTCCTATCTCCCTTACAATTCTCACCCAAAATATCAAGCTTCAGTTTGTCTCTTTGCAGCTTCAACCAGTAGCTACTATTCTTATCCTTGGGGGCCAAAATGAAGAAATCTGTTCTTTCTTCCATGTGACAGAATTTCAAATACTTGAAGACAGCTATCATATCAGCAGCAAGTCTTTTCTTTTCCAGGCTAAATACACCAATTCTGTCAAGTGATTTCTCCCCCATTATCTCTACTGCCTCAGTCTTCTCTTTGCCATAAACAACTCTTTTTCTTTCAACTAATCTTCATATTTTACACACCATTACTTTTGAGATTCTTCATCCAAATTATAGTCATTCTATGGATTCTCTCTACCTGACCAATGTCCTTTCTAAACCATTATGCCCAGAACTATGCATAACACTTCAGAAGTTGTCTGATATAGTCCAGAGGAACTCACACCTCAGTTATGGAAGCTAAACCTCTCAATGCATCCCTAGATGCCCCTCTTTTTTACTTGACATCACACATATGATTAATATTGACACAGAAATTTACTCCTCAAATTTTTTCCAATAAACTGCTATCCAATTATGCCTCTCCCATCCTTTGTTTGATAAAAATTTCTTTAATGCTAGTATAAGACTTTACATTTATTCTTGTTGAATTTCATCTTATTAAATTCGATCCAACATTGTCATGGTATCATAGGGTCATAGATCTATGACTTAGAGTGACTGTAGTGATAATCTAGTCTGACCTTTTCTTTTATTTTAAATCATAAATCAAACCTAGAGAATGCTAAATGACTTATCCAATATTAAGTTCCTATCCACAGATAGTCAGTGGCATAGGTCAAAGAATAAATAGCACCTATTTATATAATATCTACTATGAGCTCTTTACATTTGATCTTCACAATAACCTTGGGAGGTAGATGTTATTATTATCCTTATCTTACAGTTGAGAAAACAGAGGTTAGGTGACTTGCTCAGGGTCACACAGCTACTTAGTCTTAGGTTGGATTTGAATTTGTCTTTTTGAATTCAGACCCAGTTCTATCTACCAAACCTCTTGGCTGCCACTGTAGCACACTACCTCTAGTCTTTTGTGGTAGAGCCTAGAATTAGACCACAGTGAGGGGGATAATCTGATTGGAGTTCAGGCAAAGACTCTTGACAGAACAGCCACATAAAAGAGGGGCTTTCTGGAAGCATTTAAGACAGTGTCACATGCCTGCCAAGGAACTCCTCAGACTTTATCAGATAATAATACTAGTTAATAATGCTAGTTGCTTTCACTAGGAATTAGAGAACATATTTTGAAAAGCTCTGTGGACTCACAAAAGTGTGGACCCATTAAAGCACTGTGACCTTATTAAGGTTTCATTTTTCTCTAGATGGAAAGCACTATCCCTCTTACCACACCTTTAGGTGTTTCTGTATGTGTGTGTGTGTGTGTGTGTGTGTGTGTGTGTGTGTATTTGTGTATATGTGTATGTAAATATGTTTTATTTTGACTGTGCATATTTATTGCAAGACTATTGTTTTCCTTACTTTTGCCCCAAATGAGAAGGTGATAGAATAGCGAGAAAATAAATGTTTGCTAATTAGAGAGGGAAAAAAAAAACCTAACACCTTTATAAAATAGAAAAAGAAAGAAAGAAAATGTTAGTATTTTTTTTCTACCATAAAGGTGAAGAGTAGGAGGACAGATTTTAAGGTATTGGTAGGTCCTCTCAACAGACTATCTTGAATCACTAAGAAAACAAAAATAATCATCTTGAGTCCATTTCTCATTAGCTTCCTGTTGTCTCTAATTCTACAGTTTGATATTGAATATCATCATCTCTTCTTTGTATCTATTTCAGAGAAAAAAGGTGACTGCACTCCTCATCAAAACTGGAGCCTTACTTGTGTCCTTCAACCCAGTCTCTCCTCTCTCCACCGGGAGTTTGCTACTTCTTTGATCATCCATAGGTCCCAAGGTGAGAGTGTTTGTTGAGGGGGAAGAGAGGACCTATCTTACTTCTCACCTCTAGGTCAGTCCTGTGGCAGTATCTCACCTCAAAGAATCTTCTCAAGATATTTTAAAAGGCCCTGGACCTACTTCTTTCAATAAGAAGAAAGATTCAAGAAGTTAGGCCTCCTCCATCCTGATGATGCAGGGCTAGGCCTAGGTAGGCAGTGAACTTCAGACCAAAGGCACTGACACAAACCGGGTCAAGTGATATGCCTGGCTCACACAGCTCCTGAGTTTTTGAGGAGAGATTTGAACTCAGCAAGAGTCTTCCTGAATCCAGAAATTATACTCTCTCTCCTATCCAAGCTAGATTGAGTCTAGTCTGTCTCTATCTAGTATTGACCAAGAAATATGAAGCTTGAGGCAGAGCTTCTTCTGTCCTCAACTTTTGTTTTTGGGGGTGGTTGGGGGGTGATTTCAAAGAGCTGTCCTAGAGACAGAGTCTCAGGGAGGGGTAGTCAGGGAAGGCCCTGGTCAATGAGTCTTCTTGGAATTCAGTGGGGATAGGCTAAGGAAGTCAGCCTAGGCTGGTCCTGGTACACATTTCCTGCATACCAGCAGTCACAGGGAAGTGAGGTAGAGTCTAAAATTATATTCTTTGAAGCAGACATCACAGAAATAGCTCTGAGTTTAGAAGGGTAGCAGCCATTGTCCTATATGGGCAAATTCCAATACCATCAATTCTGAGTTTCTAGTTGAGAAGGTATCTGGATTTTACCTCGGATCCAGGGGTTGTGATCTCCCTCTGCTGGTCTTTCCCTTGCCAGAGTCCAAGTCTATGCCAGAAATGACACAGGTCAGGTGAGGGTGTGTGTGTGTGTGTGTGTGTGTGTGTGTGTGTGTGTGTGTGTGTGGTCCCATGGCTGCCCTGGAAGCCATCCTGTCTTTTTATTGCCCTCCTGAGGGAGAATATTGTCTTTTCTCAAGTCACACCACATGAAAAGTTAGTAGAGACAGATCAGGGAAGAGGGATGAGGAAGAGGAGCATCCTTGATGGGGGGGGTGTTTCTGGGAAGAGTTGGGATTTATGTCTCTGCCTTAACCCCTATCTCTCTTCTGTGCCTGTCTTGGAAGCCAACTTGACTATTTCTACCCACAGAAGGGCAACCCTCTACCATGCTTTGAAAGATCGTTTATGATTCTTTATCTTATAGAATGTTAACTATCCTTTCTATCTTTGTGTCATCTGCAAATCTGACAAACCTAGCATGTATATTTTTAGTGAAATCATTAATAAAAATATTATACAAAACTTGGCTAAACCTATATTCATAGGGCTTCACTAGAGATTAGAGTCAACCTGACATCGAATCATTTAGCAACTATTTTTTGAAAATGGTCTTCACAGGGCGGCTAGGTGGCGCAGTAGATAAAGCACTGGCCCTGGAATCAGGAGTACCTGGGTTCAAATCCGGTCTCAGACACTTAATAATTACCTAACTATGTGGCCTTGGGCAAGCCACTTAACCCTGTTTGCCTTGCAAAAACCTAAAAAAAAATGGTCGTTCAACCAATTCTGAATTTACCTAACTGCATCAGTTACTCAGCCCAGTGGTGTCAAAATCAAATAGAAACCAAGCTTAAAGATAGCTACACCCTGCATGTTCACTTAGAAACTCACATATTAACATTATCTATATTCTATTGTGTTTGTATATTTATTTATTTATTTAGTTTTTGTGGGGCAATGGGGTTATGTGACTTGTCCAAGGTCACATAGCATGAATCAAGTGTCTGAGGTCACATTTGAACTCAGTTTCCTCCTGATTCCAGGGCCGGTACTCTATCCACTGTATCCCCTTAGCTGCCCCTTCTATTGTGTTTATATTTATTTTAAACAATGTTGCTGTTTGACACCTTTTTAGTTTACATTGCACATTTTCTACAAGTCTAGTCTAAGAAACCATATTAAATACTTCATTAAAATCTAGGCAAACTATGTTCACATCTTTTTTTATCACTTACTAACTTAACAACCTTGTCAAAAAAGGAATAATATTATTCTGCCATCACTTCTTTTTGATTAAGCCTTCCTGGATTTTTGACATCCTACTTTTTCTGGATACTCATTTGCCATCTGTTTAATTATCCCTTCTAGGATTTGCATTGGAATGGGCGTAAATATGATTGACCTATAGTTTGCCAACTCTATTTTTCTCTCCATTTTTTAAAAAAGTGAGACAATGTTTACTCTTCACCTTTATGGCAGTAACTCTTTTGTACTTCACGACCTTTGAAATAACACTAGCTTAGAAATCACAGCTGTCAATTTTTGTCAGGATCTGATAATGTTTCTTATCTGGGACAAGTAGATAGATTCATTAAGGCAATTTGTACTTTCTTACAATCTCCATAATTATCTTGGCTATCCACTCTCTATTGACCATCCTTTCATTTATAGTGCACATGTCATTTTATTTAGGAACCAAAATGGACATCATGGAATATAAAATGTATATTTTTGTACAAACAAAATCATATAGTCAAAATTGAAGGAAACCAGAAAACTAGAAAAAAATTATAACAAATTTCTATGATAAAGTCCTCAAGAGTCAATTATATAAGAATACAAGTCATTTGACATAGCTATCAGATTAGCTAGTTTGATATGAAATAAAATGACAAATATAAGAGGGAGTAGAGGAAAATTGAGACATAATGTGCTGTTAGAGTTCTGAATTGAGCCAAGCATTGGAGAGTAATTTGGAACTATGCCCAAAAGGCACTACTAGCAATAACACTACTATATCTGTAACCCCAAAATATTTTTTAAAGGAAAAGAACTTATAATGTACAAAAATATTTGTGGCAGCTCTTTTTTTTTTGTGGAGGAAAGGAATGGGAAACTGAAGGAAATGTCCATAAATTTTTGAATGATTGAACGAGTTGTGGTATATGATTTTGATGCATTACTATTATCCTATAAGAAATGAATAGAAGGGTGTTTTCAGAAAAACCTAAAAAGACTTATATGAACTGATACAAAATTAAGTGAATAGAACCAAGAAAACATTGTACACAAAATATCCATTTTAATTGTATGATGATCAACTGTGGCTATTTTCAGCAATATAGTGATTTAAGACAATGCTGAAGGACTCATGCTAAAAAAAACTGGTAGAGTCTGAATGCAGATCAAAGAGTTTTTAAAAACTTTTTCTTTCTTTTTTATATTCTATGTTTCCTTTCACAATATGACTAAGATGGAAAAACTAAATGAATCTTGAATAGCTCTCCTTTCACTTTTTTTAAGTTGACATTATTCCATCTTTCAAAGCCATGATCCTACCTCTTCTTTGATCTTTCTTTTTATTTTAATTTGGCTACCCCTGTGAGGTATTGGGGTGCCAATACTCTTTTCTTGTTCTGGGGTTCCTCACCAGTCGCATTTTATTTCTGGTTTTAAAACTTTTCTTTTCACAAGATGGTGCCACACTTTAGCATTTTTCCTGTTATTTGTCTTTCCCCCCCCTAAAATTCATATCACTTTCATCTAAATTCATTAGTGATTTCCCTATGCAAATCTCTTTAGGCAATTTGCATTTCTCCTTTCAGTGAAACTACTTTCCTTTGTAAGATCTCTACTCTTGGGAGTTTCCTAATCCCTCTGGGGACAGACTTGTCCTATACAAATTTAGTTCATGAGACTAAATCTATCTCTACCCCCAAATCTTTTCCAAAATTTTAGGGTAGATATATTACACCTAGCTTCTTCTCCTCACAAACTATGAGAGAGCGGTCATTGCCCCACAATATTTATATATTATATGGAACCATTTCCTTCCTTTTGGTGAGAATTACATCCAGAACAGAAACCTCTAGGGCTTTTCTACTTTTTGAATGATGAAATTATTATTGGGTAAAGAGACGGATGGAAGAAACCTCAAAGATCTTTTAGTTCAAATGGTACACAAATAGAAATGGTCTCTAAACATCGCAGACAACTAGTCTAGCTTCTTCCTGAATTCAGCCAGTAAACTGGAAAAAGTCAATTCCACTTTTGGATAGCTTTAATTATTTGGCAATTTCCCCTGGTTACACAGCACAAAAATCAGTCCTCTTATAATTTGCACAGGCTGAAGAGTGCAGTGGAAAGTTCATTGGTTCAAGAAGGTGAGGACTTGTGTTCAACAACTCCTTCGGATCCTTTGCTTCCTGAGCCTAATCAACAAAATGAAGGGAAGGGATTTGTCTAGTTGCCTTCAAAGGGTTTTTCCCCCCAGTTCTTAAACTATGACATTCTGAATTTCAAACATTGACTCTTAATTTACCTCCTGGAGACAAAAAGAACAAGTTTAATATTATTTCTTTCAAATAATAAAAGACTGCTACTGTGGTACTCTTAAGTCTTCTCTTATCCTTTCCAGAAATCCCTAATTCCTCTCATACTTATATTGGTTAATGTCCAGTTCTTTTGCCAATTGGTTGCTCTCCTCTGTACTATAATCTAGATTTCATTGTTCTGCCTAAAATTGGCAACTCAGAACTGAAAACAATACTGTGCAATTGAGAATAGTGGAGCAGGGATAGTTCATTCCTTGTTCTAGATCCTATACTTCTCTTAATGCAACCCAAGAGTATGTTACCATTTGAGACTTCCCTGTCACCTCTTTTTTTCTCCTTCTGCCCATCTCATTAGACCAAATGATCATAGGCTCTCCATAAATACACTGGCAGTTTTTCCCCAGACACATCCCCATGGAAACCAAAACAAAGGGACCTAAAGGAAAGTCTGAATAGCTCACATTCTTTTGTGCCTGCTGGGAAAGCTGAATTTTCTCATTTTTCTTTAAATCTGTCCCTTTCTCCATTTTACTTCTTTTTTTCAGATCCTGGGACTGTAGAGCAGAGTTAAAATTCATGGATGTTTAAAGGATCTCATTTTTCTGTGAGTTTAGAGCTCTATAGTGGATATAGGTACTGGCCCCTTTTGATCTAGGGAGAAGGGAAGGTAGATAAGGTGCATTTACGTTCTCTTTCTAGTAAAATAAGTTTTTTCTAGAGGAGAAAACAGTATGTATTGCAGTAATGATTATTTCCTAGTCTTAGAGTTGTACTGGATCCCTTAGTCTACACTGCATGGTCACAGAATTTCCAACTTCCTTATCATTTGTCAGATACCATCATCAACCTTAATCAAGACTGCTGAAGTGAGACATTCTCTTTGAAAAGAGGAATCTTCTGTTTTGAGTTTTTCATAAAGTTTACATTATTTAAAAATTATATTAATTGAACAGAACAAAATAAATACATTTTGCTCTGTAAAGTTATTTTTTTAATGCTATCACCTACAAGAGTAACAACTTATATTTATATTGGGCCTTAAGGTTTATAAAGAAATTAACTCATTGTTACACTGTGAAGTAGGTGAGGCTTGTACTATTATCCCCATTTTATAGATGAGGACGAAAAGGAGGCACAAGTACTGTTGTGACTGTTCTAATCTGCTTTCCAGATAGGATTGTTAAACTTCAATGTGAACATTTATACCTTAGAAATCAGCATTCTCTACAAAACAAGACTGATTTATTGATAGTCTAGCCTTAAGAAAGTGTTACTAGTTCAGATTAAACTTAAAAGTGCATGCACTTTTTTTTTGGAAAATTCTGTTGTTAAATGTTCAACAGACAGAATCCCATATTTTTCTATAAACACTGTTGTGCTTCTAATAAGGTAAGCAGTACAAGGCTCAGATACTAAAGATGTCACCAGATTGGTAACTGGAGTTTAAAAATTAATAATAGCAATCAATAATGATAATGAGAGAAGAAGGAAGTGATAATAAATGGTTGTCATTTATAGCACCTTGTGGTTTCCATAGTGTTTTGTATCCATGATATCATTTGAACCTTACCATACCTGTAGGCTCAGTTAAGTATGCAGTCACAGGGTTAGCAAATATTAGCCCAGATGGTCTTTTGACTTCATATTCAGAACTTTTACCAGAATAACTCATAGAGAAAATGATATCACTACCTAGGACAAATAGTATCAGAACTGGAGTCAGAACATTTGAATCTTGCTTCTATACCTTTTCCTAATTATTTAACTTGGTCCAATTATTTGATGTTTTTGGGGTCCAGTTCTCTAATTGTCAAATTAAAGGTTTATTTTAGACTATTTATAAGTTCCCTTTTAGATGTAACATTCCTTGAATCTAGAGATAGAGTCAGAACTGTCAAAATTTCAATTGTATATAGAATTTCTGCCTATAGACACTGCCCTCCACCAATGCAGATTAGCAACTTCTTTGCAATTTAGGGTCTTAGATTGTTGCCCAAGGAATTGAAAGGTTAATAACTTGACCTGGATGAGACAGCTGATATGTGTTAGAGGTGGGATTTGAACCTAGGTTTTCCTGGCTTTAACCCTCTATCCACCATGCCATACTGGCTCTCTTTATCCCTTTCTCATTTTATTTTGTCATATCCCTTGGTCTGTATAACTCTGTTAGTTTTAGGATGTAAATTACTTTTATGAAATCTCAAAGTGAAATCTTAGGGATTATCTAAGACCAGTATGCCTAAGTTCAGTCATTACCCTTATAATGAACCTGATATTTGTAATTGGGCACTTCTTGACCAAAAGTAGTCTTCCATTTTGGAAGTCTTTTACAGACAGGACATTTTCTAACACCTGGGATGGTACATTCTATCCTTGTTAGGAAGAATTTTTTTCCTTTTTTATATCAAGCCTAAAACTAGTAGATAGATATATTTATCATATAGATGGACAGACATAGAAAAAAATATTTATCCAATAGATGGATAGATAAATAGAAATAGATTCAGACACTCAAACAGAGTTTGGAAAATATCTCATAACTAAGGTACTTTCATTTTGTAGATGAGGAAAGGGAAAATTACTTTTTTCTGAGGTTACAAAGGCTGTAAGTAATGGTCTGTGATTCAAACCTTATTTGACTCCAAACGCAGTACTTCTTCCAATATATCAAGGTTTTGTAATTTTTGTTTGTTTAGTGATGCAGTCAGGGTTAATTGACTTGTCCAAGGTCATATAAGCTAATTAAATGACAAGTGTCTGAGGCCAGATTTGAATTCAGGTTCTTCTGACTCCAGGACTGGTGATCTAACCACTGTACCACCCAGGTCCAGGCTATACATTTCACCTGACTTTTATCCTTTGAGTAATTCTAATTTCTGGATCCAAGCACAGGAAGTTCAGTCCCAAGGTCATTTTATTTTTACTTCCTATTGAAAGTGTTTTACTAAAAAAAAAAAAAAGTAAGTTTTTTTCCTGATTCCCATAGGTGTTATTGTCTTCATCAAATGAAACCATCAAACATTTATAAAGCACCTACTATAATCTAAACACTATACTAAGCACTGTTTCCTCAATTTATATTGTATTTTCTTATCTTTTTTTAATGTTGCATTGCCCTTCCTCCTGTGGAAAGTAGACACCTCAAGGGCAATTGGCTCTTTTTGTTTTTCAGGGTTTTTTGATATCTTCAGAATATAACCAACTTGATTCTTCCCCATACTGGGAATGATCTCTCTGTCCCCAGGATGAAATCACAACTCATTCTATTTAGCATTTGAAGGACTTTTATGTAGAAGAGGGAGTAGATTTGTTCTGTTTAGCTAGCCCTCGAGTGAAGAACTAGGAGCAAAGGGTAGAAAACACAGAAGGAAATTTTAGTGTGATGAGGAGGAGGGTAGGGAATCTTCCTAATAGAATGTGTCAAAGAGGAAAGGGATGCCTTGAGAATCACTGAGAATTAATTCTCACTTGGGATCTTCCAGCAAAAATTGAATGGTCATTTATCAGGAATAGATTGGATTAGAAGGTACTCCCATGATCCATCTGGTTCCAAGATCCTTTAGTTCCTTGTCATTGTATTTTCCTGGCTCAGCACAGTGGGACACAGCAGTGGGTTTGAAGTCTGTAGTCCTAGTTTTTAGTTGGAGTGCCATTGTGATTGGTAGCCTGGTGACTGGATAGTCCAGTGACAAACCTCATCATTCTCCAGTCCACCTTTCACATCAGTAACTAGCCTTTCTCTGGAAAAAAACAAAAAACAAAAAACAAAGGCCTGACTTTAATAGTTTGAGGTGGCAGAGGAGCTGACGATGTCATTAGCTGATGGGTCCAAGCCTACAAAATTTATTGAGCTGTGGTAGGCTGAAAACCATGATAAGGAAATGTGTTTATTGAAGAAACCATTCCTGTATAATCTAAATTCGGATGGGGAAAAGCCTCATTTGCAGAATTTAAATAATGCAGCTTCTCCACCTGCCATTCATAGATAGTTCTTAACCACTGCATGCAGGCTTCAGGGATTAGATACTATCTCTGTTTCTACATCAGTGGCTTGAATGTAATGAACATCTCCTGGTTTGGGGAGCAGCCAGATGTGCCTCAGGACAAGCCACTGCAGTAAACCTTGAATAGCTATCAATAAGGTGAGTTAACTAAATATTCACTTGCTCTCTGAATTTTCACAATGTATTTGTTTATAGGTATGCTCTATTTTTTGTTTTCTTTTAGGAGGAATCACAGTATTTTTGATTCAAGCTGTCAAAGTCATCATTCATATAAAACAAGGCATAGTCTAGTGGCAAGAGCAATGGGTTTGAAGTCTGAAGTCCTAGCTTTTAGTTCCAGTGCCAATTATAGTGCCATGACCTTGTATAAATCACTGAATTTCTCTGGAAACTAGTTTCCTCTTCAGTAAAATAGATACTGTCATCTTTATTGTCAACCATGTTCTAAACCTTTAAGTCATCTTTGAATTATTTTGCCTCATCTTATATATCCAACTAATTGCAAAGTCTTATCTGTCTTATCTCTACAACATTGCTAGTATCAGTCTTTCTTTACCTCTAACCAGGACTATTACAAACATTTTCTAAATAATCTCCTACTACTAAACTTTCCCCTCCAGTGCATCTTCTGCACAGAAGTTAAACTCATATTCTTTTAATGAAAGGAATCACCTTACATATGACCTTCTTTTCCTTTTAAAATTATTCAGTGGCCTCATTATTTCTAAGGATAAAAGACAAAGTCTCAAACCTTCTACTGTTATGCTCTCATCACTCTAGGTTCTGTTTTTTTTTTTTTTTTTTTTTTATCAAATTACTCCACTTTATAGTGTTTACTTCATTCCAGTCAAATTGGTCCACTGGTTTCTTAAATTCCTGGGATTCTATCTCACCTCTTTCTGCCTTTCCAAAATTGTTCCCATTGTCTTGAGTTATATTCCTCTTCACCTATTTCTTATAGAATTCCTTCTTTCAAATAACACAACTACTACCAGATATCTTTCTTCCTCTCACGCCATCCCAACTCATTCCAATTATTAACTATCTCTCTACTTCAAATTTCTTTGTATAATTATCTATACATATTGCTTTTATACAAGTTGTATCTACAATTTGATATAAGCTTCTTTAGGAGTTGTCCCTTCCTTCCTTCCTTCCTTCCTTCCTTCCTTCCTTCCTTCCTTCCTTCCTTCCTTCCTTCCTTCCTTCCTTCCTCCTTTCCTTCCTTCCTCCCTTCCTTCCTTCCTTCCTTCCTTCCTTCCTTCCTTCCTTCCTTCCTTCCTTCCTTCCTTCCTTCCTTCCTTCCTCCTTTCCTTCCTTCCTCCCTCTTTCTTCCTTCTTCCTTTTTCTTTCTTTCTTTCCTTCTTTCTTTCTTTTTTCTTTCATTTCCTTCCTTCCTTCCTTTATCTTTCTTTCTTTTTCTTTCTTTCTTTCTTTCCTTCTTTATTTCTTTTTTCTTTCATTTTCTTCCTTCCTTCTTTCTTTCTTTTCTTTCTTTCTTTCTTTCCTTCCTCCCTCCCTCTTTCTTTCTTTTTATTTTTCTTTCCTTCTTTCTTTCTTTTTCTTTCATTTCCTTCCTTCCTTCCTTCCTTCCTTCCTTCCTTCCTTCCTTCCTTATTTCCTTTCTTTTTTGCCCTTTTATTTCCAGGGTTTCTCATGGTGTATTTTATATCATATATTTATATATATGATATAAAATAAACATTTTTAAAAATTGAATTGAATTGAATTTGATATTTTCCCTCTTAGGAGGCTATTGTAAAGACCAAACTACTGTATCTCAAGAAACTTTTAGCACTTAAAGGACCATGTCAATACATACTCTTTCCATTATATTATCCAATGATTAGGATCTATATTTGGTGGAGGGAGTGTCCACATTGAGAGTTTCTTACTCTGACACAGATCACAGATCCTACAGTATTTGTTAACTGGATCAAGTCACTTTGAATGAATTTAATATTTTCTAGTTTTCTCATATGCTGCCAATTTCTCTTCTGTTCACCTTATCTTACCTGGCTAGGGAGGACATCTTATCAAATAGCTTACTGTCAAATGTTTTTGCTTTGAGTTTTCCAAGGATCTGATAAGAATATCCTATTGATTACTCTAATGCCACTATTTTAAAGTATTCCCTGGGAAAAACTCCAGAGAAATAACTTGTTGCCCCAACTGAAGCCAAGGTTTGAGTAGGATTTGGTTACCTAGAAACCTATTTCATCTAAGGAGGCATTTAAGCCCTGGCAGGTGTAAAAGGTTTGTTTGGCATTACTGGGTCTGGAGCTATTTATAAACAGTACAAATGGTGTTTGAGACACATACAGGGATTGAGTAATGCTGACTGCAGAGGAGGAGAGGGGTTGGGATGGCTTTGCCTTCTCTCTCCTGAAATCCATTGATCAGCACTAACTTGGAAGCTGCCCCACAGACAATCATAGACTGACTGCAGCTGTGTTGCTGATTCTTTGTTTTGTTGTGAATCCTTCTGCTTCAAAATGAAATTGGTTGCCAAGAACCAGGTGTACTAGCAGAATGGGGCCACCTTTTTGGCCATATCAATCTTGGCCTGAGGTGTTACTGTCACATGCCCTGGGTCAGTAACATTCTGAAGAATCTTGGATAATGGAAGGCAAAGGGCCATATCAACCTTCCCTTTTCCTTCTCTCCTCAATTTATTAAATACATTTGGGTCCTACAACCCAATACTGATGGGTTGTGTATATACTGAGAAGCCAATTTTGCATCTCTAGGTCCTCTGTATAATGACACTGGGAGGGGATAATGTGGTAGATAACTTGTTTCTGCATTTCTCCTCCTTATAATTTCCATAAACCAAGTGAAAATATATTATTCAGTTATTACCTTTCCTTTCTTCCCTTTAAAATGAAGGTGAAATGGGAGATGACCTCCAACTAATGGTTTCTGTATGAAACTTGCAAATGTCAGCTTTTTAGTAAGTACAAGAAAAACTCCCCCAACATTGGTAGGGGAGATAGCTACAAAATTAGCGCTAAAAAGTATGGACCTGGTGCTCAAACAAGAAAGCAAATGGTCTGGGAAATGAGAGCCTTGGGTCTGATAAGGGTGCTGTCTTTGAATAAACTATTTAGCTTCCCTGAGCCCTAGTTTCTTCAGACATAATATGGGGAATGATAATACTTGCATTAGCTATCTCACAGGATCAGGTGAGATTGTCCGTTATAGTTATAAAATGCTTTATAAATGCCAGCTGTTATTATCATTATTGGTATTTTACATCAGAGACCCACAGAATCTACCTAAGATTGGAGCATAACAATAGGTCAAACTATATGGCAGCCCCTCTCCCCCATCTCCCCCCCCATCCCACCTTACCCTAGCCAGGAGGAGCTTCTGAACTAAAAGGAGGGGGATAACAGAACAACCATTTAGAGTTTTAAGAGTGAGCCAGAGAAGTGATTAACATAAAAAAATGTTTCATCCTTCATTTATATAGAGATTGTTGCCTGAAAAAGGCCTCCATTTGGAATAAAGTTTAGGACTGTAAAAGAACTATCTGTGTTTGCTGAACTGAATTTTATAGTGGAGGAAAAAGGGAACAGCACAAAAAAAGTCTTTTTAGGGAAGACCCACCCTCCGGGCAGACTTTCAAAGAAAAATGCCCCCTTTTAAAAATCTTGGTTGCCCCAGTAGAGAACCCTTTAGAGATCTACTTAGAAGATAAGAACATCTTGCCTTTATTTTGTTATAGGATAAGTGATGAGATTTGATAAGGTAAAAGGCCATTCTTAGATGCAGAATAGCAGGTTCCTACTTAAGTGATTGATTTAAGGAGAATTTGATAAGATTCTTACTTGATTTGTCCCTCCATTTGTCTATTATCCTTCCTGAAATTGCCAGTTTTAAAGACTCATTCCTTTGTTTTTAAATTACATATCCAGAAATTCTTTGTTACAAAATCAATTCCAAAGTTACCAGCACCCAGCTTCTGAATTTTTTTTAATTACCAATTACTGGCAGTTGAAATGTGCTATAAAGCATTCAGGAAGGAACCAAGTTGTCTTTTACCAGGGATGCCTCCTGCTGGCCTGCAATTGTCTAACATAATATCTTCCTCACCACATCATTTCATCCTACAAAGGTAAATCATAGTATATTCCATATTTTTCTCTCCTTTAGTGCTCACAGTTCAGATATTTATATCTCCATCAATTTCTTTCTCACATGGGTAAATATATTCCATACACTTTCCAGCTCTCAAAATGCTGTCAAATCAGTACTGCCATTGTTACTGGAAAGAGTAGTCAATCAATTTCCCCTATGGTTCCACTTACCATCCCTGTGACTTTCTAAACTAAAACATGTTTTCTTGGCTGCCACTTCCCTTATTACAATGCATGCTTTTGAGGACAAGAATTCCCTTTGTATTCTTATTACCAATATTGAGTACAGTGTTTGATCAATTGTAGGCATTTTGCTGAATAGGGTAAGACCTAAAATCAGGAAGATCTGAGTTCAAAGACGACTTGAGACTAATCGTGAGACCCTTGGTAAGTCATTTTACCACATGTGTCTCAAGTTCCTTAACTGTAAAATGAGCTGGAGAAGGAAATGGCAAACTATTCCAGTGTGTTTACCCAGAAAACACCAAAAGGGGTCACAAAGAACTGAACCTGACTGAAATGACTGGCACTTAAAAGTCATTGTTATTTATCCATCCTTTCAAACTATAGATCTATGAATAAATTTTATATCCTGTCAGTTATTTAGGAATGACATCAAGAAACAAACAAAAATAAGATTTGTTCAAAAATAAAAGAACTTCCCCTTCCTTAACCTCTTTCAATATATTCAAATAGAAGATAGATGGTCACTTGATTACATTGGAAAATCCTTCAAATTTGGATCCAATAAATGATGCTGATACCTTTCAACTCTCAGATCTTCTAGTCCTATAATGCATGGAACAATATTGACCACGGAGTAATTTGAAAAATGACCAAAACTAGGTTTATATCAATGACACTAACTAAATAAGACAATGGAGTCCAGGGCAGTAGTTCCATAGCTGAAAAACTTAAGACCTAAACATGTGGTCTCCAGTACAGTTGTCAAAGTGGTTGAGGGGAAGGTGATAAGGAAAGATTCTGATATTTAAGTTGTAGAATGCTACAACCAAGGTTAGAATTATGAGGCAGAGAGGCAGAATGAGAAAGAAAGAATACAGAAAAGATAGGGCAGTCTAAGATAGCACAAAACTTGTGAATAAAGGAGTTGTCTTCTTATGAATTGCCAAGCCACTTTCCTTACTTTGGATGTTTTTGCCTAGGTGTTTATCCCCCTTCCTCTCTCCTCCTTACCTTGACTGTTCTCTCTTCTTGTTTCTCAGTCTGTGCATTTCTCTCATTCTTTCTCTCATCCCACACCCATCCACCTCCCCCCAACAGATATACATAGTCACATCTTTGAGTCATGAAACAATCTTAATAATTGTGGGTAAGCCTTGTGGGAAACCTGTGTCAGAAAATATTATATTAGTTTGAAGTAAAATGAGATATAATTTAAGAATCTAATCTTTTGAAAGGACTCATAATTCCTATGCCCACTTGCCATGAATGTTTTTTTTGTCAGAGGATTTGTTGGTTCCCTGTGAAAAACTCATGATTTTGACCCCAGTGTGCAGTAAAAAGAAAACAGATTTATTAAAAGGTCATTACAAGACAAAGAGAGAAAGTGAGAGATCTTTAAAGGCCATGTGGGTTTGGGTGCTGCAATTTAATCAGACAGGTCAGCTGCTGATTAGCTATAGCATAGGATGTCAGAGAGAGTGGGGCATGTGTTAGATTCTCTTTAAATGTCCCCTCAGGGTCTATGAGAGTGGTGGTGCTTTGGGAGTGGTCCATGTCTGTATTGGAGGGTTTCCTTTTGGAAGTGGCCAGGGTCTTGCTGTAGGAGGTGTTGCAGTAGGATGAGCCCCTACCTGGTTTAAGGTGACATACTATCAGGAGTATGAAATCTGGCTCGACCCACCAATGAATGCATGTCCAGGGTCAAAATAAAGATGAAGAGGAAACATTTTAACAGTGCAGAGGATTACAAGGATCAGTTCCCTACATACATACATACATACATACATACATATATATACATACATGTATGTACATACATACATACACAAGATTTAAGCATTTTAATAGTGCAGAAAAAAGATTACAAAATTTGTTTCCAATTACAATTTTCTCTGTGCCCATAATTCCCTGTATCATTTCTACCTACTGCCTGATCTGATTCTAAATAAACCTTTCTGTAACCATCAGATTTCAAGCTAAAAGCCACACTATTTCTAATTAATTTTTTTCTCCTGCTTTGTTTCATTACCATTACTGACAGTATTGTTTTCTATTGATCTTATCAGGAATATAGACTAGGAGATGGATAATTTTGGGTAGGTTATTCTGAGAACCTGAATTCCATGTATATTTTGTGTCTAAAAATGGGTTCCTAAATGATTAATTTTCAAAGGAATTCCAGAAAAGCCCATCCTTAAGAAGGGAAAGGTAGTTTAGTATAGTAGAAAGAACTTCCAGCTTGAAATCCACCTCCGACTGGAAATCAGGAGATATGCACTTGAATTCTGCTTTGGCAACTTAATTCCTGTGTAAATTTGGACAAGCTATCTAACCTTTTCTAAGTCTTATGTTCTTCATTTAAAATATTTATTTCATCCTGAATTTAAGAAATAAAACAAACATTTTCCATAATATTTTTCATTTTTTAAAAGGGGATGATAAAACTACCTTACTTTCTTTCAAGTGGTTAATATTAATAGCACTTTCTAAATCTCCTTGAAATGTTACCTATGTTTCTATAACATTTTATTTTTTCAGATATGTAAAGAAAAATTTTAATATGCATTTTTACAAATTTTGACTTCTAATTTTTCCCTTCCTTCCTCCCTTCACCCTTCCTAAAATGGTAAGCGATTTGATAAAGGTTATATATGCACAATACAATAAAAATAGTATGCTTCAACCTACATTCAGAGTCCCTCAGTAGTATGTGAATAGTATTTTCCACCATTAAAACTGTGGACTTGTCTTGGATCATTGTATTGCTGATAGGAATTGTCATTTTTAGTTGATCATCACAAATACTTTTGTTATTATATAAAATGTTCTCTAGCTCATTTCACTGTATATCAATTCATATAAATCTTTCCAAGTTCTTATAGCATAATAGTATTCCATTACATTCTTTTTTTTAGTTTTTTTTTGCAAGGCAATGGGGTTAAGTGGCTTGCCCAAGGCCACACAGCTAGGTAATTATTAAGTGTCTGAGGCTGGATTTGAGCTCAGGTACTCCTGACTCCAGGGCCGGTGCTCTATCCACTGTGCCACTTAGCTGCCCCTCATTACATTATTATAACACAGTTTATTTGGTCATTCTCTGATTGAAGGGTATCCCCTCAGCTTACAAAATTTTGCCACAACAAAAAAGTTGCTATAAAATATTTTTATAGGGGGGCAGAGCCAAGATGGCAGCCTGAAGGTAGGAATGCCCAGAAACTTGTTTCCCAAAGAACTCCAGAAATATTATAGCCAAATTCCAAAACTCCCAAGTCAAAGAGAAAATACTAAAAGCTGCAAGAAACAATTCAACTATCATGGCTCTATAGTCAGGAATACAAGGGATCTGGCAACATCTATATTAAGGACTCATAGGACTTGCAATATGATATTCTGGAAGGCATATTCTTGGTTTACAACCAAGAATCAACTATCCATCAGAACTGAACATCCTTTTTCAGGGGAAAAGATGGACTTTCAGTGAAACAAGGGACTTTCAAACTTTCCTTTTGAAACAATCAGAGCTGAACAGAAAGTTTGATCTCCAAGTACAGGACTCTGATGAACCATAGAAGGGGCAGATGAGAAGGACTAACTATGAGGAACTTAATGATGTTGATCTGTTTGTATTCTTCCATGGGAAGAAGATACTGATAACTCATATGAACTTTCTCATTTATAAGAGCTGTTAGAAGGAGAATATATAGACAAGGAACAGGAAAGAACCAACTATAATAGTATAATATAGTAAAAAGATGGAGTCAATGGGTGATAAAGGAAAGTACTGGGAGGAAAAGAGGAGAGGAAGAATGGGCTAAAAGATTGGAGTGGAATAGAGGAAGGCAAGGGGGGGAATGAATGAACCTTCATTCTCATCTGAAATGGCTGGAAATAACATACACACTTAATAGGATATAGAAATCTATCTTACCCTAGAGAAAAGTGAGAAGAAAGGGATGGGATAAGGGGGAATGGGGGGAGGGGGGAATACATAATAGAAGAGAGAGAAGATCGTGGGAGAGGGTACTAAGGTACAACACACTTTTGATCAGGGACAGGGGAAAGGAGTGAGAGAATAGAATAAAAGAGTAGGGAGGAATAGAGTGGAGGGAAATACAGCTAGTAATAGCAACTGTGGGAAAAATATTAGAGCAACTTCTTTGGTGGACTCATGATAAAGAAGGCAATTTATCCCAGAGACGGAGTCACTGGAATCTGTTCGCAGTACATTTTTTCTCTCTCTCACTATTCTTGAGCTTTCTCATCTTTTTTGGGGGGGAGGGTGGGTTATGTTTACTCTCACAACAAGATCATTGTAATAATATAAAATAAATATAGCAATTTTTTTATGAATAGATCCTTTTCTCTATATCTTTTTTTCTATCTGTCTCTCACAATCTCTTTGAGGTACTGATCTCCCAGTGGTAGTAATGGATGAAAGGGTATACAAAGTTTGATTGTCCTTTGGGCATAGTTGCAAATTGTTGTCTAGTTAGATCAATTCACAAGTCCACTACCAGTATGTTTGTATGCCAACTTTCCACAACCCCTCCCACATTCAACATGTTTCTTTTTTGTAATCTGATAGGTGAGAGGTGGTATAACAGAGTTGTTTTAATTTTCATTTTTCTAATCAAAAGTTATTTAAAGCATTTCTTCTTATGGCTATAGATGCTTCTTATGATTTTAAGGACATAGATGTTGATTTTTCTCATGATATTCATTTACTTGGTGAATAAACAGGTCCCTCTAGGTTTCTTTATTCTTCTATATGGTTGTCCTAAATTAGTAGACAGTAGAACATATTTATTAACTTTCCTTTGTATGAAATCCAGTCTTGCATAACTGAACACTGATGGAATTATAATTGATTGTGTTGCTTTTGTGTGCTCATGATTTGTGGTGATGCTGATGTAGATTCTCATAAGGATATGATGGAGATAATGATTGTAGCAGTGGTGTTAAAAACTATCCCCTTTAAAAGTACAGTGAACTAGCTAACATGATAATTCCTTAATTCACTTTCTATTAAGTTTTTATAACATACAAATGTAAAATTTCAACTCTAAATAGACAGATAATTGACTATATAGATAATCCCAATTAGTCTTTAAAATACTCAGAACCTAGTAAGAATAACAAATGTTATCATCCCCATTTTATAGGTGAAGAAAATGAGCTCTAAGAGGATAAAGAACTTTCCTACATTCATGGGATTAAAAGGCATTTGTCTCATGATTATATGTCTAGTACTCTTTCCCATACATCTCATGGAAGGCACAAAAATGTCACTTCTAATACAAATAGACCCAAGAAGTGTGAAAAAGAGCTGTAGATACTCAGTGCAGATCAAAATGCAGTTCTCACCACATTTTTGTTGTGTGACTGATCAAATCACTTATCTTCTCTATGTCTCAAGAAATTCTCTAGAACTATATGTTGAAGAGCAAGTGCTGACCTTCAATGGAGATGGAATTTCTTTTCTGGGATTTCTTCATACCAAAGAATTCATAGGTCTGATCAAAATCTCTTCTTGGATTTTTTTTACCTTTTATGTTAAGTGAGTGTTTTGTGTTTTGACTTCTCTTCCACTAATCACTCTCTAGGCTTTGGTATTCACTACTTGGTTCTCCAGTGACCTATAATGATAGGCAGTGAGAACAAATCCCATGGATGTATGGTGAGTGGGATGAGGACAACCTAGCAAAAACAATTATCCTCAAGAACCTAGGGATTAGCCAGTAGTGCTTTTAACTGCTGCAAGAGATTATGACTTCCTCAGAATTCAGTGTGAAAGAACCATTTGAAGGTAACATTTTCATCATAGAAACAAATCCACTTCTCCAAGGTTTTCTTTCCCATAGAAATGGATTTTGGGTTACTGTTGGGTAAAAGTGTGCTCCAAATGAAACAAAACAAGTACTGTTTTTGATTGAAGTATTTGCTAATGTGAATTTTAATAGATCTAACTCCCTCCCTTGATAGAATTGATGAAAATATTGAAGTTCAAAAAGTCCCTTCACTAATGCACTGTGAAGTGCAAATACCTTGCAGAAGGTTTCCATTGACAAAAATGATTTAAAACTTTTAAACTTAAAATAAATGAAATGAAAATATCAGAGATACATGGAAAGACTATTATGAATTGATCCATTTTGAAGTAAGTAGAGTTAGGGAAATAATATATACAATAACCACAACAATGAAAGTAGAAGAACACTATGGAATGACCAATCTTGACTCCAAATAACTGATACTAAAGCCTATCTCCTCCCTTTCAGCAGTCAAAGAAAGATCTGGGATGAGGCAAACATTGATAGAGATGGGGAATTTATGTTTTCTTTGATTACTATTGATGGAATTAGCATTCTCCTAGTCATCCAGTTTAGAACCTATGGAGTCATCCTAAATTCATTCTTTCTCAACCCACCTCTTCCTCCAGCCTCCACTCCCATCCAATTGATTGCCAATTCCTGTTGATCTTTGCAACATCTTTTTATATGTACCTTTCTTTCTTCTGATGCTGCCTCATCCTGCCATGGGGCCTTATAAGCTCATTCCTAATTGATTATAATAACTTTCTGATTGATCTCTCTGGCTCAGATCTCTCCCTGCTTCACTTCATCCTACACTCAGTCAGCAAAGTAACAAAGATTAGGGTGACCATAATACTTCCTTATTTAATAATCCCCAAAGTATTCCCATTACCTCCAGGATTAAATTTATAATTTTCAGTTTGATTTTTCAGTTTCTTCATAATTTGATCCACTCTTACCTTTCTAGCCTCCTTATGCCTTACTCACCCCCACATAATTTCTCATCCAGTGACACCAGCCTCCTGGCTATTCCTTAAACAAGACACTAAATTTTCCAAACCCAGGAATTTTATCTGTCTCCTCCTCATTCTGGAATATTTTCCCTTTTCATCTCTGCCTTCTGAATTCCCTGACTTCCTTCAAATACTAGCCAAAATTCCACCTCCAAGAAGGCTTTATCAATCCCTTTTTATTGCTAGTGCCTTTACTCTGTGATAACCTCTAATTCATTTTGCATGACATCTTAGTTGCTCATAGTTATTTGCATATTGTCTCCTCCATTAAATCACCTGAAGGCAGGGACTGTTCTTGTCTTTCTTTGCATTCCCTGTGCTCACATAGTTCCTGGAACATAGTAGCTACTCAGTAAATGATTATTAACTTTACCTCATTTGTATCTTTAATGTCTTCTCCTATGCAAAGAAAGAGAGCATTAAATTATCATGCCAGTGATAGAAGTTTTGTATTATTGAGTGATCAACCTAGGTATTAGGGATTGGGGTTTGCAACCCAAGTATATTTCTTAATGCTATTTTTACTAAATACCAAAACAATCAGAGTTCTGCAGGAATGGGATGGATGCCTCAAGAGGAAATAAGTTTTCTGTCACTGGAACTCTTCCTGTAGAGTCCGGATTTTTATGATGCTATAGAGGGGCTTTCTGATCAGATATGGGCTCATTAGATGACATCTGTAATTCTATCGTTCCATGTACATTGGAAATGTCAGACAGTTCAGTATGATAGCAGGGATAAACAAACGTTCCAGTTTCTTGATGGATTTGTCATAGATGAATAGTGTGACTAGAAATCTCTATGTTTCTCTGCTAAGAATACCATACCCTGGCATAATTTCCAAATAGCAAACATTGACTAATCATCAATATTTAAAATAAATCAATGGTAATTTCAAGATTAGAAGCTCAAGATGCCCATTGTTTATTATATCTCTCTGGTTAAGAACAAAGAACCTCTATATAAATATAATGGGAATGTATCATTTACATAAAGGATGTCATCTAAATAGCATTTAAACAGTTCAAATGAGTACAACGCAAGAGGGCAGCTGTGTAATTCAGCTCTAAGTCCTCCCTGGGGACAGTTTTTTGAAAAAAAAAAGAAAACATGCATTTAAATGTGGACATACATGTTTAGTGCAAATGACAAATATAGTAAGATTCAGGATATTATTCAAATGTTTTATGTCTTTGACCTCTCGCAAACTCATTGCTGAAAGCCTGGTTGGTGGGTTATTGTTGAGTAATAAAATTAAGCAAAATCAGTTCTGAACAAAATGAAAAAGATCTTTGAAATCTTTCCAAATTAGTGATAACTGTCTAGTCTTACGAGACTAGAAAGGCACCCTTTTAACTTTCTCAGGGAAACCTACTTATTGGGATCAGGTTGAAGAAAAAATCTATATTTTATTCAAAATTATTATTGACTACAGAATTAAACAGATACACACAGACATATGCACATAAATTCAGGGGGGGAGAGAGAGAGAAAGAGAGAGAGAGAGAGAGAGAGAGAGAGAGAGAGAGAGAGAGAGAGAGAGAGACTGATACAGACAGACAAATTCAGAGAGGAAAAGAAATAGAGAAATACAGAGATTCTATATCTATATATCTATATCTATATCTATATCTATATCTATATATATATCTATATCTATATCTATATCTATACCTATATCTAGAGAGAGAGAGAGAGGAGAGAGAGAGAGAGAGAGAGAGAGAGAGAGAGAGAGAGAGAGAGAGAGAAGTCTAGATATGGTGGAACTTGCGTTTGTTTAGGACATTAGAAGTCTACAGTATTTAACAGAATTGTCATGGTAAATGACTTTGCCCATTCTGTTTCTCTGAGAAAATAGCCTCCTATTAGTTAGGCATTAAGTGACCTGTTATTATCCTTGATTATGCCAGCCATTTTATAACATTGAAGTCTAATGAACCCAAGAAGTAATTGCAGGCCATTTATGAAATTATTATCATTACTTTTATTATTATTTTTCAGTGTAGTGTTGTGTGACTTTGGGCAAACCTCTTTTCCTTTATGGTCTTCAGTTTTCTTATCTGAAAAAATTAGTATTGGCAGTAAAGTTCATTGGAAGAGTTCAGTAGACTTAAAAGTCCAAAGGTCTGGGTTGGAATCCCAGTGTTATCATTCTGTCATCCATCAACCTGGGCAGTTTGGAGAAAGTCTTGTGATATCTCCGAGCCTCAGATTCCTCATTTGTAAACTAGCTTTTGGCAAGTCAATTTGTTTCTCTAGATCTCAGTTTTCTCATCTATCAAATAAGAAGATTGGCCTAGATGACCTATGAGTCTATTACCTAGAATAATAATGATTATATTAGCTATGTCAAGGTTGTTTTGAGGAACACCTTTATAATTGCTGCAGAAATAGACTCAGACTAATGTTGTGAGTTAACTAACCTCCTATAACTAGTGAGTTATGAAAGTGGAAATTGAAATTGGGTCTTCCAGATTCCAGGTCCAGTGCTCTATTTTTTCTTTATTGCTGGCTTCAACTTAAAAAGGAATGTGTCCAAGAGATTAATTCAACAGTCAATCAAAAAATATTTGTTAAACTCCTGCTATGGGCTAAACAACAAATACAAATAAAAACAAATAGTTCATGCTCTCAAGTTGCTGATAATTTAATTGGTAAAGACAAAAGAAGCACTTTTTTGCTTTTGCTTTGTAATGTATATGATGAGTTTTTATCCTTAACAGGTTTAGCTTCTTTGTTGTGCTTGGCTAATGTGAATATTAAAACTGGTTTAGAATGATTAGGAAGTACAGTTTTGAGGCAGTAAGTTCTTTTCTTAGATTCACTAAGAAAGACCTCAATTCAGATCTTGCTTTGGACATGGTAACTATGTGACCTTGGGTAAATTATTTAATCTCTCTGGGCCTCAGTTTCCTCATCTGTAAAATAGGATAATGATACCTGCTGTACCTCACTCTCTAGAACCTTGTGAGACTTAAATGAGAAAATTTCAGTTATTGGGAAATTCTCAACCAAAGATCTTCCTTAAAGTGCTCTGACATCTTTAGTTATAGAAATGTCACTCAGATTGGAAAAAAAAACATTTTGATTTGAAAGAGAAAGCAATTTAGGATTCAAAACTTTCTAGGGTTGGCGTTCATGTAGATAACTAAGAAGACACTGACATTTCTGCTACTTGTTTAATTGTACAAATTAATTTCAATTAAGATATTAATAAATGATAATGGTTTAATCTGCCAGCCCTCTTAAGTGGCCATTGTATGACTTTTAATGCTTCAGTGCCCATTTCTGCAAAGAAATTGAGGGAGATAGTTATATAGGTGGTAACTGCTCTGCTACAAGTATGATCAGCACAATCAAAGTAGCCAGAATATGATTCAAAAAAGGGAAGAATCAATATGAGCATTTAGACCTCAGAAATGAGTAATCACTAAAAATATAGGTCTTGATTTATTGTTTTGTTGATTGTCTAGTCTGAAGAAATGTAAATAATACAGAAAAGCATGTGAGAATACATATTCCGGCACTACCCACCCCCCTCAATCTAGCTGTTAAATATTTACTGCCACATCTATTATCCTAGTTTCTTCAACTAGTGCTCATATAACTTATGATTGCTCTACTGCAAGCCTTTGCTTTTATCAAAATCAATGATAAAAATTATGAAAGAGAACAGCATCAAATGCCAATCCCCTGGAAACTTCTTATCGTGTTGCGATTGAACCATTAATAACTATATTTTGAGTTTAGACACTGAACTCTCTTGGTATCCATAAGATTTTATTATTATCTGGTCCAAATCTATCTTCTCCATAAGAACAATATGAAATACTAATCAAAAGATTTGACTAAAAATCTATGTAAACTTTATGCATAGCATTCCTCTCATTTACTAGTTTAATAAATGCACAAAAGAAAAGAGAAGTGAGAGTACTGGAATGACTTGTTCTTGGTGGAGCCACACTACCTCTTTGTAGTCTCTGTTTTCTTTGCAAGATGTTCAACATACATTTCTTTGAAGATTCATTCTATAATTATTACAATATCCAAAATCAAATTCGCTGACTTAGGTTTAGATTCTGTTATCTTTCTCCATTTAAAAAATGGGAATGTCAAGTCTGATGTATATATATACACACTATATATAAATATATTTATATGTGTTTAGGTATGTGTGTTGGTATAAGTACACACACCCATACCAGAAATCACTACCTTTTGCTGGGAGAGGGAGGAATAGGATTAATAATAATAATAATAATAATAATAATAATAATAATAATAGCTTTGCAGATGATGAATGGGATATTATCACTCCATTCATCTCTCATAAAATGTTCAATTATATATATTTATACATATATACACATATATACTCACGTGTGTGAACAATCATGTGTTTATACATAAGTATATGGCTATATAGTAAGATGATATCTTTATTTCCAAGGGTTAGAAAAAGTAATTAAGGAATAGAATTGCCTTTAAAATCATAAATTGTCACAAAATGGTAGTTATAATATTATTAGTATTATACCTTTTTTGCAGATCAATAATTTGAGGACTTAGAGAGCTGAAGTGACTGGTCCAATATTACATGTTTATTTAATAGTACAGCTAGTCCTTGAATCCCATCTAGCTATTCTTGGTCCATGGTCTTTTCCACCATGACATACAAATACTTATCCATTATAGGTAAGAATATTCATCTATAGTAGACCCGGAAATAATATTTTCAAAAGAAAACTTTTGCATTAGGAAACATTTTATTCCCTCTTACCCAACATGCTTAATGAGAACTTCTCCAGGATATGAACATGCAAGGGTCAAAGAATATGGAAAGAGGTCCTAGAGCAGCTCATATACCATATGTACATAGGAAGATAATTGTGTTGGTCCCCTTCTATGTCTAAATTAGGTGAATGTTGGAGGAGGGGAGTTGATCTCTCTCATGGGATCCTATTATTCCTGGGAAAGAGTCAGTCCTGGTAATAAATTAGGCACTTTCAGGCAATTATAGAGGCCTGTTAATGCCTTATAGCAGCAAATGCATCAGAGTCCCTCCTAAAAATCCTACTTTGTTACCTAGAATTGATTTGGACCCTAGAGAATATCTGCTTTGCTGGGCTGAAGGGAAAGACACAAGTACCTTCCAGGGCAATGATTCTGTATTCACATAATTCTTGTTCTCCTTTTTGTCACTCTTTAGGTAAAATCATTATCCTACATTTTTTAATGGGAAATAATCCTTGTAATGGAACTTGTCTGGTTTCAATATTCCCCCCACCCCATTGCCTGAACTAAGGCACTGGTTTTATATTGCCGTTGTCACTGCCCCTGAGGCTTTAGCCCTCTAGAAACTGTGGTTTCCAGTATCCATGACTTTCCAAGGTTGCCATATCAGCAAGTGTCTTAATCAAAAAACCCAAACTGATTGCCCAACTCCAGGTCACTGACTTTTGAATGACAGTATGAAATGTACATTAAAATCAATGGAGGAAAGATGATACTTTCTGTAGAAATTCATAAATTAAATCATTCTAACACACCAGGGAAATTGTAATGTAATACATTCTCGCAGGGAGGAGAGACAAAGGATGAGGCTTTTCCTACACTTTTGCTCTTAACTCAGCATGTCTTTATCCAGGTACCTTGGTAATATGGCAGCCAGCAGCATAAAAAATTGATGGGATGTATTCAATGTGCATCTAATTTTCAATTATAAGTAGGAGATTATAATAATAACATAATAATACCTTGAATTTATAGTGCATATTTACTCATAGGGATTCAATATGTTGCATGTAAGTTATCTAATTTGTCCCCATATGTTTTCTATTTTAGAATATTACCAGAACAACATGAAAATAAAAAGAATTTTTAAAAAATATTAAACTCATGCAAGGTTCTGCTTTTACATTTCTATGAAGCTACTTTCTTAGCAATTTTTAATTGTTACAATCTCTTTATTCCTTCAAAATTGGAATTTTTAAGGATATAGCTGAAAGGAAGAAATATAATAATAATAATTTATAATTATTTGAAGGGGAGGGAAATGAACATTTATTATGTGTCCTGCACTGTGCTGATTGTTTTACACATATTATCTTATTTATTCCCCTACATTTATTTTACAAAACTGTTTTCATAATCTCCATTTTATAGTTGAGGAAACTGGGGGTTTGTCCAGGTCATGTGCCATTGTCTAATTTGTGGCTAATTTATGGTTGATCTGATACTAACACCTATTCTTTGACTTTAAAACTAAGGTTCTTTTCATATATTATGTTAAGTCTCAACAGTGTACTTTTATTTAAGTAGTATAAGTAATAACCAGTTTAGCTCTATATGGATGAATGTGAATGAGAGAAGACCCCAGACCTTGCTGATCTAAGTAATCCCTAGACCATGACTAGCTGTCAAAATAAAGGTTTGAGGGTCATGAGTGCTCCTCAGAGATAACTGGACCACTTCATAGGGCTTTTGGAGTTGCCTGGGTCTTTTATCATTTTTAACAATTGACTTATAGTAAAGAATCAGGAATGCTAAAGAGAGATACTTATAGGTTATCTAGGATGTCCAGTGCTAACTCCCTGCATGAAAATTGACCTTTTTGCCTTCTACTTGTCTCCTTCAGCTCCTTTTTGACATTGATAAAACATAATTTGGGCCATCAGTTCTATTCTGAAGAAGTTTCAATGGTCTTCTCTTGCCCCTGCTTATAATTCAAAGGCCTTCAAAATCTGGTTTCCCATTACTCCCTTTTCACATAAAAACTATACTTCAGTCAATTGAGACTACTCTGTGTCCCTTATATATATAGCATTCCACCTTCCATATCTGTATCTTTACCCAGATTGACCCTGTGCTTAAAATTCTCTGGTTTTCAGAATACCTCATTCCATATAAGGATCAGTTTAAATGCCCTTTTAAGAGACCTTTCTTCATTAATTTAGTCACTAGATTTATACAATTTACATTCTTTTTTTTCTGGTCAATATACTATGTACAAAATAGATTTCTAGCTCTCTGCGGGCAGGAACTTATTTACTTTTGTTTTTGTATACCTAGGAATTAGAGCGTGACCTGGTACATAAGTGGCACTCAAAAATGCTGAGTAACTGAGAATTGTCAGACTCCTCTCTTTCAAAATTTTACATTCTCTTCTCTCATTGGGACTTAATATTTCACTTGGCTTGCACCTTGAACCTCCCTGATGTAACTTCCCTTACCCCCTTCTTTGTTTTAGAATTGTGATTGTGATATTTCAATACTTGGGGCATTGAAAAGTTAGGAAATTTGTCCATCATCATGCAATTAATATGTCTCAGAGGAAGAATTTCAACATAATTAACTTCCTGACTTCAGGAGTACCATTTACCTAAGACATCATCCTCTCCCACCTCTTATGCATTCATTAGTAAGATTTCAGGTTATTATTACTTGTGATTATATCATATACCTCACTTGATAGTGAGATTCATGAGGCCAGTGACTATCATTTATTTTATCTTTACATTATCTCTTTAGTCCTTAGCAATGTTTTGCATATCATAAGGGTTTGAGAAACAGTCATTGAAGTGGATAGGTAGAACTTCATCCCTATTTTACAAATAGAAATCTGGATATTGAATAATGAATGATATAACTTGCCCCATTTTAAATTGGATGAAAAACCAGCCATCTTTTCATTAGAATTCAAGACTTATGACTTCACTTTTTTTCCTAGGAATAATTGAACTTTCCTTTCCTTTTCCTGTCTAAGACATTTGAGGGTCAACCTATTATCACTGTGTTTGAGAAAGGAGGTTGACCAACTGTTGAATATCCGAAGGAGAGGGATTAGGATTATGAGTAGAATACAAATCATACAAAGCAATGAACAAATAGAGATGTTGAGGGGAAGTTTTGTCTGAAAAAATAGACAAATTATGAAAAACATGATAAATATCTTAAATTACTTAGAGATCATTATGCTGTAGAGGAATTAGTCTTGTGCCAGAAAGTAGAAGCAGGAACAAAACAGGAAATTAAAGAAAGGAAGATTTGAGTAAAGAAACATTTCCTAATAATTTGAGGCATCCCAAAATTGAGTGTGGGTTGGAGTAGACTAGAAATTTCAAGCAGAGTTTGAATGAAGAGTGTTGCAGAGAGAATTCCTATGGGAATTATTGGTTGGATTACAAGAGCACTGAAGTTCCTTACAACTTTGAGATTCTATGAAAGAGAATAGTTTCTTTGCTTCCCTATTCCACATTTTTCTTATCAATGTATCCTCTTATTTGGAATAGGGAATCAAAGAGGAGTTTCTAGCAACAGCATGCCTCATTTTTTTCCTGTGGATAAGATATGACTGAAGACTGAATATGAGGGAGATTATTTATAGCAAGGAGAAACAATTAATAAACTGACAAATTGTGGTTTCATATAGAGATTTATTCTGAAAACTAAATGTTTGCAAGAAAAAGTGTTCCGCTGTGACTAATATTATGAATCAAACTGTTTTCATTTCTCTAAATAGTTTTTAAATTCATAAATTTTGCATTTCTTTGTAAGGGGAAAGGCTTATCTGGTATGTTCATATCCCAATGTTTCTCTCTGATCAAGGATATTTTTTTTGGTTTTTGCAAGTCAGTAGGGTTAAATGACTTGCTCAAGATCACACAGCTAGGCAATTATGAAGTATCTAGCCTGGATATGAACTCGGGTCCTCTTGACTCCAGGGCCAGTGCTCTATCCACTGCCCCACCTAGCTGCTCCCTTTCCCCACCCCCCAAGATTTAATTGCAAGGAACCAATAACTAGCTTTAATAATAGATCTATAAGGAAAAGTAAACAATATATTTGTGCACTGTTCCTTGTACATAGCTCATGTGTCATTTGAGTCCCAGACTTTGACACAATGGACCTAATTCATTTTGAGATTTACTCTCAATAATAATCTGTGATCATTTTGCTTCTCATCTATAATTTTACACGAACCATCTTAATTTGACCTTTTCTCCCTATAGAACCTTTAACTCCTATGCAAGCTTCAGATTTATAGGATATCTAAATTTTTTTATTTAAAATTAAACCATACCTGGACCCAAGAGACTTTAGTACCACTCTTTTTATCTCCTCTAAGTGGATGCTCTTCACTCAAATCACAGAATAAATTATATATATATATATATATATATGTATAGATATGCATATATATATATGTACATATATGATAAGTGGGGGGAGTCTGATTACTTTAAAAATAGCCAGGCTTGTCACCCTAGGAAAAGAATTAGAACTTAGATTTGACTCATGTCTGTGATCTCTCTAGAGGTAGGAGAGACAAGATACTTAATGTACAATGAAAGTCAGTTTTAGAGAAGTATTTATTTCCTTTACATAAAAGAAATGCTCAAAACAAAAGACTATCACTAATGTTTGTAGATAGTAAAACTTCCTCTGATACTGTCTGAACCTTCAGAACATGAAATACAGTTTGCAGGATTGCTGAATAAACATTTTACATTTCATCTTGCTTTGAACTGTCCCAATTAAGGAAGATATCTCCTGGCAATTGAGACTTGGAATTGAGTTTATCCTCTACCCAGTTGTTGAGTTTTCCAAAAGCAGAAATTCCCTCTGTCATCAGTTAGTGCTGACAGACCCAGGATTTCTAAAACTCTTGAACTCATAAAGAATGTTCAGAACTAATGATCTCAGGGTTATTGTTCAGTTATCTATCTATATATATACTCGGGAAAGAAATCAAGAAGAAGCATTAAGCAGAGCTTGAAAGTCTAGACTCAGGTTCACCTAAACTCACCCATGCACTTTAGAAATTATATGCTCCAATTTTAGCATTTCTATTAGGGTGAGAAAAGAGTACCAGCCCTCTCCTCTTCATCATTTTAAGGTTAGTCAATCATTTCTTTTTGAAGTATATTGAACCAGAGACTTTTCTTATTTAGTGGTCAATTAGTATATTCCTTCATCATGCCCAAAGAACCTATGCCTTTTACTTCAGGTTAGGGCAAATAGGCAGCTCTGTACAATATCATGAGTTCCATGACCTTTAACTAGGCAAAATTAAATGTTGAATACAGTTGAAAATGAATCCCCAACAATCAGAAAAATTATCCTCTAATTTTCAGGGTTACCTTTTAACAGTTCTCACCTCTAGTGGTTCTTTCATTCTTCTGGATATATGCAAGGTACATTATTCACAAAACCAGTAAAATGATATCTTCAGGTTGTTTCCCATTGCATATGATTGTGCTGTGCTAATCTTTCACCTCTGAGGTCACATAAAGCCCCAAAGTATAATCTGTAAAACTCTCTCAACCTTCACATTAATCTTGACATCACTGTTTACTCTTCCACATTCTTTAGTTGGAGTTGCGAATTCCTTTTCTTTCTCTCATCAAGACTCCATTCTGGTTCCCTGTGTATCCTCCTGTCTCTGTGTCTCAAGGTGTATTACTTCAGAATATGTTTATTTATGTACCTTGACTATCTCTTGAGTGGATATTTGTCTATGTTTATCTTCTGGTGTATGTGGCTAGTGAGTGCCAGGCTAAACATGAGTGCAATATCAATTATTAATGCAAAGTCAGTTTGGTAATCCTTCCTGCTCCTTTATGAATAAAGTAAGAAAAGATGTGAATTGTCTCTGGTCAGACAATTTTGTGAATTGTCTTTTGGTTCCCAAGAGACAAGGGAACAAAATACATATAGTGATGCTTTGAATCAGAAGGCAAATTCTTATCAAAGGAAAAGGGTGGTGATTCTTCAGAATTCAGTCAATAAGCATTAGTAAAGCACTCGAGGTCAAGAAATATAGTACAAAGCTACAAACAGAAAAAGAAAGACAGTCCTGGCCCTCAAGCAGCTAATTCTAATGGAGCCAGGAGAAAACACATAAAAAGAATAATCAAAAGCTGGGAAGAGGGAAAGGGCAACCTTATAGGCTTAATCTGGAGAGAGGACTTGTCTTTGTGCCTCTCCAAAATGAGGTTGTGGAAAGAATCCACCACTGGGAGAATGGCTCTTTAAGGGAAGAGGGAAGAGGCAGTTGAATTATAGAGGTGAAGAACATTATTTCTGGTCTGAAACTTCCCCTAAATGGAGTTTCTTGGCAGGGGGTGGGGATAACTCACTAATGGGAAATGATATTCGCAGGAGAGAAGTCAGGAGGTAGTGGAGATATGGAGGTTTCCAAAAGTATAGATCCTTGGAGACCTACTTTGTTCAGAAATCCAATATTCTGAGAAAATAATTTCAGTAATGAAGTGGTCAGTGCATGATAATAAGCTAAGATTTGAGCTCTTTAATAATAACTGACATTTTAATAAAATTTGTCAATTAGTTCACAAACATTATCTCCCTTGAGTCTCAAAAGAGTTTGATGAGGCAAGTTCTAGAGATATTATCTCTGTTTCTTGGGGATGGAAGGAAAAAAGAGTTTAGAAATGTTAAATGACTTGACCCTGTTCACATCACTAATATGTTTTAAAGGGAGGACATGAACCACAGCTTTCCTCACTTCAAATATAATTTAACACTTATACTATGCTTGCTACTTCAAGATCATTAATTGATGGTCAGGATCATAGTATTCTATTTAATATGCTGAAGCTCAATGGTTGAGTTTTGAATACCAATAATTCCAATCTGGATGAGGGTTCTCTTGCCTGAATATTTCAGGACCACATTCAGAGCCTGGTTGTCTCTTTCCTCATAATTTCCCACCAGTCTCCAGACTAAAACAAATTGAAAATCCTGTCACAATAAATATAGCAGTCAATTATATAATCAGAATGAAGAAAATGCAAAAAACTAAATAATGTAGCAAATTATAGATTTTTAAATTATCTAGTTTAAAAAAACCTTTTGAATTAGTTAATTCTTATCTGCAAGGTACAATGAAGAAGGAAATGGCAAACTACTCCAGAAAACCCAAATGGGGGTCAAAAAGAGTTGAACACAACTGAAAATGATGGAACAATAACAACATTCCTTTAAGTCACCCATTTCAGAAAAGTCCCAAAATTACTGAAGTGAAGGGAGGGAGGAAGTCATTGTGTCCTTATGAGCTCTATTTAGACAATGAATGAATAAAATTATTGGATAAAATATTCATATATTCACACTCACACAAAATAAACTATCAATAACAATTTCTCTTGTTTTTTTCTGCTATTTTCTTTGTCAATTTGAATCCAATTCACATAAGAGTCCAATTTCTGCACAGGTTAACAGATCAATTACTATAAAAGGTATAGAAACTGAATAGAAATTTCATTGGTTCCCTGTATTTGTGAATCCATCTCAGTCATCTCTGAGATATCTTAGTAATAGTTTAGTTTGAACTTCTCTGGTATATGAATTACCTTTCTACTTTGGTAAATCAATAATAAGAACTGACTTCATATAATGTTTTAAGATTTAAAAAGAAAAATGCTTTATATGAATCATTTCATATATATATGTATATATACATATATATATATATATATATATATATATATATATATATATACAACAAGCTTCTTGAAGGTAGGAATTATTTGTCAGTGTTTTTACTAGCCAATCATCTAATTCAGTGCCTTATATATATTGGAATTTTAATGAATTTTTTTTGGCTGGAGTGAATTAAATAATGTGTATTCCCACTTTATAAGAGAAGAAACTGAGGCTTAAGAAGTAAATAAGAATAAGGTTAATTCATATCTTTATACCACTTTTATACTTATTTAAAAGTGTCCTTATAAAGTTTTTAACTTACATGCAAGTCTAAAGGATATTAGATATAGAATAAGTCTTATTTAATCTGATAAAGAGGGCATATTAATAACTGATCTACCTGATTCAAGAACTAAGAAAAATATCATGTAATTTTAAGCAGGGCAGCAAGCAATCCTTCCCTCTGCTGAATTATGTTCTCCCTCTGTAAACATATAACTCATAATGTTTCAAAATTCTAATGGATTAATAGAGCTGGGGTAATTCATCTCACATACAATTCCTGTTATACCAATCTTTTCATTGTGATATTGGAGCCTGTAAACCTTTCTCCACATCTGATTGACATTGGGCATGGCTTTCTCCAACCTTCTATCATTGAATTCTTTTGTTTGTTTGCTTGTTTTTGGTTTTTTCAAAGCAATAGGGTTAAGTGACTTGCCCAAGGTCACACAGTAAAGTAATTATTAAGAGCCTGAGACCAGATATGAACTCAAGTCCTCCTGACTCCAGGCTGGGTATTCTATCCACTGTGCCAGAAAACTTCCCCAATGGATACTTTTTCTTTCATTAAGTATCTATAGCTCTTTTCTTTCTCTGTCAATATTAACCCTTAGGTTTTCATGGGATTCTTTTTTAGGAAAAGTAGCATAGATTCAGAAGACTTGAGTTCAAATAACAGTTTTCATAGTTAATACAGGTACTATGTAGTCATAATAGTTATAGTACATTTATCTGACCATGGACAGGCCATTTATCTTCCATAAATCTTAGTTTCATTAAAGATGGTAACTTTCAGACTATCTTCATCTGAAGGTGAGATGATTTACTCAAGACCCCATATAGCAGAATTGGAATACATACTGTCTTCTAACTGTGGAGTCAGAGAACCTAATTTCAAATTCTTCCAAGCACTCTACCTATGGGACCTTTGGCAAGTCATTAAGCCTCCTTAGTCACCAGTTTTTTTTTTCATTTGTAAAATTAGGAAGTAAGGAGAGAATTATTCCTAAGTTCCTTTAAATTCACTATTACCTCAAAAGTAGAATATATGAATCAATCAACCAAGATTTATTAAAATCTATTATGTACTGAACATTTTTAGATACAAAGACAAAAATAAAGCAACCTTCTGTTATTGTAGAGTTTACATTGTACCAGTGGAGGAAATGTCTCCTTAGGCAAGATGTCCCACAGATTTCATTGTGGAGAGGCACTTTGAGAGAAACATTTTTCAGATCCCTTCCTCAGGGGATTGGGAAGAATTGATTGATCATGGTCATACCTCACTCCATCTTCCAGTGACTTTGTCAGGGCATCATCTTACATTGAAGTCTGGGACCTCTGGAGGTAAAGAATACTCAAATGCTACTGCTGTAAAGAGTCCTGTCTGCTTGGAGATTATGTGCTTGGCTTATGAATGATTCCACTTCTATTAACTTATGAATGAATGATACCAGTTCCTTTTCTCTGCAAAATGAAAATGATGAATTTTGGTCTTTTCTAAGGACAAGTGTTTAAACCTATATGCTAATTCATTCTCTGACCATGTTCACCATCAGAATTGTGGATCACATTTCATTCACTGAAATTTGATTTTTGGCAAGACCCAAGCCTCAGTAACTAACTGTAGTCTCACAAAACTCCATGTCAGCTACCCTTCTCATCCTTCCTCCTTATTAACTTGCTCCTTGATTCCAGCTTCATTTTATGTATTCTGTAGCTCAATTCAAATAGGAAATTCCTTGAAGAGAGGCAATATCTTACTTGCTTAAAACTGTATTTTGATCAAGACATTTTAAAAATGTTGTAGTAGAAAACTTCTCCTCCAAATCCAGTTCTACTATTCATTCTGAAGTGGGATAAAATACAATTCTTGAGGTTTTTGAGAGATTTAACACACCCTCCTCCAAAACACATACACATATACATGAATGAATATTATAATTTTAATAAACTGTTTACGTTGAAGTAAATGCAGTTTTTGAGGAAGTACTTGCAACTAGAAGAATCTGGAAAGACCTCATATCAAAGATAGTGCTTAAACTGAGCTTTGAAGAAAGTTATGGATTCTAACAGGTAGAGTTGAGGAAGGAGTGAATTGTAGTCATTAAGTTGTTTTTCATTCTTTGTTTTCAAAGATGACTAATGACATCATGATGTTGGGGTAAAATAGTATGGATGATGTTGGATTTGTGAGGCAGAGTTGCACAAAGTCATCAGCCTCTCTCTTTCAGAGTCATTGAAGTGGAGTGGCAGGACAAAAGTCAAGAAGACTAGTGATGACCTGGAAAGCAGTGAATGATTTTGAACTATGATCAAATTCTAAGCACTCTACAGTGACTACTTAAGCCATCTTCATGGCCGTGTTAACAAATTGTTCTCATCCACCCATTTTGCTAGAGAAAGTCTTCACACGTTTAGGGTAAACATTCTCATCCCCATCACTGACAGGTTTGAAAACTGTTCATTACACTTAATCTAGTTTAGCCTATCTTCTGAGATGGTTTACTTGGGTGTGATTATTGCATTTGCCATAACTTTGTGGAGTCACCACTGAGTGTCATGTTTACACCAAAAAGAAGCAACCCTGAAAGGGCTTGGCAAGGCTTCACATGCAAGGTTTTTAGTTTTTCTTAAACACCATATCCAAAATTATTTGGATGGATTGTACAATGAAAGGGAAAATTGTTTCAAAAGAGATGATATTAGATATTAGAAGTAGCTAGGTATCTCAGGAAATAGATCTGGAGACAGGAAGACCTGAGTTCAGATGAAATCTCAGACACTTAATAGCTGAATGACTCTGAGTAAGTTACTTAATTACTATTATGCTTCAGTTTCTTCAGTTATAAAATGTAGTTAATAATAGTATCCTACTTCAAAAGTTTGTTGAGAGGAATACATACATAAATAGTAGATACAATATTTGAATTTGATCATTCCTTTATTTTATTCCTATCTACTGCTATTTCCCCTCCCATAATTTATTACCATCATTCAATTAAGCAACTTGGAACACACATATGTCCTACATGAAACGTTGAGCCAATCTGACTGAGATAAAGAAGAAAGGGAATTCATTTGAATCATAAAAGGATGTCACATTTTATAAACTACCTCAGGGACCTCTAATACCTGCTGGGTGACAGAGAACTAACTTTCCCCAAAAACTAATCTAAGAGGGACACCTAATGCTAATACACAAAGTTAGTCAGTCGTGTGTGTGTGTGTGTGTGTGTGTGTGTGTGTGTGTGTGTGTGTGTGTATGAGTGTGTGCATGAAAAGTGTGAGAAAAAAAGATCAGGAAAAAGCAACTTACTGATTTTTTTTTTGTTTCCTCATTGGAGGAGTCAGCCTATTGTTTGAAGAATTAAATCCAGATCCCAACTATTCTTCTTGAATGAGGTTTGCCCTCTCTTATCTAACCTTATAGGCTTGGAACAGGTATGATAGGGAGGGAGATAACTCTAAAATAATTATACATGCAACTCCAAAATATAAATAGGTTTCTCCCCTTCTAATCTTTTTTTCTCATATATTTCCTATTTTACTTATTCAAATGCCAGCTTTTGCAAGTAGACTTCCCTTATCCCTTAGATTCAAAGTAGTCTCTCTCTCTCCTTTAAACTCAAATATCACTTGATATTTCCCCATGATCTAATCATATCCTACCAGATTTTATAGTTATTTGGGTACCTCAATCAAGAATTGATCAATTGAAAGAAATACTTGAGAGAGTCATTAAATTTCAGATTTGGAACACACTTTAGTCTTCCATTCACCTCATCCATTTACTTAGAGTCTGCTCTGGTCCAAACACTGTAAGTGTAAGAACAAATAATCGCATTTTCTCTGCCCTTAAGAACCATTAAGGATTTAATCAGGTTGGGAATATAACAAGTGCATAAATAAGTAGTAGATGCAATGTGATTCATGCATACGAGAGATCACAGCAAGATAGTTTAGAAAAACTTGAGAAAGAAGTAATTACTTTCAGCTTGGGCAACAGGGAAGACTTCATAGGCCTGAATCTTAAAGGTAAGAAGGAGTCAAGTAACTGTATCTACACCTTGGCAAGATTATTTTGACAGTTATATAGAATATTAATGAAGAGGAGATAGGAAATAAAGACAAGTTAAAGAGATAAAAGCTAATTCAGAATCACAAAATATAAAATGAGCTGGAAAAGGAAATGGCAAACCACTCCAATATCTCTGCCAAGAAAGCTGCAATAGGGTCACCAAGAGTGGGACACGACTGAAAATAACTGAAGACTAACAAAATTGTTAGGAAATTATTCTTTCTTCTAAGCCTAAATGTGCTTCCAGACTTTTAATCCATTGCAACTAGCTCCTGGCCCCTCTAGGCACCAAGTAAAGTGATATAATCCTTGTTCTTCCTGACAGCCTTTCAAATATTAGAAGGTAGCTATCATGTTCTCTCTATTTTTTTTCTGCTCCAGGGTAAAATTTCTCAGTTCTTTTAACCAATCCTTCTATAGCAGCTTTTGAAGGAACTTCACCATGCTGATTGCCCATTTCTGGACTTGGACTTGATATATCAATCAATCAATACGTAATTATTAGGTACTTACTTTTTATCCAACCCTGTGCTTGTTACAGGACATAAAAATACCAAGTATGAATTAGTCCTTAACACTCGAGATGCTTTCATTCTGATTGGGAGAGAAACCAAGCACAAATACACATATACATATATACATAATACACATATATGTATCTAGATACATAGATATGTATCGATGTACTGAGTATATATGTATATAAAATATACATATATATACTCATAAATCTATCAAAATATATGTACGTTACATGTTGCATATGCAAGCAGACACACAATCTAAATATAAATGTATACAAATTAGTTAGAGACAAGATGGTGTAAGAGGAAGGGTACTGGTTTCCAAGGAGAATCAAGAAAAACTTCATGTAGAAGGTGGTATTTGAGTCATATAGTAAAGGAAGATATTGACTCTCTGAAGCAGAGTCAAGGAGTTCAGTGATGCAGTATTGAATATAAAACAGATAGATCAGTTTGACTAGATCACAGAGAGCTGGAGAAAAAGTATTATCCAATAAACCTGAGAGAATTTGAATCAAGGCCAGAATGTATTGAGCTTTAAAAACTAAATGGTGAAGTTTACAGGGGTATTCTTAGTCATTATCCAGAACCGAACAGAGCATTGTAGATTGGTCTGACCAGAATAAGGTAGAGAGGAATATTTATTTTATTTTTTTAGACACAATACCATTTCAATATATCCTTATATGAAATTAATTCATCACATGACATATCATTTTGTTGACGCATAGGAAGCTTGTTGTCTTCTAAATAGCCCAGCCCCATCTCTTCCATATAGTATTTGTGCAGTTCATTTCACATACTCCTAATCAAGGACTTGTTCACTGTTGGAGAAAAGTTTCATTGCAGAATATTTGCCAATTGATGACTTGACTCTTTCATGTATCATTGTATTTTCCATTAAAATAATCACTGAAGGTATTCAGAAAATAATCTAGAAGGAATTGTATTATCCCTATATCTATCCTTGTTTTCTTTTTCATTTTTTCCCCTTAAACATACACATTTGTCATTATGTGTTAAGCCAGGTCCCACAGGGGATAATATTGGACTTGGTTTAAGAAGACCTGAGTTTCAATCTTACCCTCAGAAACGTACTAGCTCTGTGATCCTGGATAAGTCACTGAGACCTTGTCAGTCTCAGTTTCCTCATCTGTAAAATGAGGATAATAATAACACTCTATCTCACAAAAATTATTTTGAGAACCTAATGTATGAAAATCACTTTATAATCCTAAAATTTTATATAAATGCTAGTTATCATCATGCCACAGTGGAAAAGTAGTTGTATTCGAAGTCAGAAGACATGGGTTCCAAGTTCAACTGTTCCCTTCTGTGACTTTAGGTCATGCTTTTAGTCAGCAGGCTTCTCTGTTGTATGAAGCGGTTAGATCAAATAGCCTCTGTGGTCCCTTTCATAGTTAAGTCTATGATTCAAGGACTATTTGTCCTCTTAATTTCTTTTTGTTTCTAAGATCTTATTATCTTCACACTTTCTTTTAGTCCTGATTTATGATGTTATTATTCTTATTGGGAACTTCAGGTGTGAAAACCTCTGATGCATTTTAGCAATTCATCTCAAAAATAAAACCTTAGAGGGTAAGCCGGGGCACTGAGAGTTTTAAATTACTTTTCCATGTTCACAATCTAATATGTATCAGGAAAAAAATTGGAACCCAAGAATTATTATTAATATTTACCTTTATATAGCACTTTTAAGGTTTGCAAAGTACTTTCATATATATATTATCAAGTATGATAGTCACAACACTATTATGAGGAAAACAAAGTGTTATTTTTATTATTCCATCTTACAAATGAGAAAACAGGCAAAGAGAAATTAAGTGATTTATCCAGTGTCACACAACTAGTAAGTGTCTGAGTCCAGATTTGAACTGAATTTTTCTTGACTCCAGAGTAATTTTCATTCTGCCACTGAGCTACAAGTATGTTAGCCATCTGTTACATTTGAGTCATATACACATTTGATATACACATATCATCTTGATCCAAGTTACTGTTTAAAGCATTAAACATCACAAGGATGTTTCACAAAGTGAAATTCTTAGACTACTTTTCCAGAGACTTTCCTCTTACTTACTCTTGATTCATCAATTAATTCCCTTTCAACCCAGCTAATAAACTTCTGTTGATTTCATCTAAAGCAAATCCTTATATTTAATTTTGTAATTCAAATGAATTATATGACTTTTTCAGATACCTTACTGAAATTCAGATATATTGAGTCTAGATTATTTTCCTAATATTCTAGTATAATAGCTGTTAAAAGAAAGAAAAAAAAGGAAGGAAGCAAGAAAGGAAGGAGAGAGGGAGGGGGTAGGGAAGATGGAAGAAAGAAGGGAAGTAAGAAAGAAGGAAGGAAGAGGAAAATAATGAAATGAAAGAAGAAGGAAGGAAAGAACTAAAATAAAGAAAAGAAAGAGGAATGAAATAATTAGGTACATATTAATTTATTTTGGATGAATACATGTTGATTTTTGGTGATCATTGTTTCTCTTTATGTTCAGAAGTTATACTTTCAATATTAAGTCTTACATTTTCTCCAGCAATTGAAATCATATGCAAAGGTTTGTAGTTTAAAGAACTATGCATTTTGTTTGGAATACCAGACAGCATTTTCATTTCTTCACAATTCTGTAGAAAATCTTTTGTGATCTACTTTTTTGTTTCAAGATTGACATTGGCTTACCAATCAATTGTTGTGCCTTTTCCCTTATTCTGGAAAATTCCTTATTCTATTCCTTATTATCCCATGACATTAAATTGTTTATTAAACTTATTATTAATTTTTGCACAAGATATCAATTATTATGTGTTTCAACTTGCTGTGACTCATCTTTGCTCTATCCCATCTCATCTTCATGTTGATCTTCCTGTTAGAAACCACAGAAACTAAATGAATGAAATAGGTCTCCCTTTGTCTTTGGTTACCATTTCTTCTCTCTTCAGCTTATTACTATCCCATATTTAATATTCCTTTGACTTCTGCCACAGTCAACATTTGTGACAAGTGGGTTTTACAGGCTATGAGCATTTATTGCCATTGCCACTCTGCAGGCCATTAGAGACATGGGATTTAGGCAAGGAAGAGATTGGTACTGGATTTAAATAATTTGGTAATATCTAATTAGAAATTAGATTGAAAACTGGGGACATAATTGGAAGGGAAAGAATGTATAGGGAGAGGAAAGGAGGAACAGCAATAGTCTTGGAAGTTAACTCCCATGTAGAAGGTGAGAAAAGAAGAGATGGAGAATGAAACAGTAAAAAGGGGGAACAGAAAAGAAGGAAAGGATGTATCAAGAAGTGGATGATCAACAATGATGAAAGCTGCAGAAAGGTCAAAGACTATTGTGTTGAGAAAAGACCACTAGAGTTTGGTACTTAACAGGGCATTTTTTACTTTAGGGAGGACAATTTCATGAGTTTTGGGGACATAAAGTAGATGGTTTTATCTCTCCTCCCAAATTGTTAGCTCTCTGAGAATAGGAATTATACTTTATTTATCTTTTATCATCCTTGGGGCCAAGCACAGAACATCACACAGAGTAAGTGCTCAATAAATATTTGCTGAATTCAATTGAATAAGGAGGAGATATATTAAGGCTTGCAATACCAAGTGTATTCTATGAGTTATTTTCCACAATGCTGAACCTTTCATGCTTTCACTTGCCCTTCTCCCAGATTCTGGGAGAGAGGGATTAATGTTAGATAAAATAACAATCAATGGAAAACAGGAAAACTGAACCTAGTCCACCAAAAATAGAGATAGAAACAGACCTTGATTTGATATTGATCGGAACTAAGGGCCCATAGATGCTCCTAAAGTAATCCAGTGTCTTCTAAACTAAAGCACTGGACACAAAGTAATGCTTGTCCATTTAAAAAAGTATTTAAGGCAATGGGGTTAAGAGTGATTTGCCCAAGGTTACACAGCCAGACAATTATTGTGTCTGTGGCTGGATTTGAACTCAGCTCCTCTGACTCCAGGGCCAGTGGGCCATCTAACTACCCCGTCCTTCATTCTTTTTTTTTGATTTTTGAATTTTACAGTTTTCCCTCAATCTCACATCCTTCCCTCCCATCCCCCACAGAAGGCAATCTGACAGTCTTTACACCATTTCCATGCAATGAATACATTGATCAAATTGAATGGGTTGAGAAAGACATCATATCCTTAAGGAAAAAATAAAATATAAGAGCAAAATTACATAATAAGATACTTAAAAAAAACAAATTAAAAGTAATAGTTTTTGGTCTTTGTTTAAACTCCTTAACTCCTTCTTTGGATACAGATGGCATTCTCCATCGTAGATACCCTAAAATTGTCCCTGACTGTTGCACTGATGAAATGAACGTCCATTAAGGTAGATAATCAACCCCATGTTGCTGTTAGGATGTACTTTGGTTTGTATCTTCTGGTTCTGCTCATAATGCTCAGCATCAGTTCATGCTAATCCTTCCAGGCTTATCTGAATTCCCATCCCTCCTGGTTTCTAATAGAACAATAGTTTTCCATTAACACATATACCACAATTTGTTCAGTCATTCCCCAATTGATAGACATCCCCTCGATTTCCAATTCTTTGCCATCACAAACAGAGCTGCCATGAATATTTTTGTACAATTGATGTTTCTACCCTTTTTCATGATCTCTTCAGGGTATAGACCCAGTAAGGGGATGCACATTTTTATTGCCCTTTAGTGTAATTCCAAATTGCTCTCCAGAAAGGTTGGATGAGTTCACAGCTCCACCAATAATGCATTAGTGTCTCAGATTTCCCATATCCCTTCCAACATTGATCATTGTCCTTTCTGGTCATATTCCCTTTCCTTCATTCTTGAAGAAGACCAGGATAGCAAGAAGATGAGGCCAGGACAATTGGATTTGAGTGAGAAGGTGCTCTGGTAAGTTACCAGCCTCACTTTCTCCTCCTGAGTCATCTGGGTCCAGTGGCCAGATATGAATCATGATGACTGGAGATGGCCCTGGATCTGAGGCAATAAGGGTTAAGCGACATGTCCAAAGTCACACAGCTAGTAAGTGTTAAGTGTCTGAGGTGGAATTCAAACTCTCATCCTCCTGATTCTAAGACCAGTGCTCTATTCGCTGAACCACCTAGCTGCCCCATAAAGCAAGGAAGATTTGAATTCAAATCCATATTCAAATACTTACTGTGTTAACCTTGGTAAGTCAATTTACTTCTATTTGTCTCAGTTTTATCATCTCTAAAATGGGGATAATAATAATAACATCTTCCCTCCAAGGTTTTCCTGAGGATAAAAATGAATTGATATTTTCAAAAAGCCTCGTAAATCTTGAAACACAATGTAAATAATAGTTGTTATGATTAGCTATTATTATCTAGACTATGTTAGAAGTCAGTATCATCTGTGATCTCAATCAGGTCTTATACACCCTTTAAAATTCCCCATCAGTTCTCATTTTTTAAAAAGAAACTGGTAATTTATATGCCCCATTAAAGTCAGTACTGTGTTGGGCTATTGGGAATGACAGGTTGTCAGTAGCTTTCTACATTCTTCTATCACCGAGGGCTAAAAGACAAAACAAGAGACACACTTACAAATCCCCTCTTCTCTGCATGTGTTGAATCATTGATATACTGGGAGCTTCCTCTTTATTTTTGGAACAGTCTCTTCATTCTCTTCTAGATATCACTTCAGATATCACAGAATCCCTGTTATGACTTTAAAGAAGAATGCTCTAATTACTTAGAATTCAAGGGAAGCTCCTGGGCTGTGTACTTCAGGTTTGATTCTGTTAGAGAGTTAGAATCTAGGGAATTTCAGAAAGTGATTGTATTGATTTTAAGAAACAATATTGTTGAATAAATACTATTCAATGTCAGTGCATTTAGAGTGTGGTGTTCCCCCTCACCACCTCTTTCTTTTCTTTTTTATCGTTGGGATCTTCTGAGAAAAAGTCCTCAGAGATTAAAGTGAACACAAAAGTGTCAGTCGTATTTTGAATTCTAGTAGAAATGCAAAAATCAAAATAATATCCCTTTGTTTTTATTCAGTTGTAATAAGAAGTGAGTGAAGTAGACCAAGAGTTCTAACCCCCCCCCCCCCCGTAGCTATTTCAATGTTTTAAATTTTTTTTGAGTAGTATTGTTTTTTGTCTTTTTTTCTTTTGCTTCTTTTTATAAGACTGGGAGTAAAGGTGGTGATATGTGTTCTGCCTTGTCCCTAAATACCTGATTTATACATTGAACAGAATTGGGAGATTTGCTGTGGGGAGAAAACCTACAGACTGAAGGAAAGTTATTAGGATCAAGGAAGTGTGGTACATTTTCTAGAAACTGTTAATTGCATTATTTGGAGAATATCTTGTTTGTTTTTCTCCCCAAAAAACTTATCCCTAAGCTTCAACCCTACATTTCAATTCTATCCTCCTGACTGGGAGCTAGGCTGATTCAACCCTTTCTATGAGTATTAGAAACACTATTATACTGATTTTGACCCTTGAGGACTAGGATTCTTTTGTTTTTAACCTTATTGCATAAAATGGTACTGTAGTCATAATAGGAAGTTTAGAAATGTTTATGCAATGTAATTGAATTACAAACTTTAGGATAGATCACACGAGGACATAGATCCTCCTTTCTCAAGAAAGAACTATGTTTTGGAATGAATTGTCTTGTAAAAATAGAAAATTTGTTTCTTGATCTAGTTCCTTCATTTCCCCTACTTTACATCATAATCCCCTGTGCATCTTCACCTAGTCTCTCCTCTTTTATTCTAATCTAAGGATTGAAGTGCCCTTTTCTCAGCTCCTCATCTTCTCCAGTTCTGGAACCACAAATCATGATCAAATCAATACATTGTTACTAGGGGACCTTTGACCCTACTTAACCTTTTTGGTTCAAAGTATACTTTCTTGTTCAGTATTCCTCTGTATATTTGTTCCCACTAATGGAATAAAAGTTTCTTGAGACCAGAGGCTCTCTTTGCTTTTGGTTTTATATCTTTATATCTTCAGCCCTTAGCACAGCATATAATAAGTTAAGCATATAAGCATATAATTAAGCATATAATAAATGCTTAATAATTTCCTTCCTTCCTTCCTTCCTTCCTTCCTTCCTTCCTTCCTTCCTTCCTTCCTTCCTTCCTTCCTTCCTTCCTTCCTTCCTCCCTCCCTCCCTTCTTTCTCTCTCTCATCCCTCTCCCTTTCTTTTTCTTTCTTCTTCCCTCCCTACCTTTCTTTTTTCCTTCCCTTCATCTTTCCTTCCATCTTCTCTCCTCTCTTCTTCCTTTCCTTCTCTTCCTTCCCTTCCTCTCTCCCCCCTCTCCCTCTCCCTCTCTTCCTTCTTCCTTCCTTCTTCCTTCCTTCCTTCCTTCCTTCCTTCCTTCCTTCCTTCCTTCCTTCCTTCCTTCCTTCCTTCCTTCCTTCCTTCCTTCCTCCCTCCCTTCTTTCTCTCTCTCATCCCTCTCCCTTTCTTTTTCTTTCTTCTTCTCTCCCTACCTTTCTTTTTTCCTTCCCTTCATCTTTCCTTCCATCTTCTCTCCTCTCTTCTTCCTTTCCTTCTCTTCCTTCCCTTCCTCTCTCCCCCCTCTCCCTCTCCCTCTCCCTCTCTTCCTTCTTCCTTCCTTCTTCCTTCCTTCCTTCCTTCCTTCCTTCCTTCCTTCCTTCCTTCCTTCCTTCCTTCCTTCCTTCCTTCCTCCCTCCCTCCCTTCTTTCTCTCTCTCATCCCTCTCCCTTTCTTTTTCTTTCTTCTTCCCTCCCTACCTTTCTTTTTTCCTTCCCTTCATCTTTCCTTCCATCTTCTCTCCTCTCTTCTTCCTTTCCTTCTCTTCCTTCCCTTCCTCTCTCCCCCCTCTCCCTCTCCCTCTCTTCCTTCTTCCTTCCTTCTTCCTTCCTTCCTTCCTTCCTTCCTTCCTTCCTTCCTTCCTTCCTTCCTTCCTTCCTCCCTCCCTTCTTTCTCTCTCTCATCCCTCTCCCTTTCTTTTTCTTTCTTCTTCTCTCCCTACCTTTCTTTTTTCCTTCCCTTCATCTTTCCTTCCATCTTCTCTCCTCTCTTCTTCCTTTCCTTCTCTTCCTTCCCTTCCTCTCTCCCCCCTCTCCCTCTCCCTCTCTTCCTTCTTCCTTCCTTCTTCCTTCCTTCCTTCCTTCCTTCCTTCCTTCCTTCCTTCCTTCCTTCCTTCCTTCCTTCCTTCCTCCCTCCCTCCCTTCTTTCTCTCTCTCATCCCTCTCCCTTTCTTTTTCTTTCTTCTTCCCTCCCTACCTTTCTTTTTTCCTTCCCTTCATCTTTCCTTCCATCTTCTCTCCTCTCTTCTTCCTTTCCTTCTCTTCCTTCCTTCCTCTCTCCCCCCTCTCCCTCTCCCTCTCCCTCTCTTCCTTCTTCCTTCCTTCTTCCTTCCTTCCTTCCTTCCTTCCTTCCTTCCTTCCTTCCTTCCTTCCTTCCTTCCTTCCTTCCTCCCTCCCTCCCTTCTTTCTCTCTCTCATCCCTCTCCCTTTCTTTTTCTTTCTTCTTCCCTCCCTACCTTTCTTTTTTCCTTCCCTTCATCTTTCCTTCCATCTTCTCTCCTCTCTTCTTCCTTTCCTTCTCTTCCTTCCCTTCCTCTCTCCCCCCTCTCCCTCTCCCTCTCTTCTTTCTTCCTTCCTTCTTCCTTCCTACCTTCCTTCCTTCCTTCCTTCCTTCCTTCCTTCATTCCTTCCTTCCTCCCTCCATTCTTTCTCTCTCTCATCCCTCTCCCTTTCTTTTTCTTTCTTCTTCTCTCCCTACCTTTCTTTTTTCCTTCCCTTCATCTTTCCTTCCATCTTCTCTCCTCTCTTCTTCCTCCTTCTCTTCCTTCCCTTCCTCTCTCCCCCCTCTCCCTCTCCCTCTCCCTCTCTTCCTTCTTCCTTCCTTCCTTCCTTCCTTCCTTCCTTCCTTCCTTCCTTCCTTCCTTCCTTCCTTCCTTCCTTCCTTCCTTCCTTCCTTCCTTCCCTCTTTTCTTTTCTCCTTCATTTCCTTGGTTTTTCTTCCTTCTGTATTTACAAAAATTAGTTGTTCCCCTTGTATCCTTTACTCTACCTCCTATTTCTTTGACAAATTAATGATATAAATCATGATTTATAAATCACATTTTTTTCTTATACTTGATATTTCCCTATTGTTTACTTCTTTTCTATTATCAACAAATATAGTAATAAGTGACATTCATACTGTATATAAGTATTACATCATTATAGCCTCATTATAGTCTTCTGAGGCAAAAGCTGCAAGTTTTCCTGCTATTATTTCCACTTTATAGATCAAGATACCAAACTTCAGAAAGATTAAGTGTCTTGTCATTGGTCATTTATTCAATAAATTACAAACATAGGATTTGAACTTATTCTATTCCTCTAATCATTTAGATAATCTGACCCTCATTATTGGGAATTGTAATTTAAAAGCATTTATTTCTCCAATTCTTTTGATTTTCTCTTCTCATTTCTTGATTTTATTATAAAATTTTTCTCTGTATTTTTGATGAAATTACTTAATATTCCTCAATTTTATTGGTTTTTTTTAAAAAAGAGTCATACAGGGACAGCTAGGTGGCAAAGGGGATAAAGCACCAGCCCTGGAGTCAGGAGGACCTGAGTTCAAACCTGACCTCAGATACTTATTACTTAGCTGTGTGATCTTGGACAAGTCACTTAACCCCACTACCTTTCAACACCCCCCCCAAAAAAAACCGAGTTATACAACCATTTTTTTTCAGTTTTGCTCATCTTTTATTACATTCAAGAATTTCTATTTTTTGTGTTGGTTGAGATTTTTTCATTTGTTGATTTATTATTTTTTATTTCCATAAATAACTTATTGATTTTTTGTCACTTTTTATTTAAGTATTTAAGGATATATGTTTCTCCTTAAGTACTGCTTTGGTTAGTCTTAATAAATTCTTGCATGTCTTCTGTTATAATTTTTATTTTGTTAATGTTATTTATTATGTACCCCATACCACATTGGAATTTGGCTACCAAAGGAATGAATATGATTATTGGGATGTAACCAAAGAAGGATATTTTTCTCATTGATTCATTCTCTGACTTAGATTGCTATTGAAACATATCTAAAAATAATCATAGCATAATTCTTGATTTTCTTTCCTTTAACATAATCACCCTTGTTGTCAATTCCCATATAGCCACTCAATGAATTAAATGCATATCAAGTATGGAACAACTTTTAATTCACTCCCACATAACACATAAGACACAAAGAAGTGGAGTCTATGAACAGATTCACAACTCCAAAATGCACTCAAACACTCATTAATCTTCCACTCCCATTTATACCACCTCAACTCCAATGAAGGTAATTTTGGAATAGTGATAAATATCCCTTTCACCTCAGGTTTTCCCTTTTCAAATAGCTTACAATAATGGTTGGAAAGGTTGGTAAAGTTCTCAAGCTCCAGGGACCCCATTAGTGATACTATTTTGTTCTGAAAATCCTCTCCCTCTAGGAGTCAAGTGTCTGAGCTCTTTAGCTTGAGAACTCTCAAAGTTGATATTACCTTAAATGGCACTGCTCAGAGAATCTTTTCTTCTTCAATTAGAAGACTAGACTCTGGGATCATCATGCTGTGCAGGGAATTTAAAATAAGCTTTCCTACTATATAGAGCAAAGACATTGTAGTTTATGAAGTGTTCTTAAACATTCCTCTTAGACCTGGTTCCTGTACAACACTTCCATGTGCTTCTGTTCTATTCTGTCTTGTCATGTTTCTGAAAGGGACAGTAAAAAGGGAGAAATTCAACCTCACTCCCCCACTACATGCTGGAATGTGGAGAGACAGAGAGAGAGAGAGAGAGAGAGAGAGAGAGAGAGAGAGAGACAGACAGACAGACAAACAGACAGACAGACAGACAGAAAGAAGACACAGAGACACAAAGAGGCAGAGAGACAGAGAGAAGGCAGAAATAGACAAAAGCTAAAAGAGACAATAGACAGATACAGAGATATGGAGGTAGAAGAAAGAAAGAAAGCAGTAAAACTAGAAAATTTTAAAGTCTTAAAGGGAAAAGAACTTTACTGCTGACAGAAGAAAACTGGGTGGTACAGTGGAAAGGGAAGGAGAGAATTTGGAACTCAGATTTTAAAAAAAAGTGTTAAAAAGAAATAGAATAAACATTTGCTAACTACTATGTTCTAGGCACTATGATGAGATTCAAGGTAACTTCTCAGTTTCCTCTTTTGTAAAATGGGAAAATTAATAATGAGACCTACATCTCAGACTGAGTGTGAGGATTAAATGAAATAATAATTGTAAAGTTGCTATAAATGCTAGTCATTATTATGCTCATGTATCCTTGATTCTCATTTGCAAAAAATCTTGGACACATTCTCAGTCAATGATAACCTATTTGTCCTCTCAAGAAGATGTTGACATACATGCTTATGTTCATGGCAGATGCCCTTCATATGACTTAATAGTATCAAATTATTTAGAAATTCATTAAGTTGATCAAGAGGTACCTGATTAATGAATACCCCTACAATTATTTCTATAATTCTTCTTTAATCAATTAATTCTTTGGGATTAGATTATTTAATCTCATCTTAAATCTGATTCCTTTCTTCAAATCTTTCTTATTAATCATGTTTTTATTGCATTATCATCTATAAAGTATAGGTTTAATATTTCTGCCTTTCTGCTTGTGCTTAGAAGCTCATTTTTCTTGAGGACATGTTGCTTTTTTGTAAAGATATTATAAAAAGCCAAAAATTGATAACTATTGGTTTTTATATGATAATTGCAATATCACTATACTAATAGTTAATTTTTCTAATATTTTTTCAGATCTTTTACTTATTTCTTGGTTAATTTTATGTTAGGTTTACCTAAGTATTAACAAGTTTTGTGAAGTCTGTAAACATTTTAATTTTTTTTCCTAGTTCTTCCTTGGATTTGCTCAGTTTTTCTCTTATTGTTTCCCCGCCTCCTAAGATCATGATTGCCATTCCCTGCATTTTGCCACTTTAGTCCAAGAATAATATATTCTTCTTCAAAAACTCATTTTGGCAATATATGTATCTTTATTTTTATGTGTCCTTGAAGACAACAAATATTGGGTTTTGTTTTCTGTTAGATAGTCACCCTTCTCTATGACACATTTATGATTATGATTTCAAGGTTTATTTTTCCTTTCATCATATTGTGCTACTGTGTTTCATTTCTTTTCCTCAAGACATAGCTTTAAAATGAAAAAAAGAGATGGAATAAGAGGATGAAATCAACAGATGTTATTTCTAGTTAGAACAGTCTGATTTCAATTCTCTTCCATCTTGCTCTTCCCTCAACCCAGATCCAGATCACTGGTTCTCACCCTTTGGGTCTCACTGTCTTTTGAAATTAGCTGTTCCTATTTATTGTCTCAATAACTCTATTTTTTAAAATGTTTCCTTCTCCCTCACCCTATTCCAACCCAGTAGTCTACCTATTTTATTTAATTTCCACAATTTCCTTTCTGTTTTCTAACCATACCTACCTTACTTTATATGTGCCCACATATAATGCAGACACATGTACATCATCATCATAGGAAATATACATATGAACATACACACCTACATGAATCCTTATCTCTCTATTTTTTTATATTATCTAAACTTCCTGATACACCATTCTCTTCTCTTTCCCCAAGACTGCTATTCCTTACAATAAAGAATAAAAACAAGCAGTGGGTGAGGGCAGCTCAGCAAAATTAACTAGAATATGAACACATTATAGTTTTATATGCATTGTACCACACTCATGGATAGAATGTGCAATATGATATGCAAATAATTATTAATCAATCAATGTTTATTTGCATATCATATTGCTTGATTTTTCAATGATGAGAGAAGGACTAAAGGGAAGGAGAGTTTTTAAGTTTTAAAAAAGAATGTTAAAAATAAATATAATAAACACTACTGAGTAACTACTATGTTATAGGCACTTTAAGAAGGTGGCTACTCATATTTCTTCTTTGAGATCAGGTTTAGTTACTCTGATTTTTCAATTTTTAGTTTTGAAGGTTTTGTTGTTCTTCCTATTTATGGCAGTCATTGTGTATATTGTTTCCTATTATGGCTTGACTTCACTTTGTTCATGTAAGAAGTGTTTCCATGTATTTTTGTATTCATTATCTTCATTATTTAACATCATATTCATATATCATAATTTATTTAGTCATATTAATCCATGGACATCTACTTTATTTCCAGTTTTTTGATTCTATAAACTATGCTTCAGATATTTGGATTATTATGGGACCTTTCATTTTGTTGCTGGCCTCCTTTGGTTATCTACCTTGCAGTAGACTTGTTGAACCAAAGAGTTTATTTTGTCACTTCTTTTGCATAATTTCAAATTGACTTTTGAATATTTGAATAGATTCATAAGCCCATCTGTAGTATATTAGTGTAACATAGTTTGTTTTGATTTTTGAAGTGATTTTCAAAGGAGATGGATTTGGTTAGAGCCTTTCCCATTTCCATCTTTGCCTGAAGTTTTCATACTAACTGTACTCATCATATCAACATTATGAGTTTAACAGTTGAAGTTCTCTTCCCTTTGAGAATTTTTGAAATTTGACCTCACAGAGCTAATGATAGAATATTTTCCCACTGAGTTCAATTTGAGTATCTTAATCAAAAGAGGAAATAAGGGTTTTCCAGGTGCTCTGAAGTGCACTTCCCTTTTCTAGAAGGATTTGAGAAAGAAGCAATAATGGCTTTCCTAAAGTCCTAGCACTGTGAATAATTCTCCTAGCCAGTCTCATACAAATAGTATTGTGACAGAAAACCATTAAGAACTACCAGTACACTTTCCATCTAGTAGTTCTCATTATCCATCCATATTCCATAACAATAGATGATTACCTAGGAAATATTTCTAAAGCAGGGTTCAAACAGTCATGAACATTCTTTAGGGAGACCATTTTGTCAGTTTAGGTCCAAAGTAAATCACTTAAGCATCTGCTTAACTCTGCTCCATTGCTGGAATTTTCAGTCACAAAATTATGGAATGTTAAAGCTATGATAAACCTTAAGGGAATTTTAATCTAACCATCTATTATAATTTTAGGTACAGAGTGTGAAATTACTTTTCCAAGGCCATTCTAGAAGCAAAATGTTCTGACTTCAAGTTCATTAGTTTTCTGTCTACTCTAGGTTTTCTGCCATTTCTTCCCTGAGACTGTAGATCGTTTACTTTACTGTAATTCTCCTATTTCAGGGTTCACTTGTTTATGCTCTTTGTTGCAAATCTCATATCTCCTCTCATACTTCTAATTAACCTTTATCTCCCTCCCCCTTTCTTTTTTTCCCCCCTCATTTGACCCTTCTTCCTGGATTTTCTATTTTTCCTACCAACATGTATTTAAATAAAGATGTTTCAATAAGAGTCTGGACCAAGAACACTTTTACCTAGAGACCTGGGATCTGTTTCTTTTTTTTTCTTAGAGCAATGGAATAATGAATAAACCACAAACTTCTGGCCAAGATACTTTTCTTTTGATCCAGGATACAGATTTATTAACTATGTATGCTCCATCTGTTGATCATCCTTCCAAAGAATAGACTTTACATTCATCTTGCCCTCTACCCATTCCATCTCATTTGCATCACTAACAGATAATCATGCACCATATTTTTTTGCCCATAATATATCTATATCTATATCTATATATATGAGAATATATATATATATATATATATATATGAGAATGAAAGAGACAGTATTTTCTCCATCTTCTCAATTGCTATAAAATTTAAAATGAGTTGCTTATTTTGGAGTTATCATTTCTGCCTTCAAAATTGTAATTTCCTCATATATACAGGTTTCAAATGCTTTGCTACTACAAGTTGTTCAAATAAACAGATTTTTAATAAGCACCTACTAAGTTTCAGGCACTGTAGTAAGGGTTAGGAGCAACAAGACAAAATATAACAGTCCCTGCTTTCAAGGAGCTTATATTCTACAAAGGGTATCCTGTGGGCACACAAATAAAGGATAAAACATGAAAAGTTGAGAAGGATAAGAGTAGTTACAACTGAGTGGGGAATTAGGAAAGACTTGAAAGAGGTGGTGGCCCTTGAATCTTGAAGAAAATCAAGGGTTCTGAGGTGATGAAAAAGTACATTTCAGCTATCTTTTATTTAGGTTTTTGCTAGGCAATGGAGTTAAGTGGCTTGCCCAAGGCCACACAGCTAGGTAATTATTAAGTGTCTGAGACCAGATTTGAACCCAGGTACTCCTGACTCCAGGGCTGGTGCTTTATCCACTGTGCCACCTAGCCACCCCTGAGCTTTTTTTTAGGTTTTTACTACATTTCAGCTATCTTATATGGGATATGAGAGTATTACAATTTGTACAGAATGTTGAACTTTCAGAGGAGTCTATATGAAAGAAGCCTGGAAAAGTTAGGTGTATTATGTGGAGGACATTAAATGATAGACCAAGGAGTTTGGATTATATTCTATAATCAGTAGGTGATAGATATGGATGGTTTTTGAGTAGGGAGTGAAATGGTCAGGTTTTTGTATTGGAAAAATAATTTTGAAAGGTGTGTGGATAATGATTAGAATGATTAGAATGATTAGAAACAAAGGAAACAATTAGACAATTACAAAAGTGAAAATGAGACACCATGGTAGCTTGAATTAGAAGAGTGTCCATATGAATAAGCAGATATGACAAGTGACTGGAAATAGATGTTGAAGAAGAGGGAGAAGTCAAGAATCATTCTGAGGTTATGCACTTGAGTATCTGGGAGGAAGATAGACATTGAAGAAGGGTTGGAGGAAAAAAAATGAGTTTTGTTTTGCACATTTTGTGCCTAAACTATCACCAGGAAATCAAGAAAGAGCTGTCTAGCAGAAAGTTGATAGTGTCGATCTATTTCATTTGTTATAGAAATTAGAGTTATGTAAAATAACTTTATATATATATATATGTATATATATATATATATATACATATATATATGTATATATACCAAGAACTGAGCTTTCCAAAATAGTATCACTTGATTCTTATGATTTTAGGAGGTAGGTACATTATCATTCCTCTTTTACAATTGAAGAAACTCATGAAGAGGATCCCATAGCTAGTAAGTACTTGGGTCAGGATTTGGATTCCTGAGTCTATATCCAGTGGCTTCCTTGAAGAGATGATATGTATACCAGGTCAGTATAGGAGAATGTCCTTTTTATTGGTAAACAGTATCAAAAGTTACGGATAAAATAATGAGAACTCATTTGAAATCACTGAATTTAGCAATTAAGAAATCATTTGGAAAAAAAAGAAAGAAGAATTCTATTTAAAATAACTAAAGACTGTATAAGATACTTGGGAACCACCTGTCATGATACTTATAGGAACAATACCATTGCACAATATGCTTTCTACAAACAAAAAGCCAAATAATTAGAGAAATATCAGCCACTTGTGGGTCAGCCAAGCTAATATAATAAAACTACCCAAATTTATTTACTTATTTATTGCCATACCAATCAAACTAACAAATGTTTACTTAAGAGCTATTAAAAAAGAATAACAAATTCATCTATAGTGACAAAATGATAAGAATAACAAGGGAATTAATGAAAAAACTGAGAAGCAAGATCTAGCTATATAAAAATCTCAACCTAATTACAAAGCTGTAGTCATCAAAACAATCTGGTACTGGTTAAGAAATAGAGAGACTGATTAGTGGAACAGATTATTGTACATACCATTCAGAAGCAAACACACAGAGAATACTAATGTTTGATCAGCCCAATCATCCCAGCTATTGGAGCAAGAACTTACTTTTGTTGTTCAGTTGTTCAGTCATGTCTTGACTCTTCTTGATGCCATGGGCCATAACAGCAAATCTTTCTATCCTCCTCTTATCTCTCAAAGGTTGTCCAAGTTCATGTTCATTGCTTCTATGACACTATTTATCTATATCATCCTTTTTTTTTTTCTTTTGACTTCAGTCTTTCCCAACATCAGGATCTATTCCTTCAAGTCCTATCTTCTCATTATGTGGTCAAAGTATTTAAGTATCAATATTTGACATTCTAGTATATAACTTGAATTATTTTTAAAGCAAAAAATGATTTGATTTCTTTGTTTGATCAAGGGAATTTCAAAAGTCTTCTTCAGGACCACAATTCAAAAGCATTGATTCTTTGATGCTCAGCTTTCCTTAGAATCCAGTTTTCATAACCATACATCACTACTGGAAAAGTCACAGATTTTACTATATGGACTTTTGTGAGCAAGGTGATGTTTCCCTTCTTTAGTATACTTCCTAGACTTGCCATAACTTTTCTTTCAAGGAGTAAGCATCTTTTAATTTCATGGCTGCAGTCACCATCTGCAGTGATCTTTGAGCCCCAAAATGTAAAATATGACACTGTTTCCACTTCTTCTCCCTTTATTTGCCAAAGAGTGCTGAAACCAGTTGCCAAGAGGCTTTTTCTTTCTTCTTTACTTTCTGCCATCAGAGTGGTATCATCTATATATCTGAAATCGTTGTTATTTCTGCCAGCAATCTTAATTCTGGCTTTTGATTCATCAAACTTGGTAATTCATGTGATATATCCTGCATAAAGTTGAATAAATAAGGAGACAATATATAGCCTTGTCACAATTCTTTTCTAAGCTTCACTTTTTACTCCAGAGTTATCTGGTCCAGTGGTCAGATATGATTCAGGATGACTGGAGATGTCCCTGGATGTGAGTCAGTCAGGGATAAGTGACTTGCCCAAGGTCACACAGCTAGTAGGATCAGGTGACTGAGGCCAGATTTGAACTTCCATTGTCCTGACTCCAAGGCCTGTGCTCTGTCTACTGCACCACCTAACTGCTCACTATTTTTGTGGTGGCAAAGAATTAGAAGCTTAAAAAATATGCCCATTATTTCAGAAATGACAACAAATTATGGTATGTGAATGTGATGGAATACTATTGTATTCTATTTATATTATCACTAAAGAAAGTGATGATGGTAAAGGTTTTGGAAAATATGGAAAGATTTGTGTAATCTGATGAAAAGTGAAGTCAGCAGATCAAGAGAAAATTTATATAATAACAATATTGTAAAGATAAACAATTTTGAAAAATGTAGGAATTCTGTTCAATGCCATTACCAAATCCAAATCCAAATCCAAATTACTCATGAAAAAGCATGCTATTTATTTTTTTAGAGAGAGCTCATAGATTCAGAATGCTAATTGATGTAATATTTTCTTTCTTTCTAACAAAGGAATCTGTAATTTTTTTTTCTTTCCTTGCTGGTGAGAAAGGGAAAGATTGGAAGGAAAATACTTGAAACTGAAAATAAAATAGAAGAAAAGGAAAATCTGAATTAGAGCCCATAGCATTTCTGATAAGAAAAACTTCATCTTTTTTATCCTTATCTTATTTATCTTTTTATACCTCCTGCCTCCTCAATACACTAGAAAAAATGATGGACAGAAGCAAGAGAATAAGGAAAGAAAGGAAAGAGGTGAAAGATGGAAGGAAGGAGAATATGAAAGAAGAAAGTGGGGAAGAGAGAATTCCTATATCACCTAAGCATATTCAAACAAAACAAATTCTCACAAAGCAATCTCAAAATCTGATTATGCCTATTAATCCTTCATTTCTCTGTCCTTCAGACTGATCAACTTAATTAAGTCGTTCAGAATTGTTATTTAAAGAAGCCAAGAAATGACTATATAGTTAGGAAACTGAAAGAGCAAGAATATGTCATTTTTTTTCTAGGATTTTCCAGGGAAAAGAAACATATAAAGAGGAAAATAGCTTAGGTGTATGTCAGGATCAAGTGAGAGTTTGCAGTGAGTTAGTGTATAGAGACAGATTAACTATGAAAGAGAAAAGAAGAAATGATTGATGGAACAAGTTCCTGAAAGATTGGGGCTTCAAGATTAAGACTTTAAGAGTATTTATTGGTCTAAGCAAGGGGAACAAGCTTCACTTCTCAGAAGTAAATTTAGTAAATTGGAGAAGATATAGAAGGATATAAGATGCAAAATAGGAGGAATAATGAACCTCATGACACAAAGCTTTGACTTTTTCAGGAAAGATGGGGGTAAGAAAATTTGCTTAGAGAAAAGAGAGTGGAAATGTGGAGATTTTAGAAGAAACTTTGAGTGACTAACAAACTATTACAAATACCCAAATTAACTACAAAGAATCTATGAAGGAAAATACTATCTGCATCTAGAGAAAGAACTTATAAACAGAAGTAGGTTTGTGATATTTAAAAAGATTCAAGTGGCATAAATTCTGGATAATTTAGTCATTTTATTAATAAAGTCAATATTAATAATTTTTTTTAAAAAGATGGTCATTTGGCCATCTTTCTCTTAGACAAATGATAGTGGTAGACTCACAGTTTACATGCCCTTGCTTGGTTCCTGAATGAGGAAGTAGAAAAGGAAACATTGATTCTATTAAAATAATTAGTTATTTGTATAAGAGAAGCAATCATTTCTTACAGTATAGAATGAGTATAAATATATACATACACATGTATATATATATATATATACACACACACACACACACACATATATTTGTATCTAATAATAGTCATCTCTAGGATAGGGGAGAATAAAAAAAGAAAATTTATTATATATTTAAAAGAAATAGTTTGTTGTATACAATAGATTTTCAGTTTCATGTGTAATCATCTTTTTGTCTATTCTGGTATAGAAATGCTTGTTTTATTTCTTAAGTTCATAAAAACAAATAAATATTTTTAAATTAAATTAAATATTTAAAAAAATAAACTTTTGTGCAAAGTGAGAAAAAAAAGAATAACTACTGAGAAGAGTAGGCTAAATAAAATGAATGTGAAGGCCCAATCAGGGATGATTTCCTCTAGCAATGTTCAGGAGCTAAAACATTCCAGTAGAAAAGGCAGATATTTAGATTGATTCAGTGTGGTTTAGCATCTAATATATATCTAGTGTAGCATAAATATTTGATAAATGCTGGCTTACATTGAACTGATGATATTACTCCTCTACCTAACGGGTTCAAATGTTTGTACTATCCAGCCTTGAAGGACTGCTGTATCATTTTCACTTTCATATCACAGTCTCAAATAGGATAGATGCTTATTTTTTTAAATTTAAATTCAATTTTGTTTAATTGAATGAGTTCTCCTGCTCCAACCTCAGCTCCAGTAGCATCTAATGTTCTTTAAATACCTACTGAACTCCAAGCCACCCATTATGATGCCAGTGGATCAAAGATGAGAAATGCTACCTAAATCCCCCTTCCAGAGGGAATGAGCAAACATTTTGGTCATAGGCAAAGTGGGGTTGTGGTGTGTTGGCTTATGAATTTTTGTTATGAGAATTTTAACTGTCTTTTAAATTTTTTTATTGTTTAATGGGGGATAGGAGGAACAGATAATAGAAGCAGGCAAAATAAACAAATAAAATAAAAGTAAATTCTGCTAATGGCTTGATTTTGTGCTAGACACTGAGAATACAAAATAAATGAAACCTTGTCCCTGACCCTCGAAATTTACATTCAATCCAATAATTGGACTTGTTGATTACTCCTTCTCTGTATAAAGGCTTCATTACCCTGCTAGTAAGCCAAGTTCATAACCCCAATATCATTCTCTACATCTTATCCTCCCTCACCCTAATATTGATCAAGTTGCCAGATTTTTCCATTTGTACCTCCATAGCATCACTAATCTATTCCCTTCTCATTAGTCAAAGAATTGCCACTTAGGTTTAAACCTTTATCACTTCTCACCTGCACTAGTATAATGATCTCTTAATTAGTTGCCATGTTTCATCTATCCTCACTTTAATCCAATCACCACACAAATGGTAAAGCGATTTTACTAAAGTATAGGTCTGACCATGTCATTTCCATACTCAATAAATGTCAGTAGATTGCTATTGCTTCTAGGATAAACTATAAACATCTATTTGCTGCAGTGTAGTAAATGTTGAGCTGGGTTCATTTAGAAAAATTTGGAAAGACTTGGGCTTATCGCTCTTCAGAGAAACATAATGGGAAAAATGATGTTATGAATGTATATGTTCTTAGACAGCTATGCATATGTATTTGTGTATATGTTTTATATGTACTCACATACATATACACATATATACATTCATATCTTCATGTGCAAATTGTAGTCTTCTTTAGGGTGGGGGAAAAGGGGGAAAATAAAATAAAAAGTACCAGTAGAGAACAAAAGAAAACCAAAAGGAAGCAAAGAAAAGCTGAGCATGTTTGAAATCAATGAGTAGTATTTATTATAGAGGTTTTCTTGAAATGGAAATTTATTGTTTTATATTTGAATTCTTTCTTATGGTCTGCTGTGCACATGGCAATTTTTTTCTTTTCTCATTTTGTATTTGTTTAAAATAAAAAAAAATAGCAAAAAAAAAGCCCTCCACAATCTGACCCAAACCATCCTTTCCAGTCATATTATACATTGCTCCCCTTCCTATGCTTTAGAGTCTAGCCAAACTGGCTTCCTTACTGTTCCACAAATATGACATTCTATCTTTCATCTTTATGATTTTGCATTGGCCCTCTCTCAGACTAGGAATCTATTCAATTCTCACCTCTGTTTTTTTCTGAATATATTATTTCCATTAATACTCAGTCTAAGTACCATCTTCTGCAAGAAATCTTTTCTGGTTCCCTACCCCCAACTCTCCCACCATTGGGCTTTCATTTCCAACCTATCTTGCAGTTTTTTCTTACTTGTATACATAAGTGGTGTCTCTCCTTAGATAATTGAAGTTCATTAAGAGAAGGCATTGCTTCACTCTTATCACTTGATAATTGTTTATTTATTGATTGATTGCAATGGAGTTAGTTCTTTCATTTCTTCAAAAGAACTGAAGAAGAGCTCCATGTGGTGAATGTTCCATCTGAGACAAGAAATCTCAAACATCACCATTCCTGGAGCGTGCCTGGCTTCCTCAGGGGCATAACTCATCTCTCTTTTGTCACTGGAAATTTCTAGCACCTGTATCAAAAAAGCTAATTGCTTGTACTGACTGGTGCAAAATTTAATTTACCCTCTCTTGCCCAAGGGCATCCATAGTACCTGAAGTGTGTATCTTGGTTCTAGAGCAATTAAGGGAAAACCACAGTGTGAAGGTTGTCAGGTTTTTAGGTAGGAAAATGAATTCACTGTCCCATCTAACTCAAGAAAGTGAGAGACTACTGGGGCATTATACTATTACTAGTTCTGCATCTAAGGTTTTCAGGAATTCCCACAATTTACAATTTGTGTAAATTTGGGCCCTTAACCATCCAAGGCCAGTTTCCCCATCTGTCAAAGGAAGAGGTTTAACTAGGTGATCTCTAAGGTCTCTTCTAGCTTTATCACTATAATTTAATGTTATATATTTAAAAGTTGTCTCAGTAAATATTCAGGATACTTATAAATTGACAGTAAAATGCCCTCCCATAAACTACTAATAAGGAAGGTTCACTGTTATAGGGAGTTTCCCAGTGAGGAAAATCCCTCTGCCAAAAGTAGATTGGCATGGCTGCAATTTATAGTCTTAGAGAACTGCCCAGGAAATCAAAAGGTTAAGTGATATGCCCAGGTACACATAGCCATTATGAGGTAGACAAAACTTTAATTCATGTCTTCTTAACTTTTAATCCAGAGTTCTACCCACTATGCCATATTTCCTCTTTTTCATAAACTAAACCCTGAAAACTCTCAAAAGAATCTCTTTTAAAAATAAGGGTTATTTACAGGTCACATTTTAATGAAAGGCATGTTGACTTTTATAAAAAGGTGTAGATAACCACATTAAAGAAACTCTTCAAAGTACCCCACCCCCTCTCCTCCAAATAATCTAGAATATATATATATATATATATATATATATATATATATATATATGTATATATACTAGGGAAATATGGAACTGAATTAAGCTTCACTAAAATCCTAGTGCTGCTGTCAGATTTAGAAGCTTGGAGGGCTGGAGGGATGATGTGGAGATACATATTCAGGAAGGAAGAGAGAAAAAAGAGAGAGAGAGAGAGAGAGACAGACAGACAGACAGACAGACAGACAGACAGACAGACAGACAGACAGACAGACAAGAAATTCAGAGGGATAGAACCCTTTTGGCTCTGACACCTGTAAAAATTTCTGTAAGTCAAAGACATTTTCAGGAAGGAAGAATGGAAAATGTCTTCTCCAGGGAAAGATAAGAATTGATTGTCATGGAATCAGTCATCATTCTCCCACCTATCACTTCCTCATAGGAGAAGCACAGTCCATTCTTCAGCCTTTACAGATGCCAAGGTCAGAGGGATGCCATTGCATTGTAATGAATCATTGAGTATTGTATCACACTCAGAAGTATTACTTATAAAAAGTAGAACTCTGAGCTCTTAGATTCTCATTTCTATGCACACCACATCAAAACTCAGTATGGTATAGTTTGGATTGACTCCTGGATTTATAGTGGGGAGAAATCTGAGGTTTGAATCCTGGCTTACATGCTAATTTTCTATGTGAATGTGGGCTAATCACTTGATTGTTTTTGATTTATAAATCATTTATTTTTTTAAATTTATTTTTATTAAAGGTATTATTTGAGTTTTACAATTTTCCCCCCAATCTTACTTCCCCCCCCACAGAAAGCAATCTGTCAGTCTAATTTGTTTCCATGTTGTACCATGATCCAAATTGAGTGTGATGAGAGAGAAATCATATCTTTAATGAAGAGACAAGAAGTCTAAGAGGTAACAAGTTCTGACAATAAGATATCTGTTTTTTTCTAAATTAAAGGGAATAGTCCTTGAACTTTGTTCAAACTCTACATCTCCTTATCTGGATACAGATGGCACTCTCCTTTGCAGACAGCCCAAAATTGTTCCCGATTGTTGCACTGATGGAATAAGCGAGTCCTTCAAGGTTGATCATCACTCCCATGTTGCTGTTAGGAGATACAGTGTTTTTCTGGTTCTGCTCATCTCACTCAGCATCAGTTCATGCAAATCCCTCCAGGCTTCCCTGAAATCCCATCCCTCCTGGTTTCTAATAGAACAATAGTGTTCCATGACATACATATACCACAGTTTGCTAAGCCATTCCCCAATTGAAGGGCATTTACTTGATTTCCAGTTCTTTTCTACCACAAACAGGGCTGCTATAAATACTTTTGTACACGTGATGTTTTTGCCCTTTTTCATCATCTCTTCAGGACACAGACCCAGTAGTGGTATCGCTGGGTCAAAGGGTATGCACATTTTTGTTGCCCTTTGGGCATAGTTCCAAATACCTCTCCAGAAGGGTTGGATGAGTTCACAGCTCCACCAACAGTGTAATAGTGTCCCAGATTTCCCATAACCCTTCCAACAATGATCATTATCCTTTCTGGTCATATTGGCCATCTGAGAGGTGTGAGGTGGTACCTCAGAGAAGCTTTAATTTGCATTTCTATAATAATTAATGATTTAGAGCATTTTTTCATATGGCTATGGATTGCTTTGATCTCCTCATTTGGAAATTGCCTTTGCATATCCTTTGAAAATTTGTCAATTGGGGAATGGCTTTTTGTTTTAAAAATATGACTCAGTTCTCTGTATATTTTAGAAACGAGTCCTTTGTTAGAATCATTAGTTGTAAAGATTGTTTCCCAATTTACTACGTTTCTTTTGATCTTGGTTACAGTGGTTTTATCTGTGCAGAAGCTTTTTAATTTGATGTAATCGAAGTCATCTAATTGGTTTTTGGTGATGTTCTCCAACTCTTCCTTAGTCATAAACTGCTCCCCTTTCCATAGATCTGACAGGTAGACTTGTCCTTGATCTTCTAATTTGCTTATAGTATTTTTTTCATGTCTAAGTCCTGTAACCATTTGGATCTTATCTTGGTATAGGGTGTGAGATGTTGGTCTAAGTTTCTTCAATATTAACTTCCAATTTTCCCAGCAGTTTTTATCAAAGAGGGAGTTTTTATCCCAATGGCTGGACTCTTTGGGTTTATCAAACAGCAGATTATTATATCTCCTGCTTTTACACCTAGTCTATTCCACTGGTCCACCACTCTATTTCTTAGCCAATACCAAACAGTTTTGATGACTGATGCTTTATAATATAATTTTAGATCAGGTAGGGCTAAGCCACCTTCTTTTGTACTTTTTTTCATTAAGCTCCTGCAAATTCTTGACTTCTTATTTCTTCATATGAATTTATTTACAATTTTTTCTAACTCATTAAAGTAATTTTTTTGGAGTTTTGATTGGTAGAGCACTAAACAGGTAGTTTAGCTTTGGTAGAATTGACATTTTTATTATATTAGCTCTACCTATCCATGAGTAGTTGATATTTACCCAGTTATTTAAATCTGATTTAATTTGCGTGAGAAGTGTTTTATAATTGTTTTCAAAAAGTTTCTGAGACTGCCTTGGAAAATAGATTCCCAGGTATTTTATACTATCTGAGCTTACTTTGAATGGCATTTCTCTTTCTAGCCCTTCCTGCTGTATCTTGCTAGACATATATAGAAAAATTGAGGATTTATGAGGGTTTATTTTATAACCTGCCACTTTGCTAAAATTGCTAATTGTTTCCAGTAGTTTTTTGTATGATTTCTTGGGATTCTCTAGGTAGACCATCATGTCATCTGCAAAGAGTGAAAGGTTTGTCTCTTCCTTCCCAATTCTAATTCCTTCAATTTCTTTTTCTTCTCTAATTGCTGAAGTTAAATTTCTAATACAATATTGAATAGTAGTGGTGATAATGGGCACCCTTGTTTCACTCCTGATCTTATTGGGAATGCCTCTTGTGTCTCCCAATTGAATATAATGCTTGTTGATGGTTTCAGATAGATACTGCTACTTATTCTAAGGAACAGTCCATTTATTCCTATACTCTCTAGTGTTTTTAGTATGAATGGATGCTGAATTTGTCAAAAACTTTTTCAGCATCTATTGATATGATCATATAATTTCTGATAGTATTATCAACAACAAACCTAACAGTTTTCCCAATATTGAACCAACCCCATATTCCTGGAATAAATCCTACTTGATCATAATGTATTATCCTAGTGATAACTTGTTTTAATAATTTTGCTAAGATTTTGTTTAAGATTTTTGCATCTATATTCATCTGGGAAATAGGTCTATAATTTTCTTTCTCTGTTTTAACTCTTCCTGGTTTATAGGTAATAGCACCATATTGGTTTCATAGAAAGAGTTAGGCAGAATTCCATCTTCCTCTATTTTTCCAAAGATTTAATATAGAATTGGAACCAATTGTTCCTTAAATCCTTGGTAGAATTCACTTGTGAATCCATCAGGCCCTGGAGATTTTTTCTGAGGGAGTTCAATGATGGCTTGTTGAATTTCTTTTTCTGAGATAGGGCTAATCACTTGATTTTTTAAAATTATTTATTCTAAGGCAATGGGGTTAAGTAACTTGCCAAAAGACACAGAGCTAGACAATTAAGTGTCTGAGTCTAAATCTGAACTCAGGTACTCCTGGATCCAGTGCTCTATCCACTGTGTCACCTAGCTGTGCCTTACTTGATTTTTTTTTGAGAATCAATTTCGTCATTCATAAGATGAGGAAAGAGCATCCATATCTCAGCAGGGCTGTTGATAAAAAAAAAGTACTTTGTATCAATATAAGGTTAAAATGGATAAATGACTCAGATATCAAGAAAAGTATCATAAATAAATTAGAAAAACATAGAAATATTAACTTTTAGATCTATGGATAAGAGAAAATTTTATGAATAAATAAGAGAGCTATGTAGGACATAAACTGGATAATTTGGTACATTAAATTAAAAAAGACTTTGCACAAATAAAAACAATGTAGCTAAGTTTAGAATGAAAGTAGAAAATCAAGGGGAAATTGTAGTCAATTTGTCTAATAAAGTTTTATATAAGAATATGAGTCATTCCCCAATTAATTAATGAAAAATATGAATAGGCAGCTTTTGAAAAAAATCAATATACATACACACATTTAGAGTCAATCAAATAAAAATGTTCCAAATCATTATTGACTAGATAAATGCAAATTAAAACAACTCTTAGGTAATATCTCATACTTATCTAAAATGATGGACAGGGAAAACAACAAATGTTGAAGAGGATGTAGAAAAAATTGGGACACCAATACCCTGTTGGTAGAATTGTGAATTGATCCAATCTTTGTGGAGAGCAATTTGGAATTATACCAAAAGAGTAATAAAATTGTGTTTACTTGTTCACCTTGCAATACCATTAATAGGCTTGTTTCCGAAGATGATAGGGGGAAAAGGAAAAGAATCTGTATATTCCAAAATATGTTTAGCAGCTCTCTTTGTGGCAAAGAATTGAATATTGAAGGGATGCTCATCAATTGAGAAATGGTTGAATAAATTTTTGTATACGATTGTGCTGCAAGAAGTGATGAGTGGATTGTTGTTTTTTTAAGTCAAAAACATGAAAAGACTTGAATGAAATAATGAAGAGTGGAAGGAGCAGAATGAAGAGACCATTTTAAATTGTAAAAGCAATATTGTTCAAAGTGTACTTGTGAATGACTAAGTTATTGTGAGTAATATTCAGATCAGCTATGAAGAATCTTTGAAGGAAAATGCTATCTACCTCTAGAAAAAGAACTGATATATGGAATGATATATTATTTGGTTTCATATATGTATTTATATCAAATGTTGGTCTCTACAGCAAGATTGGGAAGGAGAGAGAGACAATATGATATTCAGAATGTAACAAAATAAACAAATTATAATTTTTAAAAAATTAAAAATGTTTTGCAAACCTCAAACACAGAAATGGGAGTCTCTGAATAATGGAAGTTGAGGATCATCCAAAGGGCAATGAAGAAGTACATGGCAGGTGTGAGCAGGCCAGATCCTATTACAAGTCAGGAGTTAGAAATAAATGTTAAAGATATCTTAAAGAAATATATGATAGGGTGAGGGAATGGGGATTTGATGGGTATCCCAAGAGGACTGAGATTTGAATCAGTACATAATAGCTAAAAAGTTAGTGTAATTTAAGGCTCTTTGGAGAAAAATTGTTTTGTGAACCAGAGAGGTGTTTGTACTGCTACTATGAATTGATCCAACTATATCTGCAATGTACAAATAGGGATACCACATTTTAGGAAGGACATAATTAAGGTGAAGTGTCCCTAGAAGGATGACTTATATAGTGAAGGAACTCAAGATTAGGCAATATGAAGATTGGGTGAAGAAAATATGGATTTTTAACCTGGGAAAATTGGGGTCATAATCAAAGAAACTCATTTCTTATCTCTAGGTGTCTTCATTGTCTATCCCCATGCCTGGATACCCTCCTTCCACATCCCTTCCTCCTGATTTCTGTTGTTTTCTTAAAGTTCTAATTAAAATTGTACCTTCTATAGGAAGCCTTTATCAACCCCTGTTAAATCTAGTGCCTTTTGGAAATAGTTTTTCTATTTATCCTTTATGTGGCTTGTAAATATTGGTTTACTTGTTGTTTCCCTATTGTGAGTTCTTTGAGGGGAAAAGACTGTCATTTGCCTCCCCTTGTATCTTCAGTGATTAGCACTATGAGATATAGACGATATTAATAATTGCTATTTGACAAACTAGTCCTGGTACTTTAAGGGCTCCTAGATGGAAGAGGAATTATATCCACTCTGCTTGGTCCCTGAGGGCAGAACCAGGAATATAGATAGAAGTTGTTAAAAAACAAAAAGGCAGATTTGGATTGTTATAAGCTATACTTTCTTAACAATTAGAAATTTTTAAATTGAATAGACTTCCTTGGAAAGTAGTTGATATTCCTTCACTGAAAGTATTCAATAAAGGGTTAGAAGGCCCACTGGTAAATTTTAGAATACGTTTCTGTCCAGGCTTGGGTTGGACTATATAGCTCTGAGGTCTAACTGAGATTCAAAATCTAATGCTAATTTACTAGTCATTGTTTTATTAAGATGATGAGGTCTTCTCTTGCTTTGTAACAGTTCATTTCCCATTCAGCACCCTTCAGAATCTATGTTGAATGATGAGGCCACGCATTCTAGGTTGTCTGAGAAGCTCAACAAGGAGTTTTATAATCTCTGAGGCTTTAATAAAGTCAAGTTTTAAAATAGTTGGGTACAGACTAGCTGTAGATCAATGTTGTCTTTCTCAGAGCTTTCTTCAATTCACATTTCTGTTTCCCAAGGCCCTGATGTCATTTTTCATCTTTCTATTCTTGTTGTTTGATTGGTTGGTTAATTGGTTGATTGGTTGGTTCTTGTTCTTCATTATTGGAAAAGACCAAAAACAACACCACAATGTTTAAGACAAATTACAGTGTGTCCAACTGTAGATGAGCAGACCAATATGAGTTTGGAATGCTCTACCACAGGTTCATCTGAACACCTGGGATGGGTACTCGATAAACTTATGTATGTCACATTTCCTTTGAGCTACTGCAATTCTGCCTTGCTCATAGAGTACAGCACCCTCACTGATGAGGGCATGCCTTGCTGGGTGGTCCTGTGCCAGTGTCTCCCATGCTGCACAATCAATTCTGCAGTTCTTCAATGAGGCCTTCAGGGCATATCATTATTGCTTCTTATGACCCCCTTGTAAGCACTTGCCTTGTGTGAGTTATCCATAAAATAGTTTTTTTTGGACAAGTGTACATCTGGCATTCTAACAATGTGTCCAGTCATCATAATTACACTCTGTAGTAATGTTGGAATTCTAGGCAGTTTAGTTCCAGAAAGGACCTCCGTGTCTGGTATCTTGTCTTGCTGGACGATCTTCAAAATCTTTTTAAATCCTCTGTAGGATAGAGATGGATCCAAGGTCATTGCCACTTTTCTCCTTTCGGTCAATACATGATCACAAGTTTCCAGACATCTGAGTTGGACTGCAGTTAAAGGTCATCTAAGTCAGTCCCTAAGATATCCATCCTAGTCTGTCTTTATTAGGCCAAACTTGCCTTCTCCCACAGTCTTGTGTAACCACAGATGGCAGAAAATTGGCTACAACTTATTACTCATTGGTTTCTGAATCTCCTGTCCCCAATCTCATTAAATATATGTATTGTCCTCATTAACCTTGACATTTTATGTCTAAACATAAAGACTTCAGAGGAATGTGACTCTTTTAATTCAGGCCTGATTTTCTCTGAGACAAAATGTACTTTGCAGGGGAAGGAATTCTGCTTCATATTATTGTAGAAATCAATTTGAGGCATTTGTTTATGAGCATCAGAGATTCTGATAATAAGCATCAGGGAAGACTCTGATTATATCCATGATAGAGAAATTATAACTATACGAGGAGGAGTCCTCATTATAACTCATCCTAATATATTTTCTAAGTGATACTTTATATGTGAAGAAATTCATCCCCCAAACTCTTATTTTTTATAGTTTGAGAAAAAATGTCCAGGGTACAGAATAATAACATTTGTGACTGGAAAGGATCATTAGGGTTATGTGTAGATCAATTTTGGTTTTTGTGCCATTATGAAAACTGAGACCCAGAGGGATAAATGACTTGTCCAAGGTCACAGAATTTGGACTTGAATATAGGTGTACAGATGCAGAGAGAGCCTCCTTCATTACTCTATGCTGCCTCTCTAGAGCACTAATGGGTCCATTATCCTTTTCTCAGGTAGTAAATGTTTCCAGGTGGCTCCGATTAAGCTTGCTGTAAAACTTAACTTAAATTGCTTAGATAGTAAAGAGAGCTAAACACCTGTCTGAAGTAAAACAGAACCAATTATTTGTCAGTGGTAAGAAGACATGAGATGCTCTCTTTTCTGGGTATTTTTGATTCCCTTATACAGGATTGTATTTAGCATAGTATCAAAATAATTTCCTCAAGAGATAAATGGAGCAATGCTTCTTAAGCTTTTTATTGGCTACAAAACATTTTGGAAGCTGACATGTATTAATTAATCTCAGGATAAAATGAGGGCTATAGAATTTGGGATGCAAATTAAACATATTTTTAAACCTAAAATTTGACATTCATAAGAATTTTGATAAATCGATATCCTTTTGCACTAAAATGAATCAGCATAGCATAGTAGAAGAATCTAGGACCTGGAATCTAGAGTTCTGAATTCAAATCCTTCTTTTGACTTTTTCCTAGAGACAGCCAAGCTGGGATATAATTTCCTAACCTTTCTCTCAAGATCTAGTACTTTTTCTGCTATGGCACTCTTTTTGTTCTTCCTGCCTGATATGTCTCCAGTCATCCTTTCTGATGTCCTTTAAGGTCTAACTCAAGTCCCACTTTCATAAATCCCAGAAATACTTCCTCATAAATGCCTCTTAATCTATGCCACTCAATTTAGTACTTATACCTCTATTGTCATTTATTCAATCAAAAAAATAACCTAGCTAGTGACGTAGATAGCACAGTGGACAGAACTTTGAGCCAGTAGTCAGCAAGACTCGAGTTCAAATGTGATCTCAAACACTTACCAACTGTGTAACTCTGGGCAAGTCACTTAACTTGTATCATCCTTTGTTTCCTCATCTGTAAAATGGCAACAATAACAACATCTATCTCCATAGGGTTGTTGTGAATATCTAATGAACTAATTTTAACAAAATATTTGCCACATTGTCTTTGCATATAGTAGAAGTTATATAAAAGTTAGATATTATTATTAATGAGCATTTCTTAAATGCTTATTAGGTTCTAGGCATTATTCTTACAGACTGGAATAAAAATGCAAAATAGTTCCAGTCTATGAGGAACTTATTTTAATATGGGAAACAATAAAGATGCATTATATATACATAATTCATTAAAAATTAATTCAAAATGATTTTGGCAGGGATCTTAATAAGATCTAGAATCATCAGAAAAGATCATATGTAGAAGAAATCATCAGAACTAAGTCTTAATGGAAATCGAGGAATTTGAGAAGTAGAGATAAAGAAGACATGCATTTCAAACATGGGAGGCAAATTAGGTAAAGACATTGGGATGGGAGATGACATGTCATGTGTTCAGAATATCAGGTATATGACTGTGACTATATCATAACATGCATGGATATGGTAAGAGAAATGAAGCGTTAGAAAACTAGAATTATAGAAGGGACCCCATTGTGAAAACTTTTAAATGTCAAAATGAGATTATATATTTGATCCTGGAGACAGCAGGAAGCCATTGGAATGCCTCTGATGATCTGGATTAGAGTGGGGACACTTTGAAGTACACTAATCAAATAGGATGCTATTAAAATAGCAGGAGTGAAAAATATTGCTAATTTGATTCAGGGAACTAATTTATATGAGTTGACAGAAGAGGGACACATGAGAAATGTGAAAGTATAAACTGGAATGTTTGGCAAGTGATTTTACAGGTGAAATTAGTAGGAATGAGGAGTCAAGGATGACACCAAGATCGTCAAATTTTGGTAATTCGGAAGATGCTGGTGACTTCCTTAGTACTAGTGAATTTCAGAAGAGCAGTGGGTTTGGAGGGAAAGATAAGTTCTGTTTGGATTATGTCTACAGATTACCCATTTTAAAATGTCTAATAGATACCTGATATATAGGTGCTGGATCTAAGCAGCAAGATTAGGCCTGGGTATAATAAATCTGGAATTCTTTAGCATAGAGTAGGAAATTGAATCCAGGGGAGGTGATGAACTCACCCAAGTCAGAAAGAGTAGAGAAAAAAGGGAAGAGAGCCAAGGAGAGAATCCTAGAGTTTGCCTACGGTTAGGAAGATTGACATAGACTATGGATGAACAAATGTGATTGAAGTAGAGGTAAAAAGAAAACCTAAAGAGAACAGTGCCACAATAACAAAGACAAGAAAGAATATCCAAGGAACCAAGAAGTTTCAAATGCTGTAAAATGATCAAGAAAGATAAGGATTAAGAGGAGACCATTTGATTTGATAATTGAAAGGATGAATAAAGAGTCAATTAACAGGGAGTAAAAGAATGTCCAGTGAACCCAGTCCTTCTGGTTGCATGGATTGCTCTAGCTATCTTCAACAGCATGTGAGTAGTAGTCAGAGTGAGAAACTTTGGGAATAATAGAACTTGGTAAGTTATGAGCAGTGATATAACAAGAGGGCAAGGAGGTAAAGGGAGCAGTCAAGAATTGAACTGGCTCAAGAAGGGTTTAAGAATGAAAAGGGAGAAGAATGAAGTAAGATCAGGGTAATAATTAGCACAATAATGACAAAGATGGAGGAACTGCAGTCCAGAGTGAGGACAAAGAAAATGTTCAGGAGAAAGGGATGGAAAGCCATGGAATGATGGAAATTGTTATAAGGTAAAGGAATTTCAGAGTTCTTCTTGGTGAAAATGGAATACTTTGAGGTTATTCTAAGATCAAACTTCATGTAACTGAGTCAGAATGGAGAACCAAATGAATGGGAAAAAATGAGGAACTAAGAGATTAGAGTACAAGAAGGAAAAATCATAAATATTGAAGTTCTTTAATATGACAGAGAAGAAAGGCTGCCTTCCAAGCAGTGAATTCCTTTGAAAAAGGAGAATATTATGGAGCTCATTAGATAAGAACAATCTGTTTCTGAATTATGTAATAGATTTGAATAAAGTAAACCTCAAAACAAAAGAGGTTTCTTCATCATGGCTGTACACAAGTCAGACTAAAATGAACTATGAAGTAAATGGGGAAACTAAGATGGCAGAAGATCCATTAGATTAATTCTAGGTTTTAAGGATTGGGTTTTTGGGGGGAGGGCATTTAATTTCTTTTTCTAATTACATGTAAAGAGAATTTTCAGCATTCATTTTTGTAAGATTTTGAGTTCCACATTTTTCCCTTCACTCCTTTTGCTCCCCCTTTCCCAAGATAGCAAATGATCTGATATAGGCTATACATGTACAAACTTGTAAATGTATTTTCATATTGGTATGTTCTTCAGTGAATTTTTGTAATAATTGCCTTTTATCATTTTCATCTATTTTCCCAAATTTTTCCTCTCCCACTTTTATTCCTTCAACTTGCCCAGTTGTGGGGGTCCAGCCTCCGCAGGGTCCTTAAGAAACTGACAGGAGGGATAGAGTCGGCAAAATGAGTGGAATCAACAAGTGGGTAAAGGCAGGAGCAGGCTGACTGACTGTCAGCTGCTTGGATTTGTTTTTATAGTTTCGGAATCATATCAAACAAGCAAACTGAAATCATTTCCTTGGTTACAAAAGTATATAATTTTCATCATTAATCATATAGTTCATATGGTTACAAGTCTGATCATGCAGTGGTTACAAGTGTGATTATCAATCATGTAGTTAATTTTCTTATCCCTGCTCAGACCATGATGACCTCAACCTGCCTGTTGCCTAGTTTGTTGCTGCATAGTAAAGTTATTAATTAAACAGAACTTTCCTTATAATAATCTTTGATATAATTTGTTTAATGGAATGCTTTTATGTTTTTGTGCCGCATATGTAATGGTTTTTGATATGCTCCCTTGACAACCTATAGTGAGGGTAGTTATGTTTGTCCACCCGTCCATTGACTCCAATAACCGATTTTCCTTTCAGCCCTTGTTGGTAGACGCTATGGTTTCTATGTCCCAATAAACTAAGGCTGTTAGAGTTCATATATTGCTCACCTATACTAACTATTCTCTCACAATCTTTATCATATATTCCTGGAGGGGGGCAAAACTGTTAATTTCCCTGGAATTCTATCTGACCCAACTTGTATCTGTTTTCCCTGTATATATTCTGATGTCTCCCTGGAACTCCCAGTGCTGTATTTTCCAAAGATTTCATAATGTTGAAGCCTTTTGTATGTCTCAGGGAGAGGCAATCCTGTTAAATTTGGACAGAGTTTACAATCTGTTTTATTCAAGGAATTCCTCTGAAATCCTTCCTTTATAGTCATTCCACTATTAGGACGAGTAAACTTTGCAATGAGTAATAGACCTATGAATATGGGTATACATGGAATCCCTATATATATTGAAGAAGGAAATGTTGTTCCATCAGGCAGTGTGAGTGCCTTGAGTCTTCTTGCTGCAACTGTGTCAAACAGCTTAGAGACCCTGGCTCCCAACACCCAGTGATATTTGTTGGGCCAGGTGGAAATTAGCATTTTTCTTTTAGGCTTTCTGTTGAATTTGTGTTTTCTTTTACAGTAATAGTTTTTTTATGGTGAAATTTTTTGGTTTTGTGCTTTTATTTTTGTTTTTTGCTTTTGCAATTTGATAATTTTTTCAAGTCTATTTCTTGACTGAACTTTATGTAAAAATTGGGCTGTGCTTATATTGGTTTGGAAAGATATTGTCCTGAACTTCATCTTTTTTTTGTGCTGCTACTTTCAGAGCTAGTTCAGGGGGATCTATAAGTTTTCAGTACTTCCTCCAAAAGCATATTTTGTGTAGAGGTGTAGTCACTGCTCTCCTGGATAGTGCTCTGGTCTATCCAGGAAAGATACCTGCTCCCCTGGAACCACAAGGGCTAGCATGCCTTTTTCCCCCTGGAATTTGACCAGGGGAACCATTCTCTCTTCACTGACCACATGGCTCTACTCTGCCCTGGAACTATGATCTAGAACTGCTTATAGACAATAAAGTTGCTAATCTACACCATCTACAACCAGTACCAGCAAAAGGTCATCTGTTATCTCTTTCTGACCAGTTGTCTCATTCCTTTACTTTCTCTGGACTCAGAACTACTAAAGTTGCTGCTACTATTGCCTCCAAGGTGTCATTGGAGATGCTTCTGAGTGCATGCCCTCTGTATAGACTTCCATCCCAGTGTCAGGGACCTGCTAACTTCCTAAATCTTATATGGGGAAAAATATTTCACCATTGTCTTTGGTTGTCTCTGCCACTCCAAAATTTGACATGAGGCATAATTTTAAGTTGTTTGAAGGGAATATTAGGAGACTTCAACTGGTTGTTGTCTTACTATACCAGTTTGATCCCACCCATTAGATTAAGTTTAAATAGGGCTCTATTCTCTCATAGTTTTCTCTCACTACCCATTGGTTCTAATTCTTCCTTTTGAGGGAGAATAAATACTTAAATTCTTAGTCATAACCCAAATTTCTTATGAACTTATATGCATGTACCTTTCATTCACTTATATTTTTGATTGTACATGTGATTATATCAATGTAGGGAACTCCCTTTGCAATGGAATTGAGCAACTTCTTGGCAACTTCTAGTCCTAAGAGAAAATAATTCAAATTTGTCAAGCTCAAGATAGGAACCTAGGGCATCTTGATTCAGAGACCATAACTTGCTGTGTTACCCCACAGATTATCACTGTTTTTTGGTTCCATGGGTCCCTTTCTTTTTTACCCCCCTTTTCACTGATATTTTATTTTATTTTTCTAATTACATTTTATGAAAGTTTTCCAACATTCAGCCATATGTATATTTATGTTACACAAATTTCTTCTACCCTCCCATCCCACATCCCTCCCCTCAATGGCAAATAGTCTAGTGAACATTGTACATGTTCATTTGTGTTTAACATGTTAACATATTAGTCATATTAGTCTAAGGAAAAAGAAAGAAATCCATGGAATAGGAAGGAAAAACATAAGAGAAATTTTAAAAAAGTGAACATAGTATTGTAGTATTTTGTTTGTTTTGTTTAGTTTTGTTTTTCCTGCTTCTGGAGGTGGATGGTGTTTCCAAAAGAGGTTTCCCAGGGTTGTTCTAGCTTCCTGCTAAGAAGAGCTACAGCCATCAAATTTGATCACTTCACAATGTTGTTGTTAATGTGTACAACAACAAAAAGCATTGTGAATTTCCAATTTAATTTAATATTCTGCAGTTATTTATTGCTTAAGGTAACAGTAAATAATTTTTGTGTGGACTTGGGGGATTATCCTCTGAAATTCTAAAAGGAATTAAAAAAGACTTCATGGAAACCACTGGATTATGCCATGATACTGCTCTTCCTTTTCTCACCTACTGCCACCTCAATTCTCCAAACTCACCCATCCCAGGGTTTAACATAGAACTAGTTGAGAAACAAAGATAAAATAACATAAAATAGCATAGAGCATTATTATGTGACATCCTGGAGATAAGAACCTGTGAACTTTTGTATTTTTTAAAATTATATTCGTTTGGAATTACACTTCACCCAGTTCTAATAAAATAACAGAAAAAGCAGCCTCAGCAAGAACCATCCCACAAATCAACTTGCATGGACTGCCCAAGCCACAGGGTGGTGACTATCCCTCTACATTGGGTTCAGCTCATTAAAATGCAAATGTACTTTCTGGAATTGCTGCTTCAGAGTCTTTGATTTATTTGGGGCTGCTAGTCAGGAGGCAACATAAAACTCTTCACACTATGGAAACTGAAGTGAGTAAGACATCAGAGGGTCATTGGGTCCCTAGTCTTTGCCAGCTTCTGACAGCTTCCTATAATTCACCAACTTCTTTTTTTCCTCAACCAGGTGAGACTGTCTCCAGTTAAAGGGGGGGGGCAGGGAGGAGAGGCATAAAGAGTTCATCTGTCCAGTTACATGATTCTTCTTCATCCTAATAAAGCCCTCAGTTCAGAAAAAAATGTGTCTGATGTCCCTTTCTCAAATCTATTTTTATGTGTCCCTTTTTTGAGTTCTTTGTTGTTTATTTATTTGCTTTTTTTATTTTCTTGGATTGTGTTTCATTGAGCCCAACCATTTGTATTATTCTCTATTCCTCCACTTTCCAAGACTTAAGACTATAAAAGGACTAGCTGACTGTTACAGAGTGTGTCTGGGCTAATCTTTCTTTCTTCCTTTTCCCAGGGATTTGTATTCCGAGGAGTAAGCAAAATTGAGATCAATCAAATTCAACTGAATAGGTCAAGCAGATTATTACTTTCTCTGGGTGGGACTGTCTTCTCTACCTCAACTTTCAGTGTTTGATCTAGCCTAAAGGTACTCCATGGAGACATTTCCTTGGGAAAGCATCTTAGTAAAGTTGTAGGAATTTCTACACATGGAGTTCCCTATTGCCAGGAAATCATAGTTCTGGACCTTTTTTCACCCCATCACCCAAATGAGGAAGACACTGTACTTGCTTCTGGGGATAAAAAGGCTTATAAAACAAAAAATAAATGTCCATTTGCTTATCAGAGGAATATGGAGAGAGTAAGAGGTGGAAAGGAAATCTAGGTATTTAATGTTTTCAGTAATTAATATTCTATTTAACCCTTGTTTCACTATCACATTTTCCCCCCTCTCTCTCTTTCTTTTCTCTGCCTAGTGCCCTCTCAATCTCCATTAGTCACCACTTAACCCAAGACACATTTGATATTCCTCAGAATTTAGCACTTACCTTCTCTAACTCATTTTTATACATCTTGTTCTGTAGACATTCTTCAATCCATCTTCATTTTTCAGGCACTAAAGCAAGTCTGCACTGAACCAGTAGTTTCCCTTTGCCTGACACTGAGGAATTTTGGGTTAAGAATATTGGAGCATTTTGACTGGAACAGTAGGTTGTCAAATAAATGAGAATTTATGAGTCATCTACTGTGCCCACTGTTGTACCCAGAGCTATAATTGTGGCAAGGAAGGCATTGTGTCTGCCATCAAAGGAACTTCCAAAGCACTAATCAATCAATAAACACTTATCAGACATCTACTATGTACCAGACCTGTGCTGGGTATTATTCAGTTGTATAAGGAAGATGATGCTTATCGTATTTGAAACAATCAGAGGGTAATATATGAAACTAAATGATCAGATACCTTGTCATCTGGAATTGCCTGTCAGGAGCTTCAGAGGTAAGGAAAGAGAGAAGTCAATGTGAGCCAAGATCCAATAGATAAATTGATTTAAAGCATGAAATTACATAAAGTAAATTGTTTTACTTTTACACACTCAGTCCTTGCAACACCCTGCTGAGATAAGTCTGTTGTTAAGCCCATTTTGCAGATCAAGGAACTAAGTTTGAGCAAAGTTAAATAACTTTCCCAGTTTCACAACTGGTGAATGTCTCAGAAATGTAAACTAAAATTTTCCTGACTCATGCTGTCTGCTAGACTTAGGGAAAAGTTTCATGAAGGAGTCAAAAATTCAAATGCACTTTCAAGGATATGAGTTGTATAATGAAAGACAGAAGAGAGTATGCAAGACAAAAGTGGAAATTGGTATGACAGTGAAAAAGTAAGGATTATATTATTTTGAATTAGAGGAGACATTTAGTTGTTGTCTAGTTTATCCTCCATGAATCACCTATGTCATGCTCACCCTATACTTACAGTTTACTTTGATAGAATTATATATTTATCCCTTTACTATATCCCATCTTACTAGATTCAGTCACCCATTTTGAGCTACTAAAGCCTTTTTGTGTGGGTCCTAACTATGTCATACAAAGTATACATCCCCCCTAGATCTGAAATGTATCAAACATGTCTTCTATGTCTAAATTCATCTCATGGATTAAATGACACAGGTTCAAGCTTCCATCACTGCTGTGCTCAATGAGAAAACTTTCCTTCAGGTTACCTATTAATGACTGCATATTATATACAGCAACTGAATTGACTTTTGATGTTTCTGATTTCTCACTTCTCTTTGTCCATAAGGATGAGATGAGAGATTTTATCAAATGTTTTGTTGAATTTAGGTATTCCATATCTAAGATAGCTTTCCCAAAGTATTGACTGCAGATCCCTAGTAGTTATGGAATTATTGTTAGGCATACATATCAAGTTAAACTATAACCATATGGGAAAAGGGTAGTAACCATGATTTTGGCATTCTTATTATCTATCAATGAGGTAATTGTCAAATATGAAATTGTGTTTAACCTGACATGTCCCAATCTCTTTTTTAATGTTATTTTTCCAATTATGTTATGAAAGTTTTTCAACATTAATCCACTTACATATTTATGAGTTACACATTTTTCTACTACCCTCCCTTCAGCGACAGTCTAGTGAAAGTTGTATATGTATATTTGTTTACATGTAAGTCACTTTGTGTATGAAGATTTAGGGCTAAGGGAAAAGAAAGAAAACCATTGAATAGGAAGGAAATATAAGAGCAGTTTTAAAAAAAAGTGAACATAGTATCCATTCAGATTCTGTGGTTTTTTCTTTGTTTTTTTTTCTTCTGGATGTATATGGTATGGGTATGGTCCATAAGAGGTACCAAGGTTGTCCTGGATCTCTGAACAGCTGAGAGGAGCCACATCCATCATAGTTGATCAACTCACAATGTCGTTAAGGTACAATGTTCTCTTGGTTCAGTTCCTTTTGTTCAAGCTCTGTTCCTCTAATTCTTTCCATATTTCTCTAAAATCCGATTATTCATGGTATCTTATAGAAGAATATAACTCCATTAAAAACATGTTCAGCCATTCTTTAATTGAAGGGGATTACCTCAATTTCCAATTCTTTGCCACTCCAAAAAGAGCTGCTATGAGTTACTTTCCCCATTTTTTTTATGATTTCTTTTGGATATAGGCCTAATATTTAGGATTGCTGGGTCAAAGGATATGATCAGTTTTATTGCTCTTTGATTGTAGTTCCATATTACTTTTTCAGAATAGTTGGATTAGTTTATAATTCCACCAACAATGAATCAATGTCTTAATCTTCCCGCAACCTCTCCAAAACTGATCATTTTCCCTTTTAGTCATCTTAATCAATCTGATAGGTGTGAGGTGGTAACTTATAATTGTTTTAATTTGCTTTTTTCTAATCAATGATTTGGAGCATTTTTCCATATAATTATATAATGCTTTAATTTCTTCATTTGAAAACTGCCTGTTCATATCCTTTGACTGGTTTTCAATTGGGAAATGGACATGTCTTATTCTTGATGATCATTCCTTCCTAAGTGCTCATGAATCATCTAATTATAATGCTAAAAATTGTCTAGGAAGTTAAAATATTTTGCCTGTATTTTGAAGACTTCACACTATTTCCTTTTTTGAAATTCAAGACAGCACTAGCTTATTTCCATCCTTATATCACTACTCCCATTCTTTATCATTTTTTTAAAAGATCACTGACAATTGTTTACCAATCACATCTAAGACTCTGGTATCCTGAAGTCCTAATTATGTGAATTCATCAAGGTTATCTAGATAATCTTGACATCTTGAGAGTTAATTTAGATTTAGACTTTCTACTTAACAATTTATTCTGTCTTCATTTCAAGACCATTTTCCTTGGAAGAAAAAATAGATGAAAAATAAGATTTCTCTTAATTTTTCATTATCATAATCTCATCCAATATAGTTAATAGTCATAGTCATTATTTGTTCTTTCTTTTGTTCTACTTTCTCATTAGTTGTATAATATATAAAGAAATATCCTCACACTTTGCATGCTCTGCATTCTTGAAACTTTGCCAGAACATATCAATTCATCTTGAAGTTACTCATGCTGAAGATATTCCTTCCCTTGGTTCTTAATGGGGAGCAAAAGAATTTGGATTATTAACTTGGACCATCTGATCATCTAGCCCAATGCATCCCTGAGTATGGACTCTTTATGTCACATCCTGATAAGTGGTCTTTCAACCTCTGCATGAAGAGCTCATTTAATCTCTACATCATGAAGAGACACATATCACTTTTAGAAATATCTAATGCCTGCGAAGTAGAGTTATTGAATATTTTTGTTTTTCTTCTTGTTATTATATTATTCATAGTTATCTCTTGATAATTTGTATATTACTTATATTACTTTTAATTTTGCCTCCTGGGAATGAGAATAAGCAGAATAATTTCTTTTCCTTGTGAAATCTCTGAGTTGCCAAAGATAAAGTAAGCCCATAATACCAAGAACATAACATTCTTCTGGGGTAAAGGGATACATCCACAAATATTTGTAATACAAAATATAGAGTGAAAGGGGTAGGAAAAAATGTCCAAAAGTTGAAGGAAAGGGAAAAAAACAACCTTTCTTGTGAAGCAGGGAATAGGACATAAGAAAAGAGTTAGAATATAATATAGAATAAAATATGGAAGATAGCCTATGCTGTTCCACTGGGAGATAAGATTAGACAGTGGAAAGGTGGATAGTTCATACGAGTTAAAGAATATGTCTTTGAAGGAGAATAAAACAAGATTAGAGGGTCAGATTGTAATGAGATTTTGGAGGAAATCTTTATGGGAGGCCCAGGAAATTATATTTCTTTGGCCTAATCTTACAGACTTCTGCCTCAACTTTCTCCCTTCTTGGCCACAGAGATCCTGTATATTTTTCACTGTGTAGATTTCTATCATCAACCTCTACCCCTAGTCCCTGTACTGAGAAAAATAAATCCCTTTCCATTTGTTGATTTCCTGTCTTAGGGGAAATAGGGTCTAGGAGGATTAGTGAATAAGAGTCTAGAACCTTTAAATTCTCAGAAGTCCTTAAGTTCTAGAACTGGAAGTTCTGTCTTAGGGTCTAAATTGAGATTTTTTTAAAAGGAATATTCTGGGCTGCTGGGTTTGGGTAAAGCAAATAGGACAGAAGGGATTGTTAAAGCAGAATTAGTGGAAAGTTCTTTGAATAAAGTTCATCTAATTAACTTTCACCATGTTATCTGATCTGCCCTGGGCCATAAGAAAGCCCATCAAATCTTTGTGTGGGTGGGTTGTTATGCTGAATATATCTAAATAATATTAAACGATTTCTTCTATTTTACTTGATTTGTCACAGCCTATTAAGCTGAGCTACACACATTACTTGACAAATAGACATTACCAACAGTGATCTGAATGCTAATTAATTTAAGCCAAAATATTCCCAAGTTTACCTCCCCAATTACATCTGCAAGGAATTAGTCCATACATTCTGGAGTTTCTCTAAGTGTGGAGTCCTAATACAGAGTCCCAGTATTTACTTTCAGATTTATTTTAAAGAAAAATAGGAGAATTTCTTTTGAATTTTTGGAATGGGGAAGGCAGAGTCATACAAAGACTTCGTGTTCATTTTAGTTAATACATAGGGAAAAGGGAAAAAGCCCCAAATTTATTAAGGCTCTACTATGTAGTAGTCACTGTCACATTTTACAAATATTTCATTTGATCCTCACAACAACCTTGAGAAGAAGGTGCTATTATAGTACTAATTTTATAGTTGAGGAAACTGGGGAAGACTGAGGTTAAGAGACTCACCCAAAGTCACACAAAGAAAAAGTTTCTGAGTTCAGATTTGAATTCAGGTTCTCCTAACTCTAGGTCCATCCATTGCACCACCTTGTTACCATTAATAGATATCTGCTAATTATATTAATGGTAGGATGTTCATTTCAGTCTCTTTTCTTTCATTCATCTTTCCTAAAAATAGCCAACCCTTCCCTCTGCCTATTGAATTTTTATGAATTTTTCAAGATCTAGTGCAGGTCACAGTTCTTCCATGAAGCCTTCACTGAATATTTTCTCCTCCAGCTCCTTAGGTACTCATGAACTATACCCATCTATAATACCATTCATTCCTCTGATTATTGGTTCATTTAGCTATCATCTATCTATCTATCTATCTATCTATCTATCTATCTAATCTATCATAATCTATTTTTATTTATCTATATTTATTAGATTGATAAAGAAATGTGACAGAAGAAATGAATTTATCATTTTGTTGGAGTATACCCTGCTAGGTGATAGATATTTTTATTTTTAAATGTTGAATGACATGAAGAAGAGATGAGAAAAAGTATTTATCTCCCTTCTTTTCAGAGCTGGGGAATTATAGATGTATCAACAATATTGATTAGTTTTATTGAATCACTTTTATCTTTGTTATTCTTTGATATAAAGTATGACTTTGAGTATAGGAAGGGATTATATTCAGAAATGGAGATGATGTTAAAAATAGCAAGACTAATTCCAAAAAAATAATAAAGTGCTGGGAACCTTAAGGATCATATACTTCAATCCATTTGTTTTATAGAGGAAGAAAAAGAAGCATTAAACAGGAAAGGAAATCAACCAAGCAGCCACAAAATTAATTAGTAGCAGACCCAGAATTAGAAGATAGGCCTGCTGACTCCTAGTGAAGGGATTTTTTCCCCACTGTTCTTTATATATTACTTTTTAGTGTGACTTTATGTCACATAATTAGTACTTTTATAAGAAAAGTAGCCTAGGGCGGCTAGGTGGCACAGTGGATAGAGCACCAGACTTCGAGTCAGGAGTACCTGAGTACAAATCTGTCCTCCGACACTTAATAATTACCTAGATGTGTGGCCTTGGGCAAGCCACTTAACCCCATTGCCTTGCAAGAGCTAAAAAAGTGGGCTAAATTGGCAGTCCAAAGATCTGAGTTCAAATTCTGACTAGCACTTGCCAGTAGGATATAGACCAACCATATCTTGTCTCCCATTTCTCACAACTGTAAAGTGAAGGATTTGAATTAGGTAACCTCTAGGGTCTTTTCTAATGATAGATTCGATGATCCTATGTTTCTTTCTAGTTCTATGATTCCATATATTGTTTCAATTTCTTCTAATTAACTCAATTAAATTCAACTCTATCTTGAAGGGAAGGACTATGTACTATGATTCTTTGATATCTCTGGATAATTCAAGATAATACAGGATATATATATATATATATAATATAATATCTATAGTACACAAATATCTATGTATATACACATATATATTGAATGTATAATATGCAGTTATAAATAATATATGACATACTTGATATGATTAATATAATATAATATAATAAATACAATATAATAATAAATATCATATCACATAATTAATATAATATAATGTAATACAGATATTAATATAAACAATATTATATATAATTGAACACATATACATATAAATATATGCATGTATCCTTCAGTACCTCTCAATTGCTTCTACTATTTCTCTATATTTATTGGATTGATAAAGAAATGTGACAGAAGAAATGAATTGATCTCTATGGTAGAGAAGTAGCCTTGACTCATGAACATCATGATTTTTCAAGTACATGATTGTCTTCTAAGACTAGGGGGATAAATATGTAATGCCATCCCATTAACAACAGAATCTCCAAGCTCATATATATGAAAAATGAGCTAAAATTTTCCTTGTCTGAAATTCTGAAGGTAATTATTCATCTCTGTTTAAAATTGTGGAAGTAGGATTTTTGTTCAATGCATAAAATTTATCCCTCAAATAATAAAAAAATTAAGTGTTTACTATCTGCCGGGAAATGTTATAGAAAATAAAAACTCCAGGAATTGCACCAGAACCTTTAAAAGGAATGAAGAGACCAGAATCTCTATACAGAGTTTACAAAAGTAGATGCAAGAACATGCTCATCTCTTTGAAGGTGAAAGATTTCATAGTCAGTGCTCTGAAAGGATTCTAGGAGAGTGTTCTTCCATGCTTATGTTGACTTTTTGCCCTTGATGAAAAGAGCATTGAGATACTCCAATGTAAAAAAAATAAAACCTGAGGGTGAAGATGGTGAATGTGGTTACCCATTGAAAACTGAGTCTGGAAGAGATTCAAACTTTTTTTGCAGGGAGAGTGCTTTGTAATTACTGTTGTCACTATTACCATGCCAGCAAATGCTTTTTCTATAAAGTACATTGAGTTTATTGGCTAAATATTAAAGAGAATTCTTACTCTGTGGAAAGTCCTGTCACTGAGAAATATCTGCACTTACATAAGGACGTGTTTGTGTGTGTGTGTGTGTGTGTGTGTGTGTGTGTGTGTGTGTACACTCCTTTTGCTTCTGGGGACTAGCCCATTATGTATGCCATTATAACTTTCAATAACACTTTAAAGAATTCCATGAGGGAGAACTCTCCAGTTCTGTGAGAAATCTTGACCACATTCATTTCCTATGCATGTACTTTAAAGTGTCTATCAACTCTTCTATCTACATATTTTGTGTGTATTTGTGGACACCTCAGGGTGTCAAATGTTTCTGTGTGTGTGTGTGTGGGGGGGGTGTTTTATAATTACTGTAATCACCATACCATTCCAGTAAATGACTTTTCTAAAAAGTGAATTGAGTTATTGGTTAATTATTAAAGGGAATCATAAAGGGAAAGGCTTGTGAGCTACATTATTATTTTTTTTTTTTTGCAGTGCAATGGAGTTAAGTGGCTTCCCTAAGGCCACACAGCTAGGTAATTATTAAGTGTCTGAGGCTGGATTTGAACTCAGGTCCTCCTGACTTCAGGGCCGGTACTCTATCCAGTGTACTATTTAGCTGCTCCCAGTGAGCTATGTTATTAGAAGGATAGCCACCCATATGGTTACTTCTGCAATGCAAATTATCAGTCTTCTGGTGAATATGACCAACTAATGCCAGTGTGAACTGGAGGAAGTAGAAGTGAGCCTGGGGCAGGGCTAACTTCTTGGCTCACCAACATGTAGCTCTCACAGAATTAATCAACAAATTAATAACATTTATTAAGTATTTAACATGTTCCAGGTATAGGTAGCTTTAGACTAGTGGTGGAATGAGAGGGAAGAGATCTTGGACACTAAAGAGAGTAAGATTTTCCTCACCTGAAAACAAAATGAATGTAATTCTTTATGTCTCTGGTCATTGAGTCTGAGGGTGAAATGAGAGACTGAACTGGATAAACTATGTATAGAAAGGCTCAGCTCAAAGCCCTATACTAGGATCTGAGTATTGAGTGAATCATATTACAGTGGCTGAAATCAAGAATTAATAGTCGACCATGATTATAAAAGGAATTAGTCCTGAAGTGGTGTAGCAGAAGAATATTCACCAGGCATTGAGAACTATAGGTATCCATCAAGCATCACAGAATTACAATTCTTATTTTCTCTGAAATCAGTTTCCTTCTCTTTCAGTGGATGACTCTTAAGACTAGCACACTTCTTATTCAATGTGGAATTATTTTTAGACCCCTTAAGAAATAAAGAGTCCATTAGATTTTCCCTTCTATATATAAAGAATGAATATAAATGTGACCTTCCTATGTGACTCCCCCAGCCAGCTCTGAGTTTCTAAAGTGCTGAAATAATGGCATAAAATATTAAAATATCATGCCAGGCACACTACTAAGAGCTTTACTAATATCACCTCATTTGAATCCTGTGACAACTTTGGAAGGTAGGCACTGTTATTATCCCCATTTTAAAATTGAGCTGAGACAAACAGAGGTAAGTAACTTGCCCAGGGTCATACAACTGGAGTCAGGGACCAGATTTGAATTTAGATTTTTTTTTTTTGAAACCAGACCCAACTCTCTATCCACTGTGCCAATGTACAATCTGCAGTGACTATTGTTGGGCCTCTAACTTTGTTGTTTGGATCTCTTTCTCCCTCTCTGAGTACACTTTCCAATATGTCCAGGCTCTTAATATTTCCAGACGCTGGCACAGGACGACCCAGCATTGTGTGCCCTTCTCAGAGAGGGTGCTGTTCTCTATGAATAAGGCAGAATTGAAGCAGCTCAAAGAAAAAGTGAAATGTATAAGTTATTGTAATTACTTCAAATGTTCACAAGAACTATTTGTGTCCGACCTGTGGTAGAGAATTCTGAGCTCATAATGGCCTGATCAGTCACAATCAGACATACTGTAACTTTTCTTTAACATAGTGATATCATTTTGGTCTTCTTTGATAACCAAAGACAAGAACGAAGAAACTGACTTCCAGTTTCCCTATGGTTTGCTTCCCATTTCTTTATGTTCTTAATCCTCATTTGCTCTCATATCTATTACTAAGACTAAGGTCCAGAGGAGATTAGTAGTCTCCCTTCTGGTCTTATTTGATATCTAATAGATGTGATGATTAAAGTTGTTTGATTAAGAAGGAACACTGGTCACTCTTCTTTTCAGTCAAAGTCACTCTTTCCCACATTCTCCCTTTAAGTTACTCTTGGTCGTTGTTTCTTCCCAAATCAGTTCATGGAAGTGTGGAGGGGAAAGAAGATGATGAGACTCTTTTGATCTGCTTCTAAAGAGAAAAATTGAGGATGGGAGTTGACTGAAGTGTTTGCCAGAGTAGGGAATTCCCTGCTCTCTACTCACCAAGCTTCTCCTACCATAGCACTACTGGCTACTTATGGAGTTCAGATAAGGTCTGAAGTCCTTTGATCTCTTCCTTACTTGGAGTGAGTTATAATAATAACTACCAATTTAAAAATTTCCTTTTTCCACTAGAGTCCCTAATTGGTAAAACAAAAAAAAACAGCAATTAGAAAAATAATATTTTTCTTTCTCTCTTAATTCTATGTTTCTTAAAATCTGCCTTCTGTTCCCAGGACACATATAAGCCAATGAACTGCTCTTAGAGAAGGCTGTTTCTTTCAAGAGTACATAGCCGATGCAGAAAATGAAGGTTAAAAAAATGAAAATGAGAAGAATTGGATAAAGTCTTAGTGAAAGATGTAATGGAAAGTAAGAGATGGAGATGTAAGAGATTCAACCAATTTCATTCTGACATTATCTGACATATCACAAAGTTACATTGGGGCAAACCATTGCCTCACTTTCATTGTTATTCTTGGCAACTGGAATATTTGAAGTCTCTTTCCATCATGGCCACTCCTTGTCACAATTACTCTACCTGTATTCATTCTTTCTCAGTTATTACTTGTGCTAGAAACAGTTTCCCCATGATTTGAGTGCAAAGACAATGGCAAGGGCCAGCAGCAGTGCCCCTCCCTTCATGACTGTGGTCCTATCCTCTCCTATCCTGTCCCCTCCTCTTCACTCCTCTCTCCTCTCTTTCTACTGTCTCCGATTCTCTCTGTCTCTGACTCTCCCTGTCTTTGACTCTCTCTCTGTCTCTATCTTTCACTTTCTTTATATTTTCCTCTCTTTTCCTCTCCCGCTCTCTCCTGCTTTGTCCTCTGCTCTATCTCTGTCTCTGTCTGTCTCTTACTCTGTATATGTTTCTTTAACTATTTGTCTGTCTCTGTCTGTCTGCCTGTCTCTGTCATTATATAAGAACTATCCAAACCATTCTTGAGACAATTTCTTCTACCAATGGAGTTGGCTACTGAGAGGTTCAGTAATTGTTTTGGTTTTTGGCCAAGGCATTTGGGTTAAGTCACTTGCCCAAAGTCATACAACTAGGACCTGCCAAGTGTGGAGTTCTATAATTATTCTGAGTTGAGTAGCCTCTGAATAAGAGGCAGAACACAAATTGTGCATTCTGCTGCTGACTCCCCTGCTCAATTCTTTATTTCTATTGGTTCCTATATGTTGAAATCACCTTGGATTTATTTTTTATCCAGGTTACATTTACTTATTTGTTCATACACTGTGTTTTCCCAGGAGAATGTGAGCTCTTTGAGGAAAAGGGGTTTATTGGCTTTGTATCCTCAGTGCCTAATATGTTATCTTGCACATGGATGGTGCTCGAGAAACATGTAGAAAATAAACGGATGGATGGATGAATTGAAGCATTTAAAGAATGGATGGAAACTATGGAATCCTAGATATCATTGTTGGGGCATAAATACATAGTAATAAGAACCTCTGAGATGAATCAATTAATCAAGAAAAAATTATTAATATGTCAGTCACATGCATTTATTTAACACTTACTATGTACCAAGCACTGTGTTAAATTTTGGAAGTACAAATACATGCAGAAAGAGAGAGACAGTACCTCCCCTCAAAAAGCTTACATTCTGGCTAACAAGATAGAAAAAGGAGAATGCAAATGTTGGGAGGAATATGAGAAAAATGAGACCCTAATGTACTGTTGATGGAGTTGTGAACTGATCCAATCATTCTGCAGATCAATTTACAACTATGCCCAAAGGGATCTATAACCATGCCTACCCTCTGACCTAGCAATGGCAATACTAGGTCTGTTTTTCAAAAGAGATAAAACTAAAAAAGGAAAAAGACCTAAATGTACAGAATTATTTATAGCAGTTCTCTTCTTGTGGCAGGGACTTGGAAATTCAGGGGATACCCATCAGTTGGAGAATGGCTAAACAAACTATCATATATTTGTGATGGAATTCTATTCTGCTGAAATCCTATTCTACTGAGGAAAATGATGAGCAGCATGCTCTCAGTAAAAAAAAAAAATCCGGGAAAGACTGACATGAGCTGATACAAAGGGAAATGTACTGTGTACCAGTTAGAAGCAATATTGAACAATGATCAACTGTGAATGATTCAGCTTGTCTCAGCAATACTGTGATTCAAGACAATCTGAAGGCTTATAATAAAAAATGGTATCCATCCTCAGAGAAAGAACTGATGTCTAAATACAGATTGAGGCATATTTTTTTCACATTCTTATTTTTCTCTAGGGTTTTTTAAATTTATGTTTTCTTTTATGACATGACTACTGTGAAAACATTTTGCTTGATTACACATGTATAACTTAAACAGAATTGCTAACCTCAATGAGGAGGGATTAGGGAGGAAATAATTTTTTATTTTTTTAATGGCATAATGGGGTTAAGTGACTTGCCCAAGATCACACATCTAGTAGGTGTCACCTGTTTGAGACTGAATTTGAACTTACGTCCTCCTGATTCTAGGATGGATACTTTATCCACTGTTCCACCTAGTTGCCCAAGAACTCAAAGTTTTAAAAATATTCTAAAATTATTTTTACATGTAACTAGGGTAAAATAAAACTAAATAAAAAACTTACATTTTATTGGGGAAAGATGACACATAAAAGGAAGTTAAAGGGGAGGAAAAAGAAAATTCAAAGTTAACAGCAAGGAGGCATGATAGAAAAAGTTCAGAATGAAGCCTGGTAAAAAATGAGATATGATTGACTTGGTTGTCCTGCTAAAACAAAGATTCTGGGTGGTCATCCAATAAAAGAGAGAGATTCTTCAATGGAAAAGGTTATTTCCAATATGTTAATTCTCAAATGTAGTGAGATTCCAAGGTGAAGAGCATTCTGGAGAATGGTAAGAGGACCCTGGAATGAAGCTTAATCATAGCACTGAAGGATATTGAGCAAGGAAAGTCATTGAAGTTACTTAAAGTTGATTTGACTTTGACTCTATTTTGTGAGTGTTAGAGATGCAAAGACAAACATAAAATAGTACTTTCTATGAAGCTTATATTCTATCAGGGAAGATGAATATAAATAAAAATATTTACAAGATGAAGACATAGATCTCTATCTATCTAGATCTATGCAGTGATGACCTCACTTCCTCCAAATAAAGCTGACTATGCTTCTCCTTGAAGGTTCTACTGCTATGTTTCTTTAATGCTATTGGGCTTAGTTTTAATGCCAGCATGTTTTCCCTTCTGTTATTCGCCAGTTGATCTGGTCCCAGTTTCCTTTAACCAATTAACATTGATTAGTTGTTACAAAATGATATTTAATTCCCACATATAGGAAGAAAGGATTGGTTGGTTAGTTCTTGTTTTTCATTATCGAAGATCAAAATGGCATCATTGTTTGAGATAAATTACAGTGTGTCCAATTGTGGCTGATCAGATCAATCTGATCTAGGAATACTCCTCCACAGGTCAGGCATCAATAGTCCATGGGAACACCTGGGGTGGGTAATTCTAAACTTATGGATGTCACGTTTCTTTTAAGCTGCTTCAATTCTGCCTTTCTCATAGAGTGCAGCACTCACACTGATGAGGGCATGTCATGCTGGGCAATCCTGTGCCAGTTTCCCATGCTAAAGTTCTTCAAGGTGTCTTGCAGAAATGCAGAATTGTCAATACCTAGGGGACAGATAATCCTTGATCACCTCTATGAAGAGGAGAATGGTTTCTGACATGATTCAATTTCTACATAGTTTTTAATCTCATCAGGTTCACTTTCAGACATGTGACCAATTACTAGATCAGGTGAATCTTCTCTTTTGTTGTTCAAATTCTGGGATCTCTAGCCTCTTGACTTCTAGTGGTTTCCTTTCTTGTTCTTTCAAAACTTACAATTCATAGTCACCTCCATCCTTTTTTTCATTTTAAACAGAAATAATAAACACGATGAGGCAAAGAGCAGAAGGCCATATTCGTGAACTACATATAATCCTTGAGTGGAAAGGATGCTAAAACTTTCCTTATGGAAACCTCATGCAATTTTCTTTCCTATCTGAACAGCAGCAAAGGAGAAAACAGATTGACCAAAATAAATCCCTGGCTGACTAGTACCTTTTGAATGAATCCTACTCAGCTAAATAGCATATTAGAAGTCTGTATTCTCATTTCTTGTTTAAAAAACCAGAACCAGTTACAAAATATCTACTCATGTTCCAAATCAGGAAGTAGTATACTTCCCTTATATATCTCCAAGCTTTTTCAGAAGATATTATATTAAATAAATATAAAGTAATTATGCATGGAGAGAAGCAGAAGCATCTGTGGAATTCAGAACAGACTTTGTATAGAAAGTAGTAGCTGAACTGAGTCTTGGGAGATCATATGCATAGGCTCCTCATTTTTTGACTTCTCTGTGAGGAAGTTCTGGCTATGTGATGTGCAAATATTACTGAAGCAACTGTAAATTATGAAAAGTGATGCTTTGTGAGTTAGTTTGCTTTCGATAAAGCCCTTATTCTGCCGACACAGAAACTTTTAAAGTGGAAAATAATTTAATTGAGCTTTCCCTTCTCTGTCTTCTTTTCTATCTCCTGCTAACCTTTTAAAGGAATGTAAAAAAGAAGAGTGTCACTGCATTTACTCTCATAAACAGAATAATAGGAATAACTCTCTTTGACTTCTTGAAATTACTTTGTGTGAGTTTGTTCCTCAAATCTCTTCTAACTCATATGACTCTCACAATTGTGGAAGCAAGAAATGTGGCCCAGAGAGGTATTCTCCTTGTGAAACTTTTAAAAAGTTACCTTGCTCTCCAAACAACATGAACAGCCCTGATCTCCTCAGTATGGGTGCCATTTTTTCCTTCTTTAGGAAACAAAATATCTAACTAGCAACATTTATTGGATACCCACTGTGTACAGTTTCTAGATGAGATAGAATCTCTGATCCCTTTCAACTATAAAGCTTCTGTACCAGTAATATATTAATAAAGAGATCCAAGGGAATAGAAAATAGGATTTCTGCCCTCAAGAAGCTTATACTGTAGTATGGGAGACAGAATAGACACTAATGGGATGAAAGCAACAGTAAAATTTGGAAAATCAGTTTGGTCTAGTGGAAAGGGTATTGGATAGCAAAGATTGCTATTAGTCTTGATTGAACCACTAGGAAGCTCTGTGGGCAAACCTTTAACCTCTCTGTTCCTTTTTTGGGGCGTCTCAATGAGGAGAGGGAGAGACAAGTAAGTTAAAATCATCTACACTGGCGGGAACACTAAACTATCAGGATCCCTGAAGACTTTGACACTATAAATGACTTAGAAACTATATGTTAACATTATATGTTTTAATATATTGTTATTTATTTTGTAAAAAAATGTTCCAATTATATTTTTTATCTGATTGGGGTAGCACTAAGAAGCGCTACAGGAGACATTTAACATTTCTGATTTACAAGATCCCCTATAGCTTTCATGTATGAGACCTAATGGAAATGAAAGAGTTGTGACCTTGTGTTAAGAGCTTAGAATAGGAGTCATAAGATCTGAGAGGAGATCTTAGGTCATCAAAAGTAGTATATCCATATTGTAGAAAAGGCATTAGATTTGGAAGCGGAGGATTTGGTTTCTTTTCTTCTTATTCCCCATATGATCCTTGGTAAGTCATTTGTGTAGATCTCAGTTTCCTCTTCTATAAAATGAGGGCTTCGTATATAGAAAGCTAGAAAGGTCCCCAGAAGTTACCTAGGACAGCCTTTTCACCTGACAGATGATAAAGTGAAGCTACAGAGATTAAATGACTTGACCAAGGACATAATAGGTAATAAAAGATCTTGGCTGTAACTCAGATTGTTGGATTTAAAATCAGTGTTCTTCACTTATTCATGCTAGATTGAGTTTAGAAAAACTTTAAGACCCTTCCTAAGACTAAATTTTATGATTTTGGTCTTAACTGGTACTAACTACTTCTATGACCTTGCTAAGTTATTTCTCTTCTCTGTACTTGAATTTATGAAACATTAATTGAAAAGATTGACCAGATAATCTGTAAGATCACTTTTTCAATTGTAAAATCCTATATGAGTCTATGGATAGGTAAGGGAACTGTCATTTCAATAGTATGAAGAGTTCCCCTATAAAGAAACTTCCTCATAATTATAGGTGAGAGCATTCTGAAATAGCCTTCCACCATGTTGGCTCCCTTTTCCCACTGGTGAGTTTTTCCTGGGGTCTTTATTTTGGAGAAGGGCCTAAATTGAGCAATCTTCAGCTTCCCCCTTGGATCTAGACTTTGACAACATGGTCTTACAAAAGTATTCAAATCCACTATCCTCAGGTCCCCAGGTTGCTTTCCCCCATTAGATTATAATCTTTTGGAGAGTAAGATTTATCTTTTGCCTCTTATTTTATTTCCAGAGTACCTGGCACATGATAGCACTTAATAAATGTATAATGATTAATTCATCCTGTGATTTATGTGACCAACAAGTTGTAGGAATAGATATTTTCTTTGAACCTTACAACCACTCCAAATCACTCCAAAAAAGTAATTAGTACAAGAAATAAAGCAATTGCAATTATCTCCATGGATCTAGGTCACTGAGGACCCTAATGAGATTAAAAACTTTCTGGTACTGAAAGTAAATAAAACTAATCCTTTAGTCCTAATGCACTCTGCGCCCCACACTGGCCAGCATGAAAGAGCTAGAAGAACTGAAAGTAGAACTCTGGAGGGAGTAATCAAATGCCACTCATATACTACCTCACCCTCCATCTCCCCCTCTCCCCACAACAACACAGAAAGTCAAAAGATTGAATCTGACTTTGATTGGGACTTTAATGTGTCAGTCTTTTGTCATATAGCAGTGGCTAGGCAAATGAAGAACAGAGGGAATTAGGACAATTTGCATCTGGCTGGAGCCAATTCTCTCTTTCAACAACTTCCCCATCACCCTAACAAAATTTGGGTCAGAGACAGAAGTAAGGAAAATAGAAATTCTCCAAGGTAAGAAGAGATTGACACAGTTTTGGTGTCTACCTCTCCTTTCCCCAACCAAGTCTCAATCAAAGAGAAAGGAGTCAAAAAATAAGCAGTAAATACAAGAGAAAAAAGATTAAAACTCTCAAAAATCTCAGTTAAATGAAAACTTAATTAAAGACCTTGAACATGAAGAAATAAAGCAACTTTGAAAATATTCATAACAGAAGGGAATATCAACTACAAGAGGTAAAGTATACATGAATAAAAAATTATTTGAAAAAAATAATCAACACCTGATGAGGTCTCTGGGGATTTGCAAGGTTTAAAATGGTTTAAAAGAAAAAGAAAAATTAAGAAAGAATTACAATCTGACCACTACAAATAAATAGAAGATGGAAATACACATAAATGAAGAATTATCTGGAAGAAGAGAGAAAAACAAAAAAATAATGACATTAAAAGGAAATATGATCTCCATAGAAGCAAAACATATCAATCCTAAAGAAAAATTGAATAGAGATTGAGCTATAGGTATTCTAGAAAATATAACAGGTTAAAAAAGAACAAAAACAAAAAAAACCCCTGAACTCAATGATATAAGAAATAATACTATGAAAACTGTTAAGAATTCCTGAACACAGAAAACAAAATACTAATTAAAATATTCAACCAATCTCTCCTAGGAAAACAAAAACAAAAACAGCAATAAATCCCATGCTGCAAACTTCAAGACATACATTGATTAAACTCAGCAATTTCAATGACAAACAACAGATTCTGCAGATGAAAGAGAGACCTTAAACTATTAAAAAAAAGCCAGGAGAAAGCATTTAAAATACAATGGAAAGGTAAATCAAATAACATACAACTGTTCTGAATAACTATTCTGTAGAAGGGGGTAAAATAATGTATTCCAAAGAGTCAAGGAGCTCAAGATGCCAAGAAAGGCCAAATGCACTGCCAACTGAGCCTAACCAATAATGAAAACAGTGTGCATTTATTTTTTTCTTTTTCTTTTTCTTTTTTTTGCAAGGCAGTGGGGTTAAGTGGCTTGCCCCAGGCCACACAGCTAGGTAATTATTAAGTGCCTGAGGCCTGATTTGAACTCAGGTACTCCTGACTCCAGGGCTGGTGCTCTATCCACTGCGCCACCTAGCTACCCCTGCATTTATTTTTTTTTAAAAGGTATTCAGTTTGAAGAACTACTACAAAGAAAAGCAGACCTGAGCAAATAATTTGCTATTCAAACATTGCAGACAACAGAGATACATAAGAAGTAAACAATTACAACTGAGGATAAAAACTACTAAAAAAAGTTAACAGAGAAACCATTAATAAATGTCTTTATAAAAGTATATAAGGAGGCTAGGATGAAAGCAGAACTCAAATGAAAAAGAAACAGAAACAGAAACATGGACTATGCCTGATAAGACCACGTCAATAGGTTAATAAATATTTTTGTGGAACTGAATTATGGAATAGAAAGGTGCATAAAAGGAAAGAAGAAAGGAAGATAACAGAGAGAAATATGTCATGTACCATTATTAAGTTAAAAAGCCCTCAGAAAGAAGAGGGCTTACTCTTCCTTGAGTAAGACAGAGTCAATATGTCCATGGAAAGCTAGCATGCTCCTGAAGATTTCCCCTACACAAAGATAAATGAAGCCTCAGCACAGACAGTAGCGTTACAGATCCCATCATAAAAGACAAGATCCAAAGAATTTGCAATGGTAGACATGATGGAGGATCTTGAGTGACTGTCTCCATGGAGGTAAAGAGGAAGTAAAATCCAGGTGGTAGTAGAAGAGTGGTAAAGCCAGTAGGAGGCTTTTAGCCACATATCAGTTGAAGTCCTGACATCTGGGCAACAGCAGCTATAGCTATGTTATGCCATTAGGTAGGGTTCCAACCCCCAAATAAAGTCTGAACATCAGGGCAAAAGACAAGACTGGGTCAGGAACAGTCTAAGTCAGAACCTGGACATAAAGGAGGAAGCAAACCTCTCAAAAGCTAATGCCTGGAATGCATAGGCTACATCTTGGTCAATGATAAAGGAAGAATCAGATCACAGTCCCAGCATAAAAAGGCTTTGGTCTATACTCCATGAACCATAGAAGCAGAGCTCAAACAATCAAGATGAGCAAAAAAAACCCTAAAAGAGCACTCACTATAGAAAGCTACTATGTAGATAAAGATGATAATGCTGCCTCGGAAGAAGAAAACTGAAAAATCACCTTATGGAGGAAGTCTCAAAAAAGTCTATGAATTGGATTCAAATCCAAAAGCTCATAGAAGAACTCTAAGAAGAATTTAAAAAAACAAATGAGAAAGGAAGAAGAAAAATGGAAAAAAGAAATGAGAGTCATGTTGGAAAATTATGAAAAATTGACCAAAGGAATCATTTAAAAGTAAAAATAACCAATTGACAAAAGAATATAACTCTGCAAAAAATAAAATCAATCAGCTTAGCAGAGAGTATAATTAAATACCTAGAAAATTAAACACAAAAACTAACTGAAGAAAATAAATTCTAAAAATTAGAATTGGACAAATAAAAACCAATGAATCTATACAACTACAAGATTACATTAAACAAAGTAAAAAGGCTTAAAATATAAAAAAACCCAAAAAGTATCTTTTAGGAAAAACAAATGACCTGGAAAATGGATCTAGAAGGGATGATTGATGAATTATTGGACTACTAGAAAGCCTAGATCAAAAAAAATCTGGAAAACATCTTTCAGGAAATTTTCAGGGATAACTGTCCAAATTTGCTAGAGCAAGAAGACAAAATTGCCCTTGAAAAAATACACAGAACTCCTCCAAGAAGAGACCCCAGGATAAAAACGCCAAGAGCTATCAAAGCTAAGTTCTAGTATTCTCAAATAAAAGAAAAAATAATTTAAGCAGTAAAAAAAACAATTTAAATATAAAAGGAAACACAATCAGACTGACTTACATAGGACTTATCAGCTTCAACACTAAAGTACTGGAGGACTTGGAATACCATATATTGAAGGGCAAAGATCTTGGATTACAGTCAAGAATTTACTCCCTGCAAATTCTGCCTATTCTGTCAAGGACTTCCAAATTTTGTGATGAAAAGACCAAGAGATTCACTCTCCATGTACAAGACTCAAGAGATGCATAAAAAAGGAGAAAAAAAATCAAAACAAAACAAAACAAATATAAGTCAAGAATATTAAAGTGTATAGAAGCCTATAAGAGAAGATACAACACTTGTAACTCTTGAGAATTGTATTCCTCTTATATAAATAGTTGAATATAATTGAAGAGATTCGATTTAGGGGATATGGGTATGGTTGGCTCTTCTCTTTCCATCGAAAAGGACCAAGATGACATCACTATATTTGAGGCAAAAAACATAGATGAAAAAAAACTTACATGTCTCAGTTTCTTTTGACTTAATTTAATTATGTCTTGCTCATTAAACTTAGCACTTTCTCTGATGAGGACATACTATGCTGAGTATTCTGTAGTCAGTGACCCCATAACTTACAATCAATTGTAAAGTTCTTAAGAGAGACCTTCAGTGTTCCAGTACCCAGAGCACTTGGAGACTCTATAGTTAATTAAATCAGAAATGACTTTTGGGCAGAGGTTGGGAAACTACTTAGAAAGTCTGGACTTAATCCTTACTGGTTGGGAAACCAAAGAGAATGCTTGGGGAGGGGATACAAATGGTTAATGAAATGATTTGACTTTGTCTCATGAGGACTGTATGTCCTTGAAGGAGACTTGAGAAGGGGGTAAGGTGTAAAATGATTATAATTTGACTCTTCAGAAATGTATTTCTAATGAGACAGAAGAGGGGAGGATATTTAGTGACTATAAAGGAATGTTGCTTATCAAATAATCAATCAATCAATCAATCAACCTGTGATTGTACTTTGACAGTACCTTGAGTTTATTAAGTAATCAAACAATCCATTAACCAGCCTTTGATTGTTGGTACTTTGATTGATAGTACTTGATTAGTTGTGCTTTTATAGATAAATAACACCATTTGAAAAGGCAAAGATCCATTGTAGTAGAGGGAAAGAAAGGAGAGTGTGAACACTTAGTAAATTCTATTCAATAGATTTGACCCAGAAAGGGGAATAAGATCCATTTCCACTTGGATTTAAAAATCTATCCTACTCTACAAGGAAGTGTATGGGGAGAGGGGAAGGAATGAAAAGAGAAGGGAAGAAGGGACTGATAAAAGGGAAGGTTAAAATATAAATTAAAATAAACTGAAAGTTAAAATTTAAAAGAAAAGTTAAAGGGAAAAGGAAGTAAAACTTTGTTGATGATGAATAAGAGAAAAAGAAAGAGAAAAATATAAATGAGGAAAGATAGCATGGAAGGAAATACAGAATTAATAATCTTAACTGTAAATGTGAATGGGATGAACTCTCCCATAAAAGGGAAACAAATAGTAGAATGAATTAAAACCAGAATCTTATAATATGGTGTTCATAAAAAACTCATTTGAACTAGAGAGGTATAAAACAAAATATATTATGCTTCATCTAAAGTAAAAAAATAAATTAAAGATAACACTCCTGATCTCATAGACAGCAAAAAGTGAAAATTGATTTCATTAAGAGGAATAAGGAAAGAAACTGTGTATTCTTTTTTTTTTTTAGATTTTTCAAGGCAATGGGGTTAAGTGGCTTGCCCAAGGCCACATGGCTAGGTAATTATTAAGTGTCTGAGGTCGTATTTGAACCCAGGTACTCCTGACTCCAAGGCCAATGTTCTTATCCATTGCACCACCTAGCCGCCCCAAAACTATATATTCTTAAAAAGACATATAAAATGAGGTCATTTCATTATTACACAGAGTTGCACCTCATGGTATAGCATCCAAATTCCTGGAGGAAAAGCTGAGTGAATTAGGGAACAAAACTTTAATGATGGGGGAACTTAACCTCCTTCTCTCAGAACTAAATAAATATAACCACAAAATAAACAAGAAGGAAGTTAAGAAGGTGAATAAAATTTTAGAAAATTTAGATATATAGATTTCTGGAGAAAACAATGGGGATAGAAAAGAATATACCTTTTTTCTCTTAACATTGTATCTATACCACATTTTACCATGTACTAGGGCATAAAAATCTTATAATCAAATGCAGAAAGGGATAAATAATAAATACACACTTTTCATATCATGATGCAATAAAAAATACATGTAATAATGTGTCCTGGAAAAATAAACTAAAAATTAATTTGAAACTAAATAACTTAATTTGAAAGAACAAGTGGATCAAACAACAAATCAAAGAAATAATCAATAATTACATCCAAGAAAATGATAACAATGAGACATCATACCAAAATTTATGGGATTCAGCCAAGGTAAGGGGGAACTTTATATTTAAAAGCTTATATGATTAAAATAGGGAAAGAGGAAATCATTGAATTGGGTATGCAACTAACAAAAGCTAGAAAAACAACAAATTAATGATCCCTAATTCAATACCAAATTAGAAATTATGAAAATCAAGGGAGAAGGGGCAGCTAGGTGGTACAGTGGATAGAACAATGGCCCTGGAGTCAGGAGTACTTGAATTCACATCTGGCCTCAGACACCTTGCTGTGTGGCCTAGGGCAAGCCACTTAACCCCATTGCCTGCAAAAAAAATAAATAGAAAATCAAGGGAGAGATTAATAAAATTGAAAGCAAGAGAACAATTGACTTAATAAATAAAAGTGAGAGTTGATTCTATATAAAAACCAATATAGCAGAGAAACCTTTCCTTAATTTGTTTTAAAAAGAAGATAATCAAATTACCAGTATCAAAAATAAAAAAGATGAACTAACCACCAATGAGGAAGAAATTAAAAAGATAATTTAAAACTATTTCGCCAAACAGTGTTTTAATAAATTTGATAATCTGAATAAAAGGATGAATAGATACAAAATACAAACTGCCCAGATTAACAGAAGAGAAAATAAATTACTTAAATAATGCCATTTCAGAAAAAGAAATTGAAGAAACCATCAATAAACTCCCTAAGAGTCTCCAGCTCCAGATGGACTTACAAGTGAATTCTACAAAACGTTTAAGGAAAAATTGATTCCTATTCTATATAAACTATTTAAAAAAAATAAGACAAGGGAATTCCAGCAAAGATGGAGGAGAGAGGACAGGTATAGTTCTAAAGTCTCCTGATCTTTCCCCATCTATGATATGAAACAAACCTCTTAACAGAAATTTGACCCACAAAACACAGAAAGAAAAGCCAGGAGAAAGAACATCTACCTCAGGATTTGTCTTCTGCAGCAGTGGGTGAGTCTGGCCATGGAGGTCAGATCAGCCTCAGATCAGCCCGATAAGGGGCTGGATTGGAGCCCAAGTACCTGACCTGCTTGATCAGTGGCGGGGCTAGAACCCTGGGGCTTGGGTCTACTGGGGAGCAGAGGCACTGGTGTTGGTGCTGACCCTCTGTAGCTTGCCGACAGGGCTGAGGGGAGAGTTCCAGTTCAGGAGAGCTGCAGACAACATCCCTGGGCTCCTTGGGTCTGAGGAACTCTGAGTCCAGACCTCCATTGCAGCTGAGGGCTCTTCCCAGAACAAACACAATTACAGACTACTTCTGTCTCAGGCACAGGTGTGTGAGAAGAAGAACCAGCTCAGGTGACAATAGGGAGAGGAATGACCTCAAGCCAGATTAGAGTCCACCATTGAAGGCAAAAGGATTTAACAGCTTCAACCTCTCCCTTCAGGCTAAGGGAGTAGGCCTCAATCAATGTCACAGACACTCCAGAGAAAGCAACCAGCACCTCCTACAGGCCAGCCAGGGAAATTGTGCTCACTGAGTAAAGCAGCTAGGGATCCCAACACCAAGCCTCTGTGAACCAGCCTTTCCCCAACTTAAGGTCTTAGCAAAATGAAGAAAGGTCAGTGGAAAGGTGAATCCATAGAAAAGTTCTTGGAAGGAAAAGACCCTAATTCAGAAAGACCTAGAACCTCTGAGGTGAATATGATCTGGTCCCCAGCACAAAAAAAGACTTCCTTGAAGAAATAAGGAAGGAGTTTAAAAATCAATTGGAAAATTGGGAAAAGAAACCCAAGAGAAGATTAACACCTTGCAACAAAAAAACCAAATAATTGGAAAATACAATTGGACAAATGCAAAATGAGAATAATTCTCCCAGATCTTCAATTGGACAAATACAAGGTGAGAATAAATCTCTCAGATCCTCAATTGGGCAAATGCTAAAAGAAAATAATTATCTCAAAACTTCAATTGGTCAAATGAAAAACTCATTCAAAATTAGAACTGACCAAGTGGAAAAGGAGTTGCAAAAGGTAAATGAAGAAAACTCCTCCCTAAAAAAAAGAATGGAATCAGCAGAAACTAATGACTCCATGAGACAGCAAGAGCCTGTTAAAAAAATCAAAAAATAGAAAAAATAGAAGAAAATGTAAAATACTTCATCAGCAAAACTACTGACCTCAAAAATAGATCAAGGAGGGGCAACCTGAGAATTATTGGAATTCCTGAAAACATTGAAGAGAAAAAAAACAGGATCTAGTGATGGAAAATTGTCCTGATTAAGCAGAGGGCAAAGTAGTTATTGAAAGAATACATTGATCCCCTCCAGAAAGAGAGACTAAAATGAAAATACCAAGGAATGTTGTAGCCAAATTCCAGAACAATCAAATAAAAGAGAAAATCCTGAAAACATCCAGAAGGAAACAATTGAAATATCAAGGAACCACAGTAAGGATTATGCAGGCCCTGGCTGCATCAACATTAAGGGACTGAAGGCCCTGGAACAAGCTATTCTGAAGAGCAAGGGAGGTTTGAATGCAGCCAAGAATTATCCCACCAAGCAGAGCCTTCTTTTTCAGGGGAAAAGATAGACACTTAACAAAATGGAAGAATTCCGAAAATTATTGATGAAAAGACTGAAGCCAAATAGAAAATTTGGACATCAAACAGGAAGCTCAAGAGACACATCAAAAGGTTAAAAAAGGGGGGGGGGGTAAAGAAAAAATACTGCTATCCAATAAGTTGAAACTGGCTATATCCTAGCATGGGGGGAAAGATTCTCATAACTCCTGAGAACTGTAAATCTAACAGAGAGAATATATCTAGCCAAAAGTGATGGACATTCATGACCTATCCATGAGACTGCCATCCAATGGGATGAAACTGGCTATAACCCCACTGGGGAGAAAGACTCTAATAACTCTTTTAACTCTAGTAGATAGAATGTACTTAGCTAGAAGTGATGGATACTCAGAATTTTCTATGACTCAGATAGAATGATTTTAAAAACACTACCTCCTTAAAAAGGGGGACAGGAAGGAGACAGGAGGAGAGAGGGGATTGAATGGGGTAAATCTCATTACACTAAGAGGTACAAAATGCCTTTGGTAATAGAGGGGAAGAAGGGATGAGATGAGAAACACCTGAATCTTCTTCTCATCTCATCAGACTTGGCTTAAAGTCAATTTACACACATACTCAGTTAACTTAAAATACATCTAACCTTTCAAATACTAAAAGGGGGAAAAAGGGAGAGGGGACAGAGAAAGGGAGGGGGATGGAAAAAAGGGGAACTAACAAAAGGAAGGGAAGGGAAAAGGGAAAAAGGGGAAGGGGAAAGAAAGGGGAGGGGTGGTCATAGGAGGGCAAACACACTGAAGGGGGTGATATTCAGAAACAAAATACTGGGGATATGGATAAAGGGGGGAAAAGGGGGAAAATACAGAGGGAAGATAGAATGGAGGGCAATGAAGAATTAGTAATCATAACTTTGAATATGAATGGGATGAACTCCCCCTTAAAATGTAAGTGAATAGCAGAGTAGATTAAAAACCAGAATCCTACAATATACTGCTTGCAAGAAACTCATTTGAAGCAGAGATACATATAAAGGTAAAAGGTTGGACTAAAGTATATTTTGCTTCAGTTGAAGTGAAATAAGCAGGAGTAGCAATCCTTATCTCAGACAAAGCAGCTGCAAAAATAGATAGCATTAAAAGAGATAAGGGAGGAAACTTTATCCTCCTAAAAGGTACCATAGAAGATAGTTATTTCAATACTGAATATATATACACCCAATGAGATAGCACCCAAATTTTTAGAGGAGAAGCTGAAAGAACTACAGGCAGACATAGACAGCAAAACTCTACTAGTGGGAGACCTCAACCTCCTGCTATCAGATCTAGATAAATTGAATCATAAAACAAACAAGAAAGAAGTTAAGGAGGTAAATAGATTGTTAGAAAAACTAGATATGGTAGACTTATGAAGGAAATTGAATTGGGATAGAAAAGAATACAGCTTTTCTTCTGCAGTACATGGTACTCATACAAAAATGACCATGTACTAGGACATAAAAACCTAATGATCGACTGCAGCAAAGCAGAAATAATAAATACATCTTTCTCAGATCACAATGCAATTGAAGTCATATGCAATATTGGGCCAAGGAGACATAGACCCAGAACCAATTGGAAACTGAATATCCTCATTTTAAAGAATGAGTTGGGGGGTGCCTAGGTGCTGTTTGGGGCAGTTCAGTGGTGTAGTGGATAGAGCACCAGCCCTAGAGTCAAGAGTACCTGAATTCAAATCCAGTCTCAGACACTTAATGATTACCTAGCCATGTGGCCTTGGGCAAGCCACTTATCCCACTGTCTTACAAAAAAACCTAAAAAAAAGAATGAATGGACCAAAAAACAAATTACAAAAAGAAATAATCATTTTAACCTAGATAATGGCAATAATGAAACAAAATGCTAAAACCTATGGGATTCACTCAAAGCAGCAATCAGGGGATATATTATATCTTTAAATGTTTATATGAATAAATTAGAGAAAGAGGAAATTGATTAACTAAATATGCAACTAAAAAAAATTAGAGAAAGAACAAATTAAAAATCCCCAATTAAATATCAAATTAGAAATTCTAAAAATTAAAGGAGAAATTAAAAATATCAAAAGCAAAAAACTATTGAATTAATAAATAAAACCAAAAGTTGGCTTTATGAAAAAACCATTAAAATTAATAAACCTCTGGTCAATTTGATTAAAAAAAAGAAGAAAACCAAATTGCTAGTATCATAAATGAAAAAGGTAAACTTGCCACCAATGAGGAGGAAATTAAAGTAATAATTCAAAATTATTTTGCCCAACTCTATGCCAATAAATTTAATAATCTAAGTGAAATGGATGAATATTTACAAAAATATAAGTTGCCCAGGTTAAATGAAGAGGAGATTAAATACCTAAACAGCCCTATCTCAGAAAAAGAAATTCAACAAGCTATCATTGAACTCCCTAAGAAAAAAATTTCCAGGGCCTGATGGATTCACAAGAGGAGAATAAAAAAAGAACAAAAATAAGTCAAGGAGTTTTGCCAAATTCCTTTTATAATACCACTATAGTGCTCATACCTAAACCAGGAAGAAGCAAAACTGAGAAAGAAAATTATAGCCCAATCTCCCTAGTGAACATTGATGCAAAAATCTTAAATTAAATTTTAGCAAAGAGATTACAGCAAGTTATTATTAGGATACTACAACATAATCACCTAGGATTTATTCCAGTTAGCCAGGGATGGTTCAATATCAGGAAAACATTCAACATAATCAATTATATATCAATAACAATGAGAAATCATAAGATTATCTCAATAGATGCTGAAACAGTCTTTGATAAAATGCAACATCCAATCCTATTAAAATACCAGAAAGTATAGAAATAAATGGAGTTTTCCTTAAAATAATAAGTAATATCTATCCAAAACCATCAACAAATATATGTATTGGAGATAAATTCTGAGCATTTCCAATAAGATCAGAAGTGAAATAAGGATGTCCATTTCACAATTCCTATTCAATGTTGTATTAGAAATGTTAGCTTTAGCAATGAGATGAAAAAAATCGAACGATTCAAAATTGGCAATGAGGAAGCAAACTTTTGCTCTTTGAAACTGGTAAACTTAGATGGTAAACTTAGAGGACCCAGGAAAATCATCTTATAAAACTCTTTGAAACAATTAACAAATTCAGCAAAGTAGTGGAATAAACCCACATAAATCTCAGCATTTCTATATATGAACAACAAAGCCCAATAGCAAGAGATAGAAAGAGAAAATCCATTTAAAGTAATCAGACAACATTAATTACCTGGGAATCTACCTCTCAAGACAAACCTAGAAAATGTATGAGTACAATTATAAAGAATTTCTCACTCAAATAAAGTCAGATCTAAATAACTGGACAAATGTCAATTATTCATGGTAAGATCAAGCTAATATGATAAAAATGACAATTCTACCCAAATGAAAGTATTCAGTCCCAAATCAAACTACAAATAATTATTTTACCAAGTTAGAAAACACAGCAGAAATATTCGTCTGAATTTATCTGGAGCAGCAAAAGATCAAGAATAGCAAGAGAACTGATGGGAAAAAAATGTAAAGGAAGGTGGCCTAGCTCTACCAGATCTAAAACTGTACTATAAGGTGGCAGTCATCAAAACTGCCTGGTATTGGTAAAGAAATACAGTAATAGACCAATAGATTAGGATAGGTACAAAAGAAACAGTAGTAAATTACTAAAGTAATCTATTGTTTGACAAACTCAAAGACATTAGCTTCTGGGATAAGAACTCACCATTTGACAAAAGTTATTGGGAAAACTGGAAAATAGTATGGCAAAAACTAGACATAGATCCACATCTCACACCCTATACCAAAATAAGGTCAAAATGGGTACAGGAATTAGACATAAAGTATGTCACCACAGATTAATTAACAGACCAAGAAATATTATATCTGTAAAATCTATGGAAAGGAGAGAAACCTTTGACCATGTAAGAAATAGATACATCAAGGCTGACCAAAATACAGCCAGCAGGCCACATGTGGCCCATAATGGAATTTTATGTGGCCTACCTGTGAGTTTTAATTTTCATAAGCAAAAAAAATAATAATTTGCATGTAATGCATATAAACTTTTTAATTCTATTATAAATAATCTAGCTAATGTCAATTTTCTTTAGTGTTTTTTAAACAGTATTATGGATGGAACATATCACATGGAATTTTCCATTGATCTGTGGGATGTGTTCTGTCAGTATACACCTACCTTTATAATGTTGTGATGTCACTTTGTGTGTGCTTTCACACTTCGTGCCTTTGCTTGTCATACTGATGAAGTTTAGTTTTCTTTTATTTTTTTCCATTTTTATTTAACATTTATTCTCATTTTGTACAAATAATTTTTTGTACATTAATAAAATATTCTTGTTTAAGAGTAAACAAAACACCCCCTCCCCCATAAATATAGATTCTCTTGAGAGATAAAGTAAAGGGGAGAGAAAATAAATTAACATTTAAAAAAATAATAGTAATAATTGTAGGTATGACCAGGTGGCGCAATGGACGGAGCACCAGCCCTTGGAGCCATGAGCACCTGAGCCCACATCCGGCCCTGTACGCCCAACAATCATCCAACCGTGTGACATGCAAGCCACACCAAACCCACTGCCCTGCAAAAAGAAAAAAAAAGAAAAAAAAAGACCCGAAATAAAATAAAATAGTAATAACAGTAAGGGTGGCTGGGTGGCAGACAGAGCATTGGCCCTTGAGCCAGGAGTACCCGGGTCCAAATATGGCCTCAGACACCCAACGATCACCCTGCTATGCGGTCCCAGGCAGGCCACCCAGCCCCATTTGCCCTGCACCCCCCCAAAATAATAATAGTAAAAAAAAATGTGCTTGAGTCTTTGTTCCAACACCAACAACTCTGTCCTGGGTGGATCACATTCTTTATAATAAGTCCATCACAAAACTTACTTCCATATTTTTCCACCATTGCCATTACTGATCGCAACTCCCTCCTTTCGTATTTCTCCACTACCATGTACTATATTTTCTCTCTCCTTTCACTCTGACTCTGCTGTAGTGTAGCTGAGTGGCACAACAGACAGAAACCAGGCTCTGGGACCAAGAGGCCCCAAGCCGTCATACCATCCCTTAGGCCCAACATCCACTTGGCCCTATGGTCCTGGACAAGCCATCCAATCCCAGCCCCTTACAAGAAGTAAAAAAGAAAATGTGTTATATCTGACCACTTTCCCCCCATGGTCTATCCTCTTCTCCATCACTCACATCACCCCCTTTCCCCCTGCCCCCCTCCTTCTTACTCCACATGTCTATACCCCATTGAGTATATATGATGCTTCCTTTCCTAGCCACCTCTGATGAGAGCAAAGATTCCCTCATTCCCCCTTGCCTTCCCCCTTCCATATCATTGCAATAGCTCATTGTAATAAAGAAAAATCTTATTATATGAATATCTTGGCCTATTCCTCCTCTCCTTTTTCTTTCTCCCATTACATTTCCCTTTTTTCTATTGACTCCATTTTTACACCATATTTTATCTTCAAGTTCAGCTTTCTCCTGTGCTTCAACTATAAAAGCTCCCTCTACCTGCTCTATTAACTGAGAAGGTTCATATGAGTATTATCAGTGTCATTTTTCTATGCAGGAATACATGCAGTTCATCATCAAGACCATCATATTTTCCCCCCTCTCCTCCAGTATCCATGCTTCACTTGAGTCCTGTATCTGAAGATCAGACCTTCTGTTCAGCTCTGGCCATTCCAACAGGAACATTTGAAATTCCCCTTGTTCATTGAAAGTACATCTTTTTCCCTGGAAGAGGACATTAAGCCTTGCTGGGTAGTTGATTCTTGGCTGCATTCTAAGCTCTTTTGCCTCCCAGTATATTTATTATATTCCAAGCCCTACGAGCTTCCAATGCAGTTGCTTATAAGTCCTGTGTGATCCTGACTGCAGCTCCATGATATTTGAACTGTGTCCTTCTGGCTGCTTGTAATATTTTCTCTTTGACTTGGGGGTTCTGGAATTTGGCTATAATATTCCTAGGGGTTGGTTATTTGGGATCTCTTTCTCAGGGGGATCGGTGGATTCTCTCCATTTCTATTTTGCCCTCTGCTTCTAGAATATCAGGGCAATTTTCCTGTAGTAATTCTTTGAAAATGATGTCAAGGCTCTTTTCCTGATCATGACTTTCAGGTATTCCAATAATTTTTAAATTATCTTTTCTAAGTCTGTTTTCCATATCAGTTGTTTTTTCAATGAGATGTTTCTCATTTTCTTCTAATTTTTCATTTTTTTTTTGGTTTTGAAGTATTGAGTCCTGGTTTCTTGTAAATTCATCATTCTCCCTGAGTTCTATTCTTTGTCTGAAGGATTTGTTCTCCTCAGAGAGTTTTCTTATCTCTTTTTTCATCTGGCCAATTTTTCTTTTTAAAGCATTCTTCTCCTCAGTAACTTTTTGAACTGTTTTATCCATTTGACCTAAGCTGGTTTTTAGCATGCTATTTTCTTCAGCATTTTTTTTTTTGGATTTCCTTGACTAGGTTGCTGAGTTCATTTTCATGTTTTTCCTGCATCTCTTTCATTTCTTTTCCAAGTTTTTCTTCTAACTCCCTCATTTGATTTTCAAAGTCTTTTTTTGAGCTCTGTCATAGCCTGAGCTGAATTTTTGTTTTTCTTGGAGTCTTTAGGTGCAGGAGCTTGTGCTTCCTCATCTTCAGACTGAATATTTTGATCCTTCTTGGGCTCATATGCAAAATATTTCTCAATGATGTTCCTCCTGTTTCTCTGCTTGCTCATTTTCCCAGCCTGAGCCTGTTTTGGGAGTGCTTCCTGAGCTTTTGGGACACTCCCACAAGGGTCTCAGTGTGTGAGGCTCTATCCTCCCTCCTGGTCTGTGAATGACCATATGCACCCCCCTCTTCCATGGGGCTCAGGTGGGGGGGCCCCTGCTGTTCTATGGAGGAGCCTAGACTGCAATCAGAATCTGAATGTGGTCAGAGCCCCAGATTCTTATTCCAGGGGCAGAGGACAAAGCTTGGCAGTCTCTCTCTTTCTCTCTTCACTCCCCTCCCTAGGTTAAATGGGCTCATGCCCTGGGGGCTCCTGCTTGTAGACTCCGCCTGCTTCTGTTCCTGGAACTCAGCTGTGCTGGCCAGGCTGCTCTCTGTGTGCCCTGAAGGCTGGGCTTCACGTGCTCCCTCTGGCAGAGCTCCCCCAGCTGTTCCCCCAATTTGTGCCCAGTGCCCCCCAGGCACAGGTCAGGAAAGTCCCCTATTGCTGTGAGCCACAGCTCCCAGCACCTTGGGGCTGCCACCAGGAGGCTGAAGTTCTTTTGCTCTGGCGGGCCACCCCTCCAATCCCAGGAAGCAGAGACTTTCTGCTCTTTTCCAGATTACCTTGAGTAGGAGAACTGCCTCATTAGGTCCCTCTGTGGATTCTGTCTCTAGAAAATTTAGTTAGAGTCCTTAGATTATAAGTTTTATGAGAAAGCGCCTAAGAAACGATCAGTTCTTTTTGCCATCTTGGCTCCGCCCCCGTACCTTGACTTTTCATACTGTTTGTTAAACCTAACTAAAGTAAGACTACAAATTCACTATTATATCAGTGTACTGTATTTTTTATTCTGGGTGTGGCTCCCGAATAATTATTTAATTTGAATTTGGCCCTAAAATAATCTAAGGTTGGACAGTCCTGGAGTACATTATAAATTGCAAAATAGATGATTTTGACTATATTATATTAAATTAATAAAATTTTGCACTAATAAAGCCAAGGCTGCCAAAATTAGAAGGAAAACAGAAAGCTGGGAAAGAATTTTCAGTTAAGGTTTCTGATAAACTCATATTTCTAAAATAAATAGAGAATTGCATCAAATTTATAAGGTTACAAGTCATTCCCCAATTGCTAAATGGTCAAAAGATATGAACAGTTTTCAAAAGATATGAACAGACAGTTTTCAAATAAAGAAGCTAAAGCTACATATAATCACATGAAAAAATGCTCCATTTGGCTAAGATGACAAAAAAGGAAAATGATCTGCATTGGAGAGGTTGTGGGAGGATTGGGACATTAATGCGTTGTTGGTGGAGTTGTAAACTGATTCTTCTATTCTGAAGAGCAATATGGAACTATGCCCAAAGAACATAAAACTGATACCTTTGATCCAGAAATTCCAATATTAGGCCTATATCCAGAAGAAATCATTAAAAATGGGAAAAGTCCCACATGTTCCAAAATATTCATAGCAGCTCTTTTTGTAGTGGCAAAGAATTGGAAGTTGAGGGGATGCCTATCAATTGGGGAATGGCTGAACAAGTTAGGGTATATAAATGTTATGAAATAATATTGTCCCATAAGAAACCAAGAATGTTGTGAGAGATGTATGGAATGAATTATAGGAACTGATGCTCAGTGAAGGGAGCAGAACCAAGAAAATGTTGTACACATTGGCAACAACATTGTGAGGTGATCAACCTTGATGAATGCAACTACTCTCAGCAGTTCAGACAGCTTGTACAAATGTAGGAGACTTATGGACACTGCCATCCTCATCCAGGGGAAGAAAAACCAAACCAAACCAAACCAAAAAAACCCCTATAGAATCTGAATGAACTTTTAAAAATATTTTATTAGGTTTCCAATTATATGCAATATTAGTTTCTACGTATCATTTTTGTAAGGTTTTTGAATGCTATAATTTTTCCCTACCCTTCTTTCCCTCCCCCCACCATCCCCCCACAGAAGGCAGTCTGATAATCTCTACATTTTTTCCATGCTATACATTGATCGAAATTGAATGTGTTGAGAGAGAAATCATATCCTTGAGGAGAAAATAAAATATTAGAGATAGTCAAATTATGTTGTACATGAGACACTTTTTTTGCAGTGGGGTTAAGTGACTTGCCCAAGGTCACACAGTTAGATAATTATTAAGTTTCTGAGGCTCAATTTGAACTGAAGTCCTCCTGACTCCAGGGCCAGTGCTCTATTCCCTGTGTTACCTAGCTGCCCCATAAGACACTTTAGTGTTTTTTAGGTTTTTGCAAAGAAAATGGGGTTAAGTGGCTTTCCCAAGGCCACACAGTTAGGTAATTATTAAGTATCTGAGATGGGATTTGAACTCAGGTACTCCTGACTCCAGCACTGCTGCTCTATCCACTGTACCACCTAGCCGCCCCCATCATAAGACACTTTTTAAAAATAAATTGAAGGTAATAGACTTTAGTCTTTGTTTAAACTCCAGTTTTTTGTTTGGGTTTTATTTTTTTGGTTTTTGCAAGGCAATGGGGTTAAGTGGCTTTCCCAAGGCCACACAGCTAGGTTGTCTGAGTTAGTTGTCTGAGGCCCGATTTGGACTCAGGTACTCCTGACTTCAGGGTTGGTGCTCTATCCACTGTGTCACATAGCCACCCTTCCACAGGTCTTTCATTGGTAAGAGTGGTATTCTCCATTGCAGGTATTCTAAAATTGTCCCTCATTGCATTGTTGGAATGAGCAAGTCCATTAAGGTGGGTAATCACCTCCATGTTGCTGTTAGATTGCACAATATTTTCCTGGTTTTGTTCATCTCGCTTAACATCAGTTCATGAAAGTTTTTCCAGGATTCTCTGAAATCCCATCCCTCTTGGCTTCTAAAAGAACAATAGTGTTCCATAACATACATATATCACAGTTTGTTCAGCCATTCACCAACTGAAGGACATTTACTTGATTTCCAAATATATACTACCACAAACAGGGCTGCTATGTCTATTTTTCATACAAGTGCTGTTTTTTAGCCTATTTTCATGATCTCTTCAGGGTATAGAACCAGTAGTAGTATTGCTGGATCAAAGGGTATGCATATTTTTTATTGCCCTTTGGGCATAATTCCAGATTGCTCTCTAGAAAAGTTGGATAAGTTCCCCAGGTCCACTAACATTGAATTAGTGTTCCAGATTTCCCACATCCCTTCTAACATTGAGCATGTCCTTTCTGGTCATATTAGCCAATCTGATAGGTGTGAGATGATACCTCAGAGATACTGTAATTTGCATTTCTCTAATCAGTAATGAATTAAAGAAATTTTTCATATGACTTTGGATCACTTTGATTTCCTCATCTGTAAATTGCCTTTGTATATCCTTTGACCATTTGTCAATTGGGGAGTGAATTGTTTTTTACATTTTTGACTCAGTTCTCTGTATATTGTAAAAATGAGTTCTTTGTCAGAAATACTAGTTGTAAAAATTGTTTCCCAAAACACTACATTTCTTTTGATCTTGGTTGATGTAGTTTTGTTTCTTTTTAATTTAATGTAATCAAAATTATCTAATTTGTTTTTAATGATGTTCTCCTCTTTTTCTTGATCATAAACTGCTTCCCTTTCCATAGATCTGACAGATAAATTATTCCTTGATCTCCTAATTTGCTTATAATATTATCTTTTATGTCTAAATCCTATAAACATTTTGATCTTATCTTGGTAAAGGGTGTGAGGTGTTGGTCTAATCCAAGTTTCTGCCATAATAACTTCCAATTTTCCCAACAGTTTTCATCAAAGGGAGTTCTTATCCCCAAAGCTGGACTCTGTTTTATCAAACAACAGATTAGTACAATTGTTTCCTGCTATCTCTTTTGCACCTACTCTATTCCACTGATCCACCACTCTATTTCTTAGCCAATACTAGACAGTTTTGATGACTGATGCTTTAAAATATGATTTTAGATAAGGTATGGTTAAGCTACCTTCTATTGTACTTTTTTTTCATTAAATCCCTGGATATTTTTGACATTTTGTTTCTTCATATGAATTTAGTTTTTTCTAACTCATTAAAGTAATCCTTTTGAAGTTTGATTGGTAAGGCAATAAATAAGTAGTTTAATTTAGGTAGAATTGTTATTTTTATTCTATCAACTTGGCCAATCCCATGAGCAATTGTTATTTTCCCAGTTATTTAAATCTGATTTTATTTGTGTAAAAAATGTTTAATAGTTGGTTTCATAGTTTCTGAGTCTGCCTTGGCTGCTAGACTTCCAAGTATTTTATATTGACTGAAATTACTTTAAATGGAATTTCTCTTTCTAGATCTTGCTGCTGTATCTTGCTAGTAATGTATAGAAATGCCAAGGATTTGTGTTTTTGTTTTATATTCTATGACTTTGCTAAAGTTGCGAATTGTTTCTAGTAGTTTATTAGTTGATTTTTTAGGATTCTCTAGTTATACCATCATATCATCTGCAAAGAGTGAAAGTTTTGCTTCTTCTTTCCCAATTCTAATTCCTTCAATTTCTTTTTCTTCTCTTATTGCTGAAGCTAAAATTTCTAACACAATATTGAATGGTAGTGGTGATAATAGGCATCCTTGTTTCACCCCTAATTTTATTGGGAATACCTCTAGCTTATCCCCCTTGCATATAATGCTTGTTGATGATTTCAGATAGATACTATTTTTTCTTCTTGGGTGGGGGGGTTGCAAGGCATTGGGGTTAAGTAATTTCCATTTCATTTAGATTATCAAATTTAGTGGCATCCAGTTGGGCAAAATAATGCCAAAGAATTATTTTAATTTCCTCCTCATTGGTGGTGAGGAGGAAATTAAATTGGTGTTTTCTTCTTTTGTTTTTAATTCAAATTAACCAAATGTTAATCAATTTAATTTTTTTATAAAACCAAATCTTGGTTTTATTTATTACTTCAATAATTTTCTTGCTTTTGATTTTATTAATTTCTCCTTTAATTTTTAGAATTTCTAATTTGGTATTTAATTGGAGGGATTTGGATTTGTTCTTTCTCTAATGTTTTTAGTTGCATGTTTAGTTCATTGATTTCCTCTTTCTCCATTTTATTCATGTAAGCAGATAAAGATATAATATATCCCCTAATAACTGTCTTGGCTGTATCCCATAATTTTGGTATTTTGTCTCATTATAGTCATTGTCTAGGATGAAAGCATTAATTTTCTCTATAATTTTTTGTTTGATTCATTCATTCTTTAAAATGAGATTATTTAGTTTCTAGTTAGTTTTAGGTCTGTCTCTCCATGGTCCATTATTGCATGATTTTTATTGCATTATGATTTGAGAAGGAAGTATTCACTATTTCTGCCTTTGATTATAAAGTTTTTATGCCCTAGTACATTGTCAGTTTTCACGTAAGTGACATGTACTGCAGAAAAATTATATATATATATATATACTCCCTTCGATCCCCATTCAATTTTCTCCAAAGGGTCTATCATGTCTAGGTTTTCTAACTTTCTAACTTTCTATTTTTATCTCCTTAACTTCCTTCTTATTTATTTTAAGGTTAGATTTATCTAAATTTGAGAAAGGCAGGTTGAGAAAGGTAGAGTTTTGCTGTTTATGTCTCCCTGTAACTCAATCAGCTTTTCCTCCAAGATTTTGGATGCTATACCACTTGATGCATACATATTTAGTATTGAAATTGCTTCATTGTCTATGGTACCTTTTAAGAGAATATAGTTCCCTTCCTTATCTCTTGTAATGAGATATATTTTAGCCGCTGCTTTGTCTGAGATAATGATTCCTGCCTTTGCCTTTTCAGTTCAGCTGAAGCTAAATATATTCTGCACCAGTCTTTTACCTTTACTCTGTATGTATCTCTCTGCTTCAAATGAGTTTCTTGTAAGTAGGATTGCAGGATTCTCTTTTTTAATCTACTCTGCTATTCATTTTCATTTTTGAGAGTTCATCCCATTCACATTCAAAGTTATAATTACTAACTCTTTATTTTCCTCCATGCTATTTTACCTCTGCATTTTCCCCCTTTTTTAACTTTATCCATAGTCCCCAGTATTTTAATTCTGAATACCACCTCCTTCAATGTGTTTGCCCCCTTATATATACCCCATCTTTTCCCTTTCCCTTTGCCCCTTCTTCCTTCCCTTCCTTCTGTTAGTTTCCCTTTTCCTCCCCCCCCTTCCCCTTTCCCCTTTTAATATTTGAAAGGTAAGAGAAGTATCTTAACTTAACTGAATGTGTTTATGTTAATCCTTCTTTGAGCCAAATCTGTTGAGAGTAAGATTCAGGTGGTTCTCACCACCTCCCTTCTTCCCTTCTATTGTAATAGGTCCTTTCTTCCTCTTCATATAATATGATTTACCCCATTCAATCTCTTCCATCCTCCTATCTCTTTACTGTCTCCCCTTTTTAAGGAGATATTGTTTTAAAATCATTCTATCTGAGTCACAGACAAGTCATGAGTGTCCATTATTTCTGGCTACATATATTCTCTCTGATAGATTTACAACTTTCAAGGGTTATGAGAATCTCTCTCTTAGGTGGGGATATAGATAGTTTCATCTTATTGGATAGCAATTTTTTCCTTTTCCCTTTTATACCTTTTCATGTGTCTCTTGAGTCTCCTGCTTGAAGTTCAAATTTTCTATTTAACTTTGGTTTTTTCAGCAGAAAAAGTTGGAAATCTTCCATTTTGTTAAATGTCCATCTTTTCTCCTGGAAGAGAAGGCTCAGTTTTGCAGGATAGTGAATTCTTGTCTGCATTACAGGTTCCCTTGCTCTTTGGAATATTGCTTTCCAGCCCTTTGATCCCTTAATGTTGATGTAGCCATATCCTATCCTATGTAATCCTTTTTGTGGCTCCTTGGTATCTAAATTGTTTCTTTCTGGCTGCTTGCAGGATTTTGTCTTTCATCTGATAGTTCTGGAATTTGATCACAATATTCATTGGTGTTTTCATTTTTGGACCCTTTTCAGGAAGGGATTGATGCATTCTTTCAATAACTGTTTTGCTCTCTGATTCCTCATGGAATTCCTCAGGGCAATTTTCCATCACTAAATCCTCAATGTGTTCAGGAAGCTCAGTGCTTCTTGAGTTGTTTCTCCTGGATCTATTCTCTAGGTCAGTAGTTTTGTTGATGAAGTATTTTATGTTTTCTTCTAGATTTTTTGATTTTGTTTAACAGATTCTTGTTGTCTCATGAAGTTATTAGTTTCTACAGATTCCATTCTTTTTTTAGAAAAGTATATTCTTCATTTATCTTTTGCAGCTCCTTTTCCATCGGTCATTTCTATTTTTGAAGGAGTTTTCTATTTGCCCAATTTTGATTTTGAGAGAATTATTTTCTTTTTGACCTTGTCCAGCTGTATTTTCCAAGGATTTTTTTTGTTTTTTTTCAAGGTATTTATTTTCTCATGTGTTTCCTTCCAAATTTTTCCAATTGATTTTTAAACTCCTATTGGATTTTTGCCCCCAATTTCTCAAATCAATTTTTAAAATCCTTCCTAATCTCTTCTAAGAAGTCTTTCTGGGCTGGAGACCAATTCATATTATCCTTAGAAGTTCTTACTCTATCTGAGATAGGGTCTTTGTCTTTGAGGTAGCTTTCAACAGAACTACCCTTCACTAGCCTTTCTTCATGTTCCTAGGACCTTGTGTTGGGAGGCTCTGATTATAGACATTTGATTTTGAACACCCTAGAAGCTTTACTCACTGGGCTTTTGTAACTCCAAATGGGCCGGCCAGTAGGGGATGCTAGAGACTTTCTCTGTAATGTTTGTGACCTTGATTTTTGGCCCACTGCCTAGGCCTGGGGTGGGGGGGAGCATTAGGGTTTGAATTATTATTGAACAATGCATGCTATATCTTTGGGCTATATAGTTAATCCCCTTATTATTCACTCAGTACTGAGAGAGATCTGCTGCCCATATCTGATCCTGGGTGGAGAAGGGTTTGGGAGGTTGTTACTGTGTTTACTCTGGGAAGAGTACCTTTCTCTTACAGGGTTAGGGGAAGGCTTCAATTGGAAATCTGCAGACTCCACTGAAAATATGGAGCATGGGGCCCTGGTCTTTCAGGCCAGTGGAGCTGACTGGATTGCCGTCTATCCACAATGCTGGAGCTCTCCCACCTGCTGTGATGGAACTCTCCTTCCAATCTCACTGGAATTCTCCTGTCATCTTACAAAGCCAAAAGCTTCTATGGCTGTTCTGAGGTTAATCCTAGATATCAACCCACAGCCCCTGTGCTGGCTCTCTGCTCTCTGTCCCTGGCTCACCCACATTCCCCTGAGACAGACCTTGTTGATAGCTGTTCTTCTCCTTTGCTCTTTCTGGATTTTGTGGATTTGAATTCTGCTAAGAGTCTTGATTCATATTACTTCTGAGGGAAAGCAAGGAAACCTTATGACAGTGCCTGGCCTCTCTCCACTATCTTGGCCACAAGTCCCTAAACTTTACATTTTAAGAAAATTTCTTTCCCTATCTCATGGTTTTCTTTCTTCTCCCCTATCCAAATTCCTCATACCAAAAATGACTAATCTTTGAACATGTGAAACATAAATATGTATGTACAATATTCACCTGATTGTTTGCCCCTGAGAGGAGAGGGGTGGGAAGGAAGGGTGGAAGGAAATTATGTAATTTTAAAATATATATATGCATGTGGGATGCAGGTTGAAAAATTTTCATAACATGTAATTGGAAAAATATCAATTGAAGAAACATAAGAGGGCTTATAAGAGAGGAAGAAAGGGAAAGAAATGAGAAAAGAAAGGGACAAATCTTATTTCAGTGATCAGAGAGGGATTTGACTGAAGAATTCTCTTGTGAAAGAAGAGAGTTATATTTTAAATGGATAAAGGGATCTTCCAATAGGTATCCTCTGCAGATACTTGGCTTTTAGAAAGATCTGTTATACCAATTCTGATGAAGGAATATCAGAGATCCTAGGGACAACTGAAATCCAGCAAGAATATCATCTTGCTGTCATGTCAAATGAAAGAAAGTGATCTTGTCAAGAGAAAAAGAAAATGGGTTGTACAAGTAAAGATATGGGAAATTTTATACCTTGGAGTGATACTTCTAGTGTTTCTATCTAGCAGGAATAGTTATCTTTCAGAAGGAGGAACAACAGAAGAAAAGAGGCCAGGGACAAGATCTCCAAGGCAATAATATTAAAACTTTTTAGAAGATGGAACCCCAAATAGGTACTTCAGAAGGTTTAATTCCATCAGGAATAGGGCAACTAAAGAGAACTAAATGAGTATTGTAGACCATGAACTGAAGAAAAATGTCTAGAATAGTTAGAAAGAAAAAATAAATAACAAAGGGATCAAAATAATTTTTTTGGTAAATAAGTTCAGAAATAAACATTTAAGAGTAATAAAACAAATTGAAGGGAAGAGGATTGTGATTCTTATTTGAAAGGAAAAGAAATAAGAAGTAGATGACTAGCTAAAAATAAGAAATGAAAATGAGATAACAAGGTAAGCAAAACTCCAAATTGAGAAAAAGGTTTTAGTTTCTAAAAAAAAAATAATTATTTGAACCTGTTTCCCTAAGAGGGCAGTTAGTGGTACACTGGACAGAGTACTACGTCTGGAGTCAGAAAAATCTGAATTCGAATCTGGTTTCAATCATTTACAAGCTCTCTGCCTCAGTTTCTTCCACTATAAAATGGGGATAATAGCAGCATCTACCTTACAGGGTTGTTGTGAGGATCAAATGAAATGACACCAAAAAGCTATTAGCAAAGTCTCTGAATCACTAATAAGTGTTCATTTGGGGCACAGTGGCCAGAGCACTGACCCTAGAGTCAGGTGGAACTGAGATTAAATTTGGCCTCAGATAGTTGATACTTACTAGCTGTGGGACCTTTGACAAGTCACTTAACTCCATTGTCTTAATTTCCCCCCAAAAAATTTTCAGGAAAAAAAATAGTTAATAAATATTAATCCCCTCTCCTTCCCAGTGAGGGAGAGAGAGGAATTCAGGAGAAGGAGAAAAGAGCCAATAGAATAGAAATGCCTTAAAGTAGCTAAAATAAGTTGAGAGACAAAGTAATGCACTTGCAGAAGAAGAGAGAAATAAATAACAATTAAAAATACATGGAGGAAAATAAAAATATAACTCAAAATTTTAAATATGAATTATTGAACTTAAAGTGTAAGTTTTTTAATTCAGTAAAATAAAAAGTGACAGATTGAGTAAGAAAGCAAAATCCCACAATTGTTTCCTTATAAGAAACAAACCTAAAAAAATAAATATATATATATAGAAAAAGAAATCAGAGGACAGAACAAAATTTACTTCACTTGAATCCCAAAAAAGTAAGAGTTGTAATCACACTATCAGAAAAAGAAAATTGCAATCATAACACACACAATGTGATAACATAAACAAGAAAAGCATACTAAAAAGAACATTAGAGAACAAAGCTATTACAATATTTAACTCATATGTTCCAAATATGTTAGCACTGCAATTTCAAAAAGGAAAGATAACTGAATTACTAGGAGAAAGAGATAAAATAATGACTCAAAATTTCAATGTCCATCAGTACATTTTGTATAAATTTGATAGAAAGGGAAAATACAAAATTGAACAAATTACTGGAGAACTAGGTAAAAAAAAATTCTTATGGGATTGACAAGAACATATTGTACACACATACACATACGTACTTTTCAACATTACATGAAACTTGTTGTTTTGTTTTGTTTTGTTTTTACATGGCAGTGCGGTTAAGTGACTTGCCCAAGGTCACACAGCTAGGTAATTATTAAGTGTCTGAGACTGGATTTGAACTTAGGTTGTCTTGATGCCAGGGCCAGTGCTCTATCCACTGTGCCACCTAGCTGCCCCCTCACATGGAACTTTTACAAAAATTAGTCATGTGTTAGGGCACAGAGATATTGTAAACAAATAAAAAAGAAAAATGTCAAACACAATCTTTACAGAATACATGCATTAGAAACACTAATTAATTTAGGAAGTACAAACAAAAGCTACATCCCAAAATGAAGATTAATAATAAGGCACTGAATAATGAATGATTCAAAGGTTAAATCATAGGGAAACAATAAATATGTAAAATTTTATTTTATGAAACAAAACATTAAAGTTTCTGGACTGCTTATGGGGCAAGGGAACAGGAGGAATAAACACCTTCTGTGTTATTGGGGACTAGACTAAGAGTTTCCCCATATTATTCCATTTGCCTATTACAGCAACTCTGTGAGTTGGGTTCTGAAACTGAGGCCACCATCTAATAAATGCTTGAGACCAGATTTGAATTTGGATTTTCCTGACTATAGGCCCAGTGTTTTATCTGGTTAGTTGGTTGGTTGGTACTTGACCTTCCTTATTAAAGATCCATTAAAGAAGATCAAAATGATATCACTGTGTTTGAGATAAATTACAGCATATCCAACTGTGATTAATCAGAATGATATGTAGCTCTATTACAGGTTAGGCACAAATAGTCCATGTGAACACCTGGGATGGGTACTCTAAATTTATGGATGTCACATATCCTTTGAACTGCATCAATTCTGTCTTCCTCATAGAGGGCAGCATCCTCACTGACGAGGGTACACCATGCTGGGAGATCCTGGTCCAATGTCTCCCATGCTGTACAATCAATTCTAGAGTTCTTCAATGAGGTGCTTTTTCTGACCTCCTTGTGATTTCTTGCCCTGTGTTATTTCTCCCAAAAATATTTTTTTGCATGCTAACATTGTGTCCAACCCATCGTAGTTGTGCTTTCTGTAGTAATGTTGGAACGCTAGGCAGTTTAGTTTGAGAAAGGATATCAGTGTCTGGTACCTTCTAAAACAATTGAAATTGAAGTGATTCAGTTTCCTGACATGGTGCTGGTAGATTGTCCAGATTTCATAGACATTAAGCAATATGGTAAGTTCAATGACTCTGTTGTCCTTCAGTTTGGTTAGTCAGTCTAATACCTCTTCTTTCCCACAGTTTCTTTCAGAACCTCCCAAATACTGAGCTAGGTCTGGCTATGTATGTGTCAACCTCATTGTCAATATGTATGTCCTTGGAAAGGACACTGACAAGGCAAATGAACTTGTCCACAGTCAAAACTTCTCCATTTGCTATAATTGATGGTTTTACATATGGAGTAAGTGGTGCTGATTGACGGAGCACCTGTGTTTTCTTATTGTTAATTGTTAGACCAAAATTAGCATAAGCAACAGAGAATTGATCAATACTTTGTTGAATCTCAGCTTCAGAGGTTCCATTGAGTTCACAATCATCTGCAAACAGATCATTCACCAACACTCCCTCAACTTTGGTCTTGGCTTATAGCCTTTTGAAGTTGAAGAACTTGCCATCAGTGCAGTAGCTAACCTTGAGGTCATGTTTATCCTTAATGAAAGCCTTTGATATCATGGTTGAAAAGCATGTTAAAAGTATGAAAGCAAGGACACATCCTTGTTTCACTCCATTGGTGACTGGGAAATCTCAAGAGCATCGTTCATGATTCAGAACCTGGGCATGCATGCTATCATGAAATTGATGTACAATACTGATGAACTCTGCTGGGCAACCAAATTTTGATATAATTTTCCATATGCCCTCATGACTTCTGGTATCAAAGGCCTTGGTAGGATCCTTAAATGTTGTCTATAGACCTCTGTTCTGTTCCTGGCATTTTTCTTGAAGTTGTCAGGCAACCAACACTATATCAACTATCCCTTGATTGTTTCTGAAGTCACACTGGCTCTCAGAGAGGTGATCATCTTCCAAGTGAAGGGTCTTTCTATTGAGAAAGACTTTGGCAAGAATCTAACCAGTAATGACTAAAAGAGAAATACCCCTGAGATTGTCAAAGGGCAATCTATTCCCTTTGTCTTTATGGAGATGGATAATGGATAATGGAAATACCCTTGAATTCTTGGGGGATACCCAATTCATGTCATATAACCTGCAAAATTTCAGTCAGTTTTTGAATGAGCAATGAACCCCCGCCTTGTAGATCTCAGGTAGAATCAGCTCCTGGTACTTTGACACTTGAAAAGAACCTGATGACATTCAAAACATCTTCTTCAGTTGGAACTTCAACTAGGAACTGATTGACTTCCACTTGAGGTAAACAGTCAATGACTTCTGCATTGACTGATGAGGATCTTTTGAGAACACCATGGAAGTATTCAGCCCGTCACTCTATGATCATGTTCTGTCGTTAATCAATGTGGATCCATCAGTACTTAGTAGTTGAGGTGCACCATATGTCTTTGGCCCACAAATAGCTTTCAGAGCATCATAAAAGCAATTTGGTTTGTTACAGTCTACATAAAATTGAATTTCATCTGTCTCCTTACTGAGTCAAGAGTACTGCATCTCTCTGAACTTTGCTTGTACTTTACTTTTTTTTATTTTTTTAGCTTTTTTTTTTAGTTTTTGCAAGGCACCGGGGTTAAGTGGCTTGCTCAAGGCCACACAGCTAGGTAATTATTAAGCGTCTGAGGCCAGATTTGGACTCAGGTACTCCTGACTCCAGGGCCTGTGCTCTATCCACAGAACCACCCCATGTACTTTTCTTTTGATAGTATTAAGTGCTGCTTTTTTAGAAATGAATGAATTAAACTTCTGGTAAGCTCTGTGGAGTTCTCATTTTTTATTTAGCAGCTTCTGTATTTCCCCATCATTTCCAACAAATCAATCTTGATGTTTGAGAATGTCCTTGCCCAGATAAACAAGTAGAGTGCTATACATCAGATCTCTAAAAGCTGCCCAGTCTTTTTCTGTTCCACTCTTGCCTACTATGTATTGGCTCAATTTTCCCTTCAAGTTAGTAGCAAATTATTCCATACCCAGAGTCATTCTAATCTCTTGATATTAATTCTTCTAGTATTCATTTTGCCTTGGGGCTACTGCTTTGGTTGAATGTGAATATTTAGCTTAGAAAGGATGAGTCTGTGATCTGTTCAACACTCTGCACCACACATCACCTTTGTCAGTCTCACATCCTGTCTGTCTCTTCTCCTTACAATCACATAGTTTAGATGCTAATGTTTGCTATGAGGGTGCATCCAGGAAGTTCTATTGCCTTTAAGTAAGCAGAAGACAGTGTTTGTGATGAGAAGGTCATGAAAGGTGCAAGTCTTCAGTAGTAGGTGATCATTGTTGTGGCTGTTTCCAACTCCATTCCTCCCAAGGACTCCCTGTCATGTCTGGTAATGTGAGCCTGCTCACAGCACCTCTATTGCCAGTTCTTTGCAGAAAATAATTCCCATAAGCATTCTTTAATAAAAATAGAAAAGTAGAGAGCCAAGTTGTTAGAGAAAAGACAGAGATTTGGTGACTTCTCTATAAAACACCTCCCATGAACTTTATATAATGCACCAAAACAAATTATAGAACTTAAAAAAACCTGCAGAAGGACAACTTGAAACAATTTTTTTAACTCAAGACAACCTGGAAGTTTGACAGGAAATGTCTATCATACTGGGATGCCATTGAAGCTCAGTCAGAAAACCATTAGGAGACCTTGAAGGCAACTGAATCAGTCACAGCAGAGGTTTCCAGATCCTTCAATGAGCAGAGGGTGGGGAAGGAGATTAAAGGGGTCCCTTTTCTGGTAGCAGGGGCAGAATTCTGATGGATTGTCCATCTTTGGATAGGGATCTCTATCATGGATGAAGAGGAGCATTAGCAATCAGAGTTTGCAGCTTCAAAGAAGTTGGGACCTTGGTTATAGTTCCAGGGTAGAAAAGTTGCCCATAGATGAATACATAGGCTAAGAGAGTAGCAAATTCACCTCTCCTTAGATCATACCACCTTGGAAGAACAAAAAGTTATAGGTCCCCAGAATTAACTCTGTAATGTTTAAACAAAAATCCTTGAAGCTTGGGACAATGTCACCTCCACTTGTGAAGCAGAAACATGTTAGAATAAAGTTAAAAGTCAAGAAATAGGTTGGGAGAAAAACAATGAGTAAAGAGCAAAAAAAAAGATCCTGACTGTAGAAAGTTACTATGTTGACAAGGAAGATAAAAATATAGTCTCAAAAGAAGACAATAAAGTTAAAACTGCTATATCCAAAATCACAAAGAAAATTATGAATTGGTCTCAGGCCATAGAAGAGTTCAAAATATCAAGTAAGAGAAGTAGAGGAAAAATTGTGAAAAAAAAGAGTGATTCAAAAATCATGAAAAAAGTCAACAGCTTGGTAAAGGAAGTGCAAAAATACTGGAAAAAATAACATCTTAAAAACTGAATAGATCAGATGGCAAAAAGAGACACAAAAAAGTCCTATGAAGAAAAGATTGCTTTGAAAAGATAGTCACATGGAAAAAAGATACACAAAAATTCACTGAAGAACAAGTTTTTAAAACATAATTGGGGGGTGGCTAGGTACTACAGTGGATAGAGCACAGACCCTGAAGCCAGGAGGACCTGAGTTCAAATTTGACCTCAGACACTTAATAATTACCTAGCTGTGGGGTGGCTAGGTGAAAAAGTGGATAAAGCACTAGCCCTGGAGTCAGGAGTACCTGGGTTCAAATCTGGTCTCAGACACTTAATAAATACCTAGCTATGTGGCTTTGGGCAAGCCACTTAACCCCATTTGCCTTGCAAAAACCTAAAAAAAAAAAAATTGACCAGATGGAAAAGTAGATATAAAAGTTCACTGAAGAAAACAATTCCTGAAACTACTGGACTATGTGAAAGTCATAATAAAATAAAAAGCCTAGGAATAAAGGAAAATTTGCCTGAGATTCTAGAACTAGATGGTAAAATAGAAAATGAAAGAATTTACTGATCACCAAGTTCCCAAAATGTAAATTCCCAGAATATTATAGACAGAATATTCTTGAATATTTCAGAGCTCCCAGGTTACAGAGGAGATATTACACATAGTCAAAAAGAAAAATGCAAGTGCCCTGGGACCACAGTCAGAAAAATAAAAGATTTAATATTTCTACATTAGAAAATTGGAGAGCTTGCAATCTAATGGTTCAGAAGACAGAAAGAACTATGATTCCAACCAAGGATCAAGTATAATCCTTCTGGGGAAAAATTGGACATTCAGTGAAATAGAGGATTTTCAAGTATTCCTGATGAAAAGTCAGAGCTGAATAGGAAGTTTTATTTTCAAATACAAGACTTAGAGAAACTTATAAAGGTAGAAAGAGAAATAAAGATTTCAGTGAAGTTGAACTTTATATCCTTACAGGAAAATGATACTTGGAACTCATAATAAAATCTTTCACATCATTAGAGCAGTTAGAACTCACATAAATAAAACTACAATGCCAAACCTACACTTGACAAAGAGACTATTTTATGGAGAACTCACACTGGGCAAGCTCTCACACAACAGATAAAGAACTATATGAGAGACCCTGAAGGTCTCTCTTAAGAATTTTGGAATTGATTGTACAGCATAAGAGAAACTAGGACAGGATTACCCAGCATGGTGTGCCCCCATTAGAGGCTGTGCTGTGTTCTAAGAATAAGTCAGAATTGAAGCAGTTTAAAGGAAATGTGAATTGTGTAAGTGTAGTAGCTCATAATAATGTTTGTCCTTCATTTTTGAAGAACACCAAGACATCAGGGAAGTGATGCCATGATATGCACAGCAACTGAATTTGAGAAAGGGAGTACTGTGCTAAGTCACCAGCCTCACTTTCTCCTCCAGAGCATCTGGGTCCAGTGGCTACATAGAAATCAGGTAGATTGGAGATGAGCCTGTTTGTGAGGCAATCAGGGTTAAGTGACTTGCCCTAGGTCACACAGCTAGGAAGAGTCAAATTTCGATCTATGACTAGATTCAAACTCTCACCCTCCTGAATTCATGGCCAAATTTCCATCCACTTAGCTGCCCTGGGTTAACTTGGAGGATGGAGTGCTGGCTTTGGAGAGAGGACTCTTCTTCCCAAGCTTATATTGGTCTGATCAACCATAGTCAAACACACTAGAACTTGTCTTTGTCTCTAACATAGTGATGTCATTTTGATCTTCTTTGATAATAAGGACAAGAAACAACCAAGCTATTGACATTGATAAAAGGCATGATTGTGAGTTGAATATGATGGGATTAGTATCTAAAAAGAGAAAATTGGGGTGTGGGAAAGAAGAATGCACTGTGAGAAGGAGAGGGAGAGGTAGAATGGGGTAATTTGACATAAAAAAGACAAAAGAGAGCTTTTACAGTGGAGGAGAAGATAGGGAGGTGCAAAGAGAGAATTTGTCCTTTTTCTTATCAGAATTGACTCACACATATTAAATTGGATATAGAAATCAACCTACTCTTCAGGAAAGTAGGAGGGAAGGGGATCAAAGAAGAGGGAGTGATAATAGAAAAGAAGGAAGATTGGGGGAGGTAAAACAGGGTGAAAAGAGAGAGAAAGGAGAATAAATGGAATTAGTATGAAAGAAAATTTTCTAAACTAGTTATGATCATATAAAAATGCAAGAAATCTCTTGATTAGGGAAATGCAAATTTTGGCACTATGAGGTACCACCTCAAACCTATTAGACTGGCTAATATTGACATTTTGTTGATTTGATTTTTGCTGCTTCTTTTTTAATCAGATTAGATAAAGGTTTATAAATATTAACATTTTCAAAGAAAATTTTTAGTTTTATAATTTCTGATGTTACTTTTTTACTTCCAGTTTCCATTTCTTTGTCTTTTAATTTTTAATATTTCTTCTTTTGTTTTCATTTTGTTTTTATTTGTTGTCTTTCTAATTTGTAAATATATAGATATACATACATATATTCAATTCATTGATCCTTTACTTTTCCATTTTTGCTATAATTTAATATTTTATTTTCCACTAAATATGTGTTGTATTTTGTCAAAGGTTTTTTTCTGTATCTATTGTGATAATCATATGATTCTGTAGATTTTGTTAGTGATAAATTCAATCATGATAATAATTTTCCTAATAATGAACCAGTCTTACTTTCCTGTATAAATTCTACCTGTTCATAGTGTATGTTCCTTGTGATATTTTTATATAATCTCCTTGCTAATGTTTTATTTAAAAAAATTTGTATCAATATTCAATAGGGAAATTGATCTTTCATTTTCTTTTTTGTTTTGATACTTCCTGGTTTATATCTCAGACCCATATTTATATAATAAAAGGAATTTAATTGGACTCCTTCTTTGCCTATTTTCCCAAGAAGCTTACACAGTATTAGAATTAATTGTTCTTTAAATATTTCTTAGAAGTCTTTTGAGAATTGTTCTGGTGCTGGAAATTTTTACTTAAGAAGTTCCTTGATGGCTTGTTCAGCTTTTTTTCCCTAAGATTGAATTATTTAAGTATTCTATTTCTTCTATTAGTATGGGTATTTTATATTTTGTAGATATTTATTCATTTTGATTGTCAAATTTATTTTATTTCATTAAGCAAAATAATTCTTAACACATTAATTTTCTCTTCATTGGTAGCAAGTTGACCTCTTTCATTTTTGACACTAGTAATTTGTTTTCTTTCATTCTTAAGTCAATTTAAACAATGATTTATATATTTTATATTTCATTGATTTTCCTAAACCAGTTTCTACTTTTATTTCAGTGGTTTTCTTTCAATTTTATTAATATTCAATTAATTATTAATTTGTCTAGTTCCGAGAGGGAAAAGTTGAGGTCTCCCACTAGTATACTTTTATAATCTATGACTGTAATTTATTCGACTTCTCCTTCAAAAATTTAAATGCTATATTATTTGGCACATATTTAGCAGTGATATGATGTCATTGTTTATGGTACCTTTCAGCAAGATATTGTTTCTTTCCTTATCTCTTTTTATATTTATTTTTGGTTTTGCTTTATTGGCAATCATGTTTACTTTCCCTTCTTTGCTTCAGCTAAAGCACAATAAATTCTGCTCCAACTCCTGACTTTTACCCTATGTGTATTTCTCTGCTTCAAATGTGTTTCTTGTAAACAAGATATTGTAGGATTCTGGTTTTTAATCCATTCTATCTATTTTTGTTTTTTGGATGATTCCATCCCATTCACATCTCCTACCCTTGTCCTTTACCCTTCACTTTTTCCCTTTTCACAAATGTTTTCCTTCTGATCATTGCCTTTCTCAATCTATCCTTCTTTTGATCAAATCTCTATCCCCGTTCTATTATTCCTGTCCTGTCCCTTTTTACTTCCTTATATAGTAAGAGAGAGATTACCATATTCAACTGAATGTGTATGTATATATATATACATATATATGTATATACACATATGTTTCTGAAGCATGTATGGTTCCCTCTTAGAAACAATCACTGAAAGTACATTTTAAGGGGCGGCTAGGTGGCGCAGTGGATAGAGTACCAGACCTGGAGTCAGGAGTACCTGGGTTCAAATCTGGTCTCAGACACTTTATAATTACCTAGCTGTATGGCCTTGGGCAAGATACTTAATCCCATTTGCCTTGCAAACAAAAAAAAAAAACTAAAAAAAAAAGAAAGCACATTTTAAACCTTGCCCAACACCCTCTCCCATTTTCCACTCCATTATATTAACTCTTTAAATGCCTCTTTTATGTGGGATAATTTTCCTCAATTCTTCCCTCCTCCTTTTTCTGTAAAATTTTCTTTCTCATGCTTTTGTTATATTTTGGTGGTATTATCCCTTTAAAATCACCTTATGTCCATACACACTGTTTGTATATCCTCCTCTTAATTGCTCTGCTAGTAATAAAGCTATTAAGAATTGCAAATACCATCTTGCATATAGAAATAAAAAAGGTTAACCTTATTGAATTTTTTATATTTTCTCATTTCCTTTTTTATCTCTTTGTGTTTCTCTTAAATCTTGTATTTGGAAGTCAGATTTTTTTTATTCAGTTTTGGTCTTTTAATTAGGAATGTTTGAAAGTCTTCTATTTTGTTAAATGTCTATTTTCCCCCTAAAAATATGTTCAATTTTGTTGGTTAGGCAATTCCTGTTTATAATCTTAATTCCTATGTCTTCTGGTATAATATTCTAACTCCTTCAGTTCTTTAATGTGAAAATAGCCAGATCCTGTGTAATCAAGATTCTAGCTCGATAAATTTAAATTGGTTTTTCTGATTGCTTGCATTCCTTTCTCCTTGATTTGTGAGTTCAAGAATTGAACTATGATGGTCCTGTAAGTTTTCATTTAGAGATCTATTTCAAGCAATGTTTGGTAGATTCTTTCAATTTTCATTTTGTTCTCTGGTTCTAATATATCAAGGCAGTATTTGTTGTTGTTGTTGTTATTATTATTATTATTATTATTATTATTATTAAAATAATTCCAGGCTTTTTCTCTTTTAATTGTCACTTTTAGGTAATTCAACAAATCTAATATTATTTCTCTTAGATGTATTTTTCTTTTTGTGTTTTTCCCCCATTTATTTATTTTTTTGTACAAATAATGGTTTTTTAATACATTACTAAAATATTTTTTGTTTAAGAGTAAACATAATAACCCCCCAAAATATAGACCTGCATGAGCAGTAAAGTAAAAGAGAGAGAGAAAAAAATTAAAATTAAAATAATAATAAAAATTGTAGGTATGGCCAGGTGGTACAGTGGATAGAACTCAAGCCCAAATCCAGTCCCATACACTGAAAAATCACCCAGCTGTGTGACCCCCATGAAAGCTACCCCGACCCTATTGCCTGGCTAAAAACCAAAAAAAAAGAACCAAAATAAAATAAAATAGTAATAATAATAGTAGGGGTGGCTGGATGGCGGACAAAGCTCTGGCCCTTGAGCCAGGAGCACACAGGTGCAAATCCAGCCTCAGATACCCAATAATCACCCAGCTGTGTGGCCCAAGGTAGGCCACCCAGCCCCATTTGCCCTGCAATCCCCCCCCAAAAAATAATAGTAATAAATGTGCTTAAGTTTGTGTCCCAACACCACCAGCTCTGTCATGGGTGGATCACATTCTTGATGATAAATTCATCACAGAAGTTACTTCGATATTTTTCCACAGTTGCCATTGCTGATCGCAACTCCCTCCATTCATACTTCTCCACTACCGTGTACTATATTTTATCTCTCCTTTCACTCTGACTCTGCTGTAGGGTAGCTGAGTGGCACAGCAAACAGATCCCTGGCCCTGGGGCCAAGAGGCCCCAAGCCCTCATACCACCCCTTAGGCCCAACATCCACCCAGCCCTATGGTCCTGGACAGGCCATCCAATTCCAGCCCCTTGCAAGAAGTAAAAAAGAAAATGTTTTATATATGACCACTCTCCCCCCATGGTCCATCCTTTACTCCATCACTCACATCCTCCCCTTCCCCCTGTTCCCCTTCTCTTCTTCTTACTCCAGATTTCTATACCCCATTGAGTATATATGCTGTTCCCTCTCTTAGCCACCTCTGATGAGAGCAAAGATTCTCTCATTCCCCCTTGCCTTCCCCCCTTCCATACCATTGCAACAGCTCATTGTAATAAAGAAACATCTTATTATATGAAATATCTTAGCCTATTCCTCCTCTCCTGTTTCTTTCTCCCATTATGTTTCCCTTTTATCTATTGACTCCATTTTTACACCACATTATATCTTCAAATTCAGCTTTCTCCTGTTCTTCATCTATAAAAGCTCCTTGTACCTGCTCTATTAAATGAGAAGGTTAATATGAGTATTATCAGTATCATTTTTCTATACAGGAATACATGTAGATCATCATCATTAAGTCCCTCATATTTTCCCCTTCTCCTCCAATCTCTATGCTTCACCTGAGTCCTGTATTTGAAGATCAAACATTCTGTTCAGCTCTGGCTATTCTAACAGGAACATTTGAAATTCCCCTGATTCATTGAACGTCCATCTTTTTCCCTGGGGAAGGATGTTCAATTTTGCTGGGTAGTTGATTCTTGGTTGCATTCTAAGCTTTTTTGTCTTCCAGAGTATTATATTCCAAGCCCTACGAGATTTTAATGTAGTTGCTGCTAAGTCCTGTGTGATCCTGACTGCAGTTCCACAATATTTGAATTATGTCCTTCTGATTGCTTGTAATATTTTCTCTTTGACTTGGGAGTCCTGGAACTTGGCTATAACATTCCTGGGGGTTGTTATTTTTGGATCTCTTTCTTGGGAGATTGGTGGATTCTCTCAATTTCTATTTTGCCCTCAGACTCTAGGATATCAGGGCAATTTTGCTGCAGTAGTTCTTTGAAAATGATGTCAAGGCTCTTTTCCTGATCATGACTTTCAGGTATTCCAATAATTTTGAAATTATCTTTTCTAAATCTGTTTTCCGTATCAGTTGTTTTTTCAATGAGGTGTTTCACATTTTTTCTAATTTTTTTCTTTTTTTTTCCTTTTGAAGTATTGTGTCCTGATTTCTTGTAAAATCAGCAATGTCCCTCAGTTCCATTCTTTGTCTGAAGGATTTGCTTTCCTCAGAGAGCTATTTCTTTTTCCATATGGCCAATTCTGCTTTTTTAAAGCATTCTTCTCCTCAGTAACTTTTTGAACTGTTTTATCCTTTTGACCTATGCTGGTTTTTAACATGCTATTTTCTTCAACATTTTTTTGGCTCTCCTTGACTAAGCTGCTGACTTCATTTTCATGTTTTTCCTGCATCTCTCTCATTTCTTTTCCCATTTTTCTTCTGTCTCCTTCATTTGATTTTCAAAGTCTTTTTTGAGTTCTGTCATAGCTTGAGCCCAATTTCTGTTTTTTCTTGGAGTCTTTAGATGCAGGAGTTCATCGTCAGATTGAGTGTTTTGATCCTTCTTGGTATCACAGGCAAAGTATTTCTCAATGGTGCTCCTCTTTTTTCTCTGCTTACTCATTTCTCCAGCCTGTGCCTGGTTTTGGGGTGCTTCCTGAGCTTTTGAGTATTAGTGGGACACCCCCCCCCCACAAGGATCTCCATGTATGAGGCTCAGTCTTCCCTTTTGGTCTGTGAATGACCACAAGCACACCCCTCTGCCACAGGGCTGAGGTGGGGGGGGCTGCTGTTCTATGGGGGGCCTAGACTACGATCAGGATCTGAATGTGGGCAGAACCCCAGAGTCCTGTTCCAGAGACAGAGGACAGAGCTGAGAAGTCTCTCTCCACTCCCCTCCCTAGGCTCAGCACTCATGTCCTGCGGGCTCCTGCTCACCAGCTTCTGCTTCCAATTCCTGGATTTAGGCTGCTGCAACCATGCTGCTCGCTGTGTGCCCTGAGGGCTGGACTTCACTACTCGCTCTGGCAGAGGTACCCCCGCTGATCCCCCCAAGTTGTGCCTGATACTCCTCAGGGTATAAGTCTGGAAGCTACCTTCACTGCTCTGAGCTGCAGCTCCCCATGCCCTGGGGCTGCCTCTGGGAGGCTGAAGTTCCTTCGCTCTGGTGGGCTACACCTCCAACCCAGTGGAGTGGAACCTTTTCTGCTCTTTTCCAGGTTATCTTGGGTTGGAGAATTGCCTTATCCCATCCCTCTGTGGGTTCTGTCTCTCAAAAATTTAGTTAGAGCCCTTATTTTATAAGTTTTGAGAGAGAGCACCTAAGAGATGGTACTCTGTTGTTGCCCTTAGATCTATTTTCTAGATCAGTTGTTTTTTCAAATGAGAAATTTTACATTTTATTTTCTTATTTTTTAATATCTATCTTAATGTCTAATAGAATCCTTTGCTTCCACTTACTGAATTCTAATTTTTAAGAAATTATTTTCTTAAGTGAGCATTTTTACTACCTTTTGCATTTATCCAACTTTATTTTTTAGAGAATTAACCTTGGCAAAATTTTGTATATCTTTTGACATGCTATTTACTTTTCATGAATCTGTTAAATTACTCCCATTTCTTTTCCTATTTTTCTTGTACTTCATTAATTTGTTATTTTGTTTGTCTGTTTTGGTGGGGCAATGGGGTTAAGTGACTTGTCCAAAGTCACATGGCTAGTAAATATTGTTTGAGGTCATATTTGAACCCTGGTCCTCCTTACTCCAGAACTGGCATTCTATCCACTGTATCACTTAGCTGCGTCTATTAATTTGCTTTTTAAAATCCTTTTTAAAGTCTTTGGGAAATTCTTTATTGGCCCAAGACCAAATTACATTTTTCTTTGAGGCTTCACATGTAGCCATTTGACACTATTGTTCTCTTCTAAGCTTATGTCTTATCTTCTATGTTACTATAGGAACTTTTTGTAGTTGATTTTTTTTATTTCTTTTGCAAGCCTCTTGCTGTGAGAATGGCTACCATTGTTGCTTTTGAACTCCACTCTACTCCTAACCCTGTGAGACAGACCATTCCTGTCTTGATGGTAAGCTGCTTCCCTTCAACTGAACCAATCCTGAGGAAATTGTAGGGGAATTTGGGAGTGCTTCAGAGGTTTCCTTTCCTCACTCCACCATCTTGGCACCAGATATGATGGATTCTTTTCTTTACAATCCTCCAGTGGTCAATAAGTTTGTACTTCAACATATCCAATGACTAAGGATCTCATTTGCTGACCCGGAAGCTTACATCTGGCTGACATTTCTAATTTTAATATCAATAGCAGTAACAATAATATTAACATTACTAATTGTGATATTAAAATTGACAATAACAATGACATTAGACTAAACATCTTTGGTTCATTAGATTATTTTTCATAACTTTAGTGAGGGTTTGCAACTCCATGTTGACCCATTCTATTTATATCACTGGAAACCTAGTCATTTGGAGCCTAGACAAATCTTTATTTATTTATAGCATTCTTCTTGTCTTTTCTCTGGAGATGTAGAGAGATGCTAAATTTCCTTTAATTGGTAATTAACAGCTTTCTGCCAAAGACCCCAGGCAGTTGATTAACTAGACTATGATCTTTCATTGGAAAGAAATCATTTACTGGGTAGTGAATTGTGCATGATACTATTTTAGGTAGATTAGAGAAAAAATACCTCATTTTCGTATCATTTGGAACAAGGGACATTAAATCCAGTGAGGAGAAGATTGGTTTGGGAAGCTCATAAGCATTTTTCAAATATTTGAAGCATTCCATTGTCACATGGAAGAGACAGCAATCTTATTCATTTTGGATACTCAGAGTATAACTAGGATTAAGAGGTGGAAAAATTAAAGAGGACACAAGCTCATTATATTAAAAAGGGCTCAATCAAAGGAGTAGATGATAAAATAGACAGAATTTTGGAATTGGAATCAGGAAGACTTGAGTTCAACTTTTGCCAAAAGAATATCCTAACCATGTAGCCCTGGAAAGTTTTTTAAACTGTCTCCCTCAGTTTCCTTACCTCTACAATGAATATAATTATGGTACCTATCTCCCATAGTTTTTGTAAGGGGAAAAAATGAGATAAAAATTTTTAATGAATTCTAAATTCTTAAGGGACTATATAAATGTGAGTATTATCATTAATATCACCAATATTATCATCATCATTATTATTTTTACTAGATCAAAACTCCAGATAAATATGACAAAAATACCAAGAGTTCATGGCACAAAATAAAGTTAAGGAGCTAGACTTTCTGAGGAGGAAATATCAACTTACACTCCAAAGAATAATGTTAATCTACAGATGGCATTGAGAAAGGGATCAACCTGTAAGTTTCAGAGAAAGAAGTAATGAGTAGGTAAGTTTGATGAGTTCCTTTTGATTGTATTGAAACAGTCTTTTGTTGATCTAACTGTAACAACAGAGAGAGGTATTATCTCTTTCTGAGTAATCCAGAATGTGGAAGAGAGTTCCATGACACTTGACAAATCATACAATCAATATTTATTGCTTTTTATTTCTTTTATTATTTACTTATTTAAGGCAATAGGGTCAAGTGACATGCCTAAGGTCACACAGCTAGGCAGTCATTAAGTGTCTGAGGCTGGATTTGAACTCAGGTCTCCTGACTCCAGGGTCAGTGCTCTATCCACTGTGCCACCTAGCTGCCCCTCTACTTATTTCTAATAATTCTTATAAGGAGAAATAGTATTAGCAAGAATCTATAGAACATTGCTAAGGGTTATGAAAACCTTAGCAAGAAACTAGACTTTAAATATCTGGTCTTGCTATTTCTATTACTAACTGAAAGCAGTAGCCTTATGCAAGAAAGTCAAATATATAGCTTATGCCTGTTAAAAAGATGATACCTGAAAACAGGATTTAGATTTCCAAACCATAGTTACATAGTTTAAAATTATTCATAAGTGTGTGTGTGTGTGTGTGTGTGTGTGTGTGTGTGTGTATAGAGAGTATAGTACAGATGAGTAAACTGAGGCAGATGGGTTAAATGACTTTCCAGGGTGGTATATATATAAAATACATTTTATATAATAAATATAATATATATATATGTATATATATATTTTATGGCAATGATATATTGCACCTTACAAGGACTGGCCTATAAGGAAAGTGCTGTAATTATTCCCATTTTACATATGTGGAAACAGAGGTTAAGTGGTTGAGAGACTTACCCAGGTGACACAGCTAGCAAATGCACGAAACTGCATTCAACTTCATCTCCAAAACTAGTTCTTTATTCATCATACCTCCTATGTGAAAACCAACAGGAAAAAAAAAAAACAGTACAAGAAACATAAGGGAGACATGATAGCTGTATAGCAGGGCTATTATGTGCAAATGGGATTGGATTTATTCTGCTTAGAATCAAAAGTCTACCCATGAGTAGAAACCACAAAAAAGACAAAATTTTGACTCATAAAATCTTTCTCACAGTTAGAATTATTTTAAAATGCAAAGTGTCATTTGAAACAATGTTTTTTCAAACTAAAGGTGGTGTGAGTAGGGAACGATAGAGAATATTTTAGATAGAGATTAAACTTTCTGGTCTTCCAACAAAGATCCTTTAAGTCAGTATATCTGTTTGGTGATCAACTGCATGATAAGTCACTTAACTACTCAGTCTCAGTGTCCTCATTTGTAAAATGAGGATAATAATGCACTCTCAATCTCATGGACTTATGATGTGTTTAACTGATGTTTTAATTAGTATATTCATCTTAAATAGAGACAACAAGAAGAATAATGATGATAACCAATGACATAATAATAAAATGAAGCCTTATAAATTTGGTATTATTTTTCATATTTCTCTAGAAAGAAAAAAAATTGCTTTTAATTCATTTTTTCAGGAGTTTCTCTTAAAGATCTTCTGTTTTCCAAATTCCCCAGTTTCCTTAAGACTTTTCTCTGCAACCTCATTCAGTCATTAAGTAAACGAATACCTATTAATTGTTTACTATATACCAGATATATTCTAAGATACTAATTACAAAGAGAGTAAAAAACATATTCCTTGTTCTCAAAGAACTTATTTTCTAAGGTTAACCAGAAAGAAGAATGAATCTGGTCAAGATAATTAACATTCTCAGTCTGACTTTATCCCAGCCTAACTTTGTGCTTTTGTGAATATCTTTCATGGAATTAGGGATTTGGATTAAGCGATCTCTCAGCTCAGCCTATGTAGGTGGCCCTGTACAGATAGTGTTGAGCTTGAAATCAGAAGGTAATGTTGTCATTTCTGTTATGTCTGACTCTCTGTGACCCCATTTGGGGTTTTTGGCAGAGATACTAGAGTGGCTTGCCATTTCCTTCTCCAGCTCATTTTACAGATGAGGAAACTGAGGCAAACAAGGTGAAGTGATTTTCCCAAGGTCAAAGAACTAGAAATCACCTGAGATTAGATTTGAACTCAGGGAGATGGGTCTTCCTTACTTCAGGCCAAACTCTCTAACCACTGTGACAGCTAACTGCTTCTAGAGTCAGAAAAGACCTAAGTTAATTTAATGTCAGACATACGTTGCCTGACATTCAGCAAGTCACTTACCTTTGTTTTCCTTAGTTTCCTCAGTTATAAAAATGAAGGCAATAATAGTATCCACCTCCAGGGATTTTATGAATCTCAAATGGGATAATATTTGTAAAACACTTACCACAGAGCTTAGCACATAGTAACTCTTTCATAAATATTTGTTTCTTTTCTTTCTAAAAACTTGCAATGCTTTTATGTCTCTCAAAAACTTCCTTTACCTTGAACTCCTTCAAAATAAAATTGTACTGTGTCCTATTTCTTCTTGGCTAGCTGAGTAATCTCATATTCTAATCCCTGCTTAGGTCATTAATCATTTATAATCAATTTGTTAATCCTCCAGGATGCAAGCAGTCTCCAACCAATGATCAGTTTGTGTTCCAGAAGTGTCATTCTAAGTTGGTTGTTTAGAACTCAGAATGCATTTCACCATGGAAACCATCATAAATATTGGTTAGGTTCTCAGATTGGTCCACAAAACCTAGATAATAATGGAGTTGTAATCTTGTACATTCACATTCAGGAGATAAACAACACACACGTATGTGTCTACAGAGTCATGCATATGTGTATAAATAAACATGTACATACACACATGTACATACCCTTTCCCTTTTAAAATATATTTTATGTGTGTGAGTGTGTGTGTGTGTGTGTTTGTGTGTGTGTGCGTGTGTGTTTGAGAGAAAAAACAGGAGGCATTGGGTGATTTAGTGAATAGAGTGCTGGGCTTCTAGTCAGGAAGACCTGAGTTCAAATATAGCCTCAGACACTTTCTAGCATTGTACCCCTGGGCAAGTCACTAAACCTCTGCCTGCCTTAATCCACTAGAGAAAGAAAAGACAACCTGCTTCAGCATCTGGAACAAGAAAATTCCATCAAATCCTATGGTCCACAGAGTCATAAGGATTAAAGGACTGAATAACTGCAGCAGCAAATAAAAACAGTGCTGTTGTAACACCAGTAATGAAATAATGATACTGGATAAGAAATAGGTAGTGTATTATTTTTTTATTTCTTTTTTGATGTTTTTTTATCCAGAAAGTTGGTATTTTAGAAAAAAAAATAGTATGCTTGGAGGAGCTTCTATGGAGATGCTATAGGAGACTTGTGAGCACTTTCAAAATTTTAGAACCTAATTATTCTGAATCATGTCCAAGTTCACTTCAGTGCTAATATTTTGTTTTGTTTTTCCCATGATGCACTTTTATGACTGGCACTATTCTTTGCACTTATTGGTCTTGATTAAAGTCATTTTGTGTCATAGATATGATAAAAGAAGACCAAAGACAAAAGTGGGGTAGGAGGGAGAGACACACACTTCTAAAGAGTGGAGAAAATGGTATGTGAAAAGAGGAAAGGGTTTAATGGACATGGAAGTTATACTTAAGAAATTAATTGCTGCTTTGTGGGGAATTAACTAAGCTTTGAATAAGAATGAAAGATAAAAGAAAAGTTAGTAATAAAGGAAGTAATGGAAGAATCATAGCTAAGCCTCTATACCTGCCATCCAAATAAGATTTCATCCTTCTGGGTGAATACAAAAGAAATTGTAAAAAAACAAAAGAAAACTATTGATTACTCACCCCTACCATGGCAAGGTGCATTCTGTTAGATAGCACTCCCAGCTTTTCAAAGTGGTCAATTATTTTCCAGGCCTACTTATGAAGCATCCCAACTTAACCTTAACAATAGTTTTAGATATTATTTAAGAATCTGGACACTGGGGTGTCAAATATATGCAGTTTTGTTAATCTGTTCAGGAAAATGAGTTTGCATTTGGAAGGATTGAATATAAAGTTGAGTTTGGAGAGGGGAGGAGTTATTTTTCTTTTAAGTAGAGAGAGGGAGTAAGTTGAGACCCTATATTTAATTCAAGAGCCAACAAAGAATAATTAATAATAATTATGCTCTTGGAGTTTGGAAGATCAGGCTTAAGTTTCATCTCTGAAAAATGACTAGTAGTTTAAAGTCACTTTACAAGAATAGCAAGGGAACTGATGAAAAAAATGTAAAGGAAGGTGGGTTAACTCTACCAGATCTAAAACTATACTATAAAGCAGCAGTCATCAAAACTGCCTGGTACTGCTTAAGAAATGGAGTATTGGATCAATGGATTCAAAAGAAACTGCAGTAATTGACTACAGCAATCTATTATTTGACAAACCCAAAGACATCAGCTTCAGGGATAATAACTCACTATTTGACAGAAATTGTTGGGAAAACAGGAAAATAGCATGGCAAAAACTAGGCATAGATCCATATCTCACATGCTATATCAAAATAAAGTCAAAATGGTACAGGATTTGGACATAAAGAGCAACACCCTAGATAAATTAATAGACCAAGAAATTATATATCAGATCTATGGAAAGGGAAAAAATTTATGACAAAATTAGAAGTAGAGCATATTATAAACTGCAAAATGAATGATTTTGGCTACACTAAATTTAAAAAGGTTTTGCAACATAAGATCAATGCTACCAAAATTAGAAGGAAAGAAGAAAGTTGGGAAACAATCTTCACAACTAGGAGTTCTGATAAATTTATAGGGTCACAAGTCATTATTCAATTGCTAGTCAAAGGATATGAACAGACAGTTTTCAAATGAAGAAATTAAAGCTATATATAATCATATGAAAAATACTACAAATCATTATTGTTTAGAGAAATGTAAATTAAAAAAACAATGAGGTATCATCTCACACCTATCAGATTGGCCAAGATGAGAAAAAGGGAAAATGACCAATGTTGGAGAGGGTGAGGAAGGATTGAAATATTGATGCATTGTTGGTGGCGTTATGAGCAGATCCAACCTTTTTGGAGAGCAATATGGAACTATGCCCAAAGAGCAAAAAAACTGTTCATACCCTTTGACCCAGAAATTCCAATTCTATGTCTATAGCCAGAAGAAATTATGAAAAATGGGAAAAGTTCTACATGTTCCAAAATACTCATAGCAGCCCTTTTTGTCATGGCAAAGAATTGGAAATTGAGGGGATGCCCATTAACTGGGGAATGGCTAAACAAGTTATGGTACATAAAATAGAATACTGTATTGTGTTATAAGAAACCATAAATGGTCGGACTCTAGAGAAGCATAGAATAACTTATGGGATCTGATGCTGAGTGAAGGGAGCGGAACTAAAAGAACAATGTACACATTAACAACAGCATTGTAAGATGAACAACCTTGATGAAAGCAGCTCCTCTCAGCAGTCCAGAGAGCTAGGATGACTGTATTAGACCGGCCATGGACAATGTTATCCCCATCCAGAGGAAGAAAAACAAGACAAAATAACACACACACACACACACACACACACACACACACACACACACAAACACCGACCCTTCAGAATCTGAACACTATAAAAATTATCTCTTATGTATCTCTTTCCCTTAATCCTAATTCCTCATACTGAAAATAACTAATACTAAACTGTAAACATGTTTATCAAATTATGTATGTTCAATGCTAAGCTGACTGTTCACTGCTGAGGGGAGGAGGATGGGAAGGGAGGGTGGAAGGAAATTTTGTAACTTAAAAATATACATGTGCATATGGATGAAAATAAAGAAAAAAAGAAAGAAAAAAATGAAGTCATTTTTGTTCTTTAGATTTCTCTTTCCTCATTTAGAAAATGGAAAGAATTTTTCTAGATGTAAATCTATAATTTATAATCCTATGAGCTTTTAGAAGTAATACATTATGTATGATAGAGAAAACACAGAAAGTGGTATCAGGAGTACATACCCTTGTATTCAAAGGACATACCCTTCACTTAACAGCAATGTGACCAAGTCATAACCTTTTGGGGATTCAGTTTTCTCATCTCTACAATGGGTATGAAAAGAATAATTTTTTTTATTTCAGACTTTTGTGAATCCAATGAGATTATATCTATCTATCTATCTATCTATCTATCTATCTATCTATCTATATGTACATATATATCTATATCTATATATAAACTTACAATCTTTAAAGCATGTTTTGTTTTACTTATAGTTGTTATTTGTGAGAAGTTTAGAACAACTAGATGGCACAGGGGTAGAGCTCTGGTCTTGAAGTCAGGAGGACCTGAATTCAAATTCAGTCTCAGACACTCACCAAGTGACCATGGGCAAGTCACGTAACACTGAATGCCTTGCATCCAGGACCATCTCCAGCCATCTTGATTCATATCTGGAGGAGCAACTCCTCACTCAAATCTTATTCATGAGCATATCATAGCATCACCTCTCTGATATCATAGTCTTCAAGAACAAAGGACAGCTATCATCAACATGATCAAAAGAATCAGTGTATATTAACTGGGAGCTTACTTCAAATATGAATGCCATAGTCCATGCAGTTTCTTATGCCTGTAGTTTCCTCCCTATTTTCCTCAACTTGCCTAATTCATACTCATTCTTTAAAACTTAACTAAAATCATATCAGACTTCATGCTCTTTAATACCCTACCTTACATCATCCTTGAAACTAACCTTATTTCCTTATTAACTTCACAATAACCTTTTGCCAATAGCTACCCGATTGATGTACTCCTATTAAGGGTCTATGATTTCCTCAGGTATGGCATTTCTCCTTCTCAGTGTAATAATTCCTTGTAGAAACACATATTTCATCCCTCTATAAGCTAATATGTCCTAGAGAGTATCCAAAATCCTAAAGAGTTTGGGTAAGCTGCCCAGAATGATCCAGGTAATCAGTTTCAAAAGTAACACATGGACATTTCTTCTTGATGCTAAAGCAAGTACTCTGACTACTTCTTCTATACATTTATTGGGTATTTATATACTAGGTAGTATACAACATGATCTATAATCTATGATGTTATGTTATACAACTTTTATATATAGTACAAACATAAATAATTATATTTATAGCTATATGTCTGCATGGCACATTTCCCAACTAGATTGTAAGTGCTGTGAGGGTCAGAACTTTCTTGACTAGATGATGTACCTAGCTTAGAGCTTAGTCTAATTTGCTGCAAATAGTACATTTGATAATTGTTTGGTGAATTGAATTTCATTGGTTTGAAAAATTCTACTGAGTATTCAGTTTATTCTTAACACAGTGCTAGGAATAACAATATTGTGCTAAGCAGTACAGGATGTTCCATCTGTCCTAAAAGAATTTACTTTTTAGTTTAGAGACTTATTTGCTTATAAAACAAAACAAAATGAAAGCTAGATAAAGATGATAAAAATGAAGATGTAGATGATATTGATAGTATTTAGTTAGTACTTTAAGATTTATAAGAGTTTCACAAATATTATCTTACAAAGACCCTGGAGATCTTAACTCCATTTTCAGATGAGGAAATTGAAGCAGGCAAAATTTAGGTGACTTACACACTGTGTCTGAGACTGAATTTCAATTAAGGTCTCCCTTATTTCAGGTTCAGAAATCTATCCACTGGGCAAAGTGATCCTATCCAAGCATTGTTTTGTGCAGATTATTTCCTCCCCACTGCATCATTCTAGGATTTCATCTCATTCCTCATTGTTGTGTATTAAGGTGGAAATAGAAGGCGCTGGGTTGCCTTCTCATAGAAATGTTCTGTTCCCTAAGCCTACCCAAGCTGTCTCTAAGGGAAAAATATTTAAGTGCCTCTAAGTCTCTACCTCAAATCTTCAACCAGGTCCAAGAACCCTATTAATTTGCCTAGTATGAAGAGATCTCTCGGTCTTTCACTTAGACCAGAGGACTTCTTTGCACTTCTTTTCCAGTCCTTCTAGAAAATCCTCCCTTCTCCTCCATGTCCTTTGTGTCTCTGACCTGATCACTATATGCCTTACTTTCACATCACTCACTTTTTTTACTTGCCCACCAAGTTATTCTCAATAAAGAGCTGTAATCACATACACACTTATAATCAACCAACAGCAAATAAATACTAGTTGTATGTCTCTCATAGTAGAACAAGTCATAAGCCAAAGACATCATACCTTTTTTAAGTATCTAGCCTCCTTTAAATATCAGTTCAATCACTATCTCCTATAATAGGCCTTTCTTGATTCTTCCTACTGTAAATGCATCCTCTAAGAAATTAACTTTTATTTTGCATGTTTTATATACACACATGTATAAGTATATATAAAAGCATACTTTTTCTTCCCTTGGAATTAAATTAAATTATCAGTATCTAGATCATAAGATTTGATAAGTAATAGGAATTTAATATGTTTTTTGACTGATAAACTGATTGGAAAAGAAGCATTCCAGAGGTAGAGAATGTTATACATTTTCTACACTGGGG